>NC_092370.1:151074263-152274263 GCF_030028105.1 Mobula birostris
ACAGCTGACCTGCTCCTTCAAGACTTCAGTTCGCACTGCAAAATGCTAGGTCGTATTTTCCACACCTCAAACCCAAAAGAGAAGTTTCAGGCTATTGATTGCAGTGATCGTATCTGAGAAAAAGTGCAATTAATAGTTCTGTTTGCTATCTGTAGATTGTCACTGTGCTTCACCAGCACCATCTTAAACCAGAACTGAATAACGAGAAATCCATGCACCAAGTCAGACAATCAAAAGCCCTTCCCATACAAAGATCTTTTATGGCATGAATTAGCATACTCAAGCTACTGTGACTCAAAAACTCTGATGTAACACAATTTATTTTTCAATCTCATCACAAAAGTCAGCATATGTCTTTGGTTTAATTTTGTGAAGCCACTAAGAACTGTGAGAGTATTTTACCTTCGAAGTGCCGACTAATTTAACTTGCAAATTTGATAGAGAACACTTTCAGCAAAAATAAAGATTTTCAATACAAGGATCTTTGCTTCAAATTACTAACATTTTCTCCTACATCGAAACATGAACTGTTTAGCATTTCCATAATTTTCCATTCCTTTTAAAAACAAAGCTGGAGATTGTTGCCTCCCAGCTTTTATTAAAGTAGAGAAAATAACTAAACTTAGTTAAACTTACCACTTTCCACCGTTCTTTTACTAGAAAACTGACTGACAATATGTCAGGCTGCTCTCCTCCCCCGCTCATGACTGTGGTCCCTTTTGGAATAGGTGCTATACAGTGCACAACTCAGCTTGAGTCTTCACAGCTGCAAAAGTTGGTTCCATTTAAGCTGCGATTAAAAATACAAATCAAAATGAATTATCTGGTAAAATTAATAACTTGATTCTTTATCACATTATTGCCAATGAAAACTTACAGATCCAAAAAGTGGGGCATCATGATAAGTTCATAGCAAAAGTGTGCACTCAGTCTCCAGGAAAGAGCTGCACACTGTTCGAAATAATACAGGTGAATTCAAATTAGTTTTAAGCAAAGAAAAGAGCCACAATGTCAACATTTTCAGCTTTTTCACCTGAATGTTGAAAATAACAGGAATAAACTTTTTCCCTGAAAACTGCTTTACAATAAATACTTCTGTGCCCCATATATTGAAGTTGTTTTCAGATCCTTATAATAAACTATGCTTAAAGACGAATTTTATGGGTCAGTTGGAGAGAAAAAGCTTCCTGTGTTCCAAAAGTAACGTGAAATAATTCATGAAGTTGACACGTATATTACAGGTCAGCCTCACCATCAACCTGATGCAATTCATCACCTTCAAGGCAGGGACACTGCAAAGTTGCCTATGTTATGACTCAATTTCATAATAATTTGCTGACAGAATCTCTTCTACATCTCCCAGAATCATCACATTTCTCTCGATTGTTTGAAAATATATTTAATACATGTGATTGAGAGAGCTAGTGTAGTAATATTGATTCTTTGAGTTACTGTTCTCATAAAAAATTAAGAATACTGGCAGGAACAAAGTACACAATAGATAGAAATAACATTAAAGCAGAAACAACAGGAATTCTGCAGATGCTGGAAATTCAAGCAACACACATCAAAGTTGCTGGTGAACGCAGCAGGCCAGGCAGCATCTGTAGGAAGAGGTGCAGTCGACGTTTCAGGCCGAGACCCTTCGTCAGAACGAAGCAGAAAGCCTGCTTCTTGGTAAGCACAATTAAAATTCAGTTGAGGTCCAAAATATTGTTCCTAACAGTCCAAGGCCAAAAGTTCCTGATTAGTACAGCCTTCTAAATCTCACCATCTTGGATCTAGTTTTTGAAGGGTACTGTTAACTTTCAACCAAAGAATAAAGGTACAGGCGTCCCCTGCTTTTGGAACGTTCGCTTTACGAAACCTCACTGTTACGAAAGACCTACATTAGTTACCTGTTTTCGCTAACAGAAGGTGTTTTCACCGTTACGGAAAAAGGCAGCGCGCGCCCCAAGCAGCCATTCTCCCCCGGATTCGGATCTGCATTCTAGCTGGCATTGCTTAAACATGTGCCTGTGAGCATCCGTTTGCAAGATGAGTTCTAAGGTATCGGAAAAACCTGAAAGAGCTCATAAGGGTGTTACACTTAGTGTAAAACTAGACATAATTAAGCGTTTCAATCATGGTGAACGAAGTAAGGACAAAGTGAGTTTGGCTTGTGGAAGTTGATGAAGATCATGTTGAAGAGATTTTGGCATCCCATGACCAAGAACTGATAGATGAAGAACTGATGCAATTGGAAGAGGAAAGGATAACAATTGAAACTGAATGCAGTAGCGAACGGACTGAAAGTAAAGTCATTCAGGAACTGAACATGAAGCAACTGCGTGAGATTTTCGCTGCAATGATAAAGTACGACTTTAATTTTGAAAGGGTACGTCGGTTTAGGGCATACTTGCAGGATGGTTTGAGTCCTTACAAAGAACTGTATGATCTAAAAATGTGTGCGGCTAAGCAGTCAAGCAAGCCTTCCACATCAGCCACAGCAGATGACGAATCTCGACCTTCAACATCGAGGCAGGCAGTCATAGAAGATGACCTGCCTGCCCTGATGGAAACAGACGACACCCCAGTGTCCCACCACCCCAGCCCCCGGGCCGCGGACAGATACCGATCCGCGAAGAATGCAGCGGTAACACATCTTTAAAAAATAAGCCAAAATAAACAAGCTAATTAATTAGGTGCCACCCGGCACATGAATGTCGGCCCAGATCTGAGGCGATTGCTGATTGCGCCGCCTCTGATCTGGGCCAACATTTACAACTACTGCATGCTTCGCGCATCGGTATTGGGTCGCTGCCCGGATGATGGGGGCCACTGCACGACCCCAATCTCTGACGACTCAGCCTAACACACCATGATCAGTGTGCTCGATATCTTCCCAATTCCCGTAAGTGATACTACACTGTACATACATTATTTCTACTTTGTATAGGCTGTGTATTTTTAGGTGTTATTTGATATGATTTGACAGCTTCATAGCTTAAAGGTTACTGGACAGAGTGTTTTTGCCGTGTTTCGGCCGACAGCGCTTGGTGAGATTTTCGCTATGGAGAACAGTGCAGCAATGATTGTGGAAAAGTATTTCTACTTTATATAGGCTGTGTATTCATCATATCATTCCTGCTTTTACTATATGACACTGTTATTTTAGGTTTTATGTGTTATTTGGCATGATTTGGTAGGTTATTTTTGGGTCTGCGAACACTCACAAATTTTTCCCATATAAATTAATGGTAACTGCTTCTTCACTTTATGACATTCCGGCTTACGAACCGTTTCATAGGAACACTCTACCTTTGGATGGTGGGGGAAACCTGTATATTAACCATGGAAGGAAGTGAAACGGCTCAAGTCTGAAGGAATTCCATGAAAAAGAATTTCTACAAATCCCACTCCACTGTCTCCAGAGTCCTACAAGTTCATTCAGCTCCCTTCTAAACCCAGTCTTCTTGCATGCCAGACTCAGCACTCACTGTATACAAACATTTTCTTGTTTTAATTTTGGTTCTTTTGCAAATCAAAATCATTCCCCCTAATTCCCTTCATTCTTGATAGCTCTATCCACCATTCATGATTGCAATTAATCAGAACTCTTCTCTGTTCCAAGAAAAAAATTTCAACTATTCCAGTTCATCGACATAACCAAACAAAAAGTTCCTCTTCACAGGAATCATTTTAGTAATCTCTTCTCAAAAGATTGACATCCTTCCTTAAGCACAGCACCCACAAATCAACAATGAATACATGATCAAACCCCTCTACTAACAAAAATGATTTTCTTGTGTTACTTGGGGTATCTTCATAAAATAAATTATTCCAAATAGTTTAAATAGTCTTTACATACTGCATGCTCTGCCAGTTTCAATAAACTAAGCACCAGGCCATTGTCTCCCACACCATCACCAACTTTATCCGCTCAGGGGATCTCTCATCCGCTGCTACCAACCTTATAGTTCCCACACCCCGCACTTCCCGTTTCTACCTCCTACCCAAGATCCACAAACCTGCCTGTCCTGGCCGACCTATTGTCTCAGCTTGCTCCTGCCCCACCGAACTAGTTTCTGTATACCTCGACACGGTTTTATCCCCCCTTGTTCAATCCCTTCCGACCTATGTGCGTGTCACTTCTCACGCTTTGAAACTTTTCGATGATTTTAAGTTCCCTGGCCCCCACCGCTTTATTTTCACCATGGATGTCCAGTCCTTATATACCTCCATCCCCCATCAGGAAGGTCTCAAAGCTCTCCGCTTCTTTTTGGATTCCAGACACAACCAGTTTCCCTCTACCACCAGTCTGCTCCGTCTAGCGGAATTAGTCCTTACTCTTAATAATTTCTCCTTTGGCTCCTCCCACTTCCTCCAAACTAAAGGTGCAGCCATGGGCACCCATATGGGTCCTAGCTATGCCTGCCTTTTTGTTGGCTTTGTGGAACAATCTATGTTCCAAACCTATTCTGGTATCTGTCCCCCACTTTTCTTCGCTGCATCGACGACTGCACTGGCGCTTCTTCCTGCACGTATGCTGAGCTCGTTGACTTCATTAACTTTGCCTCTAACTTTCACCCTGCCCTCAAGTTTACCTGGTCCATTTCCGACACTTCCCCCGCTTTCTAGATCTTTCTGTCTCCATCTCTGGAGACAGCTTATCTACTGATGTCTACTATAAGCCTACTGACTCTCACAGCTATCTGGACTATTCCTCTTCTCACCGTGTCTCTTGAAAAAGTGCCATCCCCTTCTCGCAATTCCTCCATCTCCACCGCATTTGCTCTCAGGATGAGGCTTTTCATTCCAGGACAAAGGAGATGGCCTCCTTTTTTTTTAAAAAAAGAAAGGGGCTTCCCTTCCTCCACCATCAACTCTGCTCTCAAACGCATCTCCCCCATTTCACGCACATCTGCTCTCACTCCATCCTCACGCCACCCCACTAGGAATAGGGTTCCCCTGGTCCTCACCTGCCACCCCACCAGCCTCTGGATCCAACATATAATTCTCCGTAACTTCCACCACCTCCAACGGAATCCCACCACTAAGCACATCTTTCCCTCCCCCCCCCCGCTTTCCGCAGGGATCACTCCCTACGCAACTCCCTTGTCCATTCGCCCCCCCCATCCCTCCCCACCGATCTCCCTCCTGGCACTTATCCTTGTAAGCGGAACAAGTGCTACACATACCCTTACACTTCCTCCCTCACTACCATTCAGGGCCCCAAACAGTCCTTCCAGGTGAGGCAACACTTCACCTGTGAGTCAGCTGGGGTGAAATACTGCATCCGGTGCTCCTGATGTGGGCTTCTATATATTGGTGAGACCCGACGCAGACTGGGAGATCGTTTCGCTGAACACCTACACGCTGTCAGCCAGAGAAAGCAGGATCTCCCAGTGGCCACACATTTTAATTCCACGTCCCGTTCCCATTCTGATATCTCTATCCACGGCCTCCTCTACTGTAAAGATGAAGCCACACTCAGGTTGGAGGAACAACACCTTGTATTCTTTCTGGGTAGCCTCCAACCTGATGGCATGAACATCGATTTCTCAAACCTCCTCTTATGCCCCACCTCCCCCTCGTACCCCATCCATTCTTTATTTATATACACGCATTCTTTCTCTCTCTCCTTTTTCTCCCTCTGTCCCTCTGACTATATCCCTTGCCTATCCTCTGGGCTTCCCCCCCTCCCCCTTTTCTTTCTCCCTAGGCCTCCTGTTCCATGATCCCCTCATATCCCTTTTGCCAATCAACTGTCCAGCTCTTGGCTCCATCCCTCCTCCTCCTGTCTTCTCCTATCATTTCGGATCTCCCTCACCCCCTCCCACTTTCAAATCTCTTACTCGCTCTTCTTTCAGTTTGTCGACTGTACCTCTTCCTAGAGATGCTGCCTGGCCTGCTGCATTCACCAGCAATTTTTATGTGTGTTGCACGTATAACCATGTCTGTTCTTGCAAGCCTTTTGGAATGATGCCCAAATTTATAATGCCTCCTTTCATTCTTCTGAAAAATATGCCAATTTATATTGCTCAGCATTAAATTTTATCTGTCACCTATCAACTTGCTTTAATTCCTTACTCCAAACATTACCTACATAGCTGATCTCTTTACATTAAAATGGTTCCATTGACCAAGTACAGAAATGCCCACAAAGCTTAAATCCAATTTATCCAAGCCAGATCAGTTCCTATTACATTGAAATTGACCTCTTCCCATTGACTCTTTTTTATAAAAAAAACACCTTGGAGTAGTCCATATATTTTCATAAGCTATTCCAAATCTTCTAACATTATTATTACTACTTTCCTCTGATCCCCATCGAAACTTACTCATTTCCTGGAATCATCCAGCAATGCCATCATCCCTGACTTCTAGTGGATGCTCAAGAAGAAAGTGGTAACCTGCTTTGACTAACATCCAGTAGCACTCGCATCCACTATAATGAAGGGCTTTGCGAGGTTGATCACGAGGCATATCAACTCCTGCCTCATGAGTGATTTGAATCCACTCCAATTTGCCTATCGTCACAACATATCAACAGCAGATGTTTCATTTGTTCTTCACTCAGCATTGGAACATCTGGCTAGTGAAGATGCTTATACAGGTGGCCCCCGTTTTCCGAACGTTCACTTTACGACAACTCGCTGTTATGAAAGACCTACATTAGTTACCTGTTTTCGCTAATAGGTGTTTTCACTGTTACGAAAAAAGGCAGCGCACGCCCGAACAGCCAAGCTCCTTCCCCGGAACTGCATTCTAGCTGCCATTGCTTAAACACGCGCTTTATCTCAATTTATCTTGTGCATCCGTTAGCAAGATGAGTTCTAAGGTATCGGAAAAGCCTGAAAGAGCTCGTAAGGGTGTTACACTTAGCGTAAAGCAATCGTGGTGAACGAAGTAAGGACATTGCGCATTGAACTTACCTGCGTCCACCATTTGCACTATTTATACGCAGAGAGAAAGAATTTTGAAAGCTGCTGATGTTACTGTTAGTTCTGCTCATAGCAAAGTGGTCTCTCTTAGTCGGCATCCAATAATGAATAAAATAGAAAGTCTATTGCTTGAGTGGATTGATGGGTGTACAAAGCGTGGTGTTCCATTAAGTTTTCTTATACTTAAGGAGAAATCAGTCAGTCTTTTTAATAAGCTGAAACAGAAGGCACTGGACGATGGTGATGAAAGTGTTGCTAAAGTGGAATTTAAAGGTAGTCATGGGTGGTTTGATCGGTTTCTGAGGCGAGGGCAGCTTCATAGTTTAACATTTACCGGAGAGAGTGCTTCGGCTGATACTGAAGCTGCCGAAAAGTTCCCAGCAGAACTGAAGAAAATAATTATAGAAGGTGGTTATTCGTATGAGCAAGTGTTTACCTGTGACGAAATTGCAATTTATTGGAGTCTTCCCAATTCTAGTAAGTGAAACGACACAGTACATACATTATTTCTACTTTATATAGGCTGTGTATTTTTATGTGTTATTTGGTATGATTTGGCAGCTTCATAGCTTAAAGGTTACTGGAGAGAGTGTTTCTGCCGAGAGCGCTTGTGCCGTGTTTCTGCCGAGAGCACTTTCGCCAAGAGTGCTGCCATGAGATTTTCGCTGCGCTAGACAGTGCTGTAGAAAAGTATTTCTACTTTATATAGGCTGTGTATTTATCATATCATTCCTGCTTTTACTATATGTTACTGTTATTTTAGGTTTTATGTGTTATTTTGCCTGATTTTGTAGGTTATTTTTTGGGTCTGGGAACTCGCAAAGATTTTTCCCATATTAATAAACAGTAATTGCTTATTCACTTTACAACATTCCAGCTTACGAACTGTTTCATAGGAAAGTTCTACCTTCGGATAGTGGGGGAAACCTGTATCAGGATGTCCTTCATTGACTGAAGCAATTCCCCTCAAAACTAATCACTAACCTCCAAATCTAGACCTCAATACATTCCTGAACAACTGGATCATCAATTTCCTCACATGCAGACACCAGTCAGTTTGGATTGGTAACATCTTCTCCACAATCTCTATCAGCACAGACGCATCACAAGGCTATGTTGCTTAGCCCCATGCTCTACTCATTTTATACCTATAAAGTAAAAGTATCCGCTAGTCTTGCAAGACCATGGATCTGCGCCTGGAAAGTCTTCACTCTCCAGGGCGCAGGCCTGGGCAAGGTTGTATGGAAGACCAGCAGTTGCCCACGCTGCAAGTCTCCCCTCTCCACGACACCAATGTTGGTCAAGGGAAGGCCATTAGGACCCATACAGCTTGGCACCAGTGTCGTCGCAGAGCAATGTGTGATTAAGTGCCTTGCTCAAGGACACATGTTCCCTCGGCTGGGGCTCGAACTCACGACCTTCAGGTCGCTAGTCCAATGCCTTAACGACTTGGCCACGTGCCCACATATATACCTATGATGGGTAGCAAAGTACAACTCCAATGTCATACCTTAACTTGCCGACCATAGCGAAGGTGGTGACGAAACCGCATAGATGTCAGATTGAAAATCTGGTTGAATGGAGCCACAACAACCACCTCTCACTCAACATCAGCAAAATCAGAGAGCTGATTTTCCTTGTTGTTATCATATTAGTGGATCTGTCCTGGGACCAGCAATTAAGTGGCATCACAAAGAAAGAACAACAACACCTCCACTTTCTTAGAAGTTTGCGTAGATTCCGCCATGTTATCTACAGCTTTGACAAACTTCTATTGATGCACAGTGGTGAATATCCTCGCTGGTTATATCAGACCTGATACTGAACAACAATGCCTAAGAGCAGAAAAATCTATGAAATGTGGCGGATTCAGGTCAGTCCATCACATGCTAAGCCTTCCGACCCAATCATTGAGCAGATTTACAAGCAATCCTGCTACAAAGCAACATCCATCAAGGACCCTCATCATGCAGGTCATGTGTTCTTCTTGCTACAGCTATTGGGCAGGAGGAACAGGAGGAACATGCTCCTGAACAACTATTACCCTACATTCATCAGGCTCCTGAAGCAGCATGGACAACTTCACTCACCTCAATGCTGAACTGACTCCACAATCTACAGACTCACTTTCAAGGACTCTGCAATTCATGCTCTCATTACTTGCACGATTTGTCTACTTTTGCACATTGGCTGTTTGTACATCTTTGTCACACACAGAATTTCATAAATTCTATTGTAGTGCTTTATTTTCCTGTAAATACCTGCAAGAAAATGAATTTCAAGGTAATAAATGGTGACATGTACTTTGATAGTAAATTTACTTTGAAATTAAACTTATCCCTATTTTCCCTTCCTTTGTCCCTTTTACTCTCTGAATCTTTGCATAATTAAAGATTCCATGTTGTTTACTCTATAGCTTTTACAATTTCCTTGCAAATTTATTTCACATCCTTCCCACTACTTGGTAGCCTCTATTGATTCTTATTTCTAAACAGTGACACCTTTTCTCTAACTGCAATAATGCCCTTAACCACAACTGACATTCCTTGTCTATCTTCACTGAAGATTTTCTGTCTGTTGCAACTCAAATTTTAGATGGGTTTTGACGTGACAATATAATCCACCTGGTTAATAACTATGCCTGTAGCTCACTCACTTGTTTCCAGCATTTATATACAGATGCTGTAAACCAGTCTTAGAACGTCTTTACCAATGGATCTGTATTAACTGCAGAAGTTCCCTATTTGTTGCTCTAATGAAAATGCTCTAATGCTATTTCTCCCAACATTTTTGTTCTTTTTTCCTCCTGTGTAAAGACACTTTCCTCCCTGCCAAATTCAAAAAAAAACCTTCACAGACAAGAGAAAATCTGCAGATACTGGAAATCCAAGCAACACACACAAAATGCTGGAGGAACTCAACAGGCCAGGCAGCATCTATTGAAAAGAGTATAGTTAATGTCTCGGGCCAAGATCCTTTGGCAGAACTGGAGAAAAAGCTGAGGAGCAGATTTAAAAAGGTGGGGTGAGGGGACAGAAACACAGAGTGATAGGTGAAACCTGAAAGGGAAGGGGATGAAGTAAGGAGCTGGGAAGTTGAATGGTGAAGGAAATACAGGGCTGGAGAAGGGGGAATCTGATAGAAGAGGACAAAGGCCATGAAAGAAAAAAAAGCAGGGGAGGAGCACCAGATGGAGGTGATGGTGCTGTAGCAGTCTGGCGTACTGACCTCTACCTTGCTGAGCCCCAGCATCAACTCTTAGACACCTCTTCTTAATTATCCCTTGAATAGGACCCCACTAAGGAACACCAGGCCATTGCCTCCCACACATCACCAACCTTACTGATTCTGGGACCTCCCATCCACCACCACCAACCTCAAAGTTCCGACACCCCGTTTCTACTTCCTACCCAAGTTCCATAAAACCACTTGTCCAGGTAGACCCATTGTCTCAGCTTGTTCCTGCCCCACTGAACTCATATCTGCATACCTCGACTATTTTATCCCCTCTAGTTGAGTCCCTTCCTACCTACACCCATGACACTTCATACGCTCTGGATCTTTTCAATGATTTCATGTTCCCTGGCCCTCATCATCTCATTTTTACTATGAATGTCCAGCCTCTCCATACCTCCATCCCCCACCAGGAAGGCCTCAAAGCTCTCTGTTTCTTTCTGAACACAAGATCCAACCAGTTCCCCTCCGCCACCACTCTCCTCCGCCTACTGGAACTTGTCCTCACTCTAAATTTCTCCTTTGGCTCCTCCCACTTCCTTCAAACAAAAGATGTTTGCGTGGGTCCCAGCTATCCCTCCCTGTTTGTTGGCTATGTGGAACAGTGTATGTTCCAAGCCTACACTGGTATCTATCCCCCAAATTTCCTACACTACATCAACGACTGCATTGGTGCTACTCAAGTGGAATTCGTCGACTTCATCCACTTTACCTCCAACTTCTACTCTGCCCTCAAATTTACCTGCTCTTTTTCCGACACCTCCCTCCCCTGTCTCTATCTCTGGAGACAGCTCATCTATTGATGTCTATTACAAACCCACGGACTCTCACAGCTACTTGGACTATACCTCCTCCCACCCTATTACTTTTGTAATGCACTGGTTCACATCTTTACTGTTATGCTGTAGGTATTTCATTTAACAGTACTGTAAGAGCAGTCTGTTCTGTTTTCAGCCTGTATGGGTTATTGAAGATAAGGGATGATGAGGAATGTGTACCATTCAATTAGGAAGGTGGAACTGGGGAGAGGTTTTTTTGATGGGAGACACTAAGGTTGGTCTAGGAGCTTTGGTTCGGCGGGAGATGAAGAGAAAAGATGCTGGGGAGAGCCGATGGTGGAATACGACCCGGTGGGAGACCCATTTGTTCGAGATGGATTGCAAGCGATGTTCGGAAGGTGCTGTTTGCTTCCACACAGACTGAGGGCCCAGCGCATTGGGTGATTCAGAAGTTCAATATCAGCTCCAACTTGTGCACATTTGACTGTTTAATTATAATGGGCCCTTCTTGTTTTTTCTTTCTTTTCTTTACTAAACTTTTAATTAAGTTTCATAAATAAAATTCCTTTAGTTGTATGCGGTGTGCTGTCTGTTATCTCTTGGCAATGAGTTGTAGCAGGCTAGCAAATCACACAGCATCCACACAAACCAGGCTTTGGGGTGGGAGAGCCATCTTAATTTCACGGGTTTGGCAGGACTGGAGTGTGTGTCTTCCCTAAACTTACGCAGCCAAGGAAATTAGTGGAGTTTCACTTGTAAAAGCACCATCCCTTTCTCTCAATTCCTCCATCTCTGTCACATCTGCTCTCAGGATGAGGCTTTTCCTTCTAGAATGAAGGAGATGTCCTCCTTCTTCAAAGAAAGAGGCTTCCCTTCCTCCACCACCAACGCTGTCCTCAACCGCATCTCTTCCATTTTACTCTGCTCTCACCCCATCCTTCCACCACTCTACCAGGGATAAGGTTCCTCTTGTCCTCACCTAGCACCCCACCAGCCTCCGTATCCAGCACATAATTCTCCGGAACATCTGCCATCTCCAACAGGATCCCACCTTCAAGCACATCTTTCCTACTTCCCCCTCCCCCAACTTTCTGCTTTCCACAGAGATTGCTCCCTACGGGATTCCCTTATCTATTCATCCCTCCTGGTACTTGTCCTGTGGAACAAATGCTACATCTGTCCCTACACCTACACCTCCTCCCTCACTACCAGCCAGGAACCCAAACAGTCCTTCTAGGTGAGGCGACACTTCAACTTGTGAACAACAGGAATTCTGCAGATGCTGGAAATTCAAGCAACACACATCAAAGCTGCTGGCCGTCCTGACGAAGGGTCTCGGCCTGAAACATCTGTACCTCTTCCTAGAGATGCTGCCTGGCCTGCTGCATTCACCAGCAACTTTGATGTGTGTTACTTCAACTTGTGAGTCTATTGGAATCACATACTGTGTCCAGTGCTCCCAGTTGGGCCTCCTGTATATCGGTGAGACCCGACATAGAAAAGGAGACCACTTCGCCGAGCACCTACTGCCAGAAAAAACGGGATCTTCCAGTGGCCACCCATTTTAATTCCACTTCCCATTCCGATATGTCTATCCATCCACCGTCGTGATGAGGCCACGCTTAGGTTGGAGGAACAACATTTTATATTTCATCTGGGTAGCCTCCAACCTGATGGCATGACCATCGATTTCTCGAAATTCTGGTAATGCCCCCCCCCCCACTCACCATTCCCCACCCCCCTTTCCCTCTCTCACCTTATCTTCTTGCCTGCCCATCAGCTCCCTCTGGTGCTCCTGCCCCCTTTTCTTTCTTCTATAGCCTTTGTCCTCTTCTATCAGACTCTCCCCTTCTCCAGCCCTGTATCTCCTTCACCAATCAACTTCCCTCCCCCTTCAGGTTTCATGTAACACCTTGTGTTTCTCTCCCCTCCCCCCATTTTAAATCTACTTCTCAGCTTTTTTTTCTTTCCAGTCCTGTCAAAGGGTCTTACCACAAAACGTAACTGTACTCTTTTCCATAGATGCTGCCTGTCCTGCTGAGTTCCTCCAGCATTTTGTTTGTTCATTAAAACCTTCATCTCTAGCACCAATAACATCCCTTCAAGAACCTTAGTCCCAGCAGTGTTGAACAGCAATTCATCCGACCTGCCCAAATCTGTATTCAGGCCTCCTGCAGTAACACAAACTTTACATGCAGACAGGAAGATATAGGTTTAGTGCAGGAAAATGGTACTGCAGTAATAGATCAGCTATGATTTTACTAAATGACAGCAAGCATGAGAGTTCAAACATTCAATTCTTGCTCCTATCCTTTACGCCTTCATGCTCCCTGAAGCTGGTACAGTGTTAGTTAAATAAATTAAGTTACTATTGGAACTACTATGAGGTACTATGGACCATCAGCAACCACTACTGCAACCCATTACCTCAAGACTGGGCATTCACCACCATTATTTGTAAATCAGGGTTCTAACTGAGCCAGTCAGCAATATCAGGCATACTTAAAAACAAAGTACCAATCTGGAAGAAGCCACAACATTTTCTAAAAACAGTATTCAGCAATAAAATGAGCTAAATGAACCTACAGCCAACAAACAAGTGTACGGTTTGTGCATCCTAGACAGCTAATAAGGAAATGCCAAGAATATTTTCATCCTCAGCAATAGCAGTCTGAAATGCCAGATGGTTGATCAACCTGGTTCTCCTTACCTCCATCACAAAAGCCAGTCTTCAACTAATGAGAGTTCTTCCATGTGATATATCAAGAAACAACTGAAAGTGCTAGACAGAGTAAAGACAATGACAAAAACTCAACTGTCGTACCAAAGACCGGCACTCCATAATACACATCCTTAGCCAAGCTTTCAAGATATAGAAATGAGTGAGAAAGATGCATTATCATCAACAAATCTCAATCTATTGGCATATTAGAACTTCCTACTGAAAATACTTTGAGATTATTAGGGGGATAAAGGGGAGGACATGAAAATGAAAGCTGGAAAACCTCAAGTTGCTTGAGAATAACAGATCATGTCATTCAAAACTCAAATATTTTACCAGGCATATCATGCCTGACTGCTAAAATACAGCTACAATGTCATCCCAATCCTAGCCCTCAAACCATAACTCAATAGGCAAGTACATTCTTTGTAGAACAACTGGTAGAGTATTTTGTAACTTTCTGCCTTCACTAATCTTTTTTCCTTTAAGATCAAAATCTCATTATTTCAATCATTTTCCCAATTACCTTAACTCAATGCACTTTCCACCTCCCCCCAATCAAATAGTAGTCTCCATAAAGGAAAATAGATTTTGTGTTCACCTTCTCTGAGCTTCTGATTTCTAAGCCTGGCAGATCTGCTCTATCCTCTTTCTATTACTGTTATATGCTTCCTGTAAAGCAGTGATCAGAATTATGACCAGTACAATATTATATAAATTTCAGGTAGAACTTCCTTACTTTTGCATTCCATGCAATGAATCTTATATACCTTCTTAATTACCCTAATTTATTTATCAGCCAGTCAGTCAGCGATGAAGCAGGTAATAAGGGACAGGCTTTTCTCCGGGTGGGTGAGCTACCAAAGTCAGTAACATTGCTGAATAGCAACACACATCAAAGTTGCTGGTGAACGCAGCAGGCCAGGCAGCATCTCTAGGAAGAGGTACAGTCGACGTTTCAGGCCGAGACCAACACTTCTTTTTAAAATGATACAGGTGGCTATTCAGCCAACTGAGATAATACCAACTGTGAGAACAATACTCTCAATGCCATTCTCCTAAAAACTCTGCAGTCTAGCTGTCAGTATCCAAAATTTACATTTTTGGTATCCAGCATAATCCTTACTTTCAGTTAAAAAAAATTACTCTAGTTAATATATGGGATACTGGGTGCCCTCATCAGTTTAACTTCAGATGCCTTTAGTACTTTTGCATGGAAGGGTATTGAATGAACTACCATATACTCTGCAATATTAGGATTAACCAATAGTTCATATCTGTCTAAACCTTATAAACATTTTAATTTCCATCAAGAACAAACAATAAATTTAAATGAACTTGGCATTTACATGTTTTTTATCATTATGAAACAATCACTTCTAGCTGCTTAAGTTTTTATTTCTGACAACAGAACATTAAAATCATTGCATCAAAATACACTTATGTCCAAGTCAGTAATAAATATACCAAAATGCCTTCCCTCTTGTATAGAAGCACTACAACAATACCAAATTTTAAAAATGGTATGGGAAGAAATTAATCCATTTCTTAACTTTTAAAAGTAAAAATAAAGATTGTAACACTTCTCATTGTGTGGTTTTACATCAGACAAACAGCATATTCTAAGACCAAAAACACTCTTCAGCCCAAATCTCCAGATTCTCTTAATACTTTAAAAATGTATTACTCCTTGAAAATACACTTTGGACAGAGAAATCCAAACATTTCCTCTTCTCTGGTATGAGAAATTTCTGCTCAATTCAGACTCAAATATTGACCCTTTACTTTGAGCTCGGGACCCTTCGGTTAAGGTAACTGAGCCAGAGGAAGCAATAACTTTGCATCTATTCTGTCAAGCACTCTATAATTTTTGTATGCTTTGAAAAGGTCACCGCTCATCTTGAGGACTCTGCTTAAACCTTCTTAGTATGACAAATCTGTCATCTTAAGAATCAATCTGATAAACCTTCAATTCACTATCACATGAGTAACATGGAAATCAAACTGAAAAGGTTTTTTTTAAAAGATGTGGTGTCACTTTCAGCCCATATAACGAGAGCAGGACTCTGCTACTCTTACACTTAATGTTACCTTTTTTAGCAATTAGCTTTACTGCCTTTTTAATTCCTTGCTGACCGTGAATGCCCTTTTCAGTAATATCTATACAAGTATAGAGCGGTGGTCGGAGTAGTGCAAGTCAGAATAGTAGGGCTTTAGCGAGGACAGGCCGAGGCGAGGTAGGTTAGTTTTCTTCCCCGCACGCTCCCCCCAGAAGAATAGCAGGTGTGACTGCGAGGCCAGTTTTCTGTTCTGGGTGTCAGATGTGGGATGTCCAGGAGATTTCCGGCATTCCTGATGGGCAACCCTGAACCAGCTGCAATGAGCTGCATCTCCTTAGAGACCAAGTTAGGGAACTGGAGCTTGATGACCTTCAGCTTTGTAGGGAGAGTGAGGAGGTGACAAGACAGGAACCACAGGCAGGTAGTCACCCCAGGGCCACAGGAGACAGATAAGTGGGTGATCGCCAGGAGAGGGAAGGGAGGACGTCAGGCTCCATTTTAAGTGCTGTTGGCAGGGGGACTACCTACTTGGGGGAAGCAGCAGTGGCCATGCCTCTGGCACTGAGTCTGGCCCTGTGGCTCAGAAGGGTAGGGAAAAGAAGAGGATGGCAATGGTAATTACGAACTCTATAGTCAGGGGGACAGATAGGCAATTTTGTGGGCATGAGAAAGAAACAAGGATGGTAGTTTGCCTCCCAGGTGCCAAGGTTCATGATGTTTCTGAGCGCATCCACAATATCCTGAAGTGGGAGAGTGAAATGGTACATACGGGTACCGACAACATAGGTAGAGAAAGGGTGGAGGTCCTGAAAGCAGAATACAGAGAGTTAGGAAGGAAGCTGAGGAGGACCACAAAGGTTGTAATTTCAGGATTGCTGCCTGTGCCACACAACAGTGAGTGTAGGAACAGAACAGGGTGGAGGATAAATGTGTGGCTAAAAGATAGGAGCGGGGGCAAGGATTCAGATTTTTGGATTATTGGGACCTCTTCTGGGGCAGGTGTGACCTGTACAAGAAGGACAGGTTGCACTTGAATCCAAAGGGGACCAATATCCTGTCAGAGAAGTTTGCTAATGCTAATGGAGAGGGTTTAAACCAGATCTGCAGGGGTGGGAACTGAAGTGAAGAGGCAGAGGATGGTGAGGTTGGAGCACAAGTAGGGACAGCTTGTAGGGAGTTTGTGAGGAAGGATACACAGATGTTAGAGCAAAGATGCACTCAGCCTGATGGTTTAAAATTTGTCTATTTTAATGCAAGGAGTATCATAAACAAGGCAGATGAACTTAGAGCATGGATCAATACGTGGAACTGTGACGTTGTGGCCATCACAGAGACTTGGATGTCTCCGAGTAGGAATGGCTGCTGAGTGTGCCAGGCTTTAGAGAGGGAGGCAAAAGAGGCAGGGATGTGGCATTACTAATTGGGGATACTGCCATGGCTGCGAAAAGGAGGAAGTCATGGAGGGATGGTCCACTGAGTCAGTGTGGGTGGAAATCAGAAAACAGGAAAGGGGCAATAACTCTACTGGGTGTTTTTTCTAGACCCCCCCCCCCCCAATAGTAACAGGGATATCAAGGAGCATACAGATTCAGGAACGGTGCAATAATAATAGGGTTCCTGTGATGGGTGAATTAAACTTTCCTTATATTGACTGGCATCTCCTTCGAGCAAGGGGTTTAGATGGGGTGGAGTTTGTTAGGTGTGTTCAGGAAGGTTTCCTAACCCAATATTTAGATAATCCAACTAGAAAAGAGGCAGCACTTGACCTGGTATTGGGAAAGGAACCTGGTCAGGTGTCAGATCTCTCAGTGGGAGAGTATTTTGGAGGTTGTGACCACAACACTATCTCCTTCACCATAGGGCTGTGTCCTCTTGTCCTAGACTCCCCCACCATGGGACACATCCTTTCCATATGAACTCTGTCTAGGGCTTTCAACATTCGCACAAGGTTTCAACGAGATTCTGCCCCCCCCCAAATATATCTAAATTTCAGTGAGTACAAGCCCAGACACATCAAATGTTCCTTGTATGATAACCGTTTCATTCCTGGGATCAGCCTTGTGAACCTCCTCTGAACCCTCTCCAATGCCAGCATATCTTTTCTCAGATGAGGAGCCCAAAACCACTCACAATATTCAAGGTGAAGCATCACCAGTATCTTTTAAAGCCTCATTATCACATCGCTGCTCTTGTATTCGAGACCTCTTGAAATGAATGCTAACATTGCATTTGCCTTCCTCACCACCAACTCTACTTGCAAGCTAACCTTTAGGGTGTTCTGCACAAGGGCTCCCAGGGCCCTTTGCAGCTCACACTTTTGGATTTTCTCCCCATTTAGAAAATAGTCTGCACATTTATTTTTACTATCAAAGTGCATGACCATGCATTTTCCAACAGTGTATTTCATTAGTCATTTTCTTGCCCATTCTCCTAATCTGTCGAAGTCCCCCTGCAGCCTGTTTCCTCAGCACTGCCTTCCCCTCTGCCAATCTTTGTATCATCTGCAAACTTGGAACAAAGCTATCTATTCCATCATCTAAATTTTTGATATACAGCATAAAGGGATGTAGTCCCAGCACCGACCCCTGTGGAACACCACTAGTCACTGGCAGCCAACCAGAAAAGGATCCTTTTATTCCCACTCACTGCCTCCTATCAATCAGCCAATGCTCTAACCATGCCAGTAACTTCCTGTAAAACCATGGGCTCTTAAATGCTAAGTAGACTTACGAATGGCACCTTGTCAGAAGCATTCTGAAAGTCCAAATATACCACATGCACTGCATCCCCTTTATCTATCCTACTTGCAACCGCCTCAAATAATTCCAAAAAGTCTGTCAAACAAGATTTTCCCTTAAGGAATCCATGCTGACTTTGTACTACCTTGTCCTGTGTCACCAAGTATTCCATAACCTCACCCTTAACAATTGACTCCAATATTTCCCAACCGCCAAGGCCAGGCTAACTGGTCTATAATTTCTTTACTGCTCCCTTCCTCCTTTCTTAAACATTGGAGTGACATTTGCAATTCTCCAGTCCTCTGACACCATGCCAGAATGCAATGATTTTCAAAGGATCATTACTAATACCTCCACATTCTCTACCACTAACCCTTTCAGAATCCTAGAGTGTTGTTCATCTGGTCTGGGTGACTTCTGTACCTTTAGCTCTTCCAGCTTTTTGAGCACCTTCTCCCTTGTAATAGTAACTTCATTCACTTCTCTTCCTTCACACACTACATCTGGCACACTGCTAGTGTCTTCCACAGTGAAGACTGATGCAAAATGCTCATTTAGTTTATCTGCCATCTCCTTGTCCCCTGTCACCTCCTTGTCTTCAGCCTAATTTTCTAGCAGTCCTATTTTCACTCTCATCCCTTTTTTTTAAAAAAAGTATTTGAAAAGCTTTTACTCTCCACTTTGATACTGTTGCTAGCTTATTTTCATGTTTCATCTTTTCCCTCCTAATGATTCTTCTAGTTGCTCTCTGTAGGTATTTAAAAGCTGCCTTGGACAATCAGCTCCCAACTATAAACATACTTCAGCTATGATTCAGTGATGGCTACAACATCATACCCGACAATCTGTAAAAGTGTAAAAAGATCATCCACCTTATTTCTTATACTTAGTGCTTAGAGATATATAACACTTCGAGTACTATATTTATTTGCCACCTTCTTTGATCCTGCATCCCTGGTGTACTGATGCTCACCCTGCTGGCTGCAATTTTGTGTCATCATCTGCCTATCCTTCCTGACTGCATGCTTTGCTTTTTTAACCATCCATCCTATCCCGAGTCCCTTCGCTCCAGTTCCCACCCCACCTCCCCCGCTGCGATTTCAGCAGCGATAATCTCCACCAAGCATTTCCTGCTGCTGATCAGACTTGCGCAATGGCAAAGATTAATTTTAGACCACTCCTTCATACAAAACTGTTTCAGTTCATTAATATTTCTGGGATAGCTTGCATGGACAGCCCTCTCCAGGTCATGCCACAACATCTCAATTGGGTTAAGGTCTGCACTCTGACTTGACCATTCCAAAACACAAATTTTCTTCTTTTTAAACCATTCTGGTGTTCATTTACTGGGTCTATCAGATCAATTCCTTGTTATAGAAACATAGAAAACCTACAGCACAATACAGGCCCTTCAGCCCATAATGCTGTGCCAAACATGTACTTACTTTAAAAATTACCTAGGGTTACCCATAGCCCTCTATTTTTCTAAACTCCATGTACCTATCCAGGAGTCTCTTAAAGGACCTTATGGTATCTGCCTCCACCGCTGTCGCCAGCAGCCCATTCCACACACTCACCACTTTCTACGTAAAAGACTTACCCCTGATATCTCCTCTGTACCTACATCCTAAAGCTGTGTCCTTTCGTGCTAGCCATTTCAGCCCTGGGAAAAGCCTCTGACTATTCACACGATCAATGCCTCTCATCATCTTATACACCTCTCATCCTCTGTCATTCCAAGGAATAAAGGGCAAGTTCACTCAACCTATTCTCATAAGGCATGCTCCCCAATCCAGGCAACATCCTTGTAAATCTCCTCTGCACCCTTTCTATAGTTTCCACATCCTCCCTGTAGTGAGGTGACCAGAACTGAGCACAGTACTCCAAGTGGGGTCTGACCAGGCTCCTATATTGTTGTCACATTACCTCTCAGCTCTTGAACTCAATCCCACGGTTGATAAAGCCCAATACATCGTGTGCCTTCTTAACCACACAGTCAAGCTGCAGAGAAGCTTTGAGTGTCCTATGTACTCGGACCCCAAGAACCCCCGATCCCCACACTGCCAAGAGACTTACCATTAATACTATATTCTGCCATCATATTTGACCTACCAAAATGAACCACCTTACACTCATCTGGGTTGAACTCCATCTGCCACTTCTCAGCCCAGTTTTGCATCCTATCAATGTCCCGCTGTAACCTCTGACAGGCCTCCACACTATCCACAACACCCCCAACCTTTGTGTCATCAGCAAATTTACTAACCCATTCATCCAGGTCATTTATAAAAATCACGAGGAGAAGGGGTCCCAGAACAGATCCCTGAGGCAAACCACTGGTCACCGATCTCCATGCAGAATATGACCCATCTACAACCACTCTGGATTCACAAAGCAAGGTCCTCTTGAATCCCATGCCTCCTTACTTTGTCAATAAGCTTTGCATGGGGTACCTTATGAAATCCATATACACTACATCCACTGCTCTACCTTCAATGTGTTTAGTCACATCCTCAAAAAATTCAATCAGGCTTGTAAGGCACGACCTACCTTTAACAAAACCATGCGGACTATTCCTAATCATATTATGCATCTCCAAATCTTCATAAAGTCTGCCTCTCAGGATCTTTTCCATCAACTTACCAATCACTGAAGTAAGACTCACCGGGCTATAATTCTCTGGGCTATCTCTACTCCCTTTCTTGAAGAAGGGAACAACATCTGAAACCCTCCCATCCTCTGGAACCTCTCCCGTTCACAATGATGATGCAAAGATCATTGCCAGAGGCTCAGCAATCTCCTCCCTCCTCTCCCACAGTAGCCTGAGGTATATCTCGTCGGGTCCCAGTGACTTATCCAACTTGATGCTTCCAAAACGTCCAGTACATCATCTTTTCTAATGTCTATATACTCAAGCTTTTCAGTCCATTGCAAGTCTTCCCTATAAATCACAAGGGTCCTTTTCCGTAGTGAATACTGAAGCAAAGTATTCATTGAGTACCTCCGCTACTTCTTCCGGTTCCATACACATTTTTCCACTGACACACTTCATTGGTCCTATTCTCTCACATCTTAATCTCTTGCTCTTCACATACTTGTAGAATGCCTTAGGGGTTTCCTTAATCCTGCTCGCAAAGGCCTGCTCATGGCCCCCTTTGGCTCTCCTAATTTCATTCTTAAACTCCTTCCTGTTAGCCCTATAATCTCCCAGATCTCTATCATTACCTAATATTTTGAACCTTTTATAAGCTCTTCTTTTCTTCTTGACTAGATGTTCTACAGCCTTTGTGCACCACGGTACCCTACCATCCTTTCCCTGTCTCATTGGAACATATCTACACAGAACGCCACACAAATATCCCCTGATCATTTGCCACATTTCTGCCGTATATTTCCCCCAAGGATATCTGTTCCCAATTTATGCTTCCAAGTTCCTGACTGATAGCTTCATATTTCTCCTTACTCCAATTAAACATTTTCCTGACTTGTCTGTTCCTATCCCTCTCTAATGCTATGGTAAAGGAGATAGAATTGTGATCACCATCTCCAAAATATTCTCCCACTGAGAGACCTGACACCTGACCAGGTTCATTTCCCAAAACCAGATCAAGTACTATACAGCCTCTCCTCTTGTAGGCTTATCTACATATTGTGTCAGAAAACCTTCCTGAACACACCTAACAAACCCCATCTAAACCCCTTGCTCTAGGGAGATGCCAATCAATATTTGGGAAATTAAAATCTCCCATCATGACAACCCAGTTAATCGTGCACCATTCCAGAATCTGTCTCCCTATCTGTTCCTCGATGTCCCTGTTACTACTGGGTGGTCTATAAGAAACACCCAGTAGAGTTATTGACCCCTTCCTGTTTCTAACTTCCACCTACAGAGAGTAGACGATCCCTCCATGACCACCTCCTTTTCTGCAGCCGTGACACTATCTCTGATCAGCAGTGCCACACCCCTGCCTCTTTTGCCTCCCTCCTTGTCCTTTCTGAAACATCTAAAGCTTGGCACTCTAAGTAGCCATTCCTGCCCCTGAGCCATCACAACATCACAGCGCCAAGTACTGATACATGCTGTAAGCTCATCCGCTTTGTTCATGATACTCCTTGCATTAAAATAGACACAGCTTAAACCATTGGTTTGAGCATATCCCTTCTCTATCACCTGCCTATCCTCCCTCTCACACTGCCTATAAGTTTCCTCTATTTGTGAGCCAACCGCCCCTTCCTCCATCTCTTCAGTTTGGTTCCCACGCCCCAACAATTCCAATTTAAACTCTCCCCAATACCCTTAGCAAACCTCTCTGCCAGGATATTGGTCCCCCTCTGACTCAAGTGCAACCCATCCTTTTTGTACAGGTCATGCCTGCCCCAAATGAGGTTCCAATGATCCAGGAATCTGAATCTCTGCCCTCTGCTCCAATCCCGCAACCACGCAATTATCCTCCACCTCACTCTATTCCTATACTCACCGTGACACAGGCAGTAAGCCCAAGAATACTACCCTCGTGGTCCTGCTTCTCAGCTTCTTTCCTAACTCCCTGTAATCTGTTTTCAGGACCTCCTCCCTTTTCCTACTTATGTCGTTGGTACCAATATCACAACCTCTGGCTGTTCACCTTCCCACTTCAGGATATTGTGGACTCGATCAGAAACATCCCAGGAGGTAAACTATCATCTGTGTTTCTTTCCTGCATCCACAGAATCGTCTCTCTGACCCCCTAACTATAGAGTGCCCTATCACTGCTGCCATCCACTTGCTTTCCCTGCCCTTCTGAGCCACAGGGTCAGACTCTCTGCCAAATGCACGACCACTGTTGTATCCCCCAGGTAGGTCGTCACCCCCAACAGTACTCAAACAGGAGTACTTATTGTTAAGGGGGACAGCCACAGGGGTACTTTCTAGTATCTGACTCCTGCCCTTCTCTCTCCTGACTGTTACCCACTTATCTGTCTCCCAAAGCCCCCGTGTGACTAATGCCTTTTGCTCCTCTCTATCACCTCCTCACTCTCCCTGACCAGAAGAAGGTCATCGAGCTGCAGCTCCAGTTTCCTAACCTGGTCCCGAAGGAACTGCAGCTCGACGCACCTGGTGTAGCTGTGGCCATCCAGGAGGCTGGGAGTCTCCCGGTCATCCCACATCTGACACCCAGCCAGGACATCAGGCTCGCAGACACACTTCCTATTCCTATTCTTCACAAGTAACTTACCTCACCTCGACCCGTTATCACCGAAGCCCCATTGAGCCATAGCACTCCTACCCTGACTCCCTCTACTCTGACACCTGCTCTATAAAGCTGTCTTCTTTTATAAATTCTTTTCGCCATTCTAACTCACTGATGTTCACGCGCCTGCTCAGTCTTGCCTCGATCAAATCGCTGTAGAAAAAATTATCTTCTTTTAAATTCTTCCTGCTGGTCTAACTCGCTGACGTCCACATGCCTCTACTGTCATGCCGCAATTAAACCGCTGAAGAAAAAATGATCTCCTTTTAAAGTCTTCCCGCCGGTCAAACTTGCTGATATCCACGCGCCTCCGCTGTCGTGCCTTGATCAAAAAATTTCTTGTTGCATCATCCAACTTCTATTAAGCTTCAGGTGACGGACTGCTACCATGACATTCTCCTGTAAAATGCCTTCATATAATTTTGAATTCATTGTTCCCTCAACGATTGCGAGTTGTCCAGGTCCTGAGGCAGCAAAGCAGCACCAAACCATGATGCTCCTTCCACCGTGTTTCACAGTTGGGATGAGATTTTGGTGTTAATGTGCAGTGCCCTTTTTGCCTCCAAATGCATTTTGGTCAAAAAGTTCAATTTTTGTTCACAGAACAGTCCCAGAAGTGTTGTGGAACATCCAAATGGTCTTTTGCAAACTTGAGATGTGCAGTATTTTGTTTTTGGAGAGTAGTGGTTTCTTTCAATGAACATTCTTGTTCAGTGTTTTTCATGTATGAACAGAGACTTTAGCAAGTTCTGGAGATTTCTGCAGGTCTTTTGCTGTTACTCTTGGGTTCTTTTTCATTTCCTTCAGTATTGCACGTTGTGCTCTTGGTGTGACCTTTGAAGGATGCCCACTCCTAGGGGGAGTAACAACATTACTGAGTTTCCTCCATTTGTAGGCAATTTCTCTTACTGTGGACTGATGAACACTCACGTCTTTAGAAATGCTTTTGTAGCTTTTTCGAGGGTTGTTTTGATCGAGGCATGGTGCTCATAAGTAGATCTTTCTTGAGAACAGCAGGCTTTGTCAGTAACCTGACTTTATGTGACTTATTTTTAAAGTAGGGCAGGGCACCTCTACAATCCACACCTCCAATCTCATCTCACTGACTGGAACCCTCAACTCCAAATTGTTTTTGTAGAAGGCATTACCCCAGAGGTTCACATACTTTTTTTGAACCTAGACTGATTATTTAAAAAGGTATAATCCGTTTTGACAAGATGAAGTACAATTGTTTGCGTTACTAGTTTAGGCACATTGTGTTTGTCTCTAATTGTGACTTAGATGAAGATCAGACCACATTTTATGAGTAATTAATGCAGAAAACTCGGTATTTGCAAAGACTTCACAAATTTTCTTGCAACTGTAATTACACGAGAAATAGTCGCAGCAGTAGGCCATCTGGCCCATTGAGCCTGCTCTGCCATTCAATACGATCTCGGCTGATCTGGCTTGTGCACCCAGCTCCACTTATCTGCCTTTTCCCCCCATAACCCTCATCTCTGCCGCTGTGCAAAAGCATTTGTTAGATTCACAACCCTCCAGAAAATTAGTTTCTCCTCATTTCCATTCTAAATCTATTCCCTCTCGTTCTCATCTCTTACCAGTGGAAACAACTTTCCTACCCCTATCTTATCTATTCCTTTCATTATGTTATGTTCCTATAAGATCCTTTCTCATTCTTCTGAATTCAGCAAATATAGTCCTAGGTGACTCAATCTCTCTTCATAGGCTAACTCTCTCATTTCCCAAATCAACTTGATGAACCTCCTCTGCACTGTGCTCAAAGCTAATATATACACTGGTTTCTGCTTAATTAAGCCATTGATTAATCAGGGCAGGTGCATATTTGGGACAACTCTTAAAGAATAACAAATTGAAAAAAATAGCCTGGATTCCCTTTGTTTATTTGGGACACTATATTGCTTAATTGGGACAGAAGACTGTTGCCAAACAGTTTCTAACTAACGTCAGTTGGGCTATTAGACACTGCACTGTGTTTACAGCGAAGAGTTTTTAAAAATAGTGACAGTGGCATGTTGTGTTCAAAAAGCAGTGATTTCTGTCACTGTGGCTTCAAGCATTCAGGCTTGGATTGAAAATGAAATTATTTTGCTACTCCAACAAGTTAGGGACAATGAAGAATTTGAATTTGAAGGCATTGACGATCATCTTAAATGTTGCCATGAAAATGAAGATCTGGAGGATGCAATCATTGAAAGCATTGTATGAAGGCAGTCCGTTATCTGCACTAGGTGTCTACACTGATTTTGTTCATTTTCAGTCATTAAAAAAACATGTGTAGCGATGTGCTACACACAGCGCTAGAATAACCACACGGAGTCGGTGAGTTAGAGTTGCGATGAAAGAGATTTATTCAAACTTCGCGGCCCGCTTTAAAGCCTTCCCATTCCCGCCCTCCCTGGGCGGGGTTGCTGTGGGGAATGTATATTCCTAGACCCTTTCTGCGCGCGGGATTTTCCCCCTGCTGGTGAAGATGGCCTGGTGCCCTTTTTGCTGCCGGCCCTCTGCCTGCGCGTGCTGTTGTGAGCCGGTTCGTGTGCGCCAGAAAGTGGGTCGCCACATAACCCCCCCCCCCCAGAACCGGCGATACCTCCCCCAATGTCCACAGTCTGGATCGGCCTCTGTTTGGGAGGTCTGCCCCTGTGCCGCGGTGCCTGAGCCTGGACCGGTTGCGCCAAGTCCACATGGGCCGGTTTGAGTCGGTCCACTGTGAATACCTCCTCTCTCCCCCAATGTCCAGCACGAACGTGGACCCGTTGTTCCTGATCAGCTTAAACGGTCCCTCGTAGGGCCGCTGTAGCGGTGCCCGGTGTCCGCCCCGTCGTACAAAAAGAAACTTACAGTTCTGCAGGTCTTTGGGTACGCAGGTCGGGCTCTGTCCGTGCTGTGAAGTGGGTATGGGGGCCAGGTTACCAAGCCTCTCCCGTAGTCTGTCCAGGACTGCTGTGGGTTCTTCCTCTTGCCCCCTTGGGGCTGGTATGAGCTCTCCTGGGACAACCAGGGGCGCGCCGTACACCAACTCGGCCGACGAGGTGTGTAGATCCTCCTTGGGCGCCGTGCGGATTCCGAGTAGGACCCAGGGAAGTTCGTCCACCCAGTTAGACCCCTCCAGGCGGGCCATGAGAGCCGATTTCAGGTGACGATGGAAGCGCTCCACTAGTCCGTTCGACTGTGGGTGGTAGGCAGTTGTGTGGTGTAGCTGTGTTCTTAAAAGGCTGGCCATAGCCGACCACAGGCTGGAGGTGAACTGGGCGCCCCTGTCGGAGGTAATGTGGGCCGGTACCCCAAAGCGTGCTACCCAGGTTGCGATCAGTGCTCGGGCGCAGGATTCGGAGGTGGTGTCGCTGAGTGGGACTGCCTCTGGCCATCTGGTGAACCGGTCTATCATAGTTAGGAGGTACCGTGCTCCTCGTGACACTGGCAGGGGCCCCACGATATCCACATGGATGTGGTCGAACCTCCGGCGGGTGGGTTCGAACCGCTGCGGCGGAGCCTTGGTGTGCCGCTGCACCTTGGCCGTTTCGCACTGCATGCACGTTTTGGCCCATTCACTGACCTGCTTACGAAGTCCATGCCACACGAACCTGTTGGCGACCAGCCGGACGGTTGTCCTGATGGAGGGGTGCGCTAAGTTGTGAATGGACTCGAAAACCCGCCGGCGCCAGGCTGCTGGGACGACAGGGCGGGGTTGGCCGGTAGCTACGTCACATAGTAGGGTCCTCTCACCTGGGCCTACGGAGAGGTCTTGAAGCTGTAAACCGGAGACTGCAGTCCTGTAACTGGGGATCTCAGTGTCTGCCTGCTGTGCCTCTGGCAGCGCTGCATAGTCCACCCCCTGGGACAGGGCCTGTATGGTAGGTCTGGAAAGTGCGTCCGCCACGACGACGTTCTTTCCAGAGACATGCCGGATGTCCCTCATGTACTTGGAGATGTAGGACAGATGTCGCTGCTGGCAGGACGACCAGGGGTCGGACACATTAGTGAACACAAAGGTAAGCGGTTTGTGGTCTGTGAACGCGGTGAAGGGCCTACCTTCTAAGAAGTACCTGAAATGCCGGATTGCCAGGTATAGTGCCAATAGCTCCCAGTCGAAAGCACTGTATTTGAGTTCGGGTGGTCGTAGGTGTTTGCTGAAGAACGCCAGGGGTTGCCAGCGACCCTCGATGAGTTGTTCCAGCACTCCACCGACCGCTGTGTTGGATGCGTCCACCATGAGGGCAGTAGGAACGTCCGTTCTGGGGTGCACTAGCATTGCGGCGCTTGCCAAGGCTTCTTTGGCTTTAACGAAAGCGGTTGCGGCCTCTTCGTCCCAGGTAGTGTCCTTGCCCTTACCCGACATCAGGGTGAACAGGGGGCGCATGGTTCGGGCTGCTGAGGGGAGGAAACAGTGGTAAAAATTCACCATACCCATGAATTCCTGCAAGCCTTTGATTGTGTTGGGTCGGGGGAAGTGGCGGACCGCGTCTACCTTGGCGGGCAGCGGGGTTGCCCCGTCTTTAGTAATCCTGTGGCCCAGGAAGTCGATGGTGTCGAGTCCAAACTGGCATTTGGCTGGATTGATTGTAACGCCGAATTCACTCAGGCGGGAGTAGAGCTGGCGGAGGTGGGATAGATGCTCCTGCCGACTACTGCTGGCTATGAGGATGTCGTCCAAATAGATGAATGCAAAGTCCAGGTCGCGTCCCACCGCGTCCATTTGCCGCTGGAAAGTCTGTGCGGCATTCTTTAGACCAAACGGCATTCGGAGGAATTCGAAAAGTACGAACGGGGTGATAAGTGCTGTTTTGGGGATGTCGTCCGGATGTACCGGGATTTGATGGTATCCCCGGACGAGGTCTACCTTGGAAAAGATCCTTGCGCCGTGTAGGTTTGCTGCGAAGTCTTGAATGTGCGGCACAGGGTAGCGGTCTGGCGTTGTAGCCTCGTTCAGTCTGCGGTAGTCACCGCATGGTCTCCAGCCCCCCGTTGCCTTGGGCACCATGTGAAGGGGGGAGGCCCATGGGCTGTCGGACCGTCGTATGGTCCCTAATTCCTCCATCTTCTTGAACTCCTCCTTCGCCAGTCGGAGCTTGTCCGGGGGAAGCCTTCGAGCACGGGCGTGGAGGGGTGGTCCCTGGGTCGGGATGTGGTGCTGTACTCCGTGTCTGGGCATGGCTGCCGTGAACTGCGGTGTCAGTACTGATGGGAAATCCGCCAGGACCCTGGTGAATTCATCGTCGGACAGCGTGATGGAGTCCAGGTGTGGGGCTGGCAACTGTGCTTCACCCAGGGAGAACGTTTGAAAAGTCTTGGCGTGGACTAATCGCTTCCCTTGCAGGTCGACCAGCAGGCTGTGGGCTCGTAGAAAATCTGCCCCCAGCAGTGGTTGGGCCACGGCGGCCAGTGTGAAGTCCCACGTGAACCAGCTGGAGCTGAACTGTAGCCGCACCGTGCGGGTGCCGTAGGTTCGTATTGTGCTGCCATTAGCGGCCCTCAGGGTGGGTCCCGGTTCTCTGTTGCGGGTGTCGTAACTCGTTGGAGGTAAGACGCTGATCTCCGCTCCGGTGTCGACCAAAAAGCGGCGTCCCGACTGCTTGTCCCAGACGTACAGGAGGCTGTCCTGATGGCCAGCCGCCGTAGCCATCAGCGGCGGCTGGCCCTGGCGTTTCCCGGGAAATCTGCAGGGCGGTCTGCAGCGGCGGGCCTCTGTGCCCCACCGCTGGTGGTAGAAACACCATTGTTCGTTGGGCTCCTCACTCCCGTCGCCGGGTTTTGCAGCCTCTGCTGCTGGGCCTGGTCTGGTCTGTCGTTGGGCACGCGGCTTGGTGATCTGTGCGACGGATGCCCCTCTCTCTTTCCTGGTATTCCACAGCACATCTGCTCGGGTCGCCACCTCCCGGGGGTTGCTGAAATCTGCGTCGGACAGCAGCAGGCATATTTCCTCGGGCATTTGCTCTAGGAACGCCTGCTCAAACATGAGGCAGGGTTTGTGTCCTTCAGCCAGGGCCAGCATCTCGTTCATTAATGCTGATGGTGGCCTGTCTCCCAAACCATCCAGGTGCATTAAGCGGCGTGCTCGTTCGCGCCGTGAGAGTCCGAAAGTCCTTATGAGCAGGGCTTTGAATGCTGTGTATTTGCCGTCCTCCGGGGGCGACTGTATAAACTCCTCAACTTGTGCAGCAGTCTCCTGGTCGAGGGAGCTCAGCACGTAGTAGTAGCGAGTGGACTCCGAGGTTATCTGCCGAATGTGGAATTGTGCTTCTGCTTGTTTGAACCATAATTGGGGTCACAGCGTCCAGAAGCCTGGCAGTTTTAACGAAACTGCGTGAACAGATGCAGCGTCGGTCATCTCTGGTCCAAGTATCGTTTGGGCCGTCGGGGTCACCAATTATAGCGATGTGCTACACAGAAAGTGGGTCGCCACACATGGACGTATATTGAATGATTCCTCTGTTGATAACTATTAGGGGCTAATGCAGTTTTATAGTACTGTAGTAGCATTGGTAGTGTTCTAATAATTTGTTCTGTATTTCATTTAAATACATAATTGGTTATTCAGTTAAACTGAGGTTGTCATTTTTATACCTTGTAACTATGAAACTTCAGCTACTTTGGGGCTGCCACTTAAATGGACCAAAATGTACTGTTCCCAATTAATCAAAATCCACTGTAATTCAAAATTCAAAGTAAATTTGTTATCTCAGTCAATACATGTCATGAAATACTATTGAGATCTATTTTCTAGCAGGCAAAGTAAAACAAAGAAATACAATAGAATCGATGATTTTCCCATTCTTGGGCACTGATGTTTCCATACCACGCCATGATGCAATCGTCAGGATAAGCCGTACTGTGCATCTACAGACATTTGTCAAAGTTTTTGATGACATGCTGATTGCACAAACTTAGAAGTATGTGCTTTCCTTGAGATTCTCGATATAATAACTATAAGACATTGGAGCACAATTGGGTCATTCAACCCACTGAGTCCCCTCCACCATTCCATCATGGCTAATTTATTATCCCTCTCAACCCCATCCACCTGCCTTCTCCCCATAACCTTTCACACCCTCACTAATCAAGAACATATCAATCTCTGTTTTAAATACAAAAAAATGACGGCCTCCACGGCCATCTGTGGCATTGATTCACCACCTTCTGGCTAAGGAAATTCCTCAGCTGTTCTAAATGGACATCCTGCTATTCTGAGGCTGTGCTCTCTGGTCCTTGACACCGCCCCCCCACCCCAACTATAGGAAACATCTTCTCCATATCCATTCTATCTACAACTTTCAATTTGATAGGTTTCAATGAGATCGCCTGTTTCATTCTTCTAAACTCCAGCAAGTGCAGGCTCTGAGTCATCAAACGCTCCTCATACATCAACTCTATCATTCCAGGAATCATTCCCGTGAACCTCCTCAAAACACTCTCCAATGCCAACACATCTTAGATAAGAAGCCCAAAACTGCTCACAACACACCAACTGCAGTCTGACCAATTCAAATGTTACAAAGGTACATTTAATGTCAGAGAAATGTATACAATATACATCCTGAAATGCTTTTTCATCACAACCATACACGAAAACAGAGGAGTGCCCCCAAAAGAATGAATGATAGTTAAATGTTACAAACCCAAAGTCTCCCCCAGCTCCCCTCCCTCCCACGCGTAAGCAATGATTCTTCCCCCCCACACCAGCAAAAAAAAAAGCGAATCGGCACCCATCACCGAGTACTCAAGTGTGCAGTAAAGCAACAGCAAAGACACAGACTTGCAGCACCCCAAAGACTACTCATTCACCCGGTATTCAACATACCACAGGTCTCTCCCTAATAAGGGAGAAAGAAATGTCTCCGTTTCACAGCGAGAGGGGAGACATAACAAACAACTTGCTGGTTTACACTCACTTCTGCCCTGCACTTGAATTTCTGGCACACTGGTAGTGTCTTCCTTAGTGAAGACTGACACAAAATACTTAAGTTTGTCTGCCATTTCTTTGTCCCCAATTACTACCACTCCAGCATTTTTCAGCAGTCCAATATCCACTCTTTTACTTACATACCTGAAAAAAACACCTATATTACTAGCTCCCTTACCTTCATATTTTATCTTTTCTCTCCTTATGCCTTCTGTTGGAGTTTTAAACTAGTGGGAAGTTTTATGCTATATCATAAGCCCTCTTCTTTGCTTTTATGCTGTCTTTGACTTCCCTCATCACCCATGGTTGCCTTGGGCTCCTTTTAGAATACTACTTCTTCCTTGGATGTATCTATCTTACACCTTCCAAAATTGTTCCCAGAAACTCCAGCCAGGGCTGTTCTGCCACTATCCCTGCTGCTGTCCCCTTCCAATCAACTTTGGCCAGCTCCTCTCTCAAGTCTAATTCCCTTTACTGCACTGTAATACTGATACATCAAAGTTTAGCATGTCCCTCTCAAACTGCAGGATGAATGCTACCACATTATTATCACTGCCTAATGGATCCTTAACTTAAGCTTCCAAAGCAAATTTGGTTCATTACCCAACACCCAATCCAGAATAGCCTTTCCCCTCTTGGGCACAAATACAAGCTGTTCTGAAAGGCCACCTCGTAAGCATTCTACAAATTCCCTCTCTTGGGATCTAGAACCAACCTGACTTTCCCAATCTTCGTGCATAATGAAAGCTCAATGACTATGGCAACACTCCCCTTTTTACATGCCTTTTCTATCTCCTGTTCTAATTTGTATCCCACATCCTGGCTTCTGATCCTCTTACTAACATTGAATCACAGTGGATTTAATTGAGCATTTTTTGAAACTGATCAACAAAAACAAACTTGTGTCAAAGTGAAAACAGATCTCTACAAAGTGATCTAAATTAATTACAAATATAAAACACAAAATAAAATTGATTGCGTAAGTATTCACCCCTTCAAGTCAATATTTAGTAGATGCACCTTTGGTAGCAATTACAGCCTTGAGTCTATGTGGATAGGTCATCAGCTTTGCACATCTGGACATAGCGATTTTTCCCCATGCTTCTTTACAAGACTGCTCAAGCTCTGTCAGGTTGTATGGGGATCATGAGTGAACAGCCCTTTTCAGCTCCAGCCACAAATTTTCAATTGGATTGAGGTCTGGACTGACTTGGCCACTCCAGAACATTAACCTTGCTGGTTTTAAACCATTCCTGTGCAGCTTTGGCTTTATGTTTGGGGTCATTGTCTTGGTGGAAAACAAATCTTCTCCCAAGTTGCAATTCTCTTCAAGACGGCATCATGTTTTCCTCCAGGATATCCCTGTATTTTGTTGCATTAATTTTACCCTCTACCTTCACAAGCCTTCGAGGGCCTGCTGTAGTGAAGCATCCCCACAGCATGATGCAGCCACCACAATGCTTCACAGTAGGGATAGTGTCTTTTTGATGACAGGCTTATGCCAAACAGTATTTAGTCTGATAGCCAAAGTGCTCAATTTTGGTTTCATCACACCGTAAAACCTTCTTCCAGCTGACTTCACAGATTCTCACATGCCTTCTGGCAAAGACTAGCCAAGATTTCATGAGAGTTTTTTTTCCCCAACAGTGGCTTTCTCTTTGCCATGCTCCCATAAAGCTGTGACTGGTGAAGCACCTGGGAACAGTTGTTGTATGCCCTGTCTCTCCCATCTCAGCCACTGGAGCTAGTAACTCCTCCAGGGTTGTCAAAGGTCTCTTGGTGCCCTCCCTTACTAGTCTCCTTCTTGCACAGTCATCCAGTTTTTTTAGGATGGCCTGTTCTACGCAGATTTACAGCTGTTCCATATTCTTACCATTTCTTGATGATTGACTTAACTGTACTCCAAGGGATATTCAGTGACTTAAAAATTTCCATCTCCTGACCTTTTCAATAACCTTTTCATGCAGTTGCCTGGAATGTTCTTTTGTCTTCGTGGTGTAGTTTCTGCTAGGATACTGACTCATTAGTAGCTGGATTACAGGTCTATTTTACAACAATCAATTGAATCACCTTGATTACACACAGGTCTCCAAAAACAAATCTCCATTTAACTAATTATGTGACTTCCAAAACCAATTGACTACACCAGTAACATATGGCATATTAAAGGGGGTGAATACTTATGCAATCAACTATATTGTGTTTTATATTTGTAATTAATTTAGATCACATTGTAGAGATCTGTTTTCGCTTTAACACGAAAGAACCTTTTTCTGTTGATCGGTGTCAAAAAGCCCAAAGTAAATCCACTTACTTTTATAATGTTATAAAACAATAAAACTAGTCTCTTATTACAGGAAAGATACTGCCATGGATGGATGACTGGCTGACAGGCAGGAGGCAGTGAATGGGAATCAAGGGGGCCTTTCTGGTGGCTACCAGTGATTAGTGGTGCTCCTCAGGGGTCAGTATTGGGACACCTACTTTTCACATTGTTTGTCAATGATTTGGATAATGGAATTGATGGCTTTGTGGTAGAGTTTGCAGATGATACAAAAATAGGTGAAGGGGTAGGTAGTGCTGAGGAACAAATGCGATTGCAGTAGGACTTAGACAAATGGCAGACAGAATACAGTGTTGGGAAATGTATAATATTGTATCTTGGTTAAAGGAACGATAGCGCAGACTATTATCTGTATGGGGAGAAAATTCCAACATCAGAGGTACAGAGGGACTTAAAAGTCCTTATGCAAGACTCCCAGAAGGTTAATTTACAGGTTGACTCTGTGGTAAAAAAGACAAATACAACGTTGGCATTTATTTCAAGGGGAACAGAATATAAAAGCAGGAGGATAATGCTGAGGCTTTATAAGACACTGGTCCAGCTGCACTTAGAGTATCGTCAACAGATCCGAGCCCATGCCTCAGAACGGATGTGTTGTTATTGGAGAGAGTCCAGAGGAGGTTCATGAAGATGATTCCAGGTATGAAGGGGTTAATATATGAGGAGTGTTTGACAGCTTTCACTGGAATTTAGAAGAATACAGGGGAGTTCTTATTGAAACCTACCGAATTTTGAAAGGACTAGATAGGGTGGAGATGGAGAGGCTGTTTCCTGTGGTGGTGGTGGTATCCAGAAGTAGAGAGCACAGCCTCAAAACTGAGGGGCGACCTTTTAGAACAGCGGTAAGGCAGGCTTTTTTTTTAAGCCAGAGAGTAGTGAATCTGTGGAATGCTCCGCTAGAGTCTGCAGTGGAGGCCAAGTCCATAGGTATATTTAAAGCTGAAGTTGTTAGTTTCCAATTGGTCAGGGCAGCAAAGGATGTGGCAAAAAGACAGGTGTATGGGGTTGAGTGGGTTCTGAGATCAACCATAAGGCAGAGCAGACTCAATGGGCTGAATGGCCTAATTCTGCTCCTGTCTTATGGTCTTATTTTCCCTTTTCTTTTTGCAATCATTTAATTTTATATACTTATTATAATTTATAACTTATTATTATGTTTTGCAATGTACTGCTGCTACAAAACAATAAATTTCATGACATCGGCCAATGATATTAGACCCAATTCTGATTGTAATTCTGCACTGGTTGCCTTCTCCCTTTCACTCAGGTTCCTGCCTTCTGCAAATTGGCGTAGCTCCTATGTATCACCTCCTCATTCTCCCATATGAGCCAAAGGTCGTAAAGCTGCAGCTCGATGCACTTTGTGCAGATGTAGTTATCAGGCAGACTGGAGGTCTCCCAGAGTTCCCCCGTCTCACGCGAAAAACATACCACTAAGCATGGATCATTTCTCAAAGCACTAGCTATATACAAATAGACAAAGAGAGAAAAGGTTACTATCAACTTTCTTAGAATCTCTCCATGTTCTTGCCAAAGCCTCCCATTCTAAGCCTGGCCCACTTCAACAGTGACCACTCAGTTTACACTTCTCATGTTTTTACTGGCCCTTGCTAAGTTACTAATAACCCAAGCAACCTCCCGGCTCAGCAGACAAGTCACTGCTCACTTTGTAAAGCTAGTACATATAGTCCACATATGACATGCAGTAGCTTGAATGCCATAACCTCCTACATAGTTAAATCTTGCAACATAGGGGACAGCAGAGCTTTGCTTCCAGATTATCTCAATGCCTTCTCTGCTCTCTTTGACCACCAGAACAGGGAGGAACCATCATGCATCCACATGTCTCCTGATGTCCCTTTGGTCTCAAAATCTAAAGATGTGCGGGCTGCCTTCAAGAGAGTGAGTGAATCAATGCAAAGCATCCAGTCCAGACAGAGTACTTAGCCGAGTACTGAAGACCTGTGCTGATCTTCAATCTCTCACCCTTTCAGCATGTGGTACCCACCTGCTTCAAATAGGCTTCAATCATACCAGTGCCCAAGAGCGTGGCGACCTGCCTCAATGACCTTTGCCAATGGCACTTATATCCACAGTGATCAAGTGTTTTGAGAGGCAGGTGTTCAAGCATTTTGAGCTCCTGTCTGAGTAGTGACATGGATCTGCTCCAATTTGCCTACCGAAGCAACAGGTCTACAGCAGATGCCATCTCATTGGCTCTTCACACAACCCTAAAACAGCTAGACTGCAAAGATGCATACATCAGGATGCTCCTTATCAATTACAGCTCAGCATTTAATATCATCATCCCCTCAAAACTAATCAGAAAACTCCAACACCTGGGCCTCAATGCTCCTTGTGCAATTAAACCCTGGATTTCCTCACTTGCAGGCCCCCACCAATTTAAATTGGCTACAAACATCTTCTCCACAAGCTCCATCAGCAAAGGAGCACCACAGGGATGTGTGTTTAGCTCCCTCCTCTACTCACTTTACACCTATGACTGTGTGGCTAAGTACTGCTCCAACACTATATCCAAGTTTGCTGATGACACCACTGTTGTAGGGTGTATCAAAGGTGGTGAGATACAGCACACAGGAGAGAAACTGAACATTTGGCTGAGTGGTATAATAACAACAACCTCTCACTCAATGTCAAAAGGACCAAGGAACTGATTGTAGACATCGGGACCGGGAAACCAGTACTCATTGGAGGATCAGAGCGAGAGAGGGTCAGTAACTTTAAATTCCTGGGTGTCACTATCTCCGAGGAACTGTCCTGGACCTATCATAATTGCAAAGAAAGCACAACAGCAACTCTACTTCCTCAAGAGTCTGCAGGCATGTCATCAAAACCTTGGCAAACTTCTAAAGATGTGTGATGGAAAGTGTACTGACTGACCGCATTATGGCAGAAAGTCCTACAAAAGGTAGTGGATTCAGCCCAGTACATCACAGGTAAGCGTCCCACCCATTGAGCACATCTACATGAAACGTTGCCGTAGAAAAGCAGCATCCATCATCAAAGATCTTCACCACCCAGGCCATGCTCTTTTCTCGCTACAACCATCAGGTGGAAAGTACAGGTGCCTCAGGACTTGCACTACCAGGTTCAAGAACATACTCACCATTTCTGGTGTTCCCACAACTGATGGTCTTACTTTAAGGACACTTTATCTTGTTATTTGATGCTCCTAATTAATTGCTATTTATTTGTATTTGCATTTGGACAGCTTGTTGTATATTGATCCGATTTACAGTCACTGTTCTATAGATTTGTTAAGTATACCCACAGGAAAAAGAATCTCAGGGTTGTATGTGGTGACATGCATATTCTCTGTTAATAAATGTTACTTTGAACACAAGGAAATGTCCCCAACTCTCTTTGCAATCTCCTGTTCTGCAGACAAGTCTCAACAGTTCTTTTAAAACTGGGACCAGGATGTTACTGACCCCTGGACCTCATGAACCCTCAATTTCTTTCTCCTGTAGTCAATAATCAGATCTTTGATTTTGCTGATGTTGAGTTGTTGTGGCACCACTCAACCAGATTTTCAATCTCCTCCCTGTATACCAATTCACCGCAATCTTTGATTCGGCTAACAATGGTGTCATCAACAAACATAAATATGGCATTGGAGCTGTACTTAGCATCACATTCATAAGTATAAAGAATGTAGCACCCTGCTCTTAGCACACAGCCTCATGGCATACCTGTGCTGATGCCGATTGTAGAGATATTATTGCTACTCCATAATGACTGGGTTCTGCAAGTGAGGAAATTAAGGATCCAATTACACAAGGATGTATCGAGGCCTACGTCTAGGACCTTAGTAATTAGCTTTGAGAGGATGATGGTGTTGATGCTGAGCTGTAGTCAGTGAAGAGCATTCTGATGTACGTATTTTCACTAGCCAGATATTCCAAGGCCAATTGAAGAACAAATGAAATGGCATCTGTTGTTGACAGGTTGTGAGAGTAGGCAAATCGAAGCAGATTCAAGTCACTACTTAGGCAGGAGATGATACGTTTTATGACCAACCTTTCAAAGCCCTTCATCACAATGGATGCAAGTGCCATTGGACAACAGTTCTTCTTGGACACCAGTATGATTAAAGCCTACTTGAACCAGGTGAGTACCTCAGACACCTGAAGCAAGAGGTTCAACATGTCAGTAAACACTCCAGCCAGCTGACTGGCACGTCTTCAGTACTCTGCCACGTACCGCATCTTGGGAAGATTCTTTCCGTGGGTTCACCCTCCTGAAAGATGCTCTCACATTGGCGTCAGAGACTGAAATCATAGGTTTGATGGGGGCTGTGGGAATTCATTAAGCTACCATATTTTGTCAGTCAAAACAAGCATAGAAGGCATTGACACAAACTGTATGTCAGTGAGACCTGACATAGATTGGGAGACCACTTCGCAAAGCACCTATGTTTTGTCTACCAGAAAAAGTAGGATCTCCCAGTGACCACCCATTTTAATTCTACTTCCCATTCCTATTCTGACATGTCAGTCCACAGACTCCTCTACTGTCGTGATGAGGCCACACTGAGGTTGAGGAGCAACACCTTGTATTCCATCTAGGTGCCTCCAACCTGATGGCATGAACAGCACTTTCTCGAACTTCCGGTAATGCCCCCCCTCCCCATTCTTCTCTCTCACCTTATCTCATTGCCTGCCCATCAACTCCCCCTTTTCTTTCTTCCATGGCCTTCTATTCTCTCCTATTACATTCACCCTTCTCCAGCCCTGTATCTCTTTCACCAAGCAACTTCTCAGCTCTTTTCTTCATCCCTCCCCCTCTCCCGGTTTCACCCATCACCTTGTGTTTCTTCCTCCCCTCCCCCCCCACCTTCTTACTCTGACCGTTCATCATTCTTCTCCAGTCCTGATGAAGGGTCTCGGCCAAAATGTCAACTGTACTCTTTTTCCATAGATGCTGACTGACCTGAAGAGCTCCTCCAGCATTTTGTATGTGTTGATTGGATTTCTAGCATCTGCAGATTTTCTCCTGTTTGTGATAGAAGGCATTGAGCTCACCTCGTTGTCACCTATGTTGCTTGGTTTTGCTTTGTAGGAAATGATAGCATTCAAGCCCTACCACAGCTGTTAAGCATATTCTATGTTTCCAGTTTGGTGTGGAACTGCCATTTCAGATGTGAGATGGCCTTCTGGAGGTTATACCTGGTCCTTTTATACTATCTTGGGTCACCAGACTTGAACACCACCAATTTTAGCCCCAAGCAGATTTTGGATCTCTTGGTTTATCCAGTGCTCATGGTTGGGTTAGACCGAATAATTTCACAGGTACACACTTGTCCATGTGCATCTTTACAACTGTGGCGTATTCATTCTTGTCCTCTGAATAGTCCCTGAACATGGTCCAAAGCTGCTCCTCTGCCTCCTGTAACCACCTCTTTGTTCTTACTTCTGGTGCCTTGCATCTTAGCCTCTACCTGTATACAGGTAAGGGGAGGGAAGTCAGATGATCAGATGTCCTGAAATGCAGTCCAGAGATAGAACAGTAATGTAGCATTGGTTGAGTGTTGGGACCTGGTGCTGCAGATGATGTGCTAATGGTAATTGCACAATGATTTCCTCAAACAAGCCTGATTAAAGAGCTCAGTGAAAGGCATCCGGGCAGGCTGTTTCTCGTTTGTTCATCATGGCACTCAATACATCGAGTGCTTGCTTAACATCTGCCTTTGCATGTATGTAAACTGCAATCAGGATCACTGAAGAGAACTCACTCAGCAAGTAGAATAGTCAGCACTTAATCATTAGATATTCCAGCTTGGAAGAACAAGAGTGCAACAAGCCACTACGCCCAAGAGTTTATGAAAGAGCCCCCCACTGCTTGTTCTACAGTTTAATCCATCCGGTGATGGATAAGTAAGCCATGACTCAGTGAAACAGAACTCAGCAATCCTCCATTTCCCTCTGATACAGCAATCTTACCCTTAGATTCTCAGTCTTATTCTCCAGAGACAGGGCATTGTCGAAGATGATGCTTGAAAATGGTAATGCTTTAATCTGGCTTACAGTCTGGTGATGGCTGACCTTAGTCCGCTTCAAGGCACTGCATCTGCATTCCTGGAATCAAGTTTGCCAAATCCTTCAGGAGATCCTAAAATCATTAGTAGGTTTGGACAGCAAGTCTTGTAATGTGAAATTACAGGCTGCAGGTTGTGTCAATCGTAGCTCAGAAGAGTATCTAGTTGCTTTGTGAGCTGCCCGCAAAACATCACCATTCTGACAGCATCTTCCTCAAGTAAGGACAGCAGAACTGTATATGGTATTCCAGGTGCTGTTTCACCAGTACCCTGTACAAATGCAGCATAACCTTTCTGCTCTTAAATCCAATCCCTCTAGCAATGAAGGCCAACCTTCCCATTTGCCTCCTTGATGACCTGGTGCAATTCAGTTGCCTATACTAGCCTATCAAAACCTGTTAATTAACAGAAACATCAGTCTTTTGTGACTCATATAATGAATTATGGTTTTTAAAAAAACATATACAATCTCAGTCGACGTTTCAGGCCGAGACCCTTCGTCAGGACTAACTGAAGGAAGAGTGAGTAAGAGATTTGAAGGTGGGAGGTGGAGGGGGAGATCCAAAATGATAGGAGAAGACAGGAGGGGGAGGGATTGAACCAAGAGCTGGACAGGTGATAGGCAAAAGGGGATACGAGAGGATCATGGGACAGGAGGTCTGGAAAGAAAGACAAGGGGGGCGGGGGGGGCACCCAGAGGATGGGCAAGAGGCATATTCAGAGGAACAGAGGGAGAAAAAGGAGAGTGAGAGAAAGAATGTGTGCATAAAAATAAGTAACAGATGGGGTACGAGGGGGAGGTGGGGCCTTAGCAGAAGTTAGAGAAGTCGATGTTCATGTCATCAGGTTGGAGGCTACCCAGACGGAATATAAGGTGTTGTTCCTCCAACCTGAGTGTGGCTTCATCTTTACAGTAGAGGAGGCCGTGGATAGACATGTCAGAATGGGAACAGGATGTGGAATTAAAATGTGTGGCCACTGGGAGATCCTGCTTTCTCTGGCGGACAGAGCATAGATGTTCAGCAAAGCGGTCTCCCAGTCTGCGTCGGGTCTCGCCAATATATAAAAGGCCACATCGGGAGCACCGGACGCAGTATATCACCCCAGTCGACTCACAGGTGAAGTGTTGCCTCACCTGGAAGGACTGTTTGGGGCCCTGAATGGTGGTAAGGGAGGAAGTGTAAGGGCATGTGTAGCACTTGTTCCGCTTACACGCTTAACAGTTGGACAGAGGTGTTCTTTTCATGAAATTCCGCACCCTTTTTTCCTCCAAACATACCTTTGTGCATTGCGGCCAAAAAGTTCTATTTTAACTTCATCAGTCCACAGGACAACTCGCGGATACCTCCTCTTATTTACCCCTCGATCGTGACCCCACTAAGGAGCACCAGGCCATTGTCTCCCACACCATCACCGACTTTATCCACTCAGGGGATCTCCCATCCACTGCTACCAACCTTATAGTTCCCACACCTCGCACTTCCCGTTTCTACCTCCTACCCAAGATCCACAAACCTGCCCGTCCTGGCTGACCTATTGTTTCAGCTTGCTCCTGCCCCACCGAACTCATTTCTGCATACCTCGACACGGTTTTATCACCCCTTGTTCAATCCCTTCCAACCTCGTGACACTTCTCACGCTCTTAAACTTTTCAATGATTTTAAGTTTCCTGGCCCCCACCGCTTTATTTTCACCATGGATGTCCAGTCTTTATATACTTCCATCCCCCATCAGGATGGTCTCAAAGCTCTACGCTTCTTTTTGGATTCCAGACCTAATCAGTTCCCCTCTACCACCACTCTGCTCTGTCTAGCGGAATTAGTCCTTACTCTTAATAATTTCTCCTTTGGCTCCTCCCACTTCCTCCAAACTAAAGGTGTAGCTATGGGCACCCGTATGGGTCCTAGCTATGCCTGCCTTTTTGTTGGCTTTGTGGAACAATCTATGTTCCGTGCCTATTCTGGTATCTGTCCCCCACTTTTCCTTTGCTACATCGACGACTGCATTGGCGCTGCTTCCTGCACACATGCTGAGCTCGGTGACTTTATTAACTTTGCCTCCAACTTTCACCCTGCCCTCAAGTTTACCTGGTCCATTTCCAACACCTCCCTCCCCTTTCTAGATCTTTCTGTCTCTGTCTCTGGAGACAGCTTATCCACTGATGTCTACTATAAGCCTACTGACTCTCACAGCTATCTGGACTATTCCTCTTCTCACCCTGTCTCTTGCAAAAACGCCATCCCCTTCTGACAATTCCTCCGTCTCCGCCGCATCTGCTCTCAGGATGAGGCTTTTCATTCTAGGACGAGGGAGATGTCTTCCTTTTTTAAAGAAAGGGGCTTCCCTTCCTCCACTATCAACTCTGCTCTTAAACGCATCTCCCCCATTTCACGTACATCTGCTCTCACTCCATCCTCCCGCCACCCCACTAGGAATAGGGTTCCCCTGGTCCTCACCTACCACCCCACCAGCCTCCGGGTCCAACATATTATTCTCCGTAACTTCCGCCACCTCCAACGGGATCCCACCGCTAAGCACACCTTTCCCTCCCCCCCCTGCATTCCGCAGGGATCGCTCCCTACGCAACTCCCTTGTCCATTCGTCTCCCCCATCCCTCCCCACTGATCTCCCTCCTGGCACTTATCCGTGTAAGCGGAACAAGTGCTACACATGCCCTTACACTTCCTCCCTTACCACCATTCAGGGCCCCAAACAATCCTTCCAGGTGAGGCAACACTTCACCTGAGAGTCGACTGGGGTGATATACTGCGTCCGGTGCTCCCGATGTGGCCTTTTATATATTGGCGAGACCCGACGCAGACTGGGAGACCGCTTTGCTGAACATCTATGCTCTGTCCGCCAGAGAAAGCAGGATCTCTCAGTGGCCACACATTTTAATTCCACATCCTGTTCCCATTCTGACATGTCTATCCACAGCCTCCTCTACTGTAAAGATGAAGCCACACTCAGGTTGGAGGAACAACACCTTATATTCCGTCTGGGTAGCCTCCAACCTGATGGCATGAACATCGACTTCTCTACCTTCCGCTAAGGCCCCACCTCCCCCTCGTACCCCATCTGTTACTTATTTTTATGCACACATTCTTTCTCTCACTCTCCTTTTTCTCCCTCTGTCCCTCTGAATATACCTCTGGGTCCCCCCCACATCCTTGTCTTTCGTCCCGGACCTCCTGTCCCATGATCCTCTTGTATCCTCTATCACCTGTCCAGCTCTTGGCTCTATCCCTCCCCCTCCTGTCTTCTCCTATCATTTTGGATCTCCCCTCCCCCTCCAACTTTCAAATCCCTTACTCACTCTTCCTTCAGTTAGTCCTGACGAAGGGTCTCGGCCTGAAACATCGACTGCGCCTCTTCCTACAGATGCTGCCTGGCCTGCTGCGTTCACCAGCAACTTTGATGTGTGTTGCTTGAATTTCCAGCATCTGCAGTATTCCTGTTGTTTACAATCTCAGTGCTAGGGCAAGGATAAGTAAGAGCACCAAGTTAAAACACAAAGAACCTACACAATATTTCTCCATCTTTTATCCAATGAAAACAATGACTTCCTTAAAGATGCTGTTCCAGACACCCATGATGATGATGATGATGATGATGATGTGCTTTGAGAAGTTGGTTAAGACTACAATTAACTCTTGCCTAAGCGAGGACCTGGATCCATTGCAGTTTTCCTACTGCACAGCAGGTCTATAGCAGCCACAACCTCATGGATTCACCACTCGGCCTTAGACCACCTAGCAACAGCAATACCTACACCAGACTGCTGGTTATTGATTAAAGATGGCTGTTCAGCACTAATCAACAAGCATCAAATCCTGGTCCTTTGTACCTTTCTCTGCATTAGACCCTTGACTTCCTCATCGTGAACCAGTCAATGCAGATCGGTAATAACATCTTCTCCTTTCTGACAATCAACATAAGCACACCTACATAAAGCATGCTTAGCCTATTGTTCTACTCTCTCAACTTATGACAATGTAGCTAGGCACAGCTCAAATGCCATCTATAAATTCTCTGTTGGACATGCCTTTTGTTGGGAGAATTTCAGATAGCGATGAGGTAGTATACAAGAGCAAGACAGATGCACTAAATGCCAATAAGACCAAGGAATTGATTGTGGACTTCAGGAAAGAGAAGTCTGGAGAACACACACCAGTTCTCACTGAAGGGTCAACAGTGGAAAAGGTAAGCAGCTTCAAGTTCCTGGGACGACATCATCTCAGAGCTTCTTTCCTGGGCAGAACATGAAGAAAATACACCAGCAGCTATACTTCATTAGGAGTTGAAGGAGAATTGATATGTCAGAAAATAACTTAACAAATTTCTACAGTTGTACCAAGAAGAGCACTCTGACTCATTGCATCACTGCCTGGTATGGAAGCTCCAATGCACAGGATCAAAAGAGCCTGCAGTGGGTAGTAGACTCAGCAAGCTCCATCATAGGCCCCTGCATTAAGAATGCAGCATTCATCATCAGGGACCCTCAACATCTGACATGCTTTCTATTCCTGCCTTCACAGAGGAGGTACAGGAGCCTGAAAACATGCACTCAACAGTTTAGGAACAGCTTTGTCCCTTCTGCCAACCAATTTCTGAAAAATCCACGAATACTACCACATGACTCGTCTTATGTTTTTAAGATCAGCAAGCTAGCCGTGGCAGGGATATCACACACAACCTAAAGATACTAGCAACACACATCAAAGTTGCTGGTGAACGCAGCAGGCCAGGCAGTATCTGTAGGAAGAGGTGCAGTCGACGTTTCAGTCCGAGACCCTTCGTCAGGACTAGAAGATACTACATTGATTGGCCTCATCTCAAATAATAACAATGCAGCCTACAGAGAAGTCATCACCCTGACACAATGATGTCAAGAAAACAACCTCTCCCTCAATGTTGCAAAAGCAAAAGAGCTGCTTGTGCACTACAGGAGGAATGGAGACAGGCTAACCCCTACTGACATCAATGGATCTGCGGTTGAGAGGGTGAACAGCTTTAAGTTCCCGGCATACACATCACTGAGGATCTTGCTTGGTCTGTACATACCGGCTGAAAAAAGAACAGCAGCACCTCTTTCACCTCAGACAGTTGAAGAAGTTTGGCATGAATCCCCATATCCTAAGTACTTTCTACAGGGGCACAATTGAGAGCATCCTGACTGGCTGCAACACTGCCTGATATGGGAACTGTACCTCCCTTAATCACAGGACTCTGCACAGAGCGGTGCGGACAGCCCAGTGCATCTGGAGATGTGAACTTCTCACTATTTAAGACATTTACAAAGACAGGTGCATAAAGAGGGCCCGAAGGATATTTGGGAATATCCAACCACAAACTGTTCCAGCTGCTACCATCCAGGAAACGGTACCACAGCATAAAAGCCAAGACCAACAGGATAGCTTCTTCCACCGGGCCATCAGATTGATTAATTCATGCTGATACAATTGTAATTCTATGCTATATTGACTGTCCTGTTGTGCATACTATTTATTACGAATTACTTACTATAAGTTGCATATTTAGACAGAGACACAAGATTTTTACTCATGTATGTAAAGGATGTAACAAATAAAATCAATTCAATACAATTCTGAGATCCTTCTCCAGATAGCCACAGAACAAAGAAAACCATGGAAGTCAGGTTCAATGAGAAACAACAAACCCAACCCCACCCCTGCACAACAAAAAAACTTTACCACCCAGGACATGCATTCTTCTCATTGCTGCCATCAGGGAGGAGGTACAGGAGCCTGAAGGCACACACTCAAACATTCAGGAACAGCTTTTTCCCCTCTGCCATCAGATTTCTGAATTAACATTGAACCCATGAGCACACCTCACTACTTTTTTTTCCCCTTTTTTTTGCACTACTTGTTTAATTTAATGCACTACTTAATTTAACTTCCCAATGTTCCTGCTTGGTTGAGCACTAAATCATGACGACCCTAGACGAGTATTGCTTATGACAGTTGGCATTCTCACTGCTTAGTCACATGGCTGTAAGCACAGCCAGCTAACAAGTCAAGTTGGTGTACAAGCCCCAGTGAGAGGGTTGCATTTGTGGGGGCTCATCTGGGATTTTGGATGCCGTATGATTGTTGTTTAAGAATTAAGCTGTATATTGTGCGTTTATTTAAGTGTTGAGGTGTGTCATAATTAAGGTAATTTATTATGGCTGTCACGGGGATTAAGGTTTGGTGTGATTCAAAGCCATTACCCACAAGTCATGCCTGTGTTTTGAGTGGGGTGGATATTAGAATTCCTGACCAACTGCTACTTAAGAGTGCTGGGGTTGAGAGGGTGAACAGCTTTAAGTTCCTCACGATAAACATCACCGAAGGTCTCACAAGGTCTGTACATACCGACTGTGTGGTGAAAAAGGCACAACAGCGCCTCTTCCATCTCAGACAGTTGAAGAAGTTTATTATGGCCCCCCCCCCAAATTCTAAGAGCTTTCTACGGGGGCACAATTGAGAGCATCCTGACTGGCTGAATCACTACCTGGTATTTGAACTGTACTTCCCTCAATCACAGGACTGCAGATGGTGCTGCGGACAGCCCAGCACATCTGTAGATGTGAACTTCCCATTATTCAGGACATTTACAAAGACAAGTGTGTAAAAAGGGCCTGAAAGATCATTGAGGACCCGAGTCACCCCAACCACAAACTGTTCCAGCTGCTACCAACTGAGAAACTGTACTGCAGCATAAAAGCACGGACCAACAGGCTCGGGGACAGCTTCTTCCACCAGACCATCAGACTGCTTAATTCATGCTGACATAACTGTATTTCTATGTTATATTGACTATCCTATTGTACATACTATTATAAATGACTATAAATTGCACATTTAGACAGAGACATAATGTAAAGATTTTTACTCATGTAAAAGTCAATTCAATACAAGGCTACTGAAGGTGCCAGGCCGCCTGAAAGGTTAAAATTGTCACCAAACAAGTGCCAGTTCTGTAAGACATCAGTAAACTATGTCGGACACAGTCTCACAGGATGGAGTGGCTACAGATCCGTCCAAGATAGAGATGGTGACCACATGACCAAGGCCCAAGAATGTGAGTGCCCTACATTCATTTCTTAGATTCTGTGGGTACTACCAGAGATTTATGTTGGACTACTCTGGAGTAAGCCACCCTTTGAATCAGCTTCTGTGTAGTTATCCACTCTTGGGGAAGAAAGGGAGGAGAACAAAAGTTGAAGGCGGCAAGGTTTATCCTAGCCCTTTGGAACCTTTCAGAGCAAGATGGGCTGCAAAATGTGAAGCGGCCTTTCAGCTGCTGAAAGAGTTGCCGACTGAAGCACCTGTGCTGAGCTCTGCAAACCCCCAGTTGCTGTATGTACTGCATACAGACACCAGCTGTGAGGGCTTAGGCTGTGTTCTATATCAGGACCAAAGAAAAAGGTTTGAGAACTGTTGCTTTCATCAGCCGGAGTCGGTCACCATCTGAACAAAACTACCCTACACACAAATTGGAGTTCCTGACATTGAAATGGGCTGTGGTGGACAAGTTAACTGACCGTCTATATGGTGTCAAGTTCTAGGAGGGGATTGACAGCAATGGAGTTTCTGACATTGAAATGGGCTGTGGTGGACAAGTTAACTGACCATCTATATGGTGCCAAGTTCTAGGAGGGGACCGACAGCAATTCAGTGACTTATATCCTGACCCCAGCAAAGTTGGATATCACAGGTCATCGGTAGTTGGCAGCATTGTCTGTTTATGATTTCATCCTGAAATGTCAGTCAGGGAGTCAGAGCACTGATGCAGATCTGTTGTCCTAACATTCGCATGAGGTGCTGGAAATGGACGGAGAGTGGGAGAGCGTTCCTTCCTCTGGTGCTAAAGCAATATGCCAGTTTTCTGCAGTGGGGAAATCAGAGGCAAGGCTATGGCATGGTAAAGCTATGGATCATTTGGGTGCTTCAAATTGCATCATTTCTCAAGTATATTGCAACTTGACCACTCTGAGTCCTGCAGAATGGGCAGCAGCCCAGCGAGACAACCCTTGCATAGGTGCGATTTGATCATCTGTTGTCAAAGGGGATATGGTCCAAGTTGAGAAGACAAAGCGCCCCACCATACCCCTACTGATGAGGGAACGGAACAAAATGGAGTTGAGAAACAAAGTTTTATACAGGGTCACGTCTCCCCCAAACTAACCTCAACACTCCCAGTTGGTTTTGCCTGAGAAGTACTGGAGGATTGTACTAAAGTCACTTCATGATGATCCAGGTTATTTGGGGTTTCGCAAGACCTACAGGTTGGTCCAAGACCAGTTCTATTGCCCCGGATCTAGCTGGAGGTTAAAAAGTACTGCAAGTCATGCAACTGATATATTCGGACAAAGACGCTGTCTATGAGAGTTGTTCCATAATCTCAATTGCAAAGTATGGGATCACTTGATTTAGTGTGTGTGGATTTCCTCTCCATACAGAGCCTGATTCCAGTAACGCTGCAAATTTTTCTCGGTGGTTAATCGGGACAAGACTGCACAAGCGCGTGTAAGTCACTCCGTGAGGCAGCGGGAGTATTTAAAAGAGAGCAGTTTGACGGAGCGGGCAGCGGAGTAGAGGGAGACAGAGTAGGAAGGCTTTGTCTCGAGAGGCTTCAGCGAGCAGAAATTGAGGACGAGCTTCGCTCCAAGTGAGGTAAGGCCGGGTAAGTTCCTTTAAAAGGAGAACGGTCTGCAGCGGTATTTTATTTGAAGCAAGGAAGGCGGCAAGGCTGTAGCGTATTGGGTAGGTCATAACAGCTGAGATCGGCCCCGTGGTTTGTTCCTCCTGCAGCATGTGGGAAATCAGGGATACTTCCAGTGTCCCTGACGACTATGTGTGCAGGAACTGTGTCTAGCTGCAGCTTCTGGCAGACCGCATTGAGCAGCTGGAGCTGTGACTGGATTCATACTGGAGCATCCGTGATGCTGAGAAAGTCGTGAATAGCACATTCAGTGAGTTGGCCACACCGCAGGTAAAGGTTACACAGGCAGAAAGGGAATGGGTGGCCACTAAACAGTGTAGCAGTAGGCAGGTAGTGCAGGAGTCCCCTGAGGTCATCTCCCTCCTAAACAGATATACTGTTTTGGATACTGTTGGGGGAGATGTCTCATCAGGGGAAGGCAGCAGCAGCCGAGTTCATGGCACCATGGGTGGCTCTGCGGCATAGGAGGGAAGGAAAAGGAGTGGGAGAGCTATAGTGATAGGGGATTCGATTGTAAGGGGAATAGATAGGTGTTTCTGTGGCCACAAACAAGACTCCAGGAGGGTATGTTGCCTTCCTGGTGCAAGGGTCAAGGATGTCTCTGAGCGGCTGCAGGACATTCTGGAGCGGGAGGGTGAACAGCCAGTGGATGTGGTGCACATAAGTACCATCGATATAGGAAAAAAACGGGATGAGGTCCTATAAGGTGAATTCAGGGAGTTAGGAGATAAACTAAAAAGTAGGACCACAAAGGTAATAATCTCTGAATTACTACCAGTGCCACGTGCTAGTCAGAGTAGAAATAGGAGGATATATCAGATGAATACGTGGCTTGAAAAATGGTGCAAGGGGGAGGGATTCAAATTTCTGGGGCATTGGAACCAGTGCTGGAGAAGGTGGAACCGGTACAAACAGGACGGTCTGCACCTGGGCTGGACTGGAACCAATGTCCTAGGGGGAGCGTTTGCTACTGTTCTTCAGGAGGATTTAAACTAATGTGGTAGGGGGATGGGAACAAGTGCAGAGAAACAGAGGGGTGTAAAATGAGGGTAGAAGCAAAAAGTAGTAAGGTGAAAAGTAAAAGTGGCAGGCCGGCAAATTCAGGGCAAAAATCAAAAAGGGCCACTTTTCAACATAATTGTATAAGGGCTAAGAGTGTTGGAAAAGCAAGCCTGAAGGCTTTGTGTGTCAATGCAAGGAACATTCGCAACAAGGTGGATGAATTAGAAGTGCAGATTGTTATTAATGAATATGATATAGTTGGGAACACAGAGACATGGCTCCAGGGTGACCAAGGATGGGAGTTCAACATTCAGGGATATTCAATTTTCAGGAGGGATAGACATGAAAGAAAAGGAGGTGGGGTAGCATTGCTGGTTAGAGAGGAGATCAACGCAATAGAAAGGAAGGACATTAGCCAGGAGGATGTGGAATCAATATGGGTAGAGCTGCATAACACTAAGGGGCAGAAAACGCTGGTAGGAGTTGCGTACAGGCCACCTAACAGTAGTAGTGAGGTTGGGAATGGCATTAAACAGGAAATTAGAAATGCGTGCAATAAAGGAACAGCAGTTATAATGGGTGACTTCAATCTACATATAGATTGGGTGAACCAAATTGGTAAGGGTGCTGAGGAAGAGGATTTCTTGGAATGTATGCGGGATGATTTTCTGAACCAACACGTCGAGGAATCAACTAGAGAGCAGGCTATTCTAGACTGGGTACTGAGCAATGAGGAAGGGTTAATTAGCAATCTTGTTGTGAGAGGCCCCTTGGGAAAGAGTGACCATAATATGGTGGAATTCTTCATTAAGATGGAGGGTGCAATAGTTAATTCGGAAACAAAGGTTCTGAATTTAAAGAAGGGTAACTTTGAAGGTATGAGACATGAATTAGCTAAGATAGACTGGCAACGATACTTAAAGGGTTGACGGTGGATATGCAATGGCAAGCATTTAAAGCTCGCATGGATGAACTACAATAATTGTTCATCCCAGTTTGGCAAAAGAATAAACCAGGGAAGGTAGTGCACCCGTGGCTGACAAGGGAAATTAGGGATAGTATCAATTCCAAAGAAGAAACATACAAATTAGCCAGAAAAAGCTGCTCACCTAAGGACTGGGAGAAATTCAGAGTTCAGCAGAGGAGGACAAAGGGCTTAATTAGGAAAGAGAAAAAAGATTATGAGAGAAAACTGGCAGGGAACATAAAAACTGACTGTAAAAGCTTTTATAGATATGTGAAAAGAAAAAGATTGGTTCAGACAAATGTAGGTCCCTTACAGTCAGAAACAGGTGAATTGATCATGGGGAACAAGGACATGGCAGACCAATTGAATAACTACTTTGGTTCTGCCTTCACTAAGGAGGACACCAATAATCTTCCGGAAATAGTAGGGGACCGAGAGTCCAGTGAGATGGAGGAACTGAAGGAAATACATGTTAATAGGGAAGTGGTGTTAGGTATATTGAAGGGATTAAAGGCAGATAAATCCCCAGGGCCAGATGGTCTGCATCCCAGAGTGCTTAAGGAAGTAGCCCAAGAAATAGTGGATGCATTAGTGATAATTTTTCAAAACACTTTAGATTCTGGAGGATTGGAGGGTGGCTAACATAACCCTGCTTTTTAAAAAAGGAGGGAGAGAGAAACCGGGGAATTATAGACCAGTTAGCCTAACATCGGTGGTGGGGAAAATGCTAGAGTCAGTTATCAAAGATGTGATAACAGCACATTTGGAAAAGCGGTGAAATCATCGGACAAAGTCAGCATGGATTTGTGAAAGGAAAATAATGTCTGACGAATCTCAGAATTTTTTGAGGATGTAACTAGTAGAGTGGATAGGGGAGAACCAGTGGATGTGGTATACTTGGATTTTCAAAAGGCTTTTGACAAGGTCCCACACAGGAGATTAGTGTGCAAACTTAAAGCACATGGTATTGGGGGTATGGTATTGATGTGGATAGAGAATTGGTTGGCAGACAGGAAGCAAAGAGTGGGAATAAACTGGACCTTTTCAGAATGGCAGGCAGTGACTAGTGGGGCATCGCAAGGTTCAGTGCTGGGACCCCAGTTGTTTACAATATATATTAATGACTTAGACGAGGGAATTAAATGCAGCATCTCCAAGTTTGCGGATGACACGAAGCTGGGCGGCAGTGTTAGCTGTGAGCAGGATGCTAAGAGGATGCAGGGTGACTTGGATAGGTTAGGTGAGTGGGCAAATTCATGGCAGATACAATTTAATGTGGATAAATGTGAGGTTATCCATTTTGGTGGCAAAAACAGGAAAACAGATTATCTCAATGGTGGCCGATTAGGAAAAGGGGAGGTGCAACGAGACCTGGGTGTCATTGTACACCAGTCATTGAAAGTGGGCATGCAGATACAGCAGGCGGTGAAAAAGGCGAATGGTATGCTGGCATTCATAGCAAGAGGATTCGAGGACAGGAGCAGGGAGGTACTACTGCAGTTGTACAAGGCCTTGGTGAGACCGCACCTGGAGTATTGTGTGCAGTTTTGGTCCCCTAATCTGAGGAAAGACATTCTTGCCATAGAGGGACTACAAAGAAGGTTCACCAGATTGATTCCTGGGATGGCAGGACTTTCATATGATGAAAGACTGGATCGACTAGGCTTATACTCACTGGAATTTAGAAGATTGGGGGGGAGGGGGGGGATCTTATTGAACTGTATAAAGTCCTGAAAGGATTGAACAGGCTAGATGCAGGAAGATTGTTCCCGATATTGGGGAAGTCCAGAACGAGGGGTCACAGTTTGAGGATAAAGGGGAAGCCCTTTGGGACTGAGATGAGGAAAAACTTTTCACACAGAGAGTGGTGAATCTGTGGAATTCTCTGCCACAGGAAACAGTTGAGGCCAGTTCATTGGCTATATTTAAGAGAGAGTTAGATACGGCCCTTGTGGCTAAAGGGATCGGGGGTATGGAGAGAAGGCAGGTACAGGGTTCTGAGTTGGATGATCAGCCGAATGGCCTACTCCTGCACCTATTTTCTACGTTTCTATGTCTCTGTCATCACAGATCACTACTCCAGATATGCTCAAACCTTCCCTACAAAGGATCAGAGAGCATCCACAGTTTCTGAAGTGTTATAGGAGAAATATTTTATTCATTATGGTCTCCAGAGAAGTGATCAGGGAAGGGGTTTTGAGAGTCGGTTCATACATGAGTTACTGGGCATGCTTGGAGTTGAGGAGTCGAAGACCACACCATATCACCCTCAGGGTGATCCTCACCTGAAAGGCTCAATTTGACAATGCTACTTGGAATCTGGATGCCAACAAAAAGAACAGGTGAAGCCACGATATTGGATATTCGGTACACTGCTACAACTGTACACAGAATGAAGCCACTGGCTACCCACCATACTATTTGAAATTTGGACATGAACTGAGATTACCTGTAGATCTCTGTTTTGGAACCAGTGGTGAAGACTTGCTGCAGAAGATGCATCTGAAATATTATCTGACATGCAAAAGGCTTATGAGCTTTCAGTGGTCTCTGCTACCAAGCTGGGTGGCAGCGTGAAATGTGAGGAGGATGTTATGAGAATGCAGGGTGACTTGGACAGGCTGGCTGAGTGGGCAGCTGCATGCAGATGGAGTTTAATGTGGATAAATGTGAGGTTATCCACTTTAGTGGTAAAAACAGGAAGGCAGATTATTATCTAAATGGAGTCAAGTTAGGAAAAGGGGAAGCACAAAGAGATCTAGGTATTCTTGTACATCAGTCACTGAAAGCAAGCATGCAAGTACAGCAGGCAGTGAAGAAAGCTAATGGCATGCTGGCCTTCGTGACAAGGGGAATTGAGTATAAGAGCGAAGAGGTCCTTCTGCAGCTGTACAGGGCCCTGGTGAGATCACACCTGGAGTACTGTGTGCAGTTTTGGTCTCCAAATTTGAGGAAGGACATTCTTGCTATTGAGGGAGTGCAGCGTAGGTTCACAAGGTTAATTCCCGGGATGGCGGGTCTGTCATACGTCGAAAGATTGGAGCGGCTGGGCTTGTATACTCTGAAATTTAGAAGGCTGAGGGGGGATCTTATTGAAACATGTAAGATTGTTAAGGGATTGGACATGCTGGAGGCAGGAAGCATGTTCCCACTGATGGGTGAGTCCAGAACCAGAGGCCACAGTTTAAGAATAAGGGGTAGGCCATTTAGAACGGAGTTGAGGAAAAACTTTTTCACCCAGGGAGTGGTGGATGTATGGAATGCTCTGCCCCAGAAGGCTATGGAGGCCAAGTCTCTGGATGTTTCAAGAAAGAGATAGATAGAGTTCTTAAAGATAACGGAATCAAAGGTTATGGGGATAAGGCAGGAACTGGATACTGACTGTGGATGATCAGCCATGATCACAGTGAATGGCTGTGCTGGCTCGAAGGGCCGAATGGCCTACTCCTGCACCTACTGTCTATTGTCTAAAACCAAAGAAACAAGAGGAGAGATAATCAAAAGATTAGGTTCTCCCAATTGATGCCTGGAGACAGTTTTAATAAGAAATTTGGAGCTACCAAAAAAGCACAAGTTGGCCAACCACTGGATGTCTACGCCTTACATGGTGGACAGCTAGATGCCAAGTTTGTCAGTTTTCTGGGTGAAGCTACGTGATGGGAATGGTCCTGTCAAAATTCTCCATCAGAATCATCTTCTACCCAGGGTAGGAAGTATGTGTTGACCCAGATCTGGCATCAAACCTACACCTAGTAGAAGTCCACACAGAAGGAGGAGAACAGAAAGGCAACTCATTGACAATAGTGTGATTTCAATGGAAAGACACAAAGAGGGACCAGCCACTGAGTACTGTACAAACTCAGTATATAAAGAAATGGGAGTATGGTATGCTTTGCCTTATACAAACTCCCCAAGATTTGAAGAGATTTCTGAATCTCCCATCCCTGTCTCAGATGTAAAGGAGAGGACTACCAGTGGACAAGCAGACATGATAACAGACAATGAGGGGAAACTGGGCTCAAATAAAATTGGGGATAAAGATGAGTTCAGTCAGGTGGCCAGGGGACCCAAGTCGCCAGAAGATGCAAGTGATAGAAAGGGAAAGGCATGCCCAAAGTAAACAGGAAGTCACAAGTACCATCTCAGGCTGAAGAAGCTGACAATGGCATATGAAAGTCTGAGAGTCGGGGACTTCCAGGTCATCAAGGGAATGGCGACGTAAGGAAAAGGTCTCTCGACAAAAAAGGTAAACTGCCCCAAAATCGAAATTAGACAAATATTTAATATTGTATAACTATATTAATAAAAGGGGCAAGGATGATGTCTAAGAACAAGATTAAAAAGTCCGCTCAGAAGGCTGATAAACACAAAGAGACGCAGCAAGGCAACAGGCCTAGCTCCCCCATGGCAAGCCAGGACGGAGATAATGAGGAAGAATCGGTGAATCTGTCCTTGATTCTCAGAGAGATTCACGAGTTCCGACAAGATAACAACAAACAGCTGGAAGATATTAAAGCAGAAATAGTAAAAACTAATTTGAGGTTGGACGAAGCTGAAGCGAGGATTGTAGGAATTGAGAAGAGGCTGCAAAATGCAGAGGAAGTGATAGCAGAAATGCTGAGGCTACAAGAGCAGCTCCAGTAGAAGCTAATAGATCAAGAAGGCCGCTTAAGGGAAAATCTGAGGGTCTACCGAGTTCCCGAAGGAACTGAAGTTAAACCCGGATTGATGATTCCCTTCGTGGAGAAGCTGCTTAGAGAGAACCTTGATATACCGGATGCTAAAGACCTACAGATAGAAAGGGCCCACCACACGTTGGCACCGCTACCCCCGGAAGGCGCCCATCCCAGATCAATTCTAGTCAGATTTCTCAGTTACAGAACGAAGGAAGAGGGGCTTAAGCAGTCATGGCAAAAGAAAGGTTTCATGTGGAGCAACTGTAAAACCAGTTTAGACTACGATTACGCACCGGGGATCCTTGCCAGACGGAAGGGATATGCAGAAACACGAAGGTTCCTGAAGGAAAACAACATCAGATTCCAGACCCTGTATCCAGCTCGGCTGAGAGTCTTTTACGACGAAGGGACAAAAACTTACGCTACGGTGGAGGAGGCAACATCGGACCTGGCGGACCGGGGACTACCTATTAAAGTTATCACCCAACCGGAGTCGTTACTGGAGAGGGTTCGGCAGAAGTCATGGCAGCCAGTGCGGCGAGGACACTCCACACAAACCAGAGTGTCAAACTACAAGGAGAAGCTGCAAATATTCAGACGCGAACATACAGATAGTATAGATTAATTAAGAGAAATGACTGAAAACAGTAAATCGGACTTAAAGGTAAAATGAAAGCTGGTAACTGAAAATAAACTAGACGGAATAACTTGAATGACAGCAATATGGTCGAGACAAATAGGAGAGAATTCTCTATGATTATTCACACTGCTGAGAGCCCTCTAACACGGTGAAGATAGAGGTTATCCCTCTGAACTGAGGCGGGTTGGTGCTCAGGCCTCACTGTTGGAAGTTGGGGAAAATTTTCAAATGTTATACGTTCAAAAATGTCTAGGGTGTGGTTATGTTTTGGTTTACTGTTGAGGGATTGCTTACTGTTTGGTTAGAAAAGGAGAGTGTTTTTTCTACTAGAGAAAAATGCAAATTGAACTGGTAAAAATAATTTCCTATAATGCTAATGGGGTTTTGAATCCAATTAAAAGAAATAAGATTATGTCTAAATTGAAAAAAAGAGAGGGCACGAATAGCTTTCCTCCAGGAAACACATATGAGCCAATCCGAACATGAAAAATTAAAAAGAATGGGCTTTAAGCATGTATTTTATTTGCCATATAAATCGAGCCACAAAAGAGGGGTAGTTACTTTAATATCAAGTACTCTTAATTATGAACATATTTCAGAGACTAAAGACAAAGATGGACGATTTGTAAAAATTACAGGAAGAATAGAAGGTACAGAAATAACATTGCTGAATGTTTATGCTCCTCCAGGCTGTGAATGGTCATTCTATAGACACATTTTTGACCTAATGGTCAGTTCTCAAAGGGTAGTAATCTGTGGAGGGGATTTTAATATTAGGTTAAATCCTGCATTAGATGCTTCAAGAATAGTTACCCAGAATAAACCTCTGACTCGGAAAATGAATTTATTGATGGAGGAGTTGGGAATTATAGATGTGTGGAGGGAATTACACTCCACTAGTAAAGATTATACACATCACTCTTTCCCTCATTCAGCCTATTCAAGGATAGACTATTTCTTTATATTTAATACAGATAGACTCAGGATAAAAGACTGTAATATTGCAACAATTGGTCTGTCGGATCATAGCCCAGTCTCTATGTCGCTAATCCTGGAAAGGAAAATGAGGAAAACACTATGGAGGTTAAATTCACATATACACAATAACCCAAAAGTAATGGAGAGATTAAGGGGAGAAATCAAAGAATACCTAGACCTTAATGACAGGGGAGAAGCATCACCAGTGACCTTACGGGATACACTGAAAATTATTTCCATTAACACTCACATGAAAAAAATCAATGCACAAAAATTAGCAGACCTTCAAGGAAAATTAAAACAACTTCAAGTTGTAGATAGCAACAAAAGTAATTCTACTTTAAAACAGGAAATTAAGAAATTGCAAAGTGAAATTGATGATATTTATACATTGGAAACTCAAAGAAATTTTCTTTACCTGAGACAAAAGGATTATGACGTAGGAGGTAAATCAGCTAGATTATTAGCATATAAATTACGTAAACAACAAGCAGGCAATACAACTCATAAAATAAAGAATCCAAAGACAAAGCTTGTGGAGGGTACAACAGGGAAAATTCAAGAGAGTTTTGAAACATATTATCGAGAGCTGTACTCTCAACCCTGGGCCTCCAATGAGCCCTATATAGACACTTTACTGAATTCTTTAGATCTATCCAAGCTTACAGATTTCCAAAATGAATGCCTATTAGAACCAGTAACTACCAAAGAACTGAATGCGGCCATCTCTAGATTAAAGGCTGGAAAGTCTCCAGCTTCTGATGGGTTTACCTCAGAGTGGTACAAATCACTGAAGTCACAGTTAGCCCCATTACTACTTAACACCTTTAATTGGATTTTGCAGAGAGGAGAAACTCCACCTTCCTGGAGAGAAGCGATTATTTCAGTTATTCCTAAAGAGGGTAAAGATAAACTAGAATGTGGTAATTAATGGCCAGTTAGCGTTCTTAATTTAGATTATAAACTATTTACATCTATATTAGCGCACAGATTGGAAAAGCTTTTACCTGGCCTAATCCAGACTGGATTTATTCAACAAAGACAAACACAGGACAACATAAGGAGAAATCTACACATACTAGAACAGGTTACTAAGAACGGGACAGAGACAATGGTAGTGGGATTAGACGCTGAGAAAGTTTTTGATTCAGTTAGTTGGTTATTCCTATACAGAGTGTTAGGAAGATTCGGCTTTCAAGAAAAGTTTATTAAAGTAATCCAGACTTTATATGACAGCCCTACAGCTCGAATTAAGATAAATGGGGACCTCTCTGACTCCTTTATTTTAGAGAGAGGAACTAGACAGGGATGCCCAATTTCTCCTCTTCTTTTTGCACTGTACATTGAACTACTTGCCCAACTAATGAGACAGAGCGAAATTGTAAAAGGTATCAAGGTGGCAGGGATTGAACAGCAAGTGGAGTTATTCATAGATGATGTTTTAGTCTACCTGAGTGAACCAGAAAAATCATTTATAGGATTGTTTACACTGTTGGATGACTTTGGGAAAATATCAGGTTATAAAATAAATGTAAAGAAAACACAGGTTATGTCCCTAAATTATACACCATCCAAAAATTGCAGGATACATATAATCTTAAGTGGGAAGCTAAATTATTAAAATATTTAGGAATAACCCTGCCGAAGGATCTTTCAACGCTGTCACAGGTAAATTATGGGCCATTAATTTCAGAGATAAAAGCAGATATACATAGATGGAATCTTATCCCCTTTTTAAGTTTAAATTCAAGGATAAATACCATAAAAATGAATATTCTCCCTCTGTTACTCTATCTTTTCTGGACTTTACCTGTGGAGGTGGATGATAATCAATTCAGGGAATGGGACAAATGGATTTCCCGCTTTATCTGGCAAGGAAAGAAACGTAGAATTCCACATAGCACCTTACAGTTAGGGAAGGGAGGAGGAGGTATGGTACTTCCTTGCTTGAGAAATTATTTTTATGCTTCACAGATAACCCCTCTGTTATATTGGTGTAACAGGGAATATAAGGCTAGATGGAAGGAAATAGAATTTGGATTAGTTGACAGTTTTCCTCTACAGGCCTCAATAGCAGACAAAGGATTGATGGCCCAACTGGAAAAGTTTAAAAACAGCTGGATAAATCTTACATTAAAAGTATGGCAGAAGGTGGTTAATTCATGTGGAATCAATAACACGTTAAAACTTCTCAGATGGTGTGCATATGATACTGAATTCCTTCCCAACAGAGGAGATAAAAGATGTGAACTATGGATAAAGAAAGGTCTTACAACCTACCTCTCATTTATACATAAAAGAGTATTACAAAGTTTCCAATTCCTGCAGGGGAAACATGGCCTAGAACACAATTACTTTTTTGGGTACCTTCAAGTACGACACTATGTTAACCAGAGTTGTAGATATACAGACTTATGAACAGTAGAATTAGAAATTTTCAAGATTCTGAATTTGGCCTACAGTTCAATACCAAATAAATCAGTTTCTCGATTATATAATGCACTCTCCCATGCTAAAAATGTAAACACATTGTATATTAAAGAGAAGTGGGAGAAAGAAGTGAGGTTGGTACTTTCAGAGGAGGCTTGGGGGAAAATATGCAGCTTTCAGTGGTCTTCGACTAATTCTTTGATTTGGAGAGAACATTGTTGGAAAAATATAAGATACTTCAAGACCCCATATCAGGAAAAATATAAAGACACAAACGTGACATGTTGGAGAAGGTGCGGCTCCAAGGAGGCAAATCATTTCCATGTTTTCTGAGATTGCCCTAAATTAAGTTTATATTGGAAAGGTATTCATAGAACATTAGTTAAGGTACTTAAGACCCAGATACCTCTGAACTTTGAGACGCTCTATTTGGAGCATGTATTGTTTTTTTGAACAGAAGAAAGATATAAAGTTGCTGCAGGCCCTTTTAGCGGCAAGTAAGAAATCAATCACTAGAAAGTGGCTAAACCCAATACCACCTACATTAGAAGATTGGCACGGAATTATCTTGGAAATATTTAAAATGGAAAAGATGACTTACTCTCTGAGAATTCAAAAAGAAACATTTTATCAAATTTGAAATAAATGGATTGAATATATAACCCCAAAGCGAGCAGACTTTAGATGACTCTCCTAATGATTTATACTGCTCTCCTCATCAACACAGTAATATTGCTAACGTAAGCACCCTCGGTCCAAATGTTTACTGTTTTTTTCTTTTTTTGGAAAACGGAGAATTAACACAAGTAAAGGAAAAGATTTGGGAAGGGAAAAAATGATACAAAAGTAAATAAGTACATAGGGATTGGATAATTATGTTTGGGGGTAGGAGCAAACATGAATGAGTTCGGATTAAACACCTACAATGGTAGTTAGATAGGCTTACATACAATATTTTGGACCAGAAAATGGTCCAGAAGAGATATATGGAAATTATTATTAATCCACTATTATTACTATTTTTCTTAACAACTAATATCATTACTTAGTCTAATAGAGTAGAATTACAACTGCACATAATTATCTATTTAAGTGCCTAATTACTTTTTATATCATCTCAATGTGTACTTAGGAATGTATAAATAATTATAGATTTATACATATATAAAAAAATGGAAAAGGTTATACATGTGAAAAAAGTTCATGATACTTGCGAATTCCCGATCCAAATAAAAATAAAAAATTAAAAAAAAAGAAAGTCTGGAAACGCCTAGATGGGCTGGCATATGATGCACCAGAGAAACTGAGTGTTGCGTCCATCTCAATAGTGAGATATGTTACTGCCATGGGTGGGAAGAGTTTTCTATAGGACAATAGTTTGCTTTGGGGTCTTTTGGCAGGAGAAGAGCACCAGGGAAGATGCCTGGAGGATCCCATCCAAAGGGGAGACCCTGTTACAAGGAGTGCTTCACGAAGTGGAAGATTCCAAGAAGGAATTGAGAAGTATGCAAAGGGATCTCATTGAAACCTATCAAATGTTGAAAGGACTAGATAAGGTAGACATGGAAGTGGGGGTGTCCAAAACTAGAGGGCACAGCCTCAAGATTGAAGGGTGACCCTTTACAACAGATGTATGGAGGAAGTTTTTATTAAGACTCTTGACTAAATATTCCACCTCTTGTCAACTGTGGTTTCTTCACCCTATCATCATTTCTATCTCAACAGAACAAACCTATGAGGAATGCTATGCAAGTGCTTCCTAAAGACTCTTCACATTTCTATTGTGCATTTCCCTGAGAAAATCTGCTCCCAGGTTCTTATCTTATAACATCATAATTGGGCCTCCCCCAATTAAGTACTCTCCTATACTATCTGCTCCTATCTTTGTCCAAGGCTACACTGAAGATCAGGGAGTCATGGTCATTGTTTCCAAAATGCTCACCTACCAAGAGAGCTGTCACCTGAATACGTACCTTACATAGTACTAGATCGAGTATGGTCTCACCTCTCATCAGCCTGTCCACACACTGTGGAAGGAATCAACCCTGGACACACCAAACAATTTCCACCCAATCTAAACCTTTTACACTAAAGAGCTGCAATCAATTTACAACCCTGTTATTTTTGCACCTTTCCAAAATTCTTCAGTGCACCTGTTGCTATTGGGGCGGGGGGGGGGGGGGGAAGGAAAGTGATATCATACTCCAAATAGAGTGATTGCTCCCTTCTTGCTTCTGACTTCATCCATAATGCTTCAAATGATTAACATGCCATTCCTTCAGCTGTGTTTCTATCTCTGTTTAGCAATGCCCCTCCCCCATCTCTTTTGAAACATTTAAACCCCAGTGCATCAGGCAAACAATTCCATCGTTGTGACAGCCAAGTCATCGTAATGGCTACAATAGGTCAGGAAAAGGCTAGGAATCCTGTGGCATGTAACTCACCTCCTGACTCCTCAAAGCCTGTCCACCATCTACAAGGTTCAGGTCAGGAGCGTAATGGAATACTTGCCACTCACCTGGATGAGTGCAGCTCCATCAACACTCAAGAAGCTTGACACCATTCAGTACAAGGCAGCCCACTTGATTGGTACCCCTTCCACAAGCATCCAATCCCTCCACCATCAACGAACAATTGCAGCAGTGTGTACTACCTTCAAGATGCACTGCAACCACACAAAATTTCCCAAGGCAGCACCTTTCAGGCCCACGACCACTACCATCTAGAAGGACAAGAACAACAGATACTTGGGGACACCATGACTTGGAAATCCCCCAAGTTACTCACCAACCTGACTTGGAAACATATCGCCGTTCCTTCATTGTCACTGGGTCCAAATCATGGAATTCTCTCCCTAAAAGCACTGTGGGTGTACCTACACCTCAGGCACTGCAGCTCATTACCACCTTCTCAAGAACAACTAGGGATAGACAATAAATGCTGGCTTAGTTGGCGACACCCACATCCCATAAATGAATGTATAAAATATATATCATAATTCCATGTTCTGATTCATGATATTCCAGTTTTCCCTGACTTGCCACATGCTGCAAGAGGAGCACACCACTGCCCCAACTGTCATTCCAACTTCTCTAACCGCAATAAAAAAGAATGAAAAATTTACTAGAACCTCATCTTAGCATCTGCCTCTTCTTACCAAAGCTTTGAGCTACAACCTCAGCTCCCTACTCCAACACTGGCAATTTCTCTTCATGCTAACTTTCTACTGACTACTGCCAATTAACCAATCAATTTTCACCTATTTGCAAATGTGCTTTTTTTAAGCTCCTAGCTGAAACTGCACAGAAAGCCCTGTAATTCACCTTTTAAAAACTCCTGCCTCTCACTCCAAGTCCCAGCTGTAACTAACTGAAATTGGCCAGAAAGCCCCATGACTCATCTCTTTAAAAACTCCAGCTTCGAATCTGACCACAGCCTCCACATCCTGCAATATTCCACTCCCAACCTGGTGACTTTGCAACCACATTCTGTCATGGCTATCAGATCAAAACTATTTGTGTTCTTCTATTCTGAGGTTATGCTTCTGATCTGAGACTCTCTACTATTGAAAACATCCACTGCCCTGAGCCAAATGCTCATATGTTAACTCCTTTGTTCTCGGGATCATTCTTGTAAACCTCAGCTGGGCCCTCTCCAATGCCCGCAGATCTTTTCTAAGATAAGGGACACAGAACTGCTCACAATACTCCAAATGCAGTCTATAAATCCTCAGCAGTACATTCTTTGATTTTCTATTTTCAAAATGAATGCTAACATTGTATTTGCCCTCCTTACTAAGCGCTGAACCTGCAAGTTAATCTTTAGGAAATCTGGCATCAGTCCCTTTGTACTTCCGATTTCTGAATTTACTCTGTTTAGAAAATAGTCTGCACTTTTATTTCTTCTATTAAAGGGCATTAACATACACTTCCCTACACTGTATTTTATCTGCCACTTCCTTGACCATTCTCAACGTTACCAGCTCCTCCACATATCTTCGCATCATTTGCAAACTTGGCTACAAAGCCAATAATTCCATCATGCAGATTATTAACATATAACATAAAAAGTGGACACAGCTGCAACCCCAAGGAACACTACTAGTCAACCAAAAAGGACCCCTTTATTCCCACTGCTTGCCTTCTGCCCATCAGCCAATCTTCTCCCCTTGCTAGTATCTTTCCTGTAATACCATAGGCCTTTATCTAGTTTAGCAGCCTCAAAAGGCCTTCTGAAAATCCAACTGAACAACATCCATTAATTCTTCTTTGTCTATCCTGCTTGTTACTTCCTCAAAGAATTCCAACAGGTTTGTCAGGCGAGAGTTCCCTTTTAGGAAACTGTGTGAACTTCAGCCCATTTTATCATGTGTCTCCAAGTACTCGAAAACCTCATCCTTAATAATGGGCTCAAAGATCTTGCCAACTACTGATCAGGCTAACTGACCTATAATTTCCTGTCATTTGCCTCCCCCTCTTAAGAGTAGAATGACATTAAAGATTTTGAGTCCTCTCAGAACCATTCCAGAAACTATTGTTTCTTGAAAGATCACTACCAATGCCTCCACAATCTCTTCAGCTACCTCTTTCAGAACCTGGAGTCCAGGAAACTTATCTAACTTCACACCTTTCCGCTTCCCAAGCACCATCTCCTTAGTAATAGCAACTATATTCACTTCTGCCACCACCACCCCCCCAACACCCTCAAATTTCTGGCATAATGCTTGTGTTTTCCACAGTGAAGAACTGATGCAAAATACTTAAGAGTTTGTCTGCCACGTTGTTGTCCCCCATTTCTTTGTCCACCATACTGCTACTCCAGCATTATTTCTCAGTGGTCCAATGTCCACTCTTGCCCATCTTTTACTTTTTATATACGAGAGGTGATTGATAAGTTCGTGGCCTAAGGTAGACGGAGATGAGTTATACCGCTCTCATTAAATGCACATGCAGTTCAATGCTTTGAGTGATTAAGCAGAATGTTTGAAGTTAATAACTCATCTCCTTCTACCTTCGGCCACAAACTTATCAATCACCCCTGCTGTGGACACTTTCTGGAGGTCCAAGATCTGTATGCTCCAAGACCGCTGGACTAGGTGTGTAAATGTAGGAGGGGACTAGTTTGAAAAATAAATGTGCCAGGTTTTCTAAAATTGACTTCTTTGACCTTAGGCCACGAACTTATCAATCGCCCTTCGTATTAAAAATACTTTCGGTAACTTAATTCATAGTATCAACTAGCTTACCTTCATATTTCATCTTTTCTCCCCTTATTGCCTTCTGATGGTTTTTTAAAGCTTCCCACTCATCTTTGCCATATTGCTTTTGCCTTTATGCTGTCTTTGTCTTACCTTGTCAGCCATAGATTCCTCAGCCTTCCATCAGGATGCTGCTGTTTCTGGAAGAGTCATCCATATCTCTTCAGAATTATTCCTAGAAACTCTAGCCATTGCTATATCATCATTCCTGCTAGTGTCCCCTTCCAAACAATATTGGTCAGCTCTCCTCTCATGTCTTTGTAGTTAACCTTTACTTAACTGCAATATCAAGACATCCAATTTTAGCTCCTCCCTCTCAAACTGCAGAGTGAATTCCTCATATTATGCTAACTGCTTCCTTACAGTTCCTTTACCTTAGGCTCTCTAATCAAATTTGGTTCATTGCACAACACCCAATCAAGAATTCCCATTGCCCTGGTGGGATCAATCACAAACTGCTCTAATATTTAAAAAAAAAACATCTAATAGGAATTCCACAAATTCCTTCTCTTAGGATCCACCTCCAACCTGATTTTTCCAGTCAACCTGCATATTGAAATCCTCCTAGGTTCCTGGTGACAGAAAAAACCATCCATGCCCTTAACAATACTGCTCACTATTATTTTTTAATTCCTTGTTCTCCCACTTTAAATAGCTCCTATACCATGGTAACACACACAAAATGCTGGAGGAATTCAACAAGTCAGGCAGCATCTATGGAGGGAGGAGACCGGAAAGGAAGGGGATAGAAGTCAGAATAATTGACATAAAGGAGGCTGCATTGGGAGCACTGAATACAATAGATGATCCCAACAGATTTGCAGTGTCCTCTCTCCTGGAAGGACTATTTGGGGTCCTGAATGGTGGTGAGGGAAGGTATATCTCTTGTCACACTTGCAGGGATAAGTACCAGGACAGAGATCAGTGGAGAGTGCTGGTGTCTTTTTGTGTGTCGCTCAGGATTATACCATGGTGCTGTGAGCAATTTGCCCATCCTCCCACAGAAACCATAAGAACTTCACATTTGTGGATTACATACAAAGACTGAGACTTGTACAACAGTACCTTCTGGATATCCAAATTGAAGTCATAGCTACTATTTTTGTATTAGTTCCATTAAACTTGCATAATAGTGCAAATTCTGGTTCACAAGCTGCAGTATAACATTTCATTAGACCCATCCAAAATTCTGTTCTCACAGACATGCACCAGATCTACGCCTTACAGAGGAAGTGGTCACAGTCTCGGGAACTGAGACTGTAATTCAGAAATTTCCTCACATGGAATGATGAAATTGGGGCAGCACAGTAGCGTACAAGTTAGTGTAATACTATCACTATAAGACATAGGAGGAGAATTAGGCTTTTCAGGCCATTGAGTCTGCTCCACCATTCGACCATGGTTGATTTATTACCCCACTCAAACCCAATCTCCTGCCTTCTCCTTGGAACCTTTGACACCCTGACTAATCAAGAACCGATCAAGCTCCACTTTAAATACAGTGCTTATGAAAAGTATTCGCCCCCCCCCCCCCCCGGAAGTTTTCATGTTTTATTGTTTTGCAACATTGAATCACAATGGATTTAGTTTGGCTTTTTTTCACGCTGATCAACAGAAAAAGACTCTCGTATCAAAGTGAAAACACAAATGACTTTCAACTGAAATCAAATACATAAAACTCTACAATTTGTAAGTATGTAGTTTTCAATTAATTAAATACATTGTAAGCATCAAAAAGGAATAATTACATTTGTATTTTTGTTCAAGATCCTACTTGCCATTGATCAATACAACACCTAGCAGTAATCTTATGCGTTCTCCATAGCAACCGCTCCCCTGGCCCATTCCATTCCAAATATTGAATATGCAAGTACTCAGAAAAGGAATGGAATGGAATGTATCTAACTGAAAAATTAACTATAATTGGAACAATTATGGTTAATTTTGATACAGGAATTCACCTGGATAAAGACGGATTAAATATGGCCAGACAGGACCAAATCGCTAAGAGCAAATTGCTTTTAAATGATTCGACAGAATAATAGATGACAGTAATGCAGTCCACGTGGAGGATATGAATATCCAAAAGGCTTTTGATAAAATGCGTAAAGCAATCTTAGAAGTTGAAACAAGTGATATAATAGGGGCACCAATAGCACGGATTTAAGCTTGACTAGACAACTGATGATTTTTTTTTGGACTGGTAGGAGGCAAACAAAGATGTTCCCCAATTAATTTTGGGTCAGTGAGTTTCTTAATGATCAAAAAAAAAATTCCAATTTCTAAGTTTCTAGATGACACAAACATTGGCAATATTATAAAATGCACAGTGATAAACAGCAGGATTGGTGGAATAGGCAAATGGCAAATTAAGTTTAATACATAGAATATGAATTGATGTCCTTTGGAATGAGGATGAGGAGAAGCAATCTTAATAAACAATACTGTCCTACAACGGGGACCAGGAACAAAATCTAATAAGCACAGTCTCAAAAAGGAACAAGGACATTCTTCTGCTGTCTGCCAAGAATCTTTCACCCCAGCACTTAAAATAGTTTCTGGCATTTTCTCAACCTCTCAGCAGGTCAGACAGCATCTGCAGAGAGAGTAGCAATCACCTTTTCAGCTCAATGACCATCAGCACAAGAAAAGTAACAAAACAAACTCAAAGTTACATCCAAGGTGCAAACATGTAGTTATACTTAAGGTGTTAAGGTGCAGACACAGGTAACCGAGTGACTATCAAAAGAAAGAAAGGGGACAGGCAACCAGTGCAGGGTACCCTTGTGGTCATTCCCTCAATAATAAGTAAACTGTCTTGGATGTTCTGGGGGGGGGGGGGGGGGGAGGATAATCTAGCAGAGGAAAGCCACAATAGTCAACTCTCTGGCATCGAGTCTAGTTCTATGACTCAAGGGTGGGGGGGGGGGCGGGGGACAGACAAGCAGTAACGATAGGGGATTCTTGAATAGACAGGAGCTTCTGTGAATGAGAACAAGATTCCTAGATGGTATGTTGCCTCCCTGGTGTCAGGGTCAGAGACATCATGGATTGAGTCCATAACATTCTTAAATGGGAGGTTGAACAGCCAGAGGTCGTGGTCCACATCGGTACCAATAATATAGACAGGATGAGTTAGGAGGCTCTGCAAAGTGAGTTCAGGGAGTTAGGTGCACAGTTAAAGGACAAGACCTCCAGGGTTGTGATCTCAGAATGCTATCTGTACCACATGCTACTGAGACCAGTAATATGGAGATAATACAGCTTAACACATGGCCAAGGAAAAAGTGCAGGAGGGCAGGCTTCAGGATTGTGGACCATTGGGCCCTCTTCCAGGGAAAGTGGGACTTGTACAGGTGGGACCTTTTTGCACCTGAACTGGACGGGGACTAATATCCTAGTGGGGAGGTTTGCTAGTGTTGCTCCGGGAGGTGGGGAGGCAGTAGTGGAGGAACCAGAGTACCAGAGCAGATCATGGTGCAGTTGTGGCAAAAAAACATTGCTTACCCTAAGTAAAAAGACAGGAATCGAAAGACTAATCGAAAGAATAATTCTCTGAGTCATGTCTATTTCTATTTCACTGCAAGGGTATTATAGGTAAGGAGGATGACCTTAAGAGAACATGGAAATATGACATTGTAGCCATTAGTGAAACTCTGTTGCAAGAGGCGCAGGTCTGGCAGCTCAATATTCTGGGGTTCCGTTGCTCTAGACGTGATGGTGCAGGAAGGATTAAAGGGTGTGGGCTGGCATTAAAAGTCAGGAAAATATCACGGCATCACGACAGTGCTCAGACAGAACTGACTCGAGTATCCATCTACTGAGGGTATATGGGTGGAACTGAGGAATAAGAAAAGGAGGTCATGGGATTATATTATAGGCCAGCTAACAGTCAGTAAGATTTAGAAAAGCATATTTGTAGGAAAGGTGGCAAAAAACATAAGGTTGTGATAATAGTTGGTTTTAATTTTCCACATTTTGACTGGGGGTCTCATACTGTAAAAGGGCTGGATGGGAAAGTTTGTGTCAAATATGTTCAGGAAAGTTTCTTTAATCAATATATAGAGGTCCAACTACAGAGAACATGATACTGGATCCCCTTTGAGGTATTGAGAGAGGGCAATTGACAGAAGTGGGTGTCGGGGAACAGTTGGGATCTGGTGATCATAATTCCATTAGTTCCAAGATAAATTATGGAGGATAGTTCTGGTTCTTGGGGTGAGATTCTAAATTGGAGAAAGGACAGTTTTGATAACATCAGAAAGCATTTGGCATGTGTGGATTGGGATAAATTGCTTTCTGGTGTGACGAGAGTACACACAGATTAAGATGTTAACTGTCCTGTGCTGGCACCAGTGGGATCAGCAGTTGGTCTGCCACCTGTCTTCAGGAGAAAGAGAGAGAAGGAAAACAATGGAGCAGCATTTGGAGATGTTAATTAAGGGACGGAAGGAGAGCTGTCAAGATCGGCCCCCCCCTTTGAACCCTGAACTGTTTGAAGTGATGGACAGGCGATACCCCAGCAGGGGGATAAAAAGGGACAGGTTCGCTAAGGCAGGACACACACGACACCACGAGGTAACGAGACCCTGGAAGCGGTTCGCCTCCCACAAGTCGGTGGGAGTTTTGGAGGGCTGGTCGCGGGACCAAGCCATAGATGCACAGGGTGGAAAGGTACGATTGGCGGGAACCTGGTGTGTGCCTGGGTGCCAGGTTCACCGCAGAGAAACGATCGTATCTGGAAACGGAGGGGTCACAGTCGGTGACCTCAGAAGACAACACAAAGGGCTCGCCCGAAAGCTGACTGCGAAGAATATCGAAGGTCTGTGTGGAAGCCGTTTGAATATTCATTCGTTTTTGCTCTCTCTCTCCTTCCTCCCACTGTCCATCGCCACGGCAGTGATTACTGTGAACTGAACTGAACTCAATTGAACTGAACTTTGCGTCACTTTGAAACTGGTCATTTACCCCTAGACGACGATAGAGCTTGATTGATCCTGTTATCCTAATTCTGTGCACATGTGTGTTTATCATTGCTGAACTGTTGCATTTATTATCCTTTCGATTACTGTGTTGCTTGTTTCTTTAATAAAACTTTCCTAGTTCTAGTAATCCAGACTCCAACTGAGTGATCCATTTCTGCTGGTTTGGCAACCCAGTTATGGGGTACGTAACACTGGCAAAGGTATGCTTGGTGAGTGGGAGCCCTTCATAAATGAAATGAAATGAAATATCTTTATTGTCATTGCATAGTACAATTTGTCATGCACCAATACAGCGAAAATGAGTTTGCTACTTTCGTACTCAATGCTATAAAACAAATAAAATAAATAAACAATAAATAAAATCAAGTAACCAGCCAGTACAAGCAATGTCCAGCAGTACAAAAGCACAACTCAGATGCATGACAGCCATAAAACCAGTATTAAAGTAGCAATAAAAAAAAATTATGGATGATGCTTGATCGATCGGTTCAGAGCAATTATAGCTCTGGGAAAAAAGCTATTTTTCAGTCTAGAAGTGCGGGCATAGAAAATCTTATAACGTCTGCCAGATGGAAGAAGTTCAAACAGATGATTGCATGGGTGTGTATCGTCCTTACAGATGCTTGTAGCTTTCCTTAGGCAGCGTGAGCTGTGAGTATCCTCCAGGGCTGGGAGCTGTGTCCCAATGATCTTCTGTGCGCTAGAGACGACCTGCTGAAGTGCTTTTCTATCAGCTCCTGTACAACTGAGATACCACAGAGAAATGCAGTATGTTAAGATGCTCTCTATGGTGCAGCGGTAAAAGGTCACTAGCATCTGTTCAGGTAGACCAGCTTTCTTCAGCATCCTGAGCAAAAACAAGCGTTGCTGTGCCTTCTTAACTATTGTTGTGGTGTTAGTGGACCATGTAAGGTCTTCTGAGATGTGTATTCCCAGAAACCCGAAACTGGACACTCTCTCCAATATACCTCCGTTAATGTAGACCGGAGCGTACTCGTCATCCCGTGACTTTTCAAAGTTGAAATTTTGAGAACACAGAGTTTGCATGTTCCTGACAGAATAAAAGACAAGGATAACAGCTTTAGGGAAGTTGGTTTTCAAGAGATATTGAGGCCCTAGTTAAGAAGGAGGTGCATAGCAGCTATAATTCACAGTTCAAAGTAAATTTATCAAGGTATATATATGTCACCGTATACAACCCCGCGATTCCATTTTCTTGCAGAAAAACTCAATAAATCCAACCATAATAGAATCAGTGAAAGACTGCACCAGAGTGGACAATCAGTATGCAAATACAAAAATAGAAATAATAAAAGCATTAAATAAATAAACAATAAAATATTGATAACAAGAAATGAAGAATCCTTGAAAGCAAGTTCATTGTTTGTGGGAACAGTTCAGTGATGGGGCAAGTGAAGTTGAGTGACGTTATCCCCTGATTCAAGAGCCTGATGGTCAGGAGTAACAACTGTTCCTGAACCTGGAGATGCGAGTACTGAGGCTCCTGTACCACCTTCTTGATGGGAGCAGCAGCAAGAGGAGACCATGACCTGGAAGGTGGGGGGCTCTGATGATGGATGCTGCTTTCCTGTGACAATGCTCCATATAAATGTGCTCAATGGTGGGGACAGCTTTACCCATGATGGACTGGCACTATCCACTACTTTTTGCAGGATTTTCCATTTAAGGGCATTGGTGTTCCCATACCAGGCAGTGATACTGCCAGTCAATATACTCTCCACCACACATCTATAGAAATTTGTCAAAGTTTTAGATGTCATGCCAAATCTTCACAAACTTCTAAGAAAGTGGAGGTGCTTTCTTTGTAATTGCAATTATATGCTGGGCCCAGGACAGCTCCTCTGAAGTGAGAGCACAGAGGAATTTAAAGTTGCTGACCTTTTTTTTTTTTAACATCTGATCCCCCAATAAGACCTCTGGTTTCCTCCTCCTGAAATCAATAATCAACTCCATGGTCTTGTTGACACTAAGAGATTGTTGTTGTGGCACCCCTCAGCCAGATTTTCAATCTCCCTCCTATATGCTGACTTGTCACCACATTTGATTCAGCCAATGACAATGGCAGTCATCAGCAAACTTAAATATGGCATTGACCTGTGCTTTTCCATGTAGTCATAAGGAACAAATGAGATACTTGAAGAGTATAAGAATTGAAAGAGAACACTTAGGAGGAAATCAAGAGGGCTTAAAGAAGGCATGAGGTTACTCTTGCAAACAAAGTAAAGAAGAATCCCAAGGTATGTAGATACATGAAGAGCAAAGGACAGCATGGGACAAAATTTAGTCCTCTTGAAGATGAACATGATCATCTATGCATGGAGCCAAAGAGACATGGGAATTTTAAATGGATTTTATGTATCTATATTTTAATCAGAGACAGACACAGTATATAGAACTAAGGCAAAACAGCAGTGAAGTCATGGACTATATACAGATTACAGAGGAGGAGATGCTTGCTGTCAAGAGGTAAATTAGGGTGGATACATCTCCAGGGCATGACAAAGGGTCCCTTCGGGCCTTGTGGGAGACTAGTGCAGAAATTGCAGGGGCTCTAGCAGAGGTATTTAAATCATCCTTTGCCATAGGCACTGGGAGATTGGCACATTGTTAATGTTGCACTGTTTAAGAAAGGATAAAGATTAAGTCAGGAAATTATAGGCCAGTGAGTCTGACGTCAGTAGTGAGAAAATTATTGGAAGGTATTCTAAGATACAGGATATGCAAGTATTTGGATAGACAGGGCCTGTTTGGGATAGTCAACATGGCTTTGTGCATGGCAAGTCATGTCTGACCAATTTTTTGAGGAAGTTACCAAGTAAGTTGAAGACAAGGCAATGGATATTGTCCACACGGACTTTAGTCAAGGCCTCTGACATGGTCCTACGTGGCAGGTTGGTCAAGAAGGTTCAGTCATTTGACATTCTGTTTAACATAGTTCTTCTGAACTACAATCACCGCAATCCACAGCCTGTAATTTCCCTTTACGAACTTTACTCTTGAACTATCTGAACAAGCTAGTGATTTCATGATCTCCTGAAAAATTAGGTGAATTTGACTCTCGGGAATGTAGATACAGCACCTTGAAGATGAAGGGTGGCAAGAGTAAAGAGAAAATTTACACGGATGTTGCCAGGACTTGAGGACCTGAGTTATAAGGAAAGATTGAACAGGTAAGGACTTTATTCCCTGGAACGTAGAAGACTGAGGAGAGATTTGATAGAGATATACAAAATTATGAGGAATATAGATAGGATAAATGCAAACAGACTTTTTCCATAGGGGTTGGGTGAGACTACAACTAGAGTTCATAGGTGAAATATTTACGAGGAACACGAGGGTGAGCTTCACTCAGTGGGTGAATCGAGCTGACAGCAGAAGTGGTGGATGGGGTTTCTATTTCAGCATTTAAGAGAAATTTGTATGAGTACATGGATGGGACAAGTATTGAGGGCTACGTTCAGGTGCAGGTCGATATGGCTAGGCATAATAACCAGGCACCGACTAGATGGGATGAAGGGCCTTTTTCTGGACTGACCCCCTCCATGACTTCCTGACCCCCCTGCCTGTCCCCATGACTCTCAGAGATGAGGAGAAATTGAGGGGAAATTTCTCTGATAGGATGAGTGCATTCAGAATTTGCTTTGGATTTTCAGCATTTGCATCGTTTTTGTTCCATTTAATACTATCTCACCATTATTTCATGCACAGCATCTGGGAGTTGATTTAATAAAATTGTCACTACATTCCTCACGTTACAAGTTAATATATTTTCCAAGTGTTTTGGATCAGCTTGTCCAAGATTGAGAAATGCGCAAATTTAAATGCAAGTTAATAGATACAGACAGATATCACAATAGATCTAACTGTCATATATAAACATAGTAATAAGAATCAGACCCTCAAGATTGGAAGTGAAAGAAAATCTAAAATATCTAACAGTCACACAGCAGTAAAATGTGAATACAAATTCACCCACACGGAAGGGTGAATTGTTCAGCTTCATTACAAAACTGAATGATACAATATCAGACAGTTTCGTGATGTCTATACTTCAGAAAAAAATCCTGAATTAATCAATATTCATAGAAAAATAATAAAGCCCTTGCATCAGCAACACCTTAGAGCTTTACATTGATTTTAGTCAAAAATATCTGTATTGTTGCTGCTTTTCTTCCTACATTATACAGTAATCAATCTCAACTGTCAATGTGCCAGTAAAAGGAAATAGAATTTATAAACTGTGCTCCATTCTAGCATCAAAAAGCAGCTTGTTGAGGCCTGGATAGAGATCCCTGTGCCTCTAGCTTCAGGCAATGTCGCAGGACTGGAGAATAACCATTGTTTCTTTGTTCAAGGGCAATAGGGATAATTCAACATTTTATAGCCTAGCAAGCCTGCCAACAGTGGTAAGGAAATTATTGCCAAAGAGCATTAGGGATAGAGTATACTCACATCTGGAAAAGCATGGACTTAATAGGGACAGTCAGCTCAGCGTGGCTGTATAGGAGAGGTCATGTCTGACAGACTTTATCAAAGCTTTTGAGAAAGAAACAATGATTGACGAGGGAGGGGCAGTAAACGTTGTCCCTGATGAAGATGGCAGAGTTTGTCATCGAAGCGTCGGTTATAATCGATACTTGTACCGGGCTAGAAGCCAGAGAAGAGTTTATTCGTCATTTATACCTGGAAAGCACAAGTTCCTTTTTCAAGATCTCTCATAAGAGAAATGGTGACATGGTAGATTAGATTCAAAATCACTGTGGCCAAGGAAGACAGCACACAGTGGTGGAGAGATGTTATTCTGACTGGATGTCCGTGACCAGATCAGTGTAGGGACCTTATATTTGATTTGGATGGAAATATATGTGGGCTGATTAGCAAGTTTACAGCCAACACAAAATGTGAGAGGTGAACAGTGCAGAAAGTTGTCAAAGGATTTAGAAGGATACAGATTGGCTGGAAATATAGATGAAGAAATGGAAGGTGGAGTATACAGTATGTAGCAAGAACCTGTGGAGCACTGATATTCAGAGGAACCTTGGGATGTATGCAAATGTTTGGGCACCCCAGGTCAAAATTTCTGTTACAGTGAATAGTTAAGTGAGTAGAAGATGAACTGATCTCCAAAAGTCCCAAGTTAAGATGTATAATTTTAAGATTAAAAAAAAGGAAAGGAGCGCTATGCAAAAGTTTGGGCACCCCAAGAGATTTGAACTCTCAGATAACTTTTACCAAGGTCTCAGACCTTAATTAGCCTCTTAGGGCTATGGCTTGTTCACAATCATCGTTAGGAAAGGCCAGGTGATGCAAATTTCAAAGCTTTATACTCTGACTGCTCAAACCTTGTCCCAACCATCAGCAGCCATGGGCTCCTCTAAGCAGCTGCCTAGCACTCTGAAAATTAAGGTAAATGCTGCCCACAAAGCAGGAGAAGGCTATAAGAAGATAGCAAAGCGTTTTCAGGTAGCCGTTTCCTCAGTTCGTAATGTAATTAAGAAATGGCAGTTAACAGGAATGGTGGAGATCAAGTTGAGGCCTGGAAGGTCTGGAGGTCTGTGTTGTAGGCCGTATCTCGGGTAATGATGAGTCTGAGTACAGAGAGGAAATTAAGAACCTGGTGGCATGGTGCGAAGACAATAACCTATTCCTCAATGTCAGCAAGACGAAGGAATTGGTTGTTGACTTCAGAAGGAGTAGCGGACTGCACGACCCCATTTACATCGGTGGTATGCAAGTGGAACAGGTCAAAAGCTTTAAGTTCCTCGAGGTCAATATCACAAATGACCTGACTTGGTCCAAACAAGCAGAGTTCACTGCCAAGAAGGCCCACCAGCGCCTTTACTTCCTGAGGAAGCTAAGGAGATCTGGCCTGTCCCCTAAAACCCTCACTAATTTTTATAGATGCACCATAGAAAGCATTCTTCTGGGGTGCGTCACAACCTGGTATGGAAATTGTCCTGTCCAAGACTGGAAGAAGCTGCATAAGATCGTGAACACAGCCCAGCACATCACACAAACCAATCTTCCATCCTTAAACTCACTTTACACTGCACGCTGTTGGAGAAGGACATGACCCACCCAGCCAACACACTTTTCGTCCCTCTTCCCTCCGGGAGAAGGCTCAGGAGCTTGAAGACTCGTATGGCCAGATTTGGGAACAGCTTCTTTCCAACTGTGATAAGACTGCTGAATGGATCCAGACCCGGATCTGGGCTGTACCCTCCAAATATCCGGACCTGCATCTCGGTTTTTTTTTGCACTACCTTACTTTCCCTTTTCTATTTTCTATTTACGATTTATAATTTAAATTTTTAATATTTACTATCAATTTGTACTCCAGGGAGCACGAAGAGCAGAATCAAATATCGCTGTGATGATTGTGTGCTATAGTATGAATTGTTTGGCGGCAATAAAGTATAAAGTAAAGTAAAACTTTCCAAGAGAACTGCTTGTAGGATTGCTAGAAAGGCAAATCAAAACCCCCGTTTGACTGCAATAGACCTTCAGGAAGACTTAGCAGACTCTGGAGTGGCGGTGCACTGTTCTACTGTGCAGCGACACCTGCACAAATATGACGTTAATGGAAGAGTCATCAGAAGAAAACCTTTCCTGCATTCTCACCACAAAATTCAGCGTCAGAAGTTTGGAAAGAAATTTCTAAACAAGCCTGATGCATTTTGGAAACAAGTCCTTTTGACTGATGGAAGTTAAAAAAGAACTTTTTGGCCGCAATGAGCAAAGGTGCTGTCTGTTTGGAGAAAAAAGGGTGCAGAATTTCATGAAAAGAACACCTCTCCAACTGTTAAGCAAGGGGGTGGATCGATCATGCTTTGGGCTTGTGTTGCTGCCAGTGGCACGGGGAACATTTCACTGGTAGAGGGAAGAATGAATTCAATTAAATACCAGCAAATTCTGGAAGCAAACATCACACCGTCTGTCAAAAAGCTGAAGATGAAAAGAGGATGGCTTCTACAATAGGATAATGATCCTAACCACCTCAAGATCCACAATGGACTACCTCAAGAGGCGCAAGCTGAAGGTTTTGCCATGGCCCTCACAGTCCCCTGACCTAAATATCATCGAGAATCTGTGGATAGACCTCAAAAGAGCCGTGCATACAAGACGGCCAAGAATCTCACAGAACTAGAAGCCTTTTGCAAGGAAGAATGGGCAGAAATCCCCCAAACAAGAATTGAAAGACTCTTAGCTGGCTACAGAAAGCGGTTACAAGCTGTGATACTTGCCAAAGGGGGTGTTACTAAGTACTGACCATGCAGGGTGCCCAAACTTTTGCTTCGGGCCCTTATCCTATTTTGTTATTTTGAAACTGTAAAAGATGAAAATAAAAAACTAATTTTGCTTAAAATATTTAAGAAATGTGTCATCTTTAACTTCATGCCTTTTGGAAATCAGGTCATCTTTTACTTGCTTAGCTATTCACAGTAACAGAAATTTTGACCAGGGGTGCCCAAACTTGTGTATGCTGGTGTAAATCCATAGCTCCCTGAAAGTGACAAGTAAATAGGGTGATAAGGAAGTTGCACAGAATTAGTCAAGTATAAAAGCAGCAATTCATGTTGCAGCTGTATAAAACTTGGGAAGGCCAGACTTTAAATATCGTGTGTCAGAGCTGAGAATCAACCTGGTAAAAAAATGTACAAGCACATAAACAGGGTAAGTAGTCAGAGTCTTTTACCCAGATTGGAAGTGCCAAATACTCGACTGCTTAGTTTTGAGAGGGGGAGCAAGTTTAAAGATTTACATGGCCATGGACGGACACGGGGACGGACACAGACACACACTTTTACTTGTAGGTGCCTGGGAGATAGGGGAAGTGGTTACGATAGGAATAAGCAGCATTTGGACAGACACATGAACAGCTAGGGAACAGAAGGTTGTGGCTATACAGGCTTTGACCCCAGCATCTGCAGAGTATTTTGTGTTCAAGCTGATAGGATTAGTTTAAATAGGCACCATTGGTGTCAGAGGCATCATGGGCAATGAGCCCATTCCAGGACATTCTATGCATTGCATTGTGTCAAATTTATTCAGTTTGTTCTGCTACATTTTCTAGATGCAGCACAATTCTCAGTTGAAGTCAAAAGGTTCCAAGACTGGGTAGACACAACCTAAACATTTCATACAATGGCTAGATTATAAAGAGTTAACTGGCATTGTACCATCAGGTAGGAGATACAGAAGTCTGAAGGCACACACTCAGCGATTGAGGAACAGCTTCTTCCCCTCTGCCATCTGATTCCTAAATGGACTTTGAATCTTTGGACACTACCTCACTTTTTTAATATACAGTATTTCTGTTTTTGCACATTTTTAAATAATCTATTCAATATACGTAATTGATTTACTTGTTTATTATTGTTTTATTTTTTTTCCCTCTCTCTGCTAGATTATGCATTGAACTGATGCCGCTAATTTAACAAATTTCATGTTACATGCCGGTGATAATAAACCTGATTCTGATTAACTACAGTACATGTAACTATTGAACTGCTTTTTGTAATTTTCAGAAAGGTTCTTTTTTAAGTTTTCTTTTCACCTTTCCTTTTATCCTATTTCAATGCTACTTCCGAAAAAATTCCATTCAAAAGTGAAGAACATAAGAGTAGACAAACAATTCTAAAACAAATGTGATTAAAAATTTCAGCAAAGCAGCCTTTAATCCCCTTGCATGGAGAATTCCCAGAACCCAGTAGTCAATGGATAAAGAAAATTCTCACATTACCATCCAATATAGCTACCGCTTACTTTGTGACCATGATCTAAGTCTCTCAGGAAACAACTTTTTCCTTCTAAATTCAACATTATATGACCAATATTATTAAAATTGTTTCTTATATAACAACTCTCCCATCCTAGGGGTCAACCTTGTGGATGTTCACTGCACAGCTCTATTGCAAGTATACCCTTCCTAAGGAAGGGAGAACTCTGCACAATCATCTGGTTGTAACCTCAAGGCCCTAGACAATCATAGTAAGCATTACACCTCTTGTAGCTGATTTCCTTTTATAAAAGCCATGTAACATCTGCCTTCTAATTTGCTTGAGGACCTGTTAACTTCCAAATCCCTGTGAACACCAGCACAGATGAATCCTTTAACACTTTGTTTTTTCCCTCTACGAAAATAGATTAATTTTATTTATGCCCTTCACTTAGCTTATCCATATTCATCCAAGAGCTTCACTGCACCTTCTAATAACCCACACCAGCTCCTAGCTTTGCATCATCTGCAACCTTAATATATTACATGGAATTTCTTAATCATTGATAATACATTACAAACTCCTGGAGCCCCAGCACTTATCCCTGTGGCACCCCACTAGTCAGTCTCTAAACTTAAAAAAAAAATGGCCTATTTATTCCAACAGTTTCTGTGCATTAATCTTCAGTACAAATATTTATATTAATCACAATAACTTATGCTGTAACACCTTTTCAAAACTGATATGAAAGCTCAAGTGTACCAATAACAATAGGTTTCCCATCTTTTCCTGTGGTTAGTAGGTTATCAAATGATTTATTTTTCATAAATACATGTTAATAGTAACAGGATTAAGTAGAGTCAAAATACCCCATTACCACTTAACAATAAAATCACAGTTTTTTCTTACCACTAACAACAGGTTTGCTGACATAGCCAATTTTCTTTCACCCTCTTCTCAAAACAGTGGGTAAATTCACCCCTTTCCATATGGCGGAAACCATTCAAGAATCTATAGAGTTTTGTAAACTGACAACCAATGCACTCAGTATTTCCTTTGCTGCTACTTTCAAAACTGAGATGCAAGCAAAGGCCCAATTTATCACCTTTCAGTCCTGTTAATTGCTTCAATAGATTTCTTTAATCAAATTTTTTTAAGCTCATCGACATTTTTCCTTCACAGAAACAGACAAAATACAGTGGATTCCAGTTAATTGGGTAGCCACTTATCTGGGATACTCTTAAAGAACAAAATCTAATCAAGAAAAGAACTGGTATTCCTTTCATTTATTTGGGACACTACTCCGCTTAACTGGGACAAGAGACTGTTGCCAAAATGTCTGACTACAGTCAGATGCATGCACTTGTGCGGCTGTGAAACACTATATTATGATTAGAGCAAACAGTTTTTAAATAGCATCAGTTGTGTGTGTTCAAAAAGCAGTGAGTTTTGTCACTGATAGTTGGTGAGAACTATGCAGTAAGACAATTCTGAACTGTCTTGCTCACTGCAGTTCCAAGCATTCAGGTTTGGAGATGCTAGAAACAGCCAGATGTGAAAAGGAAACAAATCCCCTACTTCAACAAGTTAGGGACCACAAAGAATTAAAATAGCAACAATCATCTTGAACGTTACAATGAAAATGAGGATGTGAAGGATGCAATTGTTGAAAGCATTGTATGAAGACAGTCCATTTTCTGCACTAGGTGTCTGGCTGGTTTTGCTCATTTACAGTTAATCAAAAAAAAACACACAGCATACACTCTGCCAATATCTATTAGGAACTAATACAGTTTTATAGTTTTGCTAGTGTTTGATTTGTTCTGTATTCCATTGGTTACTCAGTTTAATAGTAGTTTGTCTTTTTAAAAAAATACATTTTTAACCAAACCTATGGAACTTTAGCTAATTGGGGCAGCTGCTTAATTGGGCCAAAATGTACTGGTGCCAATTACAGGTTTCCCCCGCCATCCGCAGGTAGAGCATTCCTATGAAATGGTTCGTAAGCTGAAATGTCGTAGAGCGAAGAAGCAATTACCATTTATTTATATGGGAAAAATTTGTGAGCGTTCACAGACCCAAAATTAACCTACCAAATCATGCCAAATAACACATAAAACCTAAAATAATAGTAACATATAGTAAAAGCAGGAATATGATAAATACACAGCCTATATACTTTTCCACACTCATTACTGCACTGTTCTCTGTAGCGAAAATCTCACGCAAGCGCCGTCGGCAGAAAATCTCACGCAAGCGCTGTTGGCAAAAACACGGCGCAAGCGCTCTCCAGTAACCTTTAAGCTATGAAGCTGCCAATTCATACCAAATAACACGTAAAAATACACAGCCTATATAAAGTAGAAATAATGTATGTACAGTGTAGTATCACTGCACTGAGCACACTGATGATGGTGTGTCAGACTCAGTCGTCGGAGGTTGGGGTGGTGCAGTGGCCCTCACCCTCCAGGCCGCTGACAGATACCGAACCGCGAAGCATGCAGGGGTCCAGCGGTAGCCGGGAGGCATCCAGCACATCTTTAAGAAAAAAGCCGAAATAAACATGCTAATTAATTACGTGTAGGGCGGCACCTAATTAATTAGCATGTTTATTTCGGTTTTTTTCTTAAAGATGTGCTGTGTGCCTCCCGGCTACCGCTGCATTCTCTGCGAATCGCTCCTATGACTGCCTGCCTCGATGTCGAAGGTCGAGGTTTGTCATTTGCCGTGGCTTGCTTAACTGCTGAGCCTCATGCATTTTTCTATCATACAGTTCTTTGTAAGGACTGAAACCATCTTGCAAATATCTCCTAAACCTACGTACCCTTTCAAAATTAAAGTCATACTTTATCATTGCAGCGAAAATCTCACGCAGTTGTTTCACGTTCAGTTCCTGGACGACTTCACTTTCGGTCCATTCGCTACTGTATTCAGTTTTAATTGTTATCCTTTCCTCTTCCAGTTGCATCAGCTCTTCATCTATCAGTTCTTGGTCATAGGATGCCAAAACCTCTTCAACATCATCTTCGTCAGCTTCCACAAGCCAAACTCATTTAGTCCTTACTTCGTTCACCACGATCGAAACGCAATATGTCTAGTTTTATGCTAGGTGTAACGCCCTTACGAGTTCTTTTAGGCTTTTCCAATACCTTAGAACTCATCTTGCAAACGGCTGCTCACAGGCACATGTTAAAGCAATGTCATTCCGAATCGGGGGGACAGCGGATGTTCGGGGCGCGCGCTGATTTTCCCCGCGCGCTGCTTTTATTGCATGCTGATTTTCCCCGCGCGCTGCTTTTTTTCCATAACAGTGAAAACACCTTCTGAAAGCGAAAACAGGTAACTAATGTAGGTCTTTCATAACAGTGAGGTTTTGTAAAGCGAATGTTCGTAAAGCGGGAGACACCTGTACCCAGAATCAACTGTATTTAGTATATATGCCTCTTCCTTACTCCCAATGTATTTTTTTCTGTCTCAGTCTATAAAGGGTCTGCATTAACTTTTGTTAAACTTTTCTTTTTACATATCTATGGATACATGCTTGCTATTGCATTTTCCTTTCCTACTTGCCTCTCTTTTACCAAATTCTAAACTTTTCTCAACCTTTAGACGTGCTGCATTTTTCCTCTGATTAACAGTATCTTTAGCTTCTCTTATTAGCTACAGCCAAGTCATATTCCCTCAGATACCTGAGCCTTAAATGTCAGCAATTCTTTAAATTTTAGCTACTGCCTGTTTACTACCATATCTTTTCATGAATTTTCCTAATCTATCATGGCCAATTCACAACTCGTTCTTCTGCATTTTGTTTATTTAAAGTCCTGGTTTCAGATTAAGCAAAATAATCTTTAATTCTTTTATGAATTTCCATCATATTATGATCACTATTCCCTAAAGACCTCCTGTATCCAAGTTATGAATTATCCTCTTCTCATTGTATAACACTAGATATAACATAGCACTTCCCTGGTTGGTTTTTCAACAAAAAGATTTACAAAACCATTTCTCGTAGCCTATGAATTTACCTGTCACATAATTTCATTTACCCAGTCTACATGTAATGTGGCACTCCACCCTCACCATTCCTAACATCCTCCATTCCCACCAGATTTACAAACTCGTTTTCTGATCCAAGTTGACAAATACAGTACTATGCAAAAGTCTTAGGCACCCTAGCTATATATATCCCATTCTTTACTATCAAGGTTACCCTTCCCCCCCATTTCTTATTGGCCATCTTTTCCACAAGTAACTCCCAACCACATTCTGTACTGGCTTTCTAAAATATACCCATGTTTGTTGTACTACCAAATTTCCCTGTGCTTTCACTCTAATTGGAGAGATATGCTTATTGCTGTTTGCACTATCCCTTCATAAGCGTCTTGTTGGCATGATCCATTTTACTACCTTATTTATCACTTTATCTTTTCCCTTTACATGTCCTAAATTTCTTCTCACCCAAAGCCTCCACACAATTTAGTTTCAAATTTGACTATAGTACTAGTTATTTGATTTGTTAGAATATTGATCCCAACTTGATTCCAGCGAAACCCTTCCTAAAGGGTCAGCTCCCACCTCATTACTTTTGCCATGCCCACTGAATCAAAACCCATTTCTCACACCAAACGTGGCATCATGTATTCAATTCCCTTCTTGTGACCCTAGAACCAATTCACACATGGCTCAGAAAGTTATCTACAAATTACTAGCTTTGTGACCTGCTTTTTACTTTGGATCCTGGCTGCTCCTTGAGCAGAAACTCTTTCATCCTGTCTGGTGTTTGTTCCCACCTGGATCAGAATTATGGATCAATCCTTCTCATCACAATGCTCTAGATCCATAGAGATACACTTGACCTTGGTACAACACAGGTAATAAAACCTTTGGGACTCATGCAGATGGCTGCAGGAAACAGTACTCTGCCCCCAAATATAATATCCCCTATCACAATAACTTTTCTCACTTCTCCAACTTTTATAGTCCCTGTACTATGCTCTTGTAGTCAATTTGCTCAGCCTGCTTCCAGTCTCTGCTTTTCCACACACATTTCTTGTTGAATATTGCTTCAATTCTACCCTTAAACAGAAGTGAACCTCCTTCACAAGCAACTAAATACCATAGTCCCTTTTGAACAATCAATCTGACGGCTTATTAAAACAAGATATCCCAGTAATTTTCCCTTTCCCTGATGAATCCCAGTATCCAAGTCTTGAAATCTAGCACATCAATTCCAAGTAGAAATTCTTCACGTTACCTACAATAATTTTCTGTGTGGATACCAATAGTCACCAGCTCCCACATACTAAAGTTACAACACCAGTCTTAATTACTTTAAATTTAAAGTTTTACTATAAAATATAAAGAAAGGGTAGAAGTTTTAACACTTACACATAACACTGCTGGATAATCACTCAACTAGGAATCATGCTGGATATGTTGAAATCTACTTCTATTCCCTTGCACTGGGAATGTTTCCATTAGCCAGCAGTTCAAACAAGAATTTTTAATTCCAAACAACTAATCGAACAGAGAACTGAATTTCACCAAGCCACTGATTATCACTTTAATATTTCTCACCGGATATCTGCGTGCCTTGGCTCTAAAGAGATGTTGGATTGCATAGGAGGAGATGGATTTCAAAAGAAGCGAATGAGGCAGTTGGGACATTCTGTGCACTACCATTCCTGAGGAGACTTTGGATGGTGCATAATTCGGCACAAGGGCCAATAAAAAGTTAGGCATAAATGGGGCAGCCATTGTATGAGTGGGGAGTTCAGGCTTGGGCTCACATAGGCATCAGCCAGGAGAGGCAAAGATATTTTTTTTAATTAATTTTTCCTCTCTTACTTATTGCACAGTTAAGAGCTGTGAGGATAACAGGTAAGATAACGGAATGCTCCTCTTCCAGGATCTGGGAAGGCAGGGAGACCTCCAGTGTCTGGGACGACTACAGCTGCAAGTGCAGTTTCTTTCAGAATGTGTTAAGGAATTGGAGCAGGAGCTGGATGAACTTTGGATCATTTCAGAGGCTGAGGGATTGATCGACAGGTCAGACAGGGAGGTAGTTACCTCTACGGTGCAGGGCATGGGTAACTGGATGATTGTCAGGGGGCAGAAAAGAGATAAGCAACCAGTGCAGAGTACCCATATGGTCATTCCCCTTAACAAGAAGTATACTGCTTTGCATGACGTTGGGGGTGGGATGACTTAGCTACCTAGATCAGGTCTCTGGCACAGAGTCTGGCTATGTGGCTCAGAAGGAAAGAGGGAAAAAGAGGCAAGCTGTAGTGATAGGGGATTCAATGCGAGGTGAACAGCTGTGTGAATGAGAACGAGATTCTAGGATGACACGTTGCATGCAAGGATGCCAGGTTCAGGAAGACTTCAATCGAGTTCGCAGCATTCTTAAGTGAAGGTGAGCTGTCAGAGGTCATGGTCCACATCAGTACCAATGACATTAATAGGAACAGTGATGAGGTCCTGCAAAGTGAGTTCAGGCAGTTAGGTGCTAAGTTAAGGGACAGGACCTCCAGGGTTGTGACCCCAGGATTGTCATACATGCCATGTGCTAGTGAAGCCAGAAACAGGAAGATCATACAGTTTAACACATGGCTAAGGAAATGGTGCTAGAGGGAAGGCTTCAGATTTTTGGATCATTAGACTCTCTTCCAGGAAAGAGAGGGGCAGGGGGAGCATTCTAAAGGTGGAGGGTGAGCAGCCAGAAGTCTTAGTACATATTGGCACTAATGACATCAGTAGGAAAAGGGAGGAGGCCCTGAAAAGAGAATTTAGGTAGTTAGGTAGAAAGCTGAAAAGAATTACCTCCAGCAATCTCTGGATCGCTGCCTGTGCCACACGCCAGTGAGGGCAAGAATAGGACGATTTGGCAGATGAATGTGTGGCTGAGGAACTGGTTCAGGGGGCAGGACTTCAGATCATTGGAATCTCTTCTGGGGAAGGTATGACCAGTACAAAAGGAATGGGTTACACCTGGAGCCAAGGGTCACTAATATCCTTGGGTAGCTTTGCTAGAGCTGTTGGGGAGGGTTTAAACTAATTTGGAGGGAGTTGGGTATCAGAGTGATGAGAATGTGGCAGTTGGCATACAAGCAGCTTCAACGAGACTGTCAGGAAGGACAGGCAGAAAATAGGGCAAATTTGCAGTCAGTGGGGATCAGTTGCAGTGTAACATGGAGACAAAAGCAAAAAGGGTGATGAATACAGGGCTGCGGATGTTATATTTGAATGCACACAAAATACAGAATAAGGTAGATGATCTTGCCGCACGTTTAAGAGATTGGCAAGTACGATGTTATGGGCATCTCTGAGTCGTGGCTGAAAGATTATAGTTCGGAACTTAACATCCAAGAATACACATTGTATTGAAAGGACAGGCAGGTAGGCAGAAGGGGTGATGTAACTGTTGGTAAAAAATGAAATATTACACAGGCAAGATAATGCAACCATGGCCAAACAGGGAAGTCAAAGACAACATAAAAAGATCAAAACAGAGGGCATGTAGGTAGAGGACTGGGAAGCTTTTAAAAAGCAATGGAAGGCAACCAAAAAAAGCCATTACAAAGGAAAAGATCAAATATGAAGGTAAACTAGCCAATAACAGCAAACAGGATACCAAAAGTGTTTAGATACATAAACAGTAAAAGAGGGCAAGAGTTAATATCGGACCACAGGAAATTGCGCTGGAGGGGGATAAATTAACAGTAGACAAACTAAGTACTTTTCATCAGTCTTCACTGTGGAAGATGCTACCGGTATACAGGAAGTTCAAGAGTGTTGGGGGCAGAAGTGAGTGTAGTTACTATTGCTATGGGGAAGGTGCTTGGATACCTGAAAGGTCTCAAGGTAGATAAGTCAACTAGACCAAACGGACTTCACCACAGTGTTCTGAAAAAGGTAGCTGAAAGTGATTGTGGAGGCATTAGTAATGATCTTTCAAGAAACAAGAAATTCTGGCATGGTTCTGGAGGATTGGAAAATTCCAGATGTCACTCCACTCTTCAAGGAGGCAGGGACACAGAAGAAAGGAAATTATAGACCAGTTAGTCTGACCTCAAGTGTTGGGAAGATATTGGAATCAATTGTTAAGGAGATCTCAGGGTACTTTCAGGTACGTGATTTAATAGGCCAAAGTCAACACAGTTTTCTTAAGTGAAAATCTTGCCTGGCACATCTGTTGGAATTCATTAAGGAAAATACAGACAGGATGGACAAAGGAGAGTCAGTGGATGTTGTTTACTTGGATTTTCAAAAGGCCTTTGACAAGTTGCCACATATGAAGCTGTTTAACAAGATAAGTACCCACGGTATTACAGGAAAGATATTAGCATGGATAGCAAATTAGCTGATTAACAAATTGGCAGGAAGCAGAGTGGGAATGAAGGGAGCTTTTTTTTCTGGTTGGCTGCCAGTGACTGTTCCAAAGGGATCAGTGTTAGGACCGCTTCTTTTTACATTATATGCCAATGACTTGGATAACGGAATTGATAGCTTTGTAGCTAGGTTTACAGATGATACGAAAATCTTCTCCGTGGATTGTCATCTTGTCATAGTGGTCGAGGGTGAGGTCCCTGACAAAGAACAATCCAACCAAGACCTCAACGGTGGAACAGGCGGATGAAGTTACTTCAAACTCAATGGCTGTGAAGGCGGATGAAGGCTACAACAAATCCATCAGCTCTAATCGTCGTGGTTTCCACGTCATTGGAATCAGTTGGTTGATTTGTGAAGTATCGTGTGCTTCTTGGAGTGCAACATCAAGTACACGTTAAACAAATACACGCACAGGCATCTTCACTCTGGGCCACTTCAGAGCGAAGACCATCATCCTCGACCTCGAGAGATAGCCACGACGACAATACAAAAATAGGTGAAGGGGCAAGTAGCGTTGAGAAAGCAGGGAGGCTGCTTAAAGGACTTGAACAAACTAGAAGAATGGGCAAAGAAGTGGCAGATGGACTACAGTGTCGGGAATTGTATGGTCATGCACTCTGATAGAAGGAATAAATGGTCTAATTCTGTTCCTAGGTCTTATGAAAGGTGGAACCTGTACAGAAGGGACAGTTTGTACCTGAACTAGAAGGGGAATGAATATGCTTGCAAGAAACTTTGATAGTGCTGCACAGGGCTGGGAACCAGAGCCAGAGTTGTATGTGGATGGTAACCAGAGCAGATAGTGGAGTGGCTATGGAGACAGATGGTGTCAAGCCTACAGACAAAGTCAGGAATCGAAAGGTAGAGCATGGTGAGAGTACTGTTCAGGGCTGTGTATATTTCAATGCAATCAGTATTGCAGGAAAGGCAAAAGAGTTAGGGTATGGATCAGCATGTAGAAATATGACACCCTAGCCATTAATGAGAGTCAGTTGCAGGAGGTTCAGGGTTCAGGACTGGCAGCTTATTGTTCCAGGGTTCTGTTGCTTTAGATACAGCGGGAGGGATTACAGGGGGAGGAGTGGCATTAGTAATCAGGGAAAATGCTCACACAGGACAGACTGGAGAGCAGATACTGAGGCTATATGGGTGGAATTGAGGAATAAGAAAGGGATGACAACGTTAATACTATAGACTCCCCCCCCACCCCCACAGTCAGTGGGATTTAGAGTAGCAAATTTGTATAGACATCGCAGACTGTGGCCATAAACACAAGGTTGTGATAATAGGTATTTTTAAACTTTCCACATATTGCCTAGGATTCTCACACTGTAAGAATAGGCTGGATGGGATAGATTCTGCCAAATATGTTCAGGAAAGTTTCCTTAATCAGTATGTATAGGTCCCAAGCACAGAGTGTGAGATACTAGATTTCCGATAGGGAATGAGTCAGGGCAAGTGACAGAAGTTTGCGTAGGGGAACATTTTGCATCTAGAGATCATAATGCCATTAGTTTCAAGAAAATTATGGAGGAGGATAGGTGTGGTCCTCAGTTTGAAATTTTAAATTGGAAGTAGTTAATTTTGATGGTATCAAAAAAGATCAGTCAATATGGATTGAGATAGGTTGCTTTCTGTTGAAGCGTACTTGGTAAGTGGGAGGCCTTCAAAAGTGAAACTTTGAGTGTACAGATTTTGTATGTTCCTGCCAGAATAAAAGGCAAGGATAACAGGGTTAGGGAACCTTGGCTTTCAAGATGAGTCCCTGGGTAAGGAGAAGGAGCTGCAGGTATAAGCAAGGAAGGAACAAATGAGGTACTTGAGAATAAGAAATGTAAGGAAATCAAGAGGACTAAAAGAAGGTAAAAGGTTACTCTAGCAGACAAAGTGAAGGAGAATTCAGAGGGCTTCTACAAATATATTAAGAGCAAAAGGATAGCAAGGGCCAAAACTTGACATCAGGAAGATCAGAATGTTAATCTATACATGGAGCCAGAAGAGATGGGCATGATCTTACATAGAGTGTTTGCATCTGTATTTACTTTGGAGACAGGCACAGAGTCTATAGAAGTGAAGCAAAGAAGCAGTGAAATCATGGACCATATACAGATTACAGAGGAGGAGATGTTTGCTGTCTTGAGGAAAATTAATGTGGATAAATCCCGGGCCTAGCAAGGTGTTCCCTCCACCCCTGTGGGAAGCTAGTGCAGAAACTACAGGGGCCCTAGCACAGCTATTTAAAATAACCTTAGCCACAAGTGAGGTGCCAGAGGATTGGAGGACTTGGGGAAATAAGGAAAGGTTGAATAGATTAGGACTTAATTTGCTGGAAAGGGGAGATTTAATAGAAGTATACAAAATTATGAGGGATATAGATACTGTTAATGCAAGCAAGCTTTTTCCACAGAGATTTGGTGAGATGAGAACGAGAGTTCATGGGTTATGAATGAAAGATGAAATGCTTAAGGGGAGCATCAGGGGGAACTTCTTCACTCAGAGGCTGGTGAGAACGTGGAACAAGATGCCAGTGGAAATGGCGGGTGTGGGTTCAACTTCAACATTCAAAAGAAATTTTGATAGGTACATGGATGGGAGGGATATGGAGGGCAATGGTCCAGGAGCAGGTTGATGGGAGTAGGCAGATTAATAGTTCAGCACGGCATAGAAGGGCTAGGGGCCTGTTTCTGTGCTATTGTCTTCCATGACTCTATGCTGTATAGGACGTCTGAATTTTTTGAGGAGGAACAAAATGAGTAATATACCTATTGCTTAACCATAGCAATTATAATAAAGAATCCTTCCAAAAAAATCATTGTATTCTACTGAATCCCAGTAGTACAATACGATATTAAATTTCAATAATTGGTGCAATTAAAGCCCATCATCATTACTTCCCATTCCAGTACCATAACAACATTTTCCACAAACACAAGCACTTAACTAAACTACATCAACATTGTTCAAAATTTGCAAAACATCACAAAATTATTTAGGGTAGATTCATGTCCTGTCTCATGGACATAGAAGAAGAAAGGGACAAGAAATGTTCACTCTTTTTAAAATCCTTTCTCATTTTCAGCTTGGTTTATTTAGTAGCATTCTTGTCAAAGCCAAATGATTACAATATGGATTTGTGCAGCTATCACTACAGCACAGTAACTGAATCAGTGCTATGCATTTTAGATGGCACATTAAACCAAGGGCACATGAAATATTTCCTAGCACCAAGGAAGAGCAGGAGTGCTCTCAGCACTAAATAAATCTCGCTGAACCAACACCGAAAAGCAGATTATTTTCCTTTGGGATTCACATGGGGTTTGTAAAACCATGTTAAGTATAACATTTGATGCTGTTCTTTTTAAGTAATCTATCAAACTACACACACACACTGTACAAGACTATACTTACACTGTGCTGGGCTTTTATTCCCTTTAAAGTTAGCAAGATCGCATCTTAGAATTAATTTCCACAGCACTGCATTATCCTATAACAACGTCAGTTGAACTAACAGTATGTTTATTATCAGAATCATCAAAAACCACAGACTCGGTTTAAATTTCTATGGAATGATTACCAATTTATTTCAATAACTATTCACCTACTTCAACCAACCATTATCTTTTCCCTTCTAGACTTCAAAATACTGACCATCCTTCATAGATTAACAACCAAAGCACGTGGGTTCAATAATATTGTAATCCTGGACCTGCTGGTCTTTGTAGTTAAATTCATGAAGAATCATATTACAGTATAGACCTTCATGAAATCAGTGAGTTAGTCATCATTAAAACTTGAACTTTCAAAAAAGCAGCTCTCAGTTACAAATTGCCTAGAAAACACAGAAAACGGTTGAGCACTGTAAACAAATGTGGTGCAAGTCAAATCCCACAGCCAACCAACAATGATGCTGTTTCTACTCTCAGACAGCCATTTAATTTTTGTTAAAATACAGCTCAGTAACAATGCTCATCAGTACTTCCTATGCTCTTTGAGATTACTAATTTATACCAACCACTGCATTTATTTTGACTTTAAGAATATGTGAATGGTAAAAATCAGTCTTCTGTTAGTGTTCTTACTGCTGCCAATACACAAAAATACATCCTAAGCACTCATGGGTACTAAGTACAATGGAGGCATACAACTGAAAAATTATGTGAAATATCCAGTTTAAACTAAAAAAATTACATTTCCTCTGTTATCATTTTTCTTGTCAGAACAATTACATACATATGGAAACAAAAAAAATCACCTATTAAAATACCGTAAGAAACTACAAAAACTGTTCCAAGATCACTACATAAATCTGATCAATTAACTTCACTGTGGAATCCTGTTGATGATTCACAACAGATCTTAGCTAAAGAACAATGGATTTCTTTATAAAAATAAAATCACACTTACACTGAGGAAATGACTTTTATTTGTTTGACTAACAATCAGCTCCTTTTCAAAATATACATTTTCTCTAGACTACTGTTATAAAGTTCAGAAACCACAATGAATGTTAAAAGAATGAAAGTGAAAGCAGTTTTCTGTATTGTCCACACCTTTCAATGACCAATCAGGTTGCAGTCCCTACAACAATGCTTACTTATACAATCCTTAAATTTTATAATAAAACGAAAAGAAAATGCAAATCAATTCATCTATCTCACTAATTTAGGTAACTATCACAAGTTAGTTGCCTCAACTCAAACGGTTAAATGCAAATTCATATTTGAATTTCAATAACTATTACCCTTCAAATCCATAATTAATATTATCTGTGCATCATTTGACATATATAGATTATCTAAATTCACAAATCTAATGGCCTTGAAAGCCACAAGGAAATCCCTTACCACAAAACAATACAAACGTGCAAACCTGGTTTTCTAAATAAAGAACCCAAGTAAAACCCATTTACTTCAAAAAAAAATCATCAGGTATTGAACGCAAATAAATGCCTCTGCACATATTAGTGACGCAAAGGCATGAACAGAATACACCATGAGGCAATAAATATTACAGTGGGGTTGCTTTTTCTGCAGCATCGCCGAAAGCTGCTCTATCACTGTTATTTCGTCGATCCATTCTGTCAGAGCCAAATGATGTCCTCCAACAACAAAAAAAACCGCGCCGCTTATATCCACTGGGTTTCAAACAAATGCTTCTGCGTTCTTTCAAGGTCAATGCCATCTTCCAAAAATATGTAAACTAAAACAAACCCCTAAATGGTATCTAGAAGAGGAAACAATCTTATAAATCGTATTTCTGTGAGGCCTTCATAATATACACTGCAAAAAATGCCCACGTTTGGAGATTACCATGGCCGACTGGATCCCGAGGATGTTCAGTAAAATGCTGACTGCTTCCAGCGCCTGTGTCAGAAGCAGGCGTGATGAAATTACAGTCAATCAGAACGTGCAGATCAATCAGCCGTGTTTTCCTTCCGCGGATCCGTTCAACTATCCGGCACCATCATATAAATGATTCCGCTTAAAAGGGCCAGGTGGGAAAATGGAAATCTGCTCAGAACTTGGCCAGGCAACCAAACCCCAATCAGTAGATTAGAACCGGCGCCCTCCACTCTACCCCAACCCCTGTTAACGGGACGCCCCGCCTCGGCCCGCTGTCCCACCCCGACCACGGGCAGCAGGTCGTTGTCTGCCTCTGTTGTTGCAGAGCGGCTGCAGCCTCACTCACCCACTGCCCTGGTGTGAAGAAACAGTTGTTGCCCGAGGCTTACCTGTGAAACCGCTCGACATTTCGGTGCGATTCGCCCCCTCTTGCCCCCGCCGCCCGCTCCTAATGTTACAAGCGGCGGGGTCTTTTGTGCCGTCCCTGTTTCATCGCCCGGCGAGGGGCGAGAAGAGGGTGAAGGACACCCCGGGGTAGTCAGGAGATGGAAGTCCCCCTCAATCAGAAGGCGGCTCCAGCGCCAGCTCCTCCTCCCTCCATGGTTGCCGCAGCCTCTTACGTCGCTCTGTACCATCGCAACCGGCCGATTCAACCCAAGCACGCGCCGCGCCACGCCCACCCGCTCCTCTTCCAGTCTCGCTTCTGCCATTGGACGGTGCCCGGCACCGTAAGGCGGGACACCACTTTCCCTCCCGCCCTGCGCTCGCTCTGATTGGCGACGATTGACGCTCGTTCGCTCGAGCTGACACGCAAATCCTTCATTCTCCACCTCACAAGACACCGCACCAGCGGTATTCTGGGAATTGTAGTTTCCATGGTGGTAAAGTTAGTTTTGTCTCACTGCCTTTGCTTTGTTTTAAACCCTGCTTCAAAATTAAAGCTTAGCAGCAGGAAAAAATCTATAATCTAGAATGTAACAATAGAATACCTCGAAAAGAATAATAGAGAACAATGGAGTTATGAAAGCGGCATCAAGTTTGACTATTTCACTGGAGTTCTTTGAAGATGTGACCAGGAAAACTTTGAAGATGTGACTAAGAGTTCATTGTTCCTTGAAAGTGGCTACATAGGCCAATAAGGCGGTTAAGAAGGCTTGTGGAATTACTTGCCTTTGTTAGTCCAAAACTCAGGAGGTTATGTTGCAACTTTATAAAACTCTAGTTAGGAACACATTTGGAGTATTGCATACAGTTCTGTTCACCCCACGACAGGAAAGATGTTGAGACTTTGGAAAGAATGCAGAAGAGATTTAGGATGCTGCCTAGTTTAGAGAGCATGTGCAATCATGAAAGGCTGGACAAACTCGATTGTTTTCTCTGGAGGCTGAGGGGAGCTCTGACAGAGATTTACAATATTATGAAAGGCAAAGGTAGAGTGGACGGGGAGTATCTGTTTCCCAGGGTTGAAATATCTCATATCAGAGGGCATATAATGAAGGTTAGAGGGGGTAGGTTCAAGGGGGATGTGAGGAGTAAGTTATTTATTCAGGGAGACGTGGATGTCTGGAATGTGCTGGTAGAGGCAAATACAGTACCTTGGAGGCTTTTAAGAGATGTTTAGATAGGTGTATGGATGTAAGGAAGATGGAGGGATATGGACATGGAGCAGGTAGGAGTGATTAAGCATATAAGAAGCATATAGACAAGTACATGAATTGCCAAGGCTCTGAAGGCTCTGACCAAGTGCTGATGAATGGGTTTAGTATAGAAAGGCACTTCATAGTGTAACACCCTGGGAAAGGTTTCACTGCTAATGAAACCAGGGTGATCTGGGTCTTTTGTTCAATGGGAGATGAAGAGAGAAGACTTCGGAGTGGAGCCATGATCCGACGAAGGAGGATCGGTGAAGGGGAAACCATGAGCTCCAACTTGTGCATATTAGACTGTTTCATTAAAATGGGCCCTTTTCTTTTCGATTTTCTTCACTAATCCTTTAGTCAAATTAAGAATTATAAAGCTAAATCGTTTAATGGCATATGGTGTTATTTCGTGGTACGGATTTGTAACAGGGTAACACATCACGCAGCATCCACACAAACAGGAGGTTTTGCACCTCAATCTCATACATTTGGTGGGGCCAGAGATTGTCTTCCTAGACTTAAGCAGCCGACAGAACATGATGGTTACAATTGTGGGGGCTCATCTGGGATTGATTTCATTGGATGCTGTGTGATTGCCCTGAGCATTGAACCAGTGGGTTGTGTGTTTAAGTCTGTGCTAAACTACTGCACAGTAAAGTGATTACAATATGTGGGGATGGATGCTGCAGGGGTTGAGTGGTGGTGTGCATCCATGGGGTTACCGGTAATGAAAGTGTGCGTGTTCAGTGGGGTAGATATTCGTACTCCTGCTGAATTGTTAATTCAACTTTTAAGTGCTGTTAAAGCTGTAGGGAAAGTTATGATTGTGGGGCGGAGGTTTGATAAAATGGCAGGCACAGACTTTGTTTTAGTTCAGACTACCGCTAACGTAACAGCAGTGGAACTGCCTGGTACTATTGGGGCCCCAGGAGAGGTGGGGTCGTGAACTGTCCATACTTTCTGGGAGGAGGAGAGTGTAGGAGAGTGGGCCAAATTGCAAGTTGAGTCTCCCGTAGCTGGGGATGGAGACTCCAAAGACAGGGTGCTCTCGTTTCTGTGGAGTGAGGGGAAGGAATGGTCTGATTTGGAATTTCTAATGAGTCCCCACCCGCAGAGTGAGAATTCTATGTTAGTATCTGCCCTTACCTCTCTGGTGAATAAATTAGAAAATGCCCAGGTTCAAAATTCCAGCTATCATAGCCTGTTCTGAGGAACGAAGCCCACCCCTAAAGGGGGAGAGGAGTATGAGACTTGAGTGAGGCAAACCTCTCAGTTGTAGATGAGTGGCAGTGCTCTGATGACATAGAGCGATAGTGATTGGTTGAAAGTTTGAGTGGGCGGGCTGCTGACGTAGTGAGAGCTGTAAAGGCACAGAACCCCCTTGCCACTTCTGCACCCTACATGCAAGCACTAGAGAAGGTGTCTGGTGCAACAGGAAGCCCAATGGAGCTCATGGTGGGGTTTCAGAACATGTGTCAGGAGAAGGGGGAGAAGCTTTCTGTCTACATCTTTCGGCTAGAGAGGTAGCTAAATTGCTTGCGGCATAGAGGCGCCATTCAGACGGCTGAGGTGGATCAATTAAGAATGGACCAGATAGCAAAAGGCACCCAGTCCCAGGACCTGATCACTTGGGGTCTCCGACTATTTCGTAAGACACACCCCCTCCCTCATTTGTTGAGCTGATCAGAGGTACGAGAGGAGGAGAATGCGTCAGAGGTACAGGAGGCCTCCGTCAGCAGCGTACAGTCCTCGGTAGTGGTCCCCTGCGATGAAATGACCACGGATAGCCTGCCCCGGGGAGTAGAGGAGACTGTGGTAGGGTTGAGAACTGAGATGTCCCAGTTGTTATCAGCAGGTGTGACTCCCCCCCCCATATGATGGAGCTGATAGGGAGGTGGATCCTCTAAGTGGATGGACTATGTGGAGGGCTGCTAGCAGCCAGTGTCACACGAGAAGGGAGTGAGCGGTATTGTCTGTTATAACTGTGGTGAAGAGGGACACCTCAGGTGGGAGTGTGAATGACAGGAAACCCCTCGGAGAGTGAGACCCAGTTACCTAAGCAAACAGAGTCGTTGGGAAAATTTAAAAGAAATCCAGTGATGAGAAGGCCTAGCATATGGGGGGGGGGGGGGCGCGAGGAACACATTCCCAGCAATATATCAAGGAACATCCTAAAGCAAAAGACGATTTTCCTGAAGGCTTAGTGGGGCCATGCTCCAGTGTATCACTACAGATAGAGGGTATTTATGCTAGAGCCATTCTTGACACAGGGTCGCAGGTCACTTTGCTGTACCATTCATTTTACAACCAGTATTTGACGCATTTACCATTGATGCCAGTCAGTGCACTAGAGATCTGGGGTCTTAGTGCGCGTGATTATCTGTATGATGATTATTTGTCAGTGAAGCTGGAGTTTTCAGAGGACGATGTGAGAGTGGCTGAGGTCCTTGATACATTAGCGCTAGTTTGTCCGGACCCCATTGAGAGAGTCGGTGTTTCAATTCTTGTGGGGACCAACACTCCTCATGGGAGCCTGCAAGGAGAAAGCTGGAGAGAGGTTCCTGAGGACATTGTCCATTCACCTGGTGTTTCGAGCTGTTTTTCAGGAAGTGCATGGCTGCACTGGGCCAGGTAACCAGTTTAGACGAGGGACTGTGTGGTTCACCCAATCAAAGCCAATCGTGTTACGGCCTGGGGAAGTAGAGAGAATAATGGGAAACCCCAAATTTCCCAGAATGCCTGAGGGCAAGACCCTCTTGGTGGATGATCCGGAAGACCACGGAGAGGAGTCGGAAATGCCTGCTGGGGTACTGGTGAGGCCCAAATTGCAGAAACCCTCGGTTGTACAGACGAACAGGATGGCAGTGACTGTCAGGAACACTACAAAGAAGGAGGTCACTTTCAAGCGGGGTTGGCCCCAGCACATCTCTTCCCAGTGATGGTAATGTCTAGTGTCCCTGTGAGACAAACCGGGGAGAAACTATCTGCAAAAGGGGGAAAGTTGACTGCTGAATCATTCAACTTTAGGGACTCCCCGGTACCTGTGGGTTGGAAGAGGAAGTTGATAGGGAAGATGTTGAAGTTGGAAGGTGCCTTTTCCACTGACAAGTTTGACGTGGGTTGTTCCAAGAGCACTCATCACACTATCTGGGTAATTGAGGACACCATGTTGACAGAGATGTCACAGTGACTGGCCCCTGCAGAGGTGGAAGATGTTCAGCAGCATTTGTGTAAGTTGGAGGAAGCTGGGATCATTACCAAGTCCCAAAGCCCCTATGCGTCCCAGTAGTCATGGCCAGGAAGAAGAATGGGAAGGTACGGATGTGCGTGCACTATCGGACTTTGAACAGGTGCACTGTCGCTGACCAGTATACGGTCCTGAGGATTGAAGACGTACTGGCTTGTCGTAGTGGTGCAAAGTGGTTCAGTGTGCTGGACTTGATGAGTGGATATTAGCAAATTCCCATGAGTGAGACTGACAAAGAGAAGACGGCATTTATACGTCAACTGAGATTCTTCCAGTTTGAAAGGATGCCCCAGGGCCTAATGGGAGCACCTGTGACCTTCCAGCATGTCATGGAGAAAACGGTGGATGCTAAAAACTTGCGTGATGTATTGGTGTATCTGGATGCCCTCAAAGCGTTTGGATCAACCTTGGCGGAACATGAAGTGAGGCTGCTGAAGGTGCTGGGCCGCCTGAAAGCTGAAGGGTTAAAACTTTTCCTGGACAAGTGCCAGTTCTGAAAGACGTCTGTCAACTACGTTGGGCACATAGTCTCACGGATTGGAGTAGCTACAGATCTGTCTAAGCTAGAGGTGGTGACCACATGGCCAAGGCCCCAGACTGTGAGCGCTATGTGCTCATTCCTTGGGTTCAGTGGGTACTATCAGAGTTTGTGAAGGGCCACGTGAAAGTGAGTCACCCTTTAAATCAGCTGCTGTGGGATTACCATCAGGAAGGGAGGAGAACAAAAGGAGAGAAGGGTAAAGAGTATCTTATCCCTTTGGAGCCATTTGGACCAAGGTGGGATGCGAAATATGAAGAGGCCTTTCAGTTGCTGAAGGAGCTGCTGACCCAGGTGCCTATGCTGACTTTCGCAGACCCTCAATTGCCGTATGTACTGCATACGGATGCCAGCAGAGAGGGCTTAGGGGGTGTTGTGTATCAGGATCAGGGCTCTAGATTGAAACCTGTTTCATTTGTCAGCCGGAGTCTGTCTCCCTCTAAGTAAAACTAGCCCATGCACAAGTTGGAGTTGCTGGCGTTGAAATGGACTGTGGTGGATAAGCTGAGTGACTACCTCTATGGTACCAAGTTTGAGGTGAGGATGGACAATAATCCCCTAACTTAATATCCTGACCTCGGCGAAAATGATTGCCACAGGCCATCGGTGGTTGGCAGCGTTGTCTGCCTATGATTTCAGCCTAAAGTACTGGCCAGGAAGTAGGAACATTGATGCTGACATGCACACAAAGGCTGGACAGGGACAAAGAGTGGGAGAGCATTCCTGTCTCAGGGGTGAAAGCCATGTGCCAGTTTGCCATCATGGTGAAGACAGGTGGAAGGCAAGGGCTGGATTGAGCAGTAGATCAACTGGGAGCTTCTGATGACGCCATTCCACAAGTTTACTGTAACCTGACTGCTCTAAGGACAAATCAGTTACCAGAATTGACAGCTGCTCAGCGAGATGACCTGGGCAACGGTACCATTTGGTCAGTGGTGGAAAAAGGAGACATGGTCAAAATGCAGAAGATGAAACATGCTGTAGTGCATCCATTACTGAGAAAGTGGACCAGGTTGGAGTTGAGGAACCAGATCCTATACTGGGTCATGTTACCTCTAGAGCAGCCTCAATATTCTCAGCTGGTTCTGCCTGAGAAGTATCGGAGGATTGTGTTAAAGTCATTTCATGACGATCCTGGCCATTTGGGGGTTGAAAAGACCTATGGATTGTTCAGAGACTGGTTTTACTGGCCCCGAATGAAGCTGGAGGTCGAAGAATACTTCAAGTCATGCATTTGATGCATACGGAGGAAGACACTGCCTATGAGGGCAGCTCCATTGTCCCACTTGCAGAGTGCGGGGCCCCTTGACCTGGTTTGTATGGATTTCCTATCAATAGAGCCAGATGCCAGCAACATGGCGAATGCCTTAGTCATCATGGATCACTACACCAGATATGTGCAAGCTTTTCCTACCAAGGACCAGAGGGTGTCCACAGTGGCCAAGGTGTTATGGGAGAAGTATTTTATTTATTATGGCTTCCCAGATGGAGACATAGTGATCAGGGACAGGATTTCGAAAGTAGGCTCATACATGGGCATGCTTGGAGTCAAGAAGTCAAGGACTACTCCTTATCACCCGAAGGGTGATCCCCAGCCAGAGAGGTTTAATCAGACCTTGCTAGACATACTCGGAACCTTGGAAATCAGCAAAAGAACAAGTGGAGTCAACATATTGGACATCTGGTCCACTGCTACAACTGTACACGAAATGAAGCTACCAGGTACTCGCCATATTATCTGAAGTTTGGGCACAAGGCAACCTTTGGTTTGGGTCTGGCGAGGAAGACCTACCGCTGACGACTTATTGGAAGTATGTGTCTGATATGAGAAGGGAGCCGAAAAAGGCTTATAAATTAGCTGAGGTCGCAGCTGGTAAGCAAAATCAAGGAAATAAGAGAAGGCATGATCAAAAGGTTAGGTTCTCCCAACTTATGCCGAAAGACCAAGTCCTCATAAGGAACTTGGGGCTACCTGGGAAGCATATGTTGACTGACCGCTGGGTGGCTACGCCCTATGCAGTGGAGAGTCAGATTCCAAATATACCAGTTTTCCGGGTGAAACCAGAGGATGGGAATGGGCCTATCAATATTCTCCATCAGAACCGCCTCTGCCTCTGGGACAAGAGATGCGTGTTGACCCAGAGCCCGACCTGGAGCCTACACCTATTAGGAGGACTCCACAGCAACGCAGAGCAACTGAAGGACCAACAGTAGGAGAGATTAGACTGCCCACACCATTGAATGGGATACAGACTCGGAGGATGAGGAAATGGAAGTGCAGTATATGCTGCCTTTTGCTGACTCCCAGTGACTGAGGAAGAGATTCCCAACCCTTCTCACACTGAGTCAGGTGAAATCAGGGGGACTATCTGTGGACAGACTGGGTTTCAGCGGGACCCTGCAAAGGATGAAGTGGGGCTCAGCCAAGGGACGGAGGGGTCGGAGTTGCAGGAGGGCATGAGTGATAGACTGAGGGAGACCTCACCAGGTAGAGCTGAAGTATCCCAAGGAATGTCTGAACCTGAAGAACTAGATGAGGGGGTAAGGAGGTCTCAAAGAATCAGGAGACCACTGGATAGGCTGGCCTATGTAGCACTGGGGGAACAGAGTGTGGCACCCGTCACTGCCTTTTGCACCTGGGTTGGACTTTGTGCTTTGAATGAAGTTTTGGCAAATTATCTCAATGTCATGAGGACATGACTAAATTCTGGTGGGGGGGAAGAGTGTAACACCCTGGGAAAGGTTTTGCTGCTAATGTAATGGTCTTTCTGTAACTACAGTGTTTGGGTTATGGTTAGAGATAACGGGTGCTTTGATACGTGAGCTGTCCAATGACGGGAGGGTGATTTCATGCCGTGTGCCTGACACCAGGATGATCTGGGTCTTTTGTTTGGTGGAAGATGAAGAAAGAAGATGCTGGAAAGGGACCATGATCTGACGAAGCCCGGAGAGGTCGAAGGAGAATCGGTGAAGGGGAAACCGTGAGCTCCAACTTGTGCACATTAGACTGTTTCATTAAAATGGGCCCTTTTCTTTTTGTTTTTCTTCACTAACCCTTTAGTCAAATTAAGAATTATAAAGCTAACTTGTTTCATTGCATATGGTGTACTGTCTGTTAGTAACAGGGTAACAAATCACGCAGCATCCACACAAACAGAAGGTTTCGCACCTCGATTTCACACATTTGGTGGGGCCAGAGATTGTCTTTCTTAGACTTACACAGTCAAGAGAACCTGGGGGTTACAGTAGTTAGCACAAACAGGATGAGCCAAAGGACCTGCTCCTGTACTGTATGACTCTACAAATCACTATGTAATAATCAAAGTGCAGTGTTTAGTGCTTTGACCCAGTATGTTTGTCATGTAATTACAAATGATTAGAGAGGGTGACATGATCTTGTCTGAGGGAAGGCTTGTGTGGGGTCGAAACACCAGGGGAGACTTTTTGTGCCAAATGATCCATTTCTGTGATGTATCATGTGAAATAAATCCCTAAATTTGTTTCCCTACAAAGGCTGTAAAACGTGTTGAGTACACTTTAAAAAGGTTTGGCACAAGAAAGGTTTGAGATGGAGTAATGATGACGCTAAATTACGACTCCTTTGTGTTCATTCACGAAAACCACTTAATTTCTGCCTTTGGCATCTCTCCTTTTCACTTTCAAGGTGGATGGGATTCTGTTGAAGACCCTGACCTGGAGTTATGCTCAGACTTCAGTTCTTTGCGGTGGTGGGATCTGCTCCCGAGGTTTTTCAGCCTTGTGAACAGGCTGATTCTATGCTGGTGCCGTTGACTGAGGTGTCCCAGGAGAGAACGGAACATCGGAAACAGCGGATCAGCTGTCGGAGACTGTGTTCTTGGTGAGTTGTGCTCTATCTTTATCTTTCTCTCTCTGTTGCTGAGAAGGTGAGAGATTGTTGCTGATTCTCAAGTCACAGAACTTGGGGGAGAAAAGTGACGCAACAGACTTTCAACACTGTAAATCAACTCATTGTTTTGTTATGGCCCCCCCCTCCCCACTGTGAAAGGGGACACCTCTTTTTCCCTTTATTAGGGAGAGACAGAGAGCCTGTGGCAGGTCGAATTGTTTGGTGAACAATTAGTTTTTGTTGTACTGCAGATCATGGTCTTTATTGGGGGCCTGCTTGGTGGGTGGAGGGTGCTGATGCTTTTTTGTGGAAATAGTTGGGGTAGGGGAGGTTGTTGCTTTTCATGGAGGGGAGTAGGGGGGCTTTGGGGTTCTAATATTTTAACTGTCACTCATTGTTTAGGGCACTCTTCTGTTTTTGTGGATGTCTGTGAAGAAAAAGAATTTCAGGATGTAAATTGTATACATTTCTCTGATATTAAATGGAACTATTGAATAGGAAACACATTCATACTACTTAGAAAACTGATGAACAGATGGAAAAGAAATTTGCCAGAGCTCTCAGAAACAAAGTCCTCAGCTAGAGGATTACTGGTGCAGAGACAGCTCTGAATAAAGGTCATGTCAATTCCTTTACAGTGATTAAATGTTCTATTCTCTTGGATTCAAGATGAATAGAATTAATAGTTTTAGTGGAGAAGACATCTTTGCAAGATGTAAAGAAGATATTTTTGCAAGGCATATTGCAAGATGTAAAATAAAATCATGTGTTGGTGTTTCCTAAATCTCTAATGTGGAACAGTAATCTTTCAATGGCAAATGTATAAATTATTGAATGGAATCAGATATCAGAGGAAACAGTGCTTTGCTTGACCATGTTCAATTCAAACAAAAAGCAGCCATCTAATCCCACATTCCCTCTTGCATCCCAATCATCTATCTCCCCATATTCTCTTGCTATCACCTACACGACAAACAAATTTCACTAGCCAATCAGACTAACAACTTGCACAAGTTTGACCACAGAGAAGGTGTAAAGACCACATCGACAGCACCCATGATCGGGATGTAACCTGGGCCTTTGGTGCTGAGAGGCAAGAAGATAGCCGCAGTGCTATTATGTTGACCTGATTGTTGATGATGCAATAATTATTCAACAAGGAGACCAGGACTCTCTAACAATACCTGTGGGAAATCTCTCTATCCCAGATTTAAAATTAACTATGTACTTGCTGCCAATGACCATTTGTGAGAGGAAGTTTCAGATTCCCATCATCCTTGCATATTTCCCAACTTCATTCCTGAAAGGCCCAGCCTAACTTTCAGACTGTGCTCCTTTTCCTAGATCTCTGGTCAGGCCATATGCATATAGTCACCAAGCCATAAGACTGCATCCTCGCTGGCAATGTGAAGCTCCTATTGCCTCAAACAGCTCTCGGCACAATGCGTTGCAACTACTGTTTTGCCACTGCTGTGTTTGGGTGAATAAAAAGACATCTCGCTCAAAGTTATGGGAGCATTCTGTGGGATCTGTGATAGGGAACCTTCTTGATAACAATACAGATGATGCCAAAGGCCTTTGCATCTGAATTGATTATTGACTTGGTCAGGAAATTAGCCAAGTAACAAGTATAGAGTGAGCACGCGGGAAGATTGTCACATAGGCACTATGTGCCTAATGTTATCCTCAAGAAGCTAGGTCAAGTCAGCAATTATTCAATAACAATCAGATAATGAGGTGAAAAGCAGTCATGTGGCTGAATTTGCCGACAACACTAAAAGGGCAACTTTGCAAGTATTTGCAAGTAACCTGAATGGAAACATTCAACGTATTAATAGATTCGGTGTGTAGAAGATCCAATAGCAAGTGGATTTCAATGCTACAAATATGAACTGACATGTCTGCATATACCACCAAACTGTCGTGGATAGTAAAGAAAAGATCATAAAGCGACTGGAACACAAGAGGGGTGGAATAGTGCTGTAGGTACATAAGACCCTGGATAGACCACACCTTGAGTGCAGATCCCGGCACTACATCCAACAAAGGAGAGATTACCTTGGAGGGATGGCAGCACCAATTTCCAAAAATGATACCCGCACTCAGTGAATTTCAGTATATTTCTCAGACTTTGGCCAGACAAGGGTGGTTTAGTTGAAGTTTTCAAGAGGAATTAGAACATAGAACATTACAGCACAGTACAGGCCCTTCGGCCCACAATGCTGTGCTGACTCTTTAACCTACTATCAACATAGCCCTTCACTCCAACACAGCCATTCATTTTTCTATCATCCATGCTCTATTATCTAAAAGTATTTTAAAAGCCACTATATAGCTGCATTACCACCACCTCCACCTCCTGGCAGGGTGTTCCATGCGCGCACCACTCTCTGTTTAAAAAAACGCCTCTGACATTCCTCCTATACTTTCTTCCAATCACCTTACAATTTTGCCCACTTGTATTAGACATTTCTGCCCTTGGAAAAAGTCTCTAGCTATCCATATTATGTCTCTAAAGATCTTGTACAGCTCTATCAAGTCACTCCGTACCCTCCTTCATTCCAAAGAGAGAATGGCTGAGCAGACTCGATGAGTTAAATGACCTAAATCTACTCTTATATCTTAAGGTCTTAAAAGCCCTAGCTTGCTCAAACTAGCTTCATTAGATGTGCCCTCTACTCCAGGCAACATCCTGGTAAATCTCCTCTGCCCCCTCCCCAAAGCTTCCATTGCCATTGACCAGAACTGAGCACAATATTCCAAGAGTGGTCTAAGCAGAATTTTATACAACTGAAACATTACCTCGTGACTCTTGAACTCAATTCCATGACTAATAAAGGCCAACATACACCGTATGCCTTCTTACCAACCACATCAATTTACATGACAACTTTGAGGATCTATGGGTGTGGATCCCACAATCCCTCGGTTCTTCCACACTGCCAAAAATCCTGCCATTAACTCTGTATCTTGCCTACAAATTCGACCTTCACACTTTTCCAGATTGAACTCCATCTGCCACTTCTCAGTCCAGCCCTGCATCCTGTCAATGTCCTGTTGTAACTTACAAGCCTCCACACTACCCACAGCTCCACCATTGTTCATTTCATATGCAAGCTTACTAACCCACCCTTCCACTTCCTCATCCAAATCATTTATAAAATTGACAAAGAGCAGGGGTCCCAGAACAGATCCCTGTGGGACATCACTGGTCAGAATCTGCTCCATCTGTGGGCAAACCAACTCTGCATCCACACAGCCAAGTTTCCCTAGATCTCATACCTCTTGACTTTCTGAGTGAGCCTACCATGTGGAACGTTATCAAGCACCTTATTGAAATTCATATACTCCTCATCCACTGCTCTACTTTCATCATTGTGCTTTGTTACATTCTCAAAGAATTCAATCAGGCTCTTGAGGCATGACCTGCCCCTCACAAAGCCATGCTGGATTTTTTCTAATAATTTGTCTCACTGAAGTAAGACTCACTGGTCTATAATTCCCAGTGTACTCCCTTTTTTGAACAAATGAATACATTTGCCTTCCTCCAATCATCTGGTACTACTCCTATGGCCAGTGAGGATGCAAAGATAATTGCCAAGGGTGTATCAATCTTTTCCCTCACTTCCCATTGTAACCTATGGTATATCTCATCTGGCCCTGTGACCTATCCATCCCAATGTTTTTCAAAAGTTCCTGCACATTTGCTTTCTTTTCATTCAGATGTTCAAAAATATCTGCCTAATGCACTCACAAACATAAAGGTCCTTCTGACTGGTGAGGAGTGACTAGAGAGAATCTACTTCTGCTGGCCTTTTAAATGCACCTGCTCCATATCAAACCATCAGAGCACCCTCTGCAGTCCAGACTGCCATAGGTCCTACATACTTTGTCATAAGGTGACATCATCGCAGACTTCACAGTAATTATATTATTAATTCAGCTTCACCTTCAGTTGGCAACATCTAATGAGAAACTTCATCAAATACCTTTTGGAAATTCTTATAAGATCATCCATAGGTGTTTCCCTGTCCATTGCTTTTGTTACCTTTACAACAATTTCAACAAGTTTATCTAAAAACACCTATCCTTTACACTTTCTTGCTGCCTTTTTCTATTAAATCAGCTCCTTTGAGGCATTCTGATCTTAATTATCATTTAGTCTCCTCCAACAACTGATGTTAGGCCAACTGTTCAATAGTTCCCCAGTTTTCCTATCTCCTTTCTTAAAGAGAAAATCAGTGTGCGCAATTTTCCAGTCTGAAGGAGCAGAACAAAAAATAGGGAGAGCTTTGGAAAATCACAGGAAGTGTAACTAAAATATTCACCTGGAAATGAGGTCCTGGAAACTATCTCATCCTTGGGAGTTGGGACATAATGTTGCAGTTGTACAGGTCATTGGTGAGGCTGCACTTGGCATACTGTGTAGAGTTTTGGTTTTGAATTATAAGAAAGACATAGTTACATTGAAGAGTGCAGAAAAGATTCGTGAGGATGTTGTCAGAATCAAAAAAGCCCGAGTTATAGGAAGAGGTTAGCCAGACTGGGTCTTTATTCCTTGGAACGTCAGACGATAAGGGGTGAACTCATAGAAGTGTTTAAAATTACAAGAGGCATGGTGGACCGTATGGCCTTTCCCCAAGGTTAGGTGAGCCCACATCTAAGGGGCTTAGGTTTATGGTGAAAGGGGAAAGACTTAAAAAGATCCCAAGGGGCAACTTCTTCACGCAGAGGTTGGTGGGTAAAGAGCAAGGTGTTTAGCATGGACTGATTGGGCTGAAAGGCCTGTAATCCTGTTGTATTTCTTGATGCTCTGTGACTCTAAATTCAAAATCTGTATTTTCAGGATCTTCAGGGAAGCTTTCCCCAATCTCTATAAATACTGATGCAAAGTAATTATTCAACTTTATTCATTTAATTTTATTTTTCAAGTTTCCTTTGAAGCTCTACTTTAAGTTGTTCTCACTACCTGTCTTGATGCTTCTTGCTCATCCACATCTCTCTCCCAACTGCAGGTCTTCTCTCTCAATTTTTAAAAAGTTTTATATTGTGCATTATCTCTTCATTCCTCAACAACTAAGTACTTTTTGAAAATGGAACTTTCTTTGCTCTTGGATATAAACTTGTTCTGTGTCTCACTGATATTTTTCTTACCGATATTCCTTTAAATTTAGCAAATTTCCCAGGTTTTCAATGATAGTCTCTGATTCATCGTTTCACGTTTTGTCCCTCTCAAATACCATGTTGAATTCTGGCATATTTTGAAAACTATTAGATAAATGTTCACATACTCCTGGACTGTTAACTAAAACTGTTACACTGTTCAATTCTCCCTTATGGTTTCAGGGCAGGGCATTTGTCACAGAAAGCTACTTTGTGCACACTCCATAAATTCACCCCCTTTCAGACAATGAACTCATTGTTTATTTTCATCCATATGCCAGATAAAACTTCCTATTAAATCATAGGGGTGAAAGATCTTGGGTTCAAGCTCCTTTCCTAAAATTAAAGGTGAAACTCCTGTGTAAAACAGATGGAGGTGCTGTCTTCCAAAGCGATGTGAAACAGAGGTACTGTCTGCCTTCTTAATGGTGAAAGTAAAGGCTCAGTGTTGAAAGTAATAACAGAAAATGCTAGAAATACTAGGCTGGTCAGGCCACAGTCGTTGGAAGATAAAGGAAACAAGGATAGTGTTTCTTACAATCCTGAGGCTATTTTAAAGCTGAGATAGTGAGCAAAATACTTCTGAAGAAGTCTCATAAGTTCTCCTCAAAGTCTCTTACGATATTTGTCCTTCAACTAACAGCAATTAAAGCAGTCTTTAGTCACTAAAACATTGCAATTGGGTTCTTCTGTGCACAGCTTATCCCCAGAATGACAATAGTGATTCTACTTTTAAACCCACAGATACAGGAATTCTGAAATGAACTGAAAATGCTGGAAAATTCTCAGGGGTCAGGCAATATGGTGAACAAGAAATGGACTATGCACTTCAGCTCATTGATATTTTTGCCTCAACTGGAAGAGTTTAAGAACAACAAAAATCTTTAGCAACACACACTAAATGCTGGAGGAGCTCAGCAGGCCAGGCAGCATATAGGAAAAAAAGTACAGTGGACGTTTCGGGTCTCGGCCCAAAACATCAACTGTACTCTTTTCCATAGATGCTGCCTGTCCTGCTGAGTTCCTCCAGCATTTTGTGTGTGTTGCTCAGATTTCCAGAATTTGCAAATTTTCTCTTGTTTGTGAAAAATCGTTAGCATCTGGATTCTTGCCAGAGAGATTACACACACACAAGAAAAACTGACTGTGAACTAAATACTAAAATAATATCCTCCAGACACTGTAAACTTACTGAGCGTTTCCACCCTCTCTGTTTTTACTTCACACAGGCTGCATAATCTAGGAAGTGTTTTGTATTGTTCTGGAGTTGCAATTCTTGTGCTGAAATATCAGCCTTGCGCACAAGTCCCTGGGTGGATCTTGAACCAGCTAGTTCAAGTCATTGGGAATTAAAATAGTGAGAGTTGATATTTGCCATCAACTGATTTACGCTGGCATACCAAGTTAATGTTACATAGTCAAACATATATGTTTTACTGATAGCCCACACTACCTGTTACACACGTGACCAATTAGCTCACTAACTCATATCGCCTTGGAGTGTGGGAGGAAACTGGAGCATCTGGAAGAAATCCATGCTGTCATAGGGAGAACATACAAGCTCCTTACAGAAAGTGGCAGAATTTAATCTGGCTAACTACTACATGACCTTCCCACCCTAACCATCTAGAATCTCCTCACAACAAATTTAATAGAGACATTTCCATATATTTTCTTATATTCTCTTATGTTTAGCAAGAGGAAATATGATTCTGTACACTACCTAAGAGAACTTTCAACATTCTTGAACGCTGGCCATATTGCAAATCAGAGAAGAACTACAGCTGCCAAAAATGTGAAATAGAATCTGAAAATGCTGAAAATGCTGGAAATACTCAGCAGGTCAGCCAGCTTCTGTAGAAGGAGAAACAGTTAACGTTTAGGGTCTTCAAACCTGCAACAGTAGTGGGTAAGTGAGATAAAGCTAGTATCCAATAGGAAAGAAGGCAGGGAAGGGATGTGTTGAAAATGACCATAATGTACTAGAGTCCCTAAGGCTTTTGCACAGTACTGTGATAATTTTATGTATTGCACTGTACTGCTGCCACAAAATAAAACAAATGTCCTGATATATGTGAGTGATGATAAACCTGATTCTAATATGGGCTTCTATTGTGGACTAAGAGTGGGAAGGAGGCAGGGAGAGGGGTATCACAGTTGGGAAAAGGAGAAAGGAGAAGGAGGAAGCAGGAAGCACCACAGAGACCTTCGGTATTGATCAATAAACCAACTGTTTGGAATCAAATGACCTTGCCTGGTGTCGCAGGGCTGGATGTGTCTGCAACTGTGCCAAACCCTCACCCCTGGGATTCCTTCTCAGTCACCTGCCCCACAACCCTCCTGTGGCACACCACCTTCACCATTCCAACATCCTTTGCTCCCTCCAGAATTTACAAACTCGCTCTCCGCTCCACGTTGACAAAGGCATCCTAGTTACGATGTACATACTATACAGTACTGTGCAAAAGTCATGGACACTATATGTATCTTTGAATCTTGCACAGTACTGTACACATGTACATCTGTACTTTCCAGCTGTGGGCCAAAGGGCAGGGACAAAACCATTTCTCAGACTATAGTATGTTGTCAGACATTGCAACTTCAGATCAATCATGCCAACAACCTGCATTTTGTGACGCCAAACAAAGCTATCGGACGATTGATGCTAATGAGAGAGATAAGAGAGACAATGGAGAAACGTTCAAAATGCTAATAAGAGAGGAAACAGGGATTAACGGAAAAGAAACACATTTCAGAATATTGACAGACTGGTTGCTTTGAACCTGAACTGTTTGAAGTTTGATGGACAGGCGACACCCCAGCAGGGGGGTAAAAAGAACAGGTTCGCTAAGGCACGGTACACCACGAGACCACGAGGTAACGAGACCCTGGAAGTGCGGTGTGCCTCCACAAGTTGGTGGGAGTTTGGAGGTCTGGTTCGCAGGAACTGACCATAGGCTCACAGGGTGTAAAGGTACGATCGGTGGGAACCTGATGTGTGTGTCCGCCCTTGCCTGGGTGCCAGGTTCGCTGTGGAAGAACAATTGTATCCGGAACGGAGGGGTCATAGTCAGTGACCACAGCGGAATAGAAGACATCAAAAAGGGTCTGCCCGAAACCAATTGTGGAGACATCAAAGGTCTGACTGAACCAAATTGCATCCCCCTCCCCCTCTCTCCAATGGCACAACAGCGATTACTGCGAACTGTACTAAGCTGAACTGAACTCTGCGTGACTTAAGACTGATCATTCTACCCCTAGACTGCGATAGAGCTTGGTTGATTCCTATTACCCTAGTTCTGTGTACATGTGTGTATTATCATTGCTAACCTGCTGCATTTATATCCTTACGATTAGAGTACTGTGTTACTTATTTCTTTAGCAAAACTTTATTAGTTCCTAGTAATCCAGACTCCAACGAGTGGTCCATTTCTGCTGGTTTGGCAACCCAGTTACGGGGTATGTAACAATTTATATACAATCTTTTCTTGTAGAATAATTCAATGAGCTTCAGGCGGTATGATTTGACAAAAAATTGACACAGAGGCAAAAGAGGAAATATATTTGACTTAAAGTTTGGTCCAGCAGGTAGGACAGGAGAGGCAAGAAATTTCCGGTAGGGATTTCCAGAGTGTATGGCCCAGATAACTGTTTGCCCGTAACAGTACTGAGAAAGTACATGCAAAGCCGGGTGATGGAATCTGGCAAAGTGATGGAGAGAGGCAATGTGGACAATGACCTGATTGTAAAAAGCACGGAGTATCAGCGGGAGCTGTGGTCACATGTATAGATCTTTCAAAGTGGCAGAATTAGCGAGAGGGTAGCTGGCAGATCATATGGATTGCTGGACTTCTTAAATTAAGGTAATGTAGCAAGGAAGTTATACTGAAACACCACTAATCTACCAATAGGATACTTGTTCCAGAGGTAATCTCGCACTTCGGAAAGGATATGAGGTCCCTTGATGGTTCTGGAGAAGATTTATCAGGCTGGCTCCAGCGGTGAAAGAATTCAATTACAAAGATTGGTTTGAGCAACAACTTCTTGATCACTATCAGTAAAACTCAGTAACTGATTGTTGACGATATTATTGTCATTATGATTATGAGGACACGCAGTCCCCTTTTATTGTCATTTAGTAATGCATGCATTAAGAAATGATAAAAATGTTTTTCCAGAATGATATCACGAAAATACATGACAAACCGACTTAAAAACTAACAAAAAACACATAATTATAGCATATAGTTACAACAGTGCAAAGCAATGCTGTAATTTGATAAGAACAGACCATGGGACAGTAAAAGTCTCGGAGTCTCTCAAAGTCCCATCATCTCACGCAGTCGGTAAACCCCCAGCGCCGCCAACTTGCCGATGCAGCATCCCGGAAGCATCCGACCACATTCCGACTCTGAGTCCGTCCGAAAAGCTCCGAGCCTCCAACCACCTCCCGACACCGATGCACCGAGCGCCATATCTGCCGAGCATTTTGACCCCAGCCCCGGCATCAGGCGATACGCAAAGCCGAGGATTTGGGGCCTACGTCTCCGGAGATTCTCGATCGCACAGTAGCAGCGGCAGCGAAGCAGGCATTTCAGAAGTTGCTCCAGATGTTCCTCCGTGCTTCACGGCTGTCCCCATCAAACCCGGATTGATGCATCCCCCCCTAGTTACACATATTGATATTCATTCGGAATGGCCAGGGAAGAAGGGTAAGCACACATCAATCTCTACTGGGGGATCAGGGATGAAGAGAGTCAGCAGTTTAACTTCCTGGGCATTACTACCAAGGATGAAGTCCTGAGCCCAGCACAGAGATTGCAATCACAAGGAAGGCATGCCAACATCTCGACTTTCTCAGATGGTTAAAGAGGTTCAGCATGTCACCAAACACCCTAACAAACAGATGTATAGTTTACAGAAATTGACTGGATGCGATACAGTCTGATATGGCAACTCAGATGTGCAGGAACATAAGAAACTGCAAAGGGTAGTGCATTCAGCCCTATACACCATGCCCACATCCTACCCCTCCACCTACAGAGGATGCCACCTCAAGAAGACAATATCATCAAAAACTCCCACTATCTGGGCCATGTCATCTTAGAATTACCATCAATCAGGAAGAACAGAAGTCTGAGGTTTCCTATCACCAGTTTCAATTACAGCTACTTCCTTTCAACCATTTGGTTCTTGAATCAACTAGCACAATCAATGTTCCCTCGAATTTTTTTCTACTGCTGTGCGGACTAACCATTGCAAGAAATGTTTACACTACCTGAGAACTGTGTGGCGCTCTGAAGGCGATGTGCGCGGGAGCATTTCAGTTACTGCGCCGCTGCGCTAGAGGGGATAGCAGGCACAGCCCTAATCACTATAGTGCAACACTTTGCACTAAAATTGAATTTTTATTTCATTCCATTTGGGTTCTTTCCTGTAAATCTTGTGGGCAATTTATGTTTAATGAATGTTCTTCTTGTGAATGCTGTTTATATGATGCTGCAAGTAAGGTTCTCATTACACCTGTGCAGATATCCTTGTGATTATGATGCTAAACTCAACTTTGACCAGAGGAACTGGGGGTGTTCGCATTGGAGAATAGAAGGTTGGGAAGAGATTTGATAGTAGTGTACAAGATTATAACATGCTTGAATGAGATGAGCAAAGTAAACAGTTTCCATCAGTTGAAGGTGTAAAGTAAAGGCATCTGTTAGTCTTGCGAGACCATGGATCTGCACCTGGAAAGTCTTCACTCTTCAGGGCGCAGGCCTGGGCAAGGTTGTATGGAAGACCAGCTGTTGCCCATGCTGCAAGTCTCCCCTCTCCACGACACCGATGTTGTCCAAGGGAAGGGCATTAGGACCCATACAGCTTGGCACCAGTGCCGTCGCTGAAGTTGAAGGTGTAGACTTAAGGTTTCAGGCAAGAGATACTTAGGATAGAGTGGGATAGTTAGTGGCATGCTGATTAATTCCTGAACGTGTGTGAAGTTTGTGTGCAGTTAATATGTTCTCCCCGTGACTGTAAAGATTTCCCCTGGGTGTTCTAGTCCTTTCACATCTCACAAGTGTGCGGGTTGTGAGGTTAATTGGATACTGAGTTATCCCTGTAACATAGATGAATTAATGGGAATGTGGGGTGGATAAATATAGGATTAGTGAAGGATTTGTACAAGTGGTGCTTGGTGTTCAGAGAGGACTGGTGGGCTGAAGAAACTGTTTCTGAGCTATGGAATGGAATTGGCAGGATTTCGCTACAGAATGACTGGCTTTGTTCAGTCCTTTATTGTGGGAGTAAAGAATAGTGGTTTTGGTGCTCTGTTACTAATAAGACCATAAGGCCAAGAGACATAGGAGCAGAATTAGACCATTTGGCCCATCGAGTCTGCTCCACCATTCGAGTCTGATCCTCTTCAACCCCACTCCCCAGCCTTATCCTGGTAATCTTTGATGCCATGTCCAATCAAGAACCTATCAAGCTCTGCCTTAAATACACCCAACGACCTGGCTTTCACAGCTGCCTGTGGTAACAAATTCCACAAATTCACTACCTTCTGGCTAGAGAAATTTCTCCACATTTCTGTTTTAAATGGATGCCGCTTTATCTTGAGGCTGTGTCCTCTGTCTAGGCCTTTCAACATTCAAAAGGTTTCAATGAGATCTCCCCTGATCCTCCTGAATTCCAGCGAGTACAGACCCAAAGCCATCAAACCATCCTCGTAGGATAACCCTTTCATTCCTGGAATCATCCTTACAAACCTCCTCTGGAGCCTCTTCAATGTCAGCACACCTTTTCTAGGATAAGGGGCCCAAAACTGATTACAATACTCAAGCAGTGCCTTATAAAGCCTGAGCATCACATCTCTGCTCTTGTATTCTAGTCTTTTTAAAATGAACGCTAACATTGCATTTGCCTTCCTCACCACCGACTCAACCTGCAAGTTAAACTTTAGGGAGTTCTGCACAAGGACTTCCAAGTCCCTTTGCATCTCAGACTTTTGAATTTTCACCCTGTTTAGAAAATAATCTGCACATTTATTTCCACTACCAAAGTGCATGACCTTGCACTTTCCAACATTGTATTTCATTTGCCACTTGCCCATTCTCCTAATCTGTCTAAGTCCTTCTGCAGCCTACTTGATTCCTCAACACTACCTGCCCCACCACCAATCTTTGTATCATCTGCATTCTTGGCAACAAAGCCATCTATTCCACCATCTAAATCATTGATATACAGCACAAAAAGAAGTGGTCCCAACATCAACCCTTGTGGAACACCACTCGTCACTGGCAGCCAACCAGAAAAGGATCCTTTTATTGCCACTTGCTGCCTCCTACCGATCAGCCAATGCTCTAACCATGTTAGTAACTTCCCTGTAATACCATGGGCTCTTGTGATTGTCTAATCACAAGTTATGAGAAAAACAATCTGGAGCTATGCATTTAAATAGAGCAAAGTTGTGATGGCATTAAGGGCGACTCCTTTGCTTGCATCTTCGGAAACAGCTCTATTTCTGTCCTTGATATCTCTTAGACCCTGACCTGGAGTTACACTCTGACTTTGGTTCTTTGTGGGAATAAGACGCGCTGTCAGGGCCTCACAACCGGCTGCTTTTTGATATCCCAAGGACGCGGCCTGGATGACTAGTCCAGTGCCTTCAGGGTGCTGGATTTTTGTGGCTCTGGAGTTGGCCTGATTCGAGGCTGGGGACCCTGACCGAACTGTCGCAGAAGAACACGGAACATTGGGAGCAGCGGTTAACTGCCATGGGCTGCGTGCCCAGAGACCTGAGTCTTTCCGATGCCAATTCTCTGGGCACAGAGCTCGGAAAAAGCGACACAACAGAGTTCTAACATCATAAATCAGCAAATTGTTTGTTATGTCTCCCTTCTCGCTGTGAAACGGGGACACCTCTTTTTTCCCTTATTAGGGAGAGAGAGAGAGCCTGTGGTATGTCAAATACCGGGTGAACGAGTAGTCTTTGGGGTACTGCAAGTCTGTGTCTTTATTGATGCTTTGCTACACGCTTGAGTGCTTGGTGGAGGGTGCTGATGTTGTTTTGTTGGGGGGAAGAGGTTGTTGTCTTGCTGCTGCTTGTGTGTGGGAGGGGGGAGCTGGGGGTGGGGTGGGCTTTGGGTTCTAACATTTAACTGTCATTCATTCTTTAGGGCATTCCTCTGTTTTCATGGATGTTTGTGAAGAAAAAGAATTTCAGGACATTAAACGTACCTCCTTAAACCTATTGAGACAGCTGAGGAATTAATGTTAAATCATGAAAAAAAATCTGGGCTAACGTGCTGGCATCTATAAGGGAGACAATGACTGTGGTGGATGAGTTACTGTTTAAAAACCCACCCAATTTATTTTGGACACAAGAAGTACTGCAGATGCTGGATATCTAGAGCAATACACCCAATGTGCTGGAGGAGCTCAACAGGTCAGGCAGCATCCATGGATGAGAATATACAGTCCACGTTTTGGGCCAAGACCCTTCATCAGGACTTCATTTACTTTGGATCCTGAAGCATATATTCGTGGAATGCACTGCCTGAGTCAGTGGTGGAGGCAGATACACTAGTGAAGTTTAAGAGACTACTAGACAGGTATATGGAGGAATTTAAGGTGGGGGCTTATATGGGAGGCAGGGTTTGAGGGTCGGCACAACATTGTGGGCCGAAGGGCCTGTAATGTGCCGTACTATTCCATGTTCTATGTTCATATATGACATTAGTTATGAACTTTTGTTACTTTAAGGCTGTCTCCCTTTAAGGATTGCAGTATACAGGACTAAATGCTCACCAGCTTGCAACAATGTTTTGTAGAAAGCTTCAGAGTGACAACTTTAAAAACCTCTTAAATAAACGGCACAGGCAATTTGTTTGAGCTCCTTGTGCCTCCTGTGTAACTCTACACATTCTACAGAGGTTTAGAGTGCACTGAAGGTTCATTGCTCACGGCTGTAGACCCATAGTAGTCTCTGCTTGATCTCCAAGTTCTGAAGTTGTTGAGCAAACTATTTGGCACTATGGCATTTAGGGAGAGACGGTTAAAGTGACCTTATATACAATGTCCATGCCTGGTGTATTTCAAACTAACTGTCTAGGTTGGCAAGTTATTAGCTTTTGCAAGTTCCCGTGGCCTGCAAATCCATGTTCATGATTACACAATGGTGTAAAGCAGTTTTTACCACTGATGTGCTCCATTTCAAGATTTCATTTGCACAAAAATTGCAGCTTTGTCTCTGGTTGGTTTGATTCTACTGAACCAAGTACTGTTCGTTGCTTGGGAATCTTCATTTTTGGTTCTCTAGAAATTTTCGGGTGGATAATTGCTCCTTGCCACATGGCTCCACGCTAGTGGACTTGGACTTCCTTTGTCCAGACAAATAATGCTCAGCTGTTGGATATCCAATGAGTTTTCTGGATGAAATGTTGAACCAAGGTCCTCTCTGCTCTGTTAGTTGACATCATTTTGGAGAACAAGATAGTTTTTCAGAACGCCAAATAAAAACAAAGAATCTTGTAAATACTCAGCAGGTAAGATGGCATCAGTGAAGGGAGGGAGGGGAACAGTGAAGGGAGAAAGAAAGTTAATGTTTCAGGTGATGGCTTTCAGGAATGTTCTTCGTATCCCAAACTCAACAGCATTGAGGAATGTTCTAGTTGCTAACATTTTTCTGTGTGTAAATTGGCTACTGGGTTCATACATTAGCTTCAATCATGTCTGGTAACAATCATGTTAGCTATGTTACACCAAAGTCTACACAAAGGGGCTTTGGTAAGTTATAGAGTCATACAGCATGGAAATAGGTTCTTTGACTCAATTTGTCCATGCTGACTGTGTCCCTTAATCCTCTAAACACTTCCTATCTTCTCAATTGGAACGCAAACATCTGCAAACATTTTGCCAAGCTCTGCGGTCAACCAAACTTCCAAATAGCCAACCGGAGCTATCAACGTTCCTCAATATTTCAAACCTCCGATCTATATACTCATCCAGTTGGCTTTTAAATGTTGGTAATGTGCTCATTCCAACTATGTACCACTCTTTGCATGAAGAAGCTGCCCATGATGGCTTTCTTAAATCTCTCTCTTCTGATCTTAAACCTATGCCCTTTTGTTTTTAGCATTCCATCGCCCCTCCCTGGGAAAAGAGTTATAAGCTCAATCACAATGACATTGCTCCCACAGCTCTCACCACTCTCAGCTGAGTTACTCGTCTGTTCCGTGCGTGTGCACTGTGCACCCAAGCTTCTGCTACCTGTTCTCTCCGTCCAGCTTTTTCAGGTGTGCTGAACCACTGTCAATTTCCATTTAGAGAGCTGCTGGACCCGCCTCCTTGTCGGACCTGCTCCAATTGGAATTTGGCGAGTGCAACTTTTAAAAAAAGAGCCGGCATCCAGGGAGAAAGAGCCTCTGGGGAGAATTGCGCGAGTCGTATTAACAAACTTGTAGTCTTCGTGTTTTCGTATTGTGGATTTCAGCCTTTGGATTTGATTGCCTGGATCACTTCTGTAAATATGTGTAGTGTAAATATATTGCAAACAGGACTGCCTGCATCTGCCTTGTCCTTTTCCCTGTCAAACAATGCTCCAACCTGAGGGTGGATTTATTTTTACGTTACTTCCCGACACCAACAATGGGGCCGAACGGGCCCTAGTTCTGTCATTCCCCCAGACCTATAGTCAGAGTTATACAGTGTGGAAGCAGGTCTGTCAGCCCAATTCAGCCATGCTGAAGGTGCTGCCCAGCTACCTATACCATTCTGCCACTTTTGGCCCATAGTCTACTAAACATCCCCTACCCCTGTAATTATCCAGATGTCCTTCTATATTATTTCTAGAACTCAATCCAAATACACACTACTCTTTGCATGGAGAAGCTGCCCCTGATCTGAAATCCATGACCTCTTGTTTGAAGCAAACCCTACCTGGGGAAAAAGGATTGTGTGCTTTGCTCTGGACTGTGTTCTGGTTTGATTTTAATTTCAGGATTCTTTTAATTTGCACATGCAGACTGTTTCCCCAAAGATGAAAGAGTAGACTGTCTTCTGTTTGTACACTGACTTGTAGAGGAGAAGCAAAAATGTTGGGGCTGTGATGGACAAATCTGAAACTCAAAATGAAAATATAGATGTGGTCCTGCTGAAGGCTCTCAGCTGAAATGTCAACTCTACTCTTTTCCATAGATGCTGCCTGGCCTGCTGAGTTTCTCCAGCATTTTGTGTGTGTTGCTTGGATTTCCGGCATCTGCAGATTTTCTCTCATTTGTGATGAAAATATAAATAGTCAGTTCAATGGTTCAATTTAAAATCAGAGAGTGTATGTAGTATGTAACCTGAAATTCTTACTCTTCACAGACATCCACGAAACAGAAGAAAAAAACCCAAAGGATGAATGACAGAAAAGCATAGAACCCCAAATCCTCCTCCCATGCGGAAAGTGGCCAGTGCATGAGTGGGCCAGTGAATGAGTGGAGCTTTGAGGCTTTGACTCGAGAGATTCTGGCAGTTTTGGCAGTTGGTCTGTGCAATCAAGTCAATCAAGATTTGAATAGATCAGCAGAAAGCCGTTGATTAGACAATCAAGATTTGAATAGCTCAGACTCAGCAGAAAGTAGCTGATTGGGCAGTCGAAGTCAGGTGACCAAACATTTTGAAAAGTTCAAACAGATAAATAGAGGGATAGCTCAAGTGAAGCGGCCAGTGGAAAGCAGCCAGAGCGTGAGTGGGCCAGTGAAGGAGTGGAGCTTTGAGGCTTTGACTCGAGAGGCTTCGACGAGAAGAGGCAGAGGACAAGCTAGCTCGCAGTTAGTTTTTACAATGTCTCCTGAGACAGTGATGTGCCTCTCATGTGAGATGTGGCAGTCTTGGGGGAATGCCCCTCTCCCACAGAGTCACATCAGCCAGAAGTGCATCCGGCTGGGCGATGTGGAAGACCGTGTAAGGAATCTGGAGCAGCAGCTGGATGACCTTCAACTCATAAGGGAGAATGAGGCAGTCATAGATGAGAGCTACAGGGAGGTAGTCACACCTAGGCTGTCGGAAGCAGGTCGTTGGGTGACAGAGGGGGGAAAAGCGAAGGTAAGCAGACAGGTAGCGCAGAGCACCCCTGTAGCCATTCCCCTGAATAATAAGTTTACTGTCCTGGATACTGTTGGTGGGGACGACCGACCAGGTGTGAGCCACGGTGGCAGGGCCTCTGGCACTGAGTCTGACCCTGTGGTGCAGAAGGGTGGGATGGAGAAGAGGAGAGCTGTCGTCATTGGAGATTCTATAGTCAGGGGAGTAGACAGGAGATTTTGTGGACGTGAGAAGGACACCCGCATTGTTTGTTGCCTCCTGGGTGCCAGGTCCAGGATGTCTCTGACCGGGTGCACGACATCCTGGTAGGAGAGGAAAAGCAACCAGAAGTTGTGATACATGTTGGGACCAACGACATGGGCAGGAAGAGGGATGAGGTCCTGAAGTGTGAGTTTCGGGAACTAGGCAGGAGGCTGAAGAACAGGACCTCAAGGGTGGCGTTCTCAGGATTGCTGCCAGTGCTACGTGACAGTGATGGTAAGAATTGGAGGAGATGGCAGTTGAATGCGTGGCTGAGGAGTTGGTGCAGGGAGCAGGGTTTTAGATTTTTAGATCATTGGGATCCCTTCTGGGGAAGGTGGGACCTGTACAGATTGGATGGGTTGCACCTGAACTCGAGGGGGAGCAATATCCTTGCAGGTAGGTTTGCTAGCATGGTTTGGGAGGGTTTAAACTAATTTGCGAGGGGGATGGGACCCAGAGCGATAGAGCAGTGAAAGAAGTGCAGGGAGTAAAGCCAGATCTAACATACAGAGAGGGTTTGAGGAAAGAGAAGCAGAATAAATGGTGCAAAGACAGTAAGGTAGAAGGGCTGAAATGTGTGTACCTCAATGCAAGAAGCATCAAGAACAAAGATGATGAACTGAGAGCTTGGATACATACATGGAATTATGATGTAGTGGCCATTACAGAGACTTGGCTGGCACCAGGGCAGGAATGGATTCTCAATATTCCTGGATTTCAGTGCTTTAAAAGGGATAGAGAGGGTGGAAAAAGGGAAGGAGGGGTGGCATTACTGGTCAGGGATACTATTACAGCTACAGAAAGGATGGGTAATGTAGCAGGATGCTCTTTTGAGTCAATATGGGTGGAAGTCAGGAACAGGAAGGGAGCAGTTACTCTACTGGGGGTATTCTATAGGCCCCCTGGTAGCAGCAGAGATGCAGAGGAGCAGATTGGGAGGCAGATTTTGGAAAGGTGCAAAAATAACAGGGTCATTATCATGGGTGACTTTAACTTCCCTAATATTGATTGGCACCTGATTAGTTCCAAGGGTTTAGACGGGGCAGAGTTTGTTAAGTGTGTCCAGGACGGATTCCTGTCACAGTATGTGGACAGGCTGACCAGGGGGAATGCCATACTAGGTCTAGTACTAGGTAATGAACCAGGTCAGGTCACAGATCTCTCAGTGGGTGAGCATCTGGGGGACAGTGACCACCGCTCCCTGGCCTTTAGCATTATCATGGAAAAGGATAGAATCAGAGAGGACAGGAAAATTTTTAATTGGGGAAGGGTAAATTCTGAGGCTATAAGGCTAGAACTTGCGGGTGTGAATTGGGATGATGTTCTTGCTGGGAAATGTACTATGGACATGTGGTCGATGTTTAGAGATCTCTTGCGGGATGTTAGGGATAAATTTGTCCTGGTGAGGAAGATAAAGAATGGTAGAGTGAAGGAACCATGGGTGACAAGTGAGGTGGAAAATCTAGTCAGGTGGAAGAAGGCAGCATACATAAGGTTTAGGAAGCAAGGATCAGATGGGTCTATTGAGGAATATAGGGAAGCAAGAAAGGAGCTTAAGAAGGGGCTGAGAAGAGCAAGAAGGGGGCATGAGAAGGCCTTGTCGAGTAGGGTAAAGGAAAACCCCAAGGCATTCTTCAATTATGTGAAGAGAAAAAGGATGACAGGGAGAACAAGGATGACAGGAGTGAAGGTAGGACCGATTAGAGATAAAGGTGGGAAGATGTGCCTGGAGGCTGTGGAAGTGAGGGAGGTCCTCAATGAATACTCCTCTTCGGTATTCACCAATGAGAGGGAACTTGATGGTGAGGACAATATGAGTGAGGTTGATGTTCTGGAGCATGTTGATATTAAGGGAGAAGAGGTGTTGGAGTTGTTAAAATACTTTAGGACAGATAAGTCCCCGGAGCCTGACGGAATATTCCCCAGGCTGCTCCACAAGGCGAGAGAAGAGATTGCTGAGACTCTGGCTAGGATCCTTATGTCCTCATTGTCCACGGGAATGGTACCAGAGGATTGGAGGGAGGCGAATGTTGTTCCCTTGTTCAAAAAAGGTAGTAGGGATAGTCCGGGTAATTATAGACCAGTGAGCCTTACGTCTGTGGTGGGAAAGCTGTTGGAAAAGATTCTTAGAGATAGGATCTATAGGCATTTAGAGAATCATGGTCTGATCAGGGACAGTCAGCATGGCTTTGTGAAGGGCAGATCGTGTCTAACAAGCCTGATAGAGTTCTTTGAGGAGGTGACCAGGCATACAGATGAGGGTAGTGCAGTGGATGTGATCTATATGGATTTTAGTGAGGCATTTGACAAGGTTCCACACGGTAGGCTTACTCAGAAAGTTAGAAGGCATGGGATCCAGGGAAGTTTGGCCAGGTGGATTCAGAATTGGCTTGCCTGCAGAAGGCAGAGGGTGGTGGTGGAGGGAGTACATTCAGATTGGAGGATTGTGACTAGTGGTGTCCCACAAGGATCTGTTCTGGGACCTCTACTTTTCGTGATTTTTATTAAATCATGTGGGGGTAGAAGGGTGGGTTGGCAAGTTTGCAGACGACACAAAGGTTGGTGGTGTTGTGGATAGTGAAGAGGATTGTCGAAGGTTGCAGAGAGACATTGATAGGATGCAGGAGTGGGCTGAGATGTGGCAGATGGAGTTCAACCCAGAGAAGTGTGAGGTGGTACACTTTGAAAGGACAAACTCCAAGGCAGAGTACAAAGTCAATGGCAGGATACTTGGTAGTGTGGAGGAGCAGAGGGATCTCGGGATACATGTCCACAGATCCCTGAAAGTTGCCTCACAGGTGGATAGGGTAGTTAAGAAAGCTTATGGGGTGTGAGCTTTCATAAGTCGAGGGATAGAGTTTAAGAGTCGTGTTGTAATGATGCAGCCCTATAAAACTCTGGTTAGGCCACACTTGGAGTACTGTGTCCAGTTCTGGTCACCTCACTATAGGAAGGATGTGGAAGCATTGGGAAGGGTACAGAGGAGATTTACCAGGATGCTGCCTGGTTTAGAGAGTATGCATTATGATCAGAGATTAAGGGAGGTAGGGCTTTACTCTTTGGAGAGAAGGAGGATGAGAGGAGACATGATAGAGGTGTACAAGATAATAAGAGGAATAGATAGAGTGGATGGCCAGCGCCTCTTCTCCAGGGCACCACTGCTCAATACAAGAGGACATGGTTTTAAGGTAAGGGGTGGGAAGTTTAAGGGGGATATTAGAGGAAGGTTTTTTACTCAGAGAGTGGTTGGTGCATGGAATGCACTGCCTGAGTCAGTGGTGGAGGCAGATACACTAGTGAAGTTTAAGAGACTACTGGACAGGTATATGGAGGAATTTAAAGTGGGGGCTTATATGGGAGGCAGGGTTTGAGGGTTGGCACAACATTGTGGGCCGAAGGGCCTGTACTGTGCTGTAATATTCCATGTTCTATGTTCTATGCACAAGCAGCATAAAGCATCGACCCCTCCTCCCTCCACTTATTCCAGCATAAAGCATCAACCCCCTTCCCCTTCCTTCCACTTATTCCAGCATAAAGCATCAACCCCCTTCCCCTTCCTTCCACTTATTCCAGCATAAAGCATCAGCCCTTCTCCCCCACCACTCCCACCAATTAATGTTGGCAAAGAAAAGAAGATATGATACTTCAATATTTCAGGCACAGAGAAACAAAGACAAAAGGGTTCATCAAAGTTAAGAGTGCAAGTACTGTCTCAACGGGGAAGAAGCTGTGAGTGACCTCAGGGCGAGATGCAGCATCTGTCAACCCAGGACGGGTGACTACTGTGGGGCCACAGCCAGAGTGCCGACCGCACAGGCCTGGGGCAGACACCAGCTTCTACCCAGTACTGGTTCAGCAAATCAAATGCTTTTAAATGCTGGAAGAAACAAATATAATGTTGTCTGTGCTCCTTGGAGTTACGGTTCCCTGATCACTAGAGTTGTTAGGTAGTCATTCAGTGATGACTTTTACTGGCCTATCTCTTCACCAAATATATTGAAGAACAATGAAATTAATAGCACATGTACAAAGAAGGGTGAATCCAACATTAGGTTGGATATAGTAAGAAAAACAGAGAGATGTATAGAAAAATTGGAATAAAGGTCACAGAAAAAGAGGTGAGGTGCAATTAAAAGTAGGATGTCACTCTGGACTAGTAATATTTCACTGCCAGGGTAAATCGACTTGACTGATAATAACGCACTCATGTAGTCGGCAGGGTGACGAGATGAGAAAGGGCAAGTTTAGTCTAAATCTGTCGGATGCATCAAATTCATGTCGTTCAATGCACGTCAGTAGTGAGGCCGAAATGCTATTTCCACAAAGCGAATGGCAGGGTGGTGCATCACAGGAGCTAGGCACTTTAAAAGCACATCTGCCTCTTGCTTGTCATTACTGCACCATTTGCGCATAAACAATGATGAAAAACATTAGTCTCCTCCTTGTTTGCCAGAACATTCTGGGCTATTAAGCAACATTTTTCTCATCGATGGAATACTGCAGCAGGAGCTGAGGTAGACTGAAGGTCAGCAGCAGTCTCCAAAGCTGAGTGTTATTGATCCTACAACTTATGGTAACACTTGAGCGGTGTGCTGATCATTACTGAAATATTATACCCTGAAACATGATAGGAGGACAGGAACACATTTGACAAGATAGATTGTAAGTGGCTTAGTTCTCAATAATTTACGAAGAATTAGAAAATGCAGTATTCTGTAAGAGAAAAGTCTGTGGCCATTTTCGGAAGTTACTGGGAAACTGTGCTCAGACATTACAGCAGCCATCTTCCAAGTACCATAGGACCCATGCTATTTTGCCAGACAAACTTAAATACATGCTTCACTCCTGTTTGAATCATTTCTTTTAGGACGCAGGGCCCAATTAACTGAGGAATAGCCATTTTAAGTCTGGTACCATCCATCAAGAATGGGACTCCTGAGCAAAAAGCCAAACTGCTAGAGGACACACAAAACACTGCAGGAACTCAACGGGCCAGGCAAAAGAGTACAGTCGATGTTTCAGGTCAAGACCCTTCCTCAGGACTAGAAAGAAAAAGGAGAAGTCAGGGTAGGATAGTGGGAGAGGGGATGAGGAAGTATAAGATGATAGGTGAAACCGGGAGAGAAGGCAGGGGTGAAGTAAGGAGCTGGGAAGTTGATTGGTGAAAGAGATACAGGGCTGGAGAAAGGGGAATCTGATAGGAGAGGGCAGAAGACCTCACCGTTCTTCTGTCTCTGCCACATCTGCTGTCAGGATGAGGCTTTTCACTCCAGAACTACTGAGATGTTCCTCTTCAATGAAAGGGGCATTCCTTTCCTCCACCATCAAAGCTGCCCTCACCTGCATCTCTTCCATTTCATGCATGATTGCTCTCACCCCATCCTCCTACCAACCCATCAGGGAGAGGGTTCTTCTTATCCTCACCTACCACCCCACTAGCCTCCGTGTCCAGCACATAAGCCTCTGTAACTTCTGCCATCTTCTACGGAATCCCACCATCAAGCACGTCTTTCCCTCCCCCACACTTCCTGCTTTCCGCAGGGATCGCATCTGTATGCGACTTCCTTTTTCACTCGTCCCTCCCTCCTGGTACTTATCCTTGCAAGCAAAACAAGTGCCCTGTCTGCTCCTACACCTCCTCCCTCAGGGTCCCAAACAGTCCTCCCAGGTGAGGAGACACTTCACCTGTGAGTCTGTTGGGTTCGTCTACTGTGTCCGGTGTGGCTTCCTGTATATCGGTGAAACCCCCCATAGATTGGGTGACTGCCTCGCCCAGCACCTATGCTCTGTCTACCAGAATAAGCAGGATCTACCAGTAGCCATCCATTTCAATTCTACTTCCCATTTCCATTCCCATTCCAACACATCAGTCCATGGCCTCCTCTTCTGCCGTGATGAGGCCCCACTCAGGGTGGAGGAGCACCACCTTATGTTCTGTCTGGGTAGCCTCCAACCTGTTGGCACATACATCGATTTCTTAAACTTCCAATAATTGCTCCCTCTCTCTTCCTGCCCATCACCTCCCTCCAGTGCTCCTCCTCCTTCCCTTTCTTCAATGGTCTTCTGCCCTCTCCTGTCAGATTCCTCCTTCACCAGCCCTTTATCTCTTTCACCAATCAAATTCCCAGCTCTTTACTTCACCCCTCCCCCTCCCGACTTCACCAACCACCTTGTACTTTTCCTCCCATCACTCCACCTTCTTGTTCTAACTTCTCTTTTCATTCCAATCCTGATGAAGAGTCTCGGCCTGAGATGTCGACTGCTTATTCCTTTCCATAGATGCTGCCTGAGCTGCTGAGTTCCTCCAGCATTTTGTGTGTGTTGCTTTGGATTTCCAGCATCTGCAGATTTTCTTGTGTTTGTGAGACTGCTAGAGAAACTCAGCATCGGTGAAGGGAAGTGAACAGTCTACATTTGGGGTCGAGACTCTTCTGGACTGAAAGATAGCCAATAAAGAGGTGGAGGCAATGAGTGGGACAAGAACTGGATAGGTGGATGGGTGGCAGGCATGCAGAGGGGAAGAGAGTGGAAATACCAACAGAGGCCGGGAAGTGACAAAGGACTGAAGATAATGGAATCTGACAGGAGAGGAAAGTGGAACAGGGAACCAAGAACACACAACAAATGCTGGAGGAACTCAGCAGGCCAGGCAGCATCTATGGAAAAGAGTAGAGTCGACGTTTCAGGCCGAGACCGTTCAGCAGGACTGGAGAAAGAGATATATGAGGAGAAGAGTTAAAAGGTGGGAGAAGAGGAGGGAAAAACAGAAGGTGACAGCTGAAATTAGGAGGGGGAGGGGTGCAGTAAAGAGCTGGGAAGTTGATTGGTGAAAGAGGTAAAGGATTGGAGAAGGGGGAACCTAACAGAAGAGGACAGAAGGCATTGGAGTACTGCACAGATGCAACAGGAGCATTCCAACGCAGGTCCAACAAAGAGCTTGAAAAAAAACAGTCTCTATAAAAGAGAGGTACTGACTGGTGGAGCGGTCATCGTCCGAGCAGTCTTGAGTCAGTGTAGTAAGGCTTTGGCTCAAACAGGTCTTCGGAGAGAACAAGTGGAGGCAAGGTAAGTAGGTGAGTCCATTCCTTATTTTTCTACAGAGAATAGGGAGTATGTCTATAGAGCCAGTGTTCTATTCTGGCTGTCAGATGTGGGATTTCCAGGAGACTCCCAGCCACATCTGCACCAGGTGCATCAAGATGCAGCTCCTTGGAGACCATGTTAGGGAACTGGAACTGCAGCTTGATAGGGAAAATGAGGCAGTAACAAGCAGGGGGGGTAAAGGAGAGGCAGTGGATGTCATTTACTTGGATTTTCAGAAGGCATTTGATAAGGTGCCACACATGAGGCTGCTTAACAAGATAAAATCCTATGGCGTTACAGAAAAGATCCTGGCCTGGATAGAGGAATAGCTGACAGGCCGGAGGCAGAGAGTGGGAATAAAGGGGGCCTTTTCTGGTTGGCTGCCGGTGACTAGTGGTGTTCCTCAGGGGTCAGTATTGCTACTTTTCACAATGTTTGTCAATGATTTGGATAATGGGATTGATGGCTTTGTGGCAAAGTTTGCAGATGATACAAAGATAGGTGGAGGGGGAGGTAGTGCTGAGAAGGCAATACACTTGCAGCAGGACTTAGACAAATTGCAAGAATGAGCAAAAAAATGGCAGATGGAATACGGTGTTGGAAAATGTATCATAATGCATTTTGGTAAAAGGAACAATAGTGCAGACAATTATTAAAATGGGGAGAAGGTTCAAACATCAGAGGTGCAGAGGGACATAGGAGTCCTCTTGCAAGACTCCCAAAGGTTAATTTACAGGGTGAGTCTGTGGTAAAGAAGGTAAATGCAACGTTGGCATTTATTTCACGGGGAATGGAATATAAAGGTAAGGAGATAATACTAAGCCTTTATAAGACACTAGTCAGGCTGCACTTGGAGTATTGCCAACAGTTTTGGGCCCCATATCTTAGAAAGGATGTTAAACACGAGGAATTCTGCAGATGCTGGAAATTCAAGCAACACACATCAAAGTTGCTGGTGAACGCAGCAGGCCAGGCAGCATCTCTAGGAAGAGGTACAGTCAATGTTTCGGGCCGAGACCCTTCGTCAGGACTAACTGAAAGAATGTGTGTATATAAATAAATAACGGATGGGGTACGAAGGGGAGGTGGGGCATTAGTGGAAGTTTGAGAAGTCAATGTTCATGCCATCAGGTTGGAGGCTACCCAGACGGAATATAAGGTGGTGTTCCTCCAACTTGAGTGTGGCTTCATCTTTACAGTAGAGGAGGCCATGGATAGACATGTCAGAATGGGAATGGGATGTGGAATTAAAATGTGTGGCCACTGGGAGATCCTGCTAATGCCCCACCTCCCCCTCGTACCCCATCCTGCTTTCTCTGGTGGACAGAGCGTAGGTGTTCAGCAAAACGATCTCCCAGTCTGTGTCGGGCATGAACACACATTCTTTCTCTCTCCTTTTTCTCCCTCTGTCCCTCTCACTATACCCCTTGCCCATCCTCTGGGTTTTCCCCCCTTCCACCTTTTCTTTCTCCCTAGGCCTCCTGTCCCACGATCCTCTCATATCCCTTTTGCCAATCAACTGTCCAGCTCTTGGCTCCATCCCTCCTCCTCCTGTCTTCTCCTATCATTTTGGATCTCTCCCTCCCCCTCCCACTTTCAAATCTCTTACTAGCTCTTCTTTCAGTTAGTCCTGACAAAGGGTCTCGGCCTGAAATGTCAACTGTACCTCTTCCTAGAGATGCTGCCTGGCCTGCTGCGTTCACCAGCAACTTTGATGTGTGTTGTTAGAAAAGATGTGTTGTCACTGGAGAGAAACCAGGGAAGGTTCACGATGATGATTCCGGAATGAAGCGGCTAACATAGAATGTGTGGGGATCTCACTGAAACCTATTGAATGTTGAATGGACTAGATAGGGTGGATGTGGAGTGGATGTTTCCTATGGTGGTGGTATCCAAAACTAGAAGGCACAGCCTCAAAACTGAGGGGTGACCCTTTAGAACAGAGATAAGGAGGAATTCTTTTAGCCAGGGAGTAGTAAATCTGTGGAATGCTCTGCCACAGACTGCGGTGGAGGCCAAGTCCATGGATATATTTAAGGTGGAAGTTGATCATTTCCTGATAGGTCAAGGCATCAAAGGATATGGTGAGAAGGCTGGTGTATGAGGTTGCGTGGGATCCGGGATCAGCCATGATGGAATGGCAGAGCAGACTTAAAGGTCTGAATGGCCTAATTCTGCTCCTATGTCTTATGGTCTAAAGAAAAGGGGAGGAGCACCAGTGGAGATGTTGGGCGGGTAAGGAGATAAAGTGAGAGAGGGAAAAGGGAATGGGAAATAGTGAAATTGGGGTGGGGCCATTCCCAGAGGTTCAAGAAATTTATGTTCATGCTCTCAGGTTGGAGGCTACCCAGATGGAATACAAGGTATTGATCCTCCAACCTGAGTGTGGCCTCATTGCAATAGTAGAGGAGGCCATGGATAGACATATCGGAGTGGGAATAGGAAGTGGAATTAAAATGGATGGCCACCGATTGATCCTGCTTTTCTGGCAGATGGAGTGTAGGTGCTCAGCAAAGCGGTCTCCCAATCTACGTTGGGTCTCACCGATATACAGCAGGCCACACTAGGAGCACCAGACACAGTATATGACCCCAACAAACTCATAGGTGAAGTGTCGCCTCACCTGGAAGGACTGTTTAGAGCCCTGAATGGTATTGAGGGAGGAAGTGTAGAACTTATTCCACTTGCAAGGGTAAGTGCCATGAGGAAGAGCAGTGGGGAGGGATGAATGGACAAGGGAGTTGTGAGTTACACAGGGAGCAATCCCTGCAGAAAGCAGAGAGTGGTAGGGAGGGGGAGGAAGAGAAAGATGTGCTTGGTGGTGGGATCCAGTTGGAAATGGCAGAGGTTACGGAGAACTATATGCTGGATACGGAGACTGGTGGGGTTATAGGTGAAGACAAGAGGAATCCTATCCCTGGTAGGGTGGCAGGAGGATGGGGTAAGTGCAGATGCATGTGAAATGGAAGTGATGCAGTTGAGGGCAGTGTTGATAGAGGAAGGGAAGCCCATTTCTTTGAGAAAGGAAGATATCTCCTACGTTCTGGAATGAAAATCCTCATCCTGAGAGCAGATGCAGCGGAGATGGAATAATTGAGAGAAGGGCATGGCGTTTTTACAAGTAGTAAGGTGGGATGAGGTGTGGTCTAGGTAGATGTGAGAATTCCGTGGGGCAGGAACAAGCTGAAATAATGGGTCTACCTAGACAAGCGCGTTTGTGGATCTTGGGAAGTGGGAGATGGCAGATGGGAAGAGTAGATGAGAAAGCTATGGAAAGACTGATCTCAGTGGAAAGCGGAGAGGGGTGGGAGGGGAAGACATGAATGGTGGCGTGATCATGTAGTACTACTGATCATGTTTTATTTTGCTTTACCTTAAATCTCCAATTTTCCATTAAAGTATCCATCGTAAAATTTTATAAAAAAAACCACTGTCCCACTCTATTGAAGGTTATCTATTAACATCTTGACTTCAGGACTCCTCCCCCCTATTCGAACCTCATGTCCTCTGTCCATTTTCTGCACCAATCCCAACCTCATTATCACACCTGCAGACAAAGGGGTGCTATTGTAGTCTGGCAAACTAACCTCTACCTTGCTGAGATCAGGCAGCAACTTTCAGACACCTCTTCTTACTTACAGGACCCCACTAAGGATCATCAGGCCACTGTCTCCCACACTTTCACCAATCTCATCGATTCTAGAGATCTCCCATCCACTGTCACCAATCTCATAGTTCCCTTAACCCAATCTGCTTATTCCTATCTCCTATCTGACTTGAGTGTCTGGGTAGGCCCATTGTTTCTGCCTGCTCCTGCACCATTGAACTTGGAGTCAACACACCTCTATTCCATTCTGTCCGCCTTTGGTGCAGTCCTTCCTATCTACATCTGTGACAGTCACACCCTTTCGCTCACTTTAATCACTTTAAATTCCCTTGGCCCTGTTGCCTCATTTTCACTATGGATGTCCAGTCCCTGTACACTTCTCTTCCCTCATCAGAAAAGCCTTCAAAACTCTTTGCTTCTTTCTGGACAACAGAGGTAACCAGTTCCCCTGCACCACCACCCCCCTCTGTATGATGGAACCAGTCCTAACGCTCAACAATTCCTCCCACTTTCTCCAACCCCATACTTTTGTATAGGTCATACCTTTCACAGAAGAGATCCCAATGATACAGAAATCTGAAAACTCTGAACCCTGAACCAATTCCTCTGCCAGACATTCGTGGCACAGGCAGTAAGAAACCATAGAAACCATAGAAAAACTACAGCACAGAAACAGGCCTTTTGGCCCTTCTTGGCTGTGCCGAACCATTTTCTGCCTAGTCCCACTGACCTGCACACAGACCATATCCCTCCATACTGATTGAACCTGCATCTACCATTCCCATTGGCTGCTCATTCAATATTCACACTACCCTCTGAGTGAAGAAGTTCCCCCTCAGGTTCCTGTTAAATATTTTCTCTTTCACTCTAAACCTAGAGGTCATAGGTTAAGGTTAAAGGTGAAATATTTAAGGGGAACTTCACCTTCACTTAGAAGCTGGCGAAAGTGTGAAACGAGCTGCCAGTGATATTTGTGGACGTGGGTTCATCTGCAAGTGAAGAGAATGTTGTATAGATACAGTACATGGATGGGAGGGGTATGAAGTGCAACAGTCCAGGTACAGGACGATGGGATTAGGCAGAGTACCAGTTTGGCATGGACAGGATGGGCCAAAGGGCCTGTTTTTGTGCTGTAATGCTCTATGACTTTATGACTGAATGGCACAATTCTGCTCCTAGATCTTATGGTCTTATGGACTCCTGGTAGCATGTATGGAGGGAATTGGACACTCAACATTTCAAAGTTCAAAGTAAAACTTTTTGTCAAAGAACTACATGTCACCATATACAACATTGAAATACAAAGAAATATAATAGAATCAATGAAAGACTGTACCCAACAGGATGGACAAACAACCAATGTGCAAAAATCAACAAAATGTGCAAATACAAAAGGAAAAACAAACAAACAAGTAAATAAATAAATAAGCAAACTATAAATATTGAGAACATGAGATGAAGAATCCTTGAAGGTGAGTCCATAGGTTGTGGGAACAGTTTAGTGTTAGGGTGAGTAAAGTTATTCCCGCTGGTTCAGGAGCCTGATGGTTGAGGGGTAAGAACTGTTCCTGAGGCTCCTGTACCTCCTTTCTGATGGCAGCAAGAAGAGAGCATGGCCTAGATGGTGGGGTCCTTGAAGATGAATGCTGTTTTCTTGTGACAGTGCTCCATATAGATGCACTCGATGGTGTGGAGGGCTTTACCCGTGATGGACAGGGCTGTATCTACTACTTTTTGTAGGCTTTTCCATTCAAGTGTATTGGTATTTCCACACCAGGCCATGATGCAACTTGTCAATATACTCTCCAATGCATACTTACAGTATAGAAGTTTGTCGAAGTTTAGATGACATGACGAATCTTTGCAAACTTATGTAAAGGGGTTTCGACTTCTATGTTACTGCGGAGGCTAATTAAAATGGCGTCTTTGTTATGTTAATCTGGGGAATGTGGCTTTGTTGTGTTAAACGCTGAGAAAGTTTGCGCTAGCAGCTTGTTTTTGCTTTAGAGTGTGATAAGAGGGTACTATTAACCAATTGGGATAGTCGTTATGGTTTTGGTGTATTTGAAGATACTGTATGCGCAGGGTTTTGGGGCGGAAGGCGGGAGAGCGAGACAGAGGATGGACGAGGTGCTGTGAGTCCACTAACGGGGTCGGACCCCGAGCGGGACGTTCGGCGAGGAGAGGAGACAGAGACGGACTCGGACTCGTATGGAGCGTCTGGTCGACCACCGTTGTTGGTCCCAGGCGGCCGGTTGAGGTGGTCCGAGGGGGTCGCAGGGTGAAGAAGAAGGTCCTTGAGCTCCAACGGTTTTTGTGCACGAAGAGATTGAACTTTGATAAGTGTGGCGCCTTTTATTTTCCTTTTATATTTTATTCTCTTTTAATTATATAGTTCCAGTAATATCTATAAACTGTATATCATTTAATTGCATCTGGTGTATTGTCTGTTATTTGGGTGGGGTGGGGTACATCACACAGCATCCACACAAACGAATTACCCAGTTTGCCGGGGCCAAGGCTGTTTCCCTAGACGACAGAGCCGAGCGACCCTGAGGGTGGCCAGGGGGGCTACACTTATAAGGAAATAGAGGCACTGCCTTGCTTTCCTTGTAATGGTATTTATAAGCTGGACCCTGGACAGATCCTCTGAAATGATAACACTGAGAACTGGAGTTACTGACCCTCTCCACCTCTGATCCCCCATCAGGACTGGCTCCGCTTTCCTCCTTCTGACGTCAATAATCAGCTCTTTGGCCTTGTTTGCACTGAGTGAGAGGTTGTTGTTGTGGCACCATTCAACCAGATTTTCATTCTCCCTTCTATATTCTGATTTGTCACCACTTTTGATTCGGCCAACAGCTGTGGTGTCATCATCAAACTTATGTATAGCATTGAAGCTGTGCTTTACCTCACACTCATTAGTGTAAAGTGAGTAGAGCACACAGTCTCATGGTGCACCTGTGCTGATGGGGATTGTGGAGATGTAGTTGCCAATCTAAATTGACTGGGGTCTGTAAGTGAGGAAATCGAGGACCCAGTTGTACAAGAAGTTACTGATGCCTAGGGCTTGGAGCTTATTGATTAGTTTTGAGGGGATGCTAATTTTGAACACCAGTCTGTAGTCGATGAAGAGCATTCTGATTGATGTCCCTTCGCAGTCCAGGTGTTGCATGATTGAGTGAAGAGCCATTGAAATGGCATCTGCTGTTGATCTGTTGTGATGGTAGGCAAATTGGTGTGGATTCAGGTTGTTTCTCAGGCTGGAGGTGATATTTTTCATCACCCACCTCTCAAAACATTTCATCTCTGTGGATGTAAGTGCTATTGGATGATAGTCATTAAGGCAGGTAGCACGTTCTTCTTAGGCAGTGGTATAATTAAAGGCTGCTTGAAGAAGTTGGGTAACTCAGACTGCCCACTGGAATCAAGACCCATCATTAGGCCTTTGAGTGTTGCTCCAAGTTTCCAGGATGTGCAGTCTCTAAAGTCTCTGAAATAAACTCTCGCCCTGGTAGGAGTGGAAAGACCAGTATCAGACTGACATTACCAGAGACTGGGGGGAGATGAGAAGTTTATTCATGCAGTGGACTGCTGTGACCTGGAATCCACTGCCTTGGGATACCTGAGCACCAACTGTGATAATGACTTGCCTGAGGAGGTGAAATGAGAGGAGGGGTTGGGTATTTGAAAAAGGGTGGTGGGTTTAACCTCACAAATTTGCAGCAATAAAACTAAACTGGATCATTTTTTTCAGCTGAATTTACTGTGCGCTGAAAACGGAAAACGTCAGGAATACTCAATAGGTTAGGCAGCTTACATAGTGAGAGACCCTTCATAATTTTTTTAAAATACTTTATTTTCAAAATTTTCAAAATACACTGAAATCAACAAGAACATATAAACTCAGATATGTGTAAAAATAAAATAAGAAAAAAAAAGGAACACAACATCAGACGGATGCCTATTGTACAAAGTGCTCAAAAGTGCTAAACATTAAGTCTCAAATGAGGGCCGTGAGAAATCAGCTGGGGGGGAATTATTCATCTGCCCCCGGCCTCATCTAGGTAGGCAAGAAATGGATCCCAGATAGCTGAAAATTTTATAATTGAATTGGTTCTCAAGAACCTAAGTCTCTCCATCTGTATGACTGAGATCATGTCAGTCATCCACCTCCGGAAGGAAGGGAGAAGAGGGTGATTTCCATTCCCTCAAGGTAAGTCTTTTGGCGACAATCATCCCCAGCATCAGAGACTGTTGTATGGCTGTAGAGAAACAAATAGTAGATTGTGAACAGCCAAAGATGGCAAGACCAACTTCCAAGGGGAAGGATCTTTTATAGGCCTTTGAGTATCAGTCAAATATTTTGGACCAAAATCCAGTCAGTGAAGGGCAAAACCAAAAGGTGTGTGACAACGTGCCCTCAGTCCCTTGGCATCTGTCACACATTGGCGAAACAGAAGGGTAAATCCTGTGCAATCTAAGTTTAGAGTAATGGAGACGGTGGACAACTTTAATCTGGATCAGTTGGTGTCTGCTGTTAACAGAGCAAGCCTGTATCATACAAAACTCTTGTCCCAGGCAGCTTCAGATAATTCAATGCCCAACTCCTCTCTCCAGGCCTCCCTGATCTTCACAGTAGAGGCTGTAGTACAACCACTGAACAAACGTACAAACTTAGAAACGACGTGCTTGGAGTCAGGAGTGTTCGTTAAGATATCAAAAAATATATGCTTCCGTGGAAGGATTTCAAAATTACAAATCTTAGATTGAATGTAGTGTCTCATTTGTAAGTAACGAAAAAAGTGCAAATGAGGTAGTTCAAATTTCTCTTTCAGAAGACTAAATGTTGCAAACCGTCCCTCTTTGTACAGGTCTTCAATAGAAACTAGATCCCTCTCCTTCCAAGCAAGTTTTATCTGACCATGAGGGTAGGGAGGAGTGATTGAAACAGACTGGTGTTTGTACAAAGGTCTCTGGTAAATTCAGAACACTCCTAATCTGATTTAGAATTCTAAAGGAGTTTTTCAAAACAAAACTTAAACTTTTTAAAATCCCAGGCTTTCTAACTTAGAGAACAGCATGGCTTGCAAGGAGGAATTGACAACAGAGTTACACTCCATATATAGCCACAAGGGGGCCCCAGGGACTAAGTTATCCAGAGCCCCCGGTTGCCAAAACATTGGAGCCCTAACATTGACAGCTCAATAATAGTGTCTGAATGCAGGTATTCCCAGCACTCCTTCAGACTTGGGCTTTTGCAAATGGATTTTCGAAATCCTGTGGTTCTTGTAATTCCAGATGTAAGACAAAATTATGGAGTCCAACTCTTTAAAGAAGGCTGATGTAAGAAAAGTGGGGAGATTTTGACAAAGATAGAGAAACCTAGGAAGGGAAACCATTTTAATTGAATTTATACGACCAATCATGGACAGAGGAAGGGTTTTTCAACTTCCTATATTCTGTTTAAGTTTTGAAATAAACTCCACGAAATTTAATTTAAAAATTAATTTAGGATCTTTGGGTATTGCCAAACCAAGATAAGTAAAGTGATCTTTAACTACGTTTGTACTTTAAATGGGACACTTCGCAAAAAACCCGACGCATAGACGTCGGAGAGGGGCATGAAGTCACTTTTTGTCCAATTGATTGAGTATCCCGATAGTTTACCAAATGAAGTGATTAAATCTAGAAGAAGAGGGACTGACTTTTCTGAGTTTTGTAAGTAGAGTATCACATCGCCAGCATATAAACTAGTAAGTGTTTCAATACCTCCCACTTTCAAACCCACAGTATTTGGGTGACTTCTTATTTTTAGGGCGAGGGGCTCTACCGTGACGGCAAAGAGGACCAGTGAGAGAGGACACCCCGCTGAACTGAACGGTGTAGGGGAAGCAGAGTTGAATTGTCACCACTAGGAAATCTACAGGTCCTGACGAAGGGTCTCGGTCCAAAATGCCGACTGTACGTCTTCCTATAGATGCTGCCTGACCTGCTGCGTTCACCAGCACTTTTTGTGTGTGTTGACTTGTCACCATTAGTTATAATAGAACACATTGGGCTGGCGTATATCAGTTTTACCCAAGATACAAGTGACTCCCCGAACCCAAACCTGTACAGTGACTCAAACAGGTAAGGCCACTCAATCTGGTCAAAAGCCTTCTGTGCATCAAGGGATAAAATTACTGCCCCACTGGCTTTCCCATGATCAGCATACATAGTGTTAAGGAGGCATCTGACATTGGAAAAAGAGAACCTACCCAGGATGAATCCTGTCTGATCAGGATGAATGATAGATGACAAATGCTTATTTAGCCGGTTAGACAGCATTTTAGTGATTACCTTTCTATCAAAATTCTGGAGTGCAATGGGCCTATAGCTGGCCGGGTCTGTTTCCTCTTTACCTTTCTTTCTCCTCGTACAATGTTTTCAGCAAGGCTTTGTCCCTCTTAGAGCAAGATATCATTCTGAGGAGAAGTGGGGCAAGGATATCATAAAATTTCTTATGAAGTTCGCAGCCAGATCCACCTGGCCCAGCTGCCTTACTAGACATCAATGACCTAATGGCAGAAATTATTTCTTCCAATATGAAGTCAGAATCTAGGTCCTGCCTAGCAGCATCACTAAGTTTCGGCATTACAAGAGAGTCAAAGAAGTCATTCAAATCAGATTGAGTGGCATGCATTTAGAAGTGTAGAGTTCACTGTAAAATTCTTTAAAACAGTCATTTACCTCCTTAAGATTGGTTAACAGGATACCTGCCCTCGATCTAATGCAATGAATTGACCTTAGGGCCTGGGCGACCCTGAGCTACCAAGCCAGGAGCCCCTCAGGCTTGTCCCCCATTTCGAAATGCTTTTGTCTTACTTTGACTACCCAAGATGCAATTGTACTCATATTTAAGCTTCATTATCTTACTGTAGTCTTCAAAGGATTTCGAGGCCTGGTATGTCACTTCGAGGGTTGGGAGAGTATTCTCAATCTCTAATAATCGCCCCTCTCTCTCCCTCTTAGCAGCAGATTCATATGAAATTATATACCCATGAATTACAACTTTTAATGTCTCCCAGAGTGTGGAATCTGACACCACGTCATTATTGTTAATTTCTATAAAATCTTCTAATCTGTTGGTGGTGTTTTCTATAAATTTCATATCAGTGAGTAGGAAAGGGTTAAAACACCAAGAATAGATTCATTTGGGAAGGGAGAGATTTAGGGACATTGTCAAGGGGCTATGGTCAGAGATTAATATATTATGATATTTTGTATTGGTAACACGAGATATTAAATGAGAATCAACCAAAAATAGTCTATTCAACTATAGGATTTGTGAACATGAGAATAATAAGAATAGTCCTTGTCGGTGGGATATTGAACTCACCAGATACCTAGTAAATTCCTAGATATAATCAAATTGTTTAGGACCGGCACTGACATGATATTTGAGGGTGGGCGGAAGGACAATTTATCTAAATATGGATCTAGGTAGCAATTCAAATCACCACCGATTATTATACTTGAATTACTGGCATCCGAAAGTAAATCAAAAACTTTCCTTAAAAAATTTGGCTCATCTGTGTTTGGACCATAAATATTGAGGAAGGTTAGCTGAAACGAATTAGTGGTGCCAGAGGCCATGATATACCTGCTGAAAGGATCCGTGGTCATGGAAGTGAGTTGAAATGGAATATTCTTCCTAAAGAGGATAGCCACACCACGGGCATGAGAAGTAAATGGTGACTGGTAAACCTGTGATATCCAGCTAGACCTCAATCTGCGTTGCTCAGTTACTTTGATATGGGTTTCTGGTAGAAAAGTCACATCTGCAGATAGAGATTTGAGATGTCTAAAGTCTTTGTCCCTCTTAACAACATGACCAAGCCCCTTAACATTCCACGAGACTATTGTAATATCTTTGCCCTCTAGCTGTGTTCTACCACGAGACTTCTGCATATGAGAATAAAAAAGAGACTATTACAGTTGAGCACAAACATAGTAAACAGTGCAAAATGGCTGGCAGCCTCATAAAAACACAACATACACAAAAAAACCTGTTACAAATCAGTACCACAAAATAACAGAGAGTACACTGTGTACAATTAAATGATTTAGCTTTATAATTCTTAATTTGGTTAGAGGGTTAGTAAAGAAAGACTAAAAAAAAAGGGCCCATTTTAATGGAATAGTCTAATGTGCACAAGTTGGAGCTCACGGTTTCCCCTTCACCGATCCTCCTTTGATCTCCCCGGCCTTCGACAAGTCATGGATTTGCTCCGGCGTCTTCTCTCTTCATCGCCCGTTGAACAAAAGACCCAGATCACCCTGGTGTCAGGCACACGGCACGAAAACACTCTCCCGTCATTGGACAGCTCACATTCCAAAGCACCCGTCATCTCTAACCATAACCCAAATACTGCTCCTACAGAAAGACCATTACATCAGCAGTGAAACCTTTCCCAAGGTGTTACACTCTTCCCCCCACCAAATTTAATCATGTCCTCATAACATTGAGATAATTTGCCAACACTTCATTCAAAGCACAAAGTCCAACCCAGGCGTAAATGGCAGTGACATAGCTCCCCAAGGTAACAGGTGCCACACTCTGTTCCCCCAGTGCTACATAGGCCAGCCTATCCAGTGGTCTCCTGATTCTTTGAGACCTCCTTACCCCCTCATCTACTTTTTCAGGTTCAGGCATTCTTTGGGATACTTCAGCTCTACCTGGTGAGGTCTCCCTCAGTCTATCACTCCTGCCCTCCTGCAACTCCGACCCCTCTGTCCCTTGGCTGAGCCCCACTTCATCCTTTGCAGGGTCCCTCTGAAACTCAGTCTGTCCACAGATAATCCCCCCGACTTCACCTGACTCAGTCTGAGAAGGGTTGGGAATCTCTTCCTCAATCAGTGGGAGTTAGCAAAAGGCAGCATATACTGCACCTCCATTTCCTCATCCTCCGAGTCTGTATCTCATTTATTGGTGCGGGCTGGTTTAATCTTTCCTGCTGCTGGTCCTTCAGTCTCTCTGCATTGTCGCAGAGTTCTCTAACCAGGTGTAGGCTCCAGGTCGGGCTCTGGGTTAACCCGCACCTCTTGTCACGAAGGCAGAGGTTGGTTCCGATGGAGAATCTTGACAGGCCCATTCTCATCCTCTGGTTTTACCCGGAAAACTGGTACGTTTGGCACCTGACTCTCCAGCATATAGGGCATAGCTGCCCAGTGGTCAGCTGATTTACACATCCCAGGTAGCCTCAAATTCCTTATGAGGACTCGGTCTCCCGGAATGAGTTGGGAGAACCTCACCTTTCGATCATACCTCCTCTTATTTCCTTGATTCTGCTTGGTAGCCATGACCCCAGCTAATTCATATGCCTTTTTCAGCTCACTTCTCATATCAGACACATCAGATAAGTCTTCGGTGGTAGGTCTTCCTCGCCAGTCCCAAAACAAAGGTCAATGGGCAACCTCACCTCGCGCCCAAACTTCAGATAATATGGTGAGTACCTGGTAGCTTCATTTCGTGTACAGTTGTAGCAGTGGACCAGATGTTCAATATGTTGACTCCACTTGTTCTTTTGCTGATTTCCAAGTTTCCGAGTATGTCTAGCAAGGTCTGATTAAGCCTTTCTGGCTGGGGATCATCCTGCGGGTAATAAGGCGTAGTCCTTGACTTCTCGACTCCAAGTATGCTCAATAACTCATGGATGAACCTACTCTCAAAATCCCATCCCTGATCACTATGTATCAGGCTGGGAAGGCCAATATAAATGAAATACTTCTCCCATAACACTTTGGCCACCCTGGACACCCTCTGGTCCTTGGTAGGGAAAGCCTGAGCATATCTGGTGTAGTGATCCGTGATGACTAAGACATTCGCCATGTTGCTGGCATCTGCCTTTATTGACAGGAAATCCATACGCACTCTGCGAGTGAGACAACGGAGTGGCCCTCATAGGCAGCATCTTCCTCCGTATGCATCGAATGCATGACTTGCAGTATTCTTCAACCTCCAGCTTCATTCGGAGCCAGTAGAACCAGTCTCTGAACAATCCATAGGTGTTTTCAACCCCCAAATGTCCAGAATCATCATGAAATGACTTCAACACAATCCTCCGATACTTCTCAGGCAGAACCAGCTGGGAACAGCAAGGTCGGTCCAGAGGTTATGTGACCCAGTATAGAATCTGGTTCCTCAACTCCAACCTCGGCCATTCTCTCAGTAATGGAGGCACCACAGTGTGTTTCGTCTTCTCCACCTGAGCCATGACTCCCTTTTCGACCGCTGACCAAATGGTACTGATACCTGGGTCATCTCGTTGAGCAGCTGCCACTTCCCCAGGACTCAATTCCGGCAGCTGATTTGTCTTCAAAGCAGTCAGGTTACAGTAAACTTGTGGATTAGCATCGTCAGAAGCTCCCAATTAATCTACCACTCAATCCTGTCCTTGCTTTCCGTCTGCCTTCACCATGATGGCAAACTGGGACATGGCTTTCACCCCTCGAGACAGTAACACTCTCCCACTCTTCGTCTCCGTCCAGCCCTTCATGCGTTCATTGGGACAAAGCATCAGCATCAATGTTCCTACTTCCTGGCTGGTACTTCAAGCTGAAATCATAGGCAGACAATGCCGCCAACCACAGATGGCCTGTGGCAATCATTTGGGAGGTGACTGTGGGAGGTCAGGATATAAGTTAGGGGATTGTTGTCCATCCTCACCTCAAACTTGGCACCAACATCCACCATAACCCGTTTCAATGCCAGAAACTCCAACTTGTGCATGGGATAGTTTTTCTTGGAGGGCGACAGACTCCAGCTGACAAACGCAACAGGTTTCAACCCAGTGCCCTAATCCTGGTACAGGACACCCCGTAAGCCCTCTCTGCTGGCATCCATATGCAGTACATATGGCAATCAGGGGTCTGTAAAAGCCAGCAAGGTCAGCAGCTCCTTCAGCGACTGAAAGGCCTCCTCACATTTTACATCCCACCTCTGTCCAAAAGGCTCCAAAGGGCTAAGATACTCTTTACCCTCTTCTCCTTTTGTCCTCCTCCCTTTCTTCCCCAAGGGAAGGTAAACACACAGAAGCTGATTTGAAGGATGACTCACTTTCGTAAAGCCCTTCACAAACTTCTGATAGTAACCACAGAACCCGAGGAGCAAGCGCAGAGCGCTCACAATCTGGGACCTTGGCCATGTGGTCACTGTCTCTATCATAGACGGATCTGTGAGACTATGTGGCCAACATAGCTGACAGACGTCTTTCAGAACTGACACTTGTCCAGGGGAGGTATTAACCCTTCAGCTTTCAGGCAGCCCAGCACTACCCAAACACTATGAGGTCATCCAGATACACCAATACCTCAAGCAAGTTCATATCCCCCACCATTTTCTCCATGACACGCTGGAAGGTCGCAGGGGCTCCCGATATGCCCTGGGGCATCCTTTTGAACTGGAAGAATCCAGTGGACATATAAATGCTGTCTTCTCTTTGTCAGCCTCACTCATTGGATCTGGTAATATCCTCTTCTCAAGTCCAGCACACTGAACCACTTCACACCACTCAGATGGGCCAGTGCATCTTTGATGCTTGGGAGCATATACTCGTCAGGTACAGAACGCTTGTTTAGAGTCCTATTGTCCACACATCTGTACCTTCCCATTCTTCTTCCTGGCCACGACTATTGTGGACGCATAGGGTGATGATCCCAGCTTCCTTCAACTTACACAAAGGGGGAGGAGAAGATGGCAACGCGACGCAGCACGTGGCCACTCCGAATTGATATTGTATTTGTGAAATAGGATACCGTGCACAATCCTGATTTGATGGAGACAGCCGTGAGAAGCACGGAGGAACATCTGGAGAAACTTCTGAAAAGCCTGCTTTGCTGCCGCTGCTACTGTGCGATCAAGAATCTACGGAGGGGCAGGCCCCAAATCCTTGGCTTTACCTATTGGCTGTTGCCCAGGCTGGGGTCAAAGCGCTCGGCAGAGATGGTGCTCGGTGTCGGAGAGCTGGTCAGAGGCTTGAGGTTTTCGGACGGACTCGGAGTCGGACTGTGGTCGGGTGCTTCCAGGATGCTGCATCAGCAAGTTTGTGGCACTGGAAGCTTCCTTCAACCGTCTGCATGAGATGATGGGACTTTCGAGAGACTTTGAGACTTTTTTTACCGTGCCCATGGTCTGTTCTTCCATCAAATTACGGTATTGCTTTGCACTGTTGTAACTATATGTTATAATTATGTGGTTTTTGTCAGTTTTTTTCAGTCTTGGTTTGTCTTGTGTTTCTGTGATATCATTCTGGAGGAACAAATTGTATCATTTCTTAATGCATGCATTACTAAATGACAATAAAAGAGGACTGCGTGTCCTCATAATCTTATCTAATGCTGCCGAACGCCTTACACCTCTGCAAGGGCCAGTTGCCGCGACCTCTCTCTGAACAGGGTATCCTTGGTCACCTGGACAGTGTGGTGAGTGCTCTTGGAACAACCCACATCAAACGCATCAGTAGAAAAGACACACCTTACAGCTTCAACATCATCTATATCAACCTCCTCTTCCAACCCGCAGGTACCGGGAAGTCCCTAAAGTTGAATGATTCAGCAGTCAACTTTCCCTCTTTTGCAAATAGTTTCTCCCCGGTTTGTCTCACAGGGACACTAGACATTACCATCACTGGGAAGAGATGTGCCAGGGGAATTCCCTGCTTGAAGGTGACCTCCCTCTTCGTAGTGTTCCTGACAGTCACTGCCATCATGTTCGTCTGTACAACCGAGGGTTTCTGCAATTTGGACCTCACCAGTACCCCAGCAGGCATTTCCGACTCCTCTCCGTGGTCTTCCGGATCATCCACCAAGAGGGTCTTGCCCTCAAGCATTCTGGGAAATTTGGGGTTTCCCATTATTCTCTCTACTTCCCCAGGCCATAACACGATTGGCTTTGACTGGGTGAACCACACAGTCCCTCGTCTAAACTCGTTACCTGGCCCAGTGCAGACATGCACTTCCTCAAAAACAGCTCGAAACACCAGGTGAATGGACAATGTCCTCAGGAACCTCTCTCCAGCTTTCTCCTTGCAGGCTCCCATGAGCCTCCTCGCAATAGGAGTGTTGGTCTCCACAAGAATTGAAACACCGACTCTCTCAATGGGGTCCGGACAAACTAGCGCTAATGTATCAAGGACCTCAGCCACTCTCACATCGTCCTCTGAAAACTCCAGCTTCACTGACAAATAATCATCATACAGATAATCACGCGCACTAAGACCCCAGATCTCTAGTGCACTGACTGGCATCAATGGTAAATGCGTCAAATACTGGTTGTAAAATGAATGGTACAGCAAAGTGACCTACGACCCTGTGTCAAGAATGGCTCTAGCATAAATACCCTCTATCTGTAGCGATACACTGGAGCTTGGCCCCACTAAGCCTTCAAGAATATCATCTTTTGCTTTAGGATGTTCCTTGATATATTGCTGGGAATGTGTTCCCCCGATACACCAGGCTGTACCCTCGATGGGTCTCTTTTAAATTTTCCCAACGACTCTGTTTGCTTAGGTAACTGGGTCTCACTCTCCGAGGGGTTTCCTGTCATTCACACTCCCACCTGAGGTGTCCCTCTTCACCACAGTTATAACAGACAATACCGCTCACTCCCTTCTCGTGTGACACTGGCTGCTAGCAGCCCTCCACATAGTCCATCCACTTAGAGGATCCACCTCCCTATCAGCTCCTTCATATGGGGGGGGTGGTCACACCTGCTGATAACAACTGGGACATCTCAGTTCTCAACTCTACCACAGTCTCCTCTACTCCCTGGGGCAGGCTATCCGTGGTCATTTCATCGCAGGGGACCACTACCGGGGACTGTACCCTGCTGACGGAGGCCTCCTGTAACCTCTGACGCATTCTCCTCCTCTCGTACCTCTGATCAGCTCAACAAATGAGGGACGGGGTGTGTCTTACGAAATAGTTGGAGACCCCAAGCGATCAGGTCCTGGGACTGGGTGCCTTTCGCTATCTGGTCCATTCTTAATTGATCCACCTCAGCCGTCTGAATGGCGCCTCTACGCTGCAAGCAATTTAGCTACCTCTCTAGCCGAAAGATGTAGACAGAAAGCTTCTCCCCCTTCTCCTGACACATGTTCTGAAACCCCACCATGAGCTCCATTGGGCTTCCTGTTGCACCAGACACCTTCTCTAGTGCTTGCATGTAGGGTGCAGAAGTGGCAAGGGGGTTCTGTGCCTTTACAGCTCTCACTACGTCAGCAGCCCGCCCACTCAAACTTTCAACCAATCACTATCGCTCTATGTCATCAGAGCACTGCCACTCATCTACAACTGAGAGGTTTGCCTCACTCAAGTCTCATACTCCTCTTCCCCTTTAGGGGTGGGCTTCGTTCCTCAGAACAGGCGGAACCTACAATAGCTGGGACTTCAAAACTGGGCATTTTTCATTTATTTGCCAAGGAGGTAAGGGCTGCTACCAATGCACTCTGCACTGGGGGGGGGCTAATTAGACATTCCAGATCACACTACTACTTCCCCTCGCTCCGCAGAAATGAGAGCACCCTATCTTTTAAGTCTCCGTCCCCAGCTACGGGAGACTTGACTTGTGATTTGGCCTGCTCTCCTACACTGTTCCCCCCCCCCAAAGGGTATGGACAGTTCACAGCACCCCCTCTCCTGGGGCCCCAATAGTACCAGGCAGTTTCACTGCCTTTACGTCAGCAGTAGACTGAACTAAAACAAAGACTGTGCCCACCATTTTATCAAACCTCCACCCCACAATCATAACTTTCCCTGCAGCTTTAACAGCTCTTAAAAGTTCAATTAACAATTCATCAGGAGTACGAATATCTACCCCACTCAACACACATGCATTTGTTACCAGTAACCCCGTGGATTCACACCACCGGTCACCTGGCAGCATCCATACCCATGTATCGTAATCACTTTATCAGACAATAGTTTGGCACAGGCTTAAACACACAACCCACTGGTTCAATGCTCAGGGAATCACACAGCATCCAATGAAATCGATCCCGGACCAGCCCCCACAATTGTAACCCTCGTGTTCTGTCGGCTGTGTAAGTCTGGGGAAGACAATCTCTGGCTCTGTTAAACAGGTGAGATTGAGATGTGAGTCCACCCTGAAACCCCCGTTTGTGTGGATGCTGTGGGATTTGTTACCCTGTTACAAAACAGTACCACAAAATAACAGACAGTACACTTTATAATTCTTAAGTAAATAGTGAAGAAAAAGCAAAAAAAGAAGAAAGTCCATTTTAACGAAACAGTCTAATGTGCACAAGTTGGAACTCATGGTTTCTCCTTTACCGATCCTCCTTTGATCTCTCCGGCCTTCATTGGGTCATGGATTCGCTCCGGTATCTTCTTTCTTCATCTCCTGCCAGACAAAAGATCCAGACCACTCTGGTGTCAGGCACACGGCATGAAATTACCCTCCCCTCATTGGACGGCTCAGATTCCAAAGCACCCATTATCTCTAAACATAACCCAAACACTGCTTCTACAGAAAGACCATTACATTAGCAGTGAAACCTTTCCCAGGTGGTTCCTGACACCACCACAATCTCTTCAGCCACCTCTTTCCGAACTCTGGGGTGTGCACCATCTTGTCCAGTTGACTTACCTACCTTCGGACCTTTCAGTTTCCCAAGAACCTTCCCTCTAGTTGTGGTAACTTCACACACTCCACGACTCCTGACACCTGGAACTTCCACCATACTGCTAGTGTTTTCCACAGTGAAGACTGATGACTGATTTCATTTCTAGCTCTTTATTGAGAAGATCTTACCAGACGGACAGACCAAGAGATTCAAGGATATGTTCACAGCCTCCTTGAAAAGTCACAACATCCCCATTGCATGGAACACCTGCCCCTTTACTGCTCAAAGTGGAGTAGAGACATTTTGGATGGAACTGAGCTGGGGAGCATACAGAGGCCCTTGAGCAAGTGACAGGAAGAGTGCAGCAGTTCACCAACAATCCCCAGCCCTGCAGAGTTGCTGTTCCCACTTTGGCCTCATCAGAGCTTGCATGGAAGCAGATGATTTCAGGACAGCCTAAGGGTTACGCTAAATGGCAGCAGGAGGTCAGAGCTTGCATGGAGTGCATGTTGATTGTTTAGATGTAGCTGCTACAGAAAGCCTCTTCCCAGTGATCACACAATGGGTCAATATGTGGAAGCTAGATGGCAACATTCTCCTCTAAAATGGAGTCCCTTGTAGGTCTGGGGCTTGAGGAAATTTGCAATATTAAACAGTTCCTGTGAGGATACGCCTTTCACGTCATCATTGCTGGTTGTTGGCAGGAACGGGACTCAGGGTCCAGGGTCATTGGGATATGGACAGACGGAAGGTGCCGTGTGTGGTGTGTTTAATGTTTCAGTAATATTTGAGTAATACTGCGAACATGTTGTTTGATTAAGCATTCTTTGTTTCTCTAAATCACATATTACAGTATATATGTAATAGTACATGAATTGTATACGTCATCACACCCCCACATCACATGTGTGTGCCTAAAGTAAAAATGAAGGTACAAGATCTCCCAGTCTCCCCCTGTTCTTATTCTAATTGATTTATGTTTTGGACTTACAAAACATAGCAGTGATGAGGAAGTTTTAAAAGAACCCGAGATGACTACCTACCTCTTGAAGTGCAGCGAGATGTTAGAGTTTAAAAACAAGCAGAATCAGGATAATTCATGGGTTCCTAAACTGTAAGTACCATATGAAAATAATCATAAATAAAACAAGAGAGCAGAAATAGCTGGCTTCAATCGAAAGATAGATGTGTTCAATTACTGCCAGTGTCTTCCACAGTGAAGACTGATGGAAAATACTTTTCAGTTCATCCGCCATTACCTTGTCCCCCATTACTACCTCTCCAGCATTGTTTTCCAATGGTCGAATATCCACTCTCACCTCTCTTTTAAACTTTATGTATCTGAAGAAACATTTGGAATCCTCTTTAATATTATTGGCTAGCTTACTTTTATATTTCATCTTTTCTTTCTTAATTACTTTTCTAGTTGCCTTCTATTGATTCTTAAAAGCTTCCCAATCCTCTAACTCCCCACTCATTTCTGCTCTATTATATACCCTCTCTTTGGTTTTTATGTTGGCTTTGAGTTCTCTTCCTAGCCATAGTTGTGTCATCTTGCCTTTAGAATACTTCTTCCTTTTTGGATGTATATATCTTGTGCCTTCCAAATTGCTTCCAGAAATTTCAGATCCCTGCCAATGTTCTTTTCCAATCAATTTTGGCCAACTCTTCTCTCATGCCTCTGGAATTTCCTTTACCCCACTGTAATACTGATACATTTGACTATCTTCTCCTTTTCAAATATCAGGGTGAATTCGATCATGTTATGATCACTCTCCCCTAAGGGTTCTTTTACTTTAAGCTCTCTAACCATTTCTGCTTGACTGCACAACACCCAATCCAGAATAGCCGATCCCCTAGTGGGCTCAGCCACAAGCTGCTCTAAAAAGCCATCCCATAGGCATTCTAGAAATTCCCCCTCTTGGGATCCAGCACCAACCCGATTTTCCCAATCTACCTGCACATTGAAGTCCCCCATGACTATTGCAACATTACCCCTTTGGCATGCATTTTCTGTCTCCCACTGTAATTTGTAGGCCACATCCTTACTACTGTTTGGGTATCTGTATACAACTCCCATCAGGGTCCTTTTACCTTTGGCTCTGTTCACAATCATTCAACATCTTCCGACCCTATATCACCTCTTTCTAATGATTTGATTTCATTTTTTACCAACAGACCCACACCACCCCTCGGTCTGTCTGCTTGTCCTTTCAATACAGTGTGTGTCCTTGGACATTAAGCTCCCAGCCATAATCTTCTTTCAGCCATGATTCAGTGATGTCCACAGCATCATACATGCCAATCTGTAACTGTGCTACAAGTTCATCTACCTTATTCCATATACTGCACACATTCAAATATAACACCAGTCCTGTATTCGCCCTTTTCAATTTTGTTTGCCTTTTACATTGCAACTCATCCTGTTGACTGTAAGTCATCAGCCTCTCCTTGTTAGGAGTCTCATTACAGATTGCCTTTGTTTGTAAACCAACTACCCCATCCTCAGCACTATCACTCTGCTTCCCACCCCACTGCCAAATTAGTTTAAAACCTTCTGAACAACTCTAGCAAATCTACCCACAAGGGTATTGATCCCCCTCAGGTTCAGATGTAACCTGTTCCTTTTGTACAGGCCCTATCTCCCCAGAAGAGATCCCAATAATCCATAAATCTGAACCCCTGTCCCATGCACCATTTCCTCAGCCACGCATTCACCTGTCAAATCATCCTATTCTTACCCTCACTGGCACGTGGCCCAGGCAGCAATCCAGAGATTATTACCCTGGAGGTCCTGTTTCTCAGCTTTCTTCAGGACCTCCTCTCCTTGCCTATCTACGTCATTGGTGCCAATATGCTCCAAGACCTCTGGCTGCTCACCCTTATCCTTAAGAATGCCTCAGACTCGATCCGAGATATCCCTGACTCTGGCACCAGGGAGGCAACATACCTTCCTGGTGTCTCTATCGTGTTCTCAGAATCTTGTCTCTATTCCTCTGACTAAGGAATATCCTGTCTACACTGCAGTCTGCTTCACCTCTCTGCTCTGCTGAGTCACTGCACTAAGTGCCAGGGATACGGTTACTGTGGCTCCTCCTCGGTAGGTCGACCTTACAACAGTATCTAAGGTTATATTCCTATCATCGAGCGGACCAGCCACAGGGGTACTCTGTGCATTTCCCCTCCTTCTCCTGACAGTCACCCAGTTACCTGTCTTCTGCAATCTAGGGGTAACTACCTCCCTGTAGCTCCTGTCTATCACCTCCTGATGAGTCGAAGGTCATCAAGCTGCAGCTCCGTTTCCTTAATTCATTCTCTCAGAAGCTGCAGGGTGGTAATCTCTGGATTGCTGCCTTTAATTGTGCCAGTGAGGGCAAGAATAGGATGATTTGGCAGGTGAACGTGTGGCTGAGGAACGGGTACAGCGGGCAGGAGTGAAGACCGAAAGAGAAAGTTGCCTCACCCAAGGTTGATGAGCCAAAGCCACCCTAAATACCAGCACACTCAAAAGAATGGCCACTCCACTTGCACCTGCGTTACTTTTATTCGCCCTTTCGAATGAATCCCTCTCTGTCGATTGGTTGCCACACAACTCAGAGAAACTGCCGTGAAGCTCTGCCTGTTAAACCTTGATCATGGAATTAAGAAAGGTACTGGATGACCTTCAAGGCTGGCATTGAAAAACTCAAACATATCAAGGGTAAAATAGTTAAATGAAAATACCACAAAGTTTTACAAGGTCTGTCTGGTTTCTTGTACCATCTGTGATAAAATATCCAATCAGCCAGATCACATGGAGGCTGAAGGGATTCTTTCCAAGGTTAAGTGGAGCCCATGGGCAATGCCAATGGTACCAATAGCTAAGAAGAATGAGTCTGTCAGGATCTGTGGTAATTTTGTGGTAATCAACTGATTAACAAAAGTAGATCAATACCCTCTGCCCAGGATAGAGGATATCTTTGCAAACCTTTTTGGAGGACAACTCTTTGGCAAAGTGGACTTAGCTGAGGCCTATGTACAGATGGAGATGGAATTAAGAGTCCAAAGTGTTTCTCACTATCAACACTCACAAAGGGCTTTATTGCTATAATTGGCTTATTTCTGGAGTAACATCTGCACCTGCACTCTGGCAGTATGGACTATGGACCAGGTGCTGCAGGGCTGCCCAGGCACTCAGTGTTACCTGGATGACATTATTGTTACTGGAAAGATGACAAGAAACACCTCCAAAATCTTAAGACAGTGTTAAAAAGATTAGAAGATTATGTAATCAGAGTACATTGCAACAAGTGTGAATTCTTTAAACCAAACATCACTTACTGTGGTCACACCATTGTAGCACAAGATTTTACACAAGAACTCTGAGAAAACTCAAGCAGTGATGGATGCCCCAAGGGCAAAATATGTGTCACAGTTGTATTCCTTTTTATTATTTATCAATTACTACAACAGGTTCCAGCCAGACCTGGCTACTATGCTCCTCTTCTTAAACTCATTACTACAGATCAGGAATAAATAGCAGTGGACAAAGCTGTGTGAGGTGGTTTCCAAAAAGGTAAAGGAAATGGTGATGTCAGACGTTGTACTTACCCTGTCCCGTGAAGTTTGCTATGCACTGTTCCGGATGCCAACACATCCAGAAGAGAGGTGTCCAGAGCTGGCAGAACCTCTTCCTGCAGTCCAGAGTCAACTCCTACAACCCAGGAGGAAGCCCCTGAACCTGAGACTGTCTCACAGCCACAAGTCTCACCTGCCAGCAGAGTGACTCCTTTGTCAGGAAAGGCATTACCCCACAAGAGTAAGAAATCCTCCACAATGATTAGATCTCTAGGCCTGAATGGGACAATTTAAAGTTTACTACGCTGTGGACGCTATAGTAGTTGAATTACTTATTTTTTCTCTTTTTTTTAAATTTTATTTTTATTTGGGTAAGGAATTCACAAGTATCATGTACTTTTTTCACATGTATAACCTTTTCCATTTTTTTATATGTATAAAACTATAATTATTTATACATTTTTAAGTACACATTGAGATGATATAAAAGGAAGTTAGACACTTAAATAGATAATTATGTACAGTGGTAATTCTAATCTATTAGGCTAAGTAATGGTATTAGTTGTTAAGAAAAATAGTAATAATAGTTTCCATATATCTCTTCTGGACCATTTCTACTGGTCCAAAATGTTGTATGTAACAACCATTGTAGGCGTTTATATCCTAATTTGTTCATGCTTGCTCCTGCCCCCCAACATAATTATCCAATCCCTATGTACTTATTTACTTAATTTTATCATTTTTTATCCCTTTCCCAAATCTTTTCCTTTACTTGTATTAATTCTCTATTTTCCAAAAGAAAACAAAAAACAGTAAACATTTAGACTAGGGGTGCTTACGTTAGCAATATCACTGTGTTGGTGAGAAGAGCAGTATAAATCATTAAGAGAGTCACCTAAAGTCTGCTCCCATTGGGGTTATATATTCAATCCATTTATTCCAGATTTGATAAAATTTTTCTTTTTGAATTCTCAGGGAGTAAGTCAACTTTTCCATTTTAAATATTTCCAAGATAATTCCGTGCCAATCTTCTAATGTAGGTGGTATTGGGTTTAGCCACTTTCTAGTGATTGATTTCTTACATGCCGCTAAAAGGGCCTGCAGCAACCTTATATCTTCCTTCTGTTCAAGAAACAATACATGCCTCAAATAGAGCGTCTCAAAGTTCAGAGGTATCTGGGTCCTAAGTACCTTAACTAATGTTCTATGAATACCTTCCCAATATATACTTAATTTAGGGCAATCCCAGAAAATACGAAAATGATTTGCCTCCTTGGAGCCGCACCTTCTCCAACACGTCACGTTTGTATCTTTATATTTTTCCTGATATGGGGTCTTGAAGTATCTTATAATATTTTTCCAACAATGTTCTCTCCAAATCAAAGAATTAGTCGAAGACCACTGAAAGCTGCAGATTTTCCCCCAAGCCTCCTCTGAAAGTACCAACCCCGCTTCTTTCTCCCACTTCTCTTTAATATACAATGTGTTTACATTTTTAGCATGGGAGAGTGCATTATATAATCGAGAAACTGATTTACTAGGTATTGAACTGCAAGCCGAATTCAGAATCTTGAAAAATTCTAATTGTTGATAGGTCTGTATATCTACAACTCTGGTTAACATAATTTCGTACTTGAAGGTACCTAAAAAAGTCATTGTGTTCTAGGCCATGTTCGTCCTGCAGGATTTGGAAACTTTGTAATACTCTTTTATCTATAAATGAGAGGTAGGTTGTAAGACCTTTTTTTATCCATAGTTCAAATCTTTTATCTCCTCTGTTGGGAAGGAAATCGGTATCATATGCACACCATCTGAAGAGCTTTAACATGTTATTAATTCCACACGAATTAACCACCTTCTGTCATACTTTTAATGTAAGATTTATCCAACTGTTTTTAAATTTTTCCAATTGGGCCATCAATCCTTTGTCAGCTATTGAGGCCTGTAGAGGAAAACTGTCAACTAATCCAAATTCTATTTCCTTCCATCTAGCCTTATATTCCCTATTACACCAATATAACAGAGGGGTTATCTGTGAGGCATAAAAATAATTTCTTAGGCAAGGAAGAACCATACCTCCTCCTTCCTTCCCTAACTGTAAGGTGTTATATCGAATTCTAGGTTTCTTTCCTTGCCAAATGAAGCGGGAAATCCATTTGTCCCATTCCCTGAATTGATTATCATCCACCTCCACAGGTAAAGTACGGAAAAGATACAGTAACCGAGGAAGAATATTCATTTTTATAGTATTTATCCTTGAATTTAAACTTAAAAAGGCGATAAGATTCCATCTATGCATATCTGCTTTTATCTCTGAGATTAATGGCCCATAATTTACCTGTGACAGCATTGAAAGATCCTTCGGCAGGGTTATTCCTAAATATTTTAACGATTTAGCTTCCCACTTAAGATCGTATGTATCCTGCAATTTTTTGGATGGTGTATAATTTAGGGACATAATCTGCGTTTTCTTTACATTTATTTTTTAACCTGATATTTTCCCAAAGTCATCCAACAGTGTAAACAATCCTATAAATAATTTTTCTGGTTCACTCAGATAGACCAAAACATCATCTGCGAATAACGCCACTTTCTGTTCAATCCCTGCCACCTTGATACTGAATATATACTGTATGTACATGGGTTGACAAGCATTCAGTCCTGATAAAGGGCCTTGCCCAAACCATCCACTGTTTATTCATTTCCATAGATGCTGCCTGACCTGCTGAGTTCTTCCAGCAATTTTTGTATATGTTGCTTTAGATTTCCAGCATCTGCAGATTATAAAAACAAGAAGTAAGCAATGTACACAAAATGCTGGAGGAACTCAACTGTTGTGATGAGGCCACCCTCAGGTTGGAGGAGCTCCACCTATTATTCCATCTGGGTAGCCTCCAACCTGATGGCACGAACATCGATTTCGCAAACTTCAGGTAATGCCCCCTCCCACTTCACCAGTCCTCATCCTGTCATGGTCCGGTCCGTGAAGTCCATATTCCGGTTCATGGTCCAGTCCATTGACCCTTGCTCCAGGTTACCCTGCCAACTCTGTTTCTGTTCTTGTTGAGTATTAATTGAGGCAGCTGATGCTCGTTGGGGCTGGCTGCATAAATACCTTCAGAGACCAGGGCATGGCTGCTGGATTGTTCTTGTCCTTACTCTTTGTATCCCTTCCTCTGCCTTCTGTTTCGCCTGAAGCCCTGCCTTGTCTTGCTGGTAACTCTCGCCTCGCCTGAAGTTCTCATCTTGCCTTGCCTTGCCTTGTCTTGTCTTGCTGGTAACTCCCGACTCATCTCGCCTGCAATCTTATCCTGGAGCCACCCTGTACCTAGCTCCCTTCCCGTCCCTTGCCTCCGCCCAGGTAAGCCAGGCTGTCTTGCCGTTACCTGCGGTTGGTTTTGTCCCTTCCTGTCCCATGCCTCCGTCGGGTGGTGATCCGCGCCCTGCCCAGGAGTACCACGCCCTGCCCGGGAGGAGCCTGCCTAGCCTCCTGAAGACTCCAGCCTCCTGCCAAGCCTCGCCTCAAGTCTCTAGCCTCCAGCCTGAAGACTCCAGCCTCCTACCAAGCTTCGCCTCTAGCCTCAAGCATGAAGATTCCAGCCCCCTACCTCCTGCCAAGCCTCACCTCTAGCCTCAAGCCTGAAGACTCCAGCCTCCTGCCTCCTGCCAAGCCTCGCCTCTAGCCTGAAGACTCCAGCCTCCTGCCTCCTGCCAAGTCTCAAGCCTGAAGACTCCAGCCTCGTCCTGCCTGCCTGCCAAGCCTCGTCCTTGCCTAGTTCTGGGGTCTGAGCCAGAGGCAAGACCCAGGTACTGGGTCCTTGTCCAGTCTCTGACTTGGAGTCCAAGCCTAGGCTCCCAGCTCTCTTGTCCAGTCCTGTTCCAGGTTCCTGGTTTTCATGTCCATGTTCTTGCCCTCACCCTGTATCCTATTCCTGTCCCTAGTACTTCAGTGTCTGTGTCTTGCACTTGGGTCCATTCCTAGCCACCTCCGTATGACACATCCTTTTTGTTTTTCTCACCTTATCTCTTTGCCTGCCCATTTCCTCCCTCTGGTACTTCTCTTTTTTTCTTCCATGGCCTTCTATGCATATCAGATTCCCCCTTCTCCAGCCCTGTATCTCTCTCACCGATCAACCTACCAGCTCTTTACTTCACCCCTCCCCCTCCCGGTTTCACCCATCACCTTGTGTTTCTCTCTCCCCTCCCCACTACCTTTTAAATCTACTCCTCAGCTTTTTTTCTCCAGTCCTGCCAAAGGGTCTTGGCCCCAAGCACGGACTGTACTTTTTTTCCATAGATGCTGCCTGGCCTGCTGAGTTCCTCCAGCAAAATATTATCTGCAGATTTTCTCGATTTTCTGCATCCTATGTTGAGTTGGAGCTTATAGCTAAGCACAGTGTGTTGTGTATTTAACATTTCAGTAATATTTGAGTAATCTTGTAAATATGTTTGATTAAACATCCTTTGTTTAAATAATTCATTGTGGGTTCTATGTAATACTATCATATGCGCGCGTCTCACTTAACGTGTAAAGGAAGCTGACAAGTTCCCACTTCTCCCGTGTTTTTCTTCCAATTAGTGTGATATTGTGCACATCGCCGAGGCGTGGCACCCGAATGGGTAAAACATTAAAGGCACCTTGCAGTGAAGCGGCAGTATATTCCTCAGTGCAAAACTAGTATCAGGAAAAGAACATCAAACCATTTATCAGTGTATACAACAGAATTAATGGCAGTATTGAGTGCATTATCTTGCATAGAAGAAAATAATATCAAAAAGGCTGTAATCTGTCTAGACAGTTTATCTGCATTAACCTCGATCAAATCAAGAAAATCAGAGAGTAGACAGGATATTTTATTGGAGATTTTGTGCAAGTTATATACACTGACCAAAAATGGGGTAGAAGTAAGCTTTCTTTGGGTTCCTGCTCATTGTGGAGTGGAGGGTAATGAAAAGGTGGATAGTGTAGCTAAACAGTCGCTCAAATCATCTATAATGGAGGTCCAGATCCCTCTCAGGAAAGAGGAAGGCAAGAGCATTATTAAAATACGTATTGAGGAGGCATGGCAGAAGCATTGGGATGAGAGTGAAACAGGGAGACAACTGTACAAAATACAGAGGCAAGTCAGATACAAAAGATTGTCAAGTGGATATAGAAAGGCAGAAGTGATCATCAGTCATCTGAGAATTGGACACACAAGTCTTAATTACACATTACACAAAATAGGGAAACGTCCAACTGGGTTGTGTGAATACTGTAATCAACCAGAAACAGTTGAACATGTATTGATAAAATGTAAGAAGTATCAAAAACAGTGAAGATGATAGGAGCATTTAAGATAAACAAAAAAAATTGATGTGGGTATAGAAGACATTTTAAGTGGGAATTCAAGAGAAATATAGACCTATATCATGAAGTATCTGAAGGATTCAGATTAGGGAATGCAATTCTTTTCCCTTCTCCTGTTTATCCAACGATCCACACTCCAGTCTCGCAGGTGGCGGTAATGCACCAACCGCCATAAAACAACACAGGAAGAAGCAGAAGCAGCGGCAGTATCATCATCGCAAATGAAACTCGCATTTACCAGCCAAAGCTTCTCCTGAAATTCCGCAGCCCGTCACTTAAGAAAATCACAGGGGGGGGGGGGTGTGGCATTACGAGAAAGGAGGGAAGGGCAGGTAAATGTGAGAGGAAAGGACGGGAGAATTGTGAGTGGGAATGGATAGGAGTGAGGAGGAATTTCAGTAGGGAAGGGGAACGAGGATATGCGGAAACTGGTAGGAGAGGTGCGGGATGTGGAGGGGCGGGCTGCGGGGGAGCTGTGGTAGAGGAGGGGCGGGATGCGGAGGAGCTGCGGTTGGGGAGGGGTGGGATGCGGGGGAGCTGCGGTAGGGGAGGGGCGGGATGCAGGGGAACTGCGGTTGGGGAGGGGCAGGATGCGGGTGAACTGCGGTTGGGGAGGGGTGGGATGCGGGGGAACTGCGATTGGGGAGGAGTGGGATGCGGGGAACTGCGGTTGAGGAGGGGCGAGATGCGGGGGAACTGCGGTTGGGGAGGGGCAGGATGCGGGGGAGCTGCGGTTGGGGAGGGGCGGGATGTGGTGGAGCTGCGGTTGGGGAGGGGCAGGATGCGGGGGAGCTGCAGTTGGGGAGGGGGCGGGATGCCGGGGAACTGCGGTTATGGAGGGGCGGAATGCGGGGGAGCTGCGGCTGGGGAGTGGCTGGATGCGGCGGAGCTGCGGTTGGGGAGGGGCGGGATGCAGGGGAGCTGCGGTTGAGGAGGGGCGGGATGCGGGGGAGCTGCGGTAGGGGAGGGGCGGGATGCGGGGGAACTGCGGTTTGGGAGGGGCGGGATGCGGGGGAGCTGCGGTAGGGGAGGGGCGGGATTCCGGGGAACTGCGGTTGGGGAGGGGCGGGATGCGGGGGAGCTGCGGCTGAGGAGGGGCCAGATGCGGGGGAGCTGCGGTTGAGGAGGGGCGGGATGCGGGGGAGCTGCGGTTGAGGAGGGGCGGGATGCGGGGGAGCTGCGGTTGAGGAGGGGCGGGATGCGGGGGAGCTGCGATAGGGGAGGGGCGGGATGCGGGGAACTGCGGTTGGGGAGGGGCGGGATGCGGGGGAGCTGCGGCTGGGGAGTGGCTGGATGCGGCGGAGCTGCGGTTGGGGAGGGGCGGGATGCGGGGGAGCTGCGGTTGGGGAGGGGCGGGATGCGGGGGAACTGCGGTAGGGGAGGGGCGGGATGCGGGGGAGCTGCGGTTGAGGAGGGGCGGGATGCGGGGGAGCTGCGATAGGGGAGGGGCGGGATGCGGGGAACTGCGGTTGGGGAGGGGCGGGATGCGGGGGAGCTGCGGCTGGGGAGTGGCTGGATGCGGCGGAGCTGCGGTTGGGGAGGGGCGGGATGCGGGGGAGCTGCGGTTGGGGAGGGGCGGGATGCGGGGGAACTGCGGTAGGGGAGGGGCGGGATGCGGGGGAGCTGCGGTTGGGGAGGGGCGGGATAGCGGAATGGACCCCAGGGTCCCACGAAGTGAAAAATAAAAACAGCAGATGCTGAAAATCCGAAACAAAAACGGAGAAGTCCCGATGAAAGTTCTCCGCGTGAGACGTTTGTTTCCCTCGATACCGTCTGACTTGCTGAGTTCCTCCAGCAAGTTTGTGTTGGTCAAAACCGGAAAGTGTCCCCGACAGGAAACGTTGATGCAGTTTACGAGCCCTGACCTGACTACATTACTGCCAACATTTTCTGTTCATTTCCGGCTGGATGCACCTGCATGACAATTGAATTTAGAACTTGAACGTGTTCACCCAGTGCCGCCAGAAATACGGTGTGTATGTCAGCGAGAGATTTCCTGTCCCCGTTGCTCGCCTCTCGGTGTGGAGACGGGACGCTGCCTGCCTCGCTCTTTAAAACCCAGGGATTTGAAGCCTTTGGGTGCCAATGAAGAGGTTCATACGGATTCGGTCCAAATTAATATTAGAAAGATTAGTTTAACGCTTTTGATTTTGTATACCTAGTGAACGAATATATCACCTTAAATACAATAATGTTAGAGTCAGCTCTTCTATTCAGCGCGGTTACAGTAAGTTTTAAAGGAAGTCAGGAATCTTCTGAATCACATTTGGTCCCGTGTTTATTTCTGGAGGATTACGGCGGTGGCAGAAGGCGTTCCATTTTAATCCATTAGCCCCAGGGCCGGCCGGGAGACCAGCTCCGTCCGCTTCACCAATGCCACTGCCAACGGCTTCATCCGCAGCCGCCCCAGAGCAGCCCCGCAGCTGCGGAAGCCCCGCTCCATCTCGAAGGTTTGTGCTTTAAAGTATTGGAATGGCTCCTCGAGCGACGCTCTCTGGTGGGCGGACGGCTGGGCCGGTCGGTCCAAAACCGGAGAACATTTGACCAAAGTACAGTACAGTTTTCCCCTCATCATTCGCGACCGGAATGTGGGGGCACCACGGATTGGAAAGGACATTCAAGTGTACTGTTGGGAAGAAAGAGTTAGCGAGAAAGAAGCCGGGAGGTTAGATGATATGTTGTGATTCGAGCCCACGCCGGACGTCCCAGATACGTGCTTGTGGCAGGTTTATTCTTTGTCATGAGCTGCTGTTACGTTTTGGCCAGCCTGTTATAGGAAAGATCATTAAGCTGATAAGACGTGCAAGAATGTTGCCAGGATTCGAGGGGTTGGGGCACGCTAGGACTTTATTCCTTGGAGCAGAAGAGTCCTATAGGCGATCTTAGAGATGTATGAGATCACGGGAGGGGCATAAATAGAGTTAATACACACAGTTTTCCCTTCGGGATTTGGAGAACCAAAAAACGAGAGGACATAGTTTGAAGATGAGATTTACTGGAAAGATGAATGGCAAGTTGTTCGTGCAGAGGCTGGAACAAGCTGCCGGAGGAAGTGGTTGAGGCAGGTAGACGGATAGGACAGGGACGTGGATAGGAGAGGTTTATGGTGTGCTGGGTCGGTAAGGACTGATCTGAAGGGTTTAATTCCCTGGTGTATTACTCTGAGGTAGAACAGAGTTTGGTCAGACCCAGTGCAAACAGCTGACAAAAATGGTGGAAACACAGCAGTGTCTGGGGTGGGGGGGGGGGAGGGAGAAACAAACCACATCCTATCTGTAGATCTGGGTGGAGGCATCGAGCTGCCAGTGGGCTGCCAACATCTGTGGGTGGGGTTGGGCTGGGATGGGCATCCTTTGCCTGTATCCGCACCCTTGCCCACCCCACACTCTCTGCACCCACTGTCCCTAACCACCACCATCCTTTACTCCACTAACCTTGGCCACTGAACCACTTCTGCCTCCCATCCACCCTTTGGCTGTTAACCCTTTCATGGGCCTGGAAAGGAACTACCCGCATCCCCTCCACAGTGGCCGCCCAACCTATTGTGGACGTTCTGCTAAAGTTTAAGCACTTGAGACGGTTCTTGGGGTGTGTTGGTGACGAATGTGCTTTTTGCAGGAAGGTTTTCCCGTGATCTGCACTCGGGCCAAGTCTTCATGTGGACTTGTCCATGGCTGTTCTGGGCGTGCGGTTCACCAGGAGACAGAGAGACAGACTGGCCCAGGCGCTGCGGATGCTGAACTGGGTGTTGGTGCTGACGGGGATGGTTTTGATCAGCCTAGGGATCTACCTGACCCTGGAGGTGAGGAAACGCAGTGAGGTAATGGTGATCAGTGGGGGAACCTCTCTCCCCAAAATGCTGGTGGTGGTGGGAGCCATCACCTGTGGCATCAACCTGCTGGGGAGCAAGATCTGCCATGACTGCTGGGACAACAAATTCTCCTGCTGGAGGCTGCTCATGGTTCCCTACATCACCTGCACCACCTTCTTATCCATCTTCATCCTGGTGGGGGCCTTGATGTGCTACAGCATGAGGAGCACACTGGAGGAATCCCTCGACCTGGGCCTCCAGCGTGCCATGAGGTTCTACAAGGACACCGACACCCCGGGCCGCTGCTTCCTCAAGAAGACCATGGATGAGCTGCACGTGGAGTTCCGTTGCTGCGGCAACAACGGCTTCAGGGACTGGTTTGAGATCCAGTGGATCAGCTCTCGCTATCTGGACATGAACTCCAAAGAGGTTCAAGAGTAAGTGGAAGGGAGGGGTGGGGTGCGGGGTGGGACAGGACCTGTGATTCCCCTTGCCATTCCCCTCATCTTCAATATATGTATTGAATGTGGCTGCTTGGAGATTCAATTGATACCGATAAATTGAGACATTTCCATTTCCTCTCCCCCCACCCCACCCCGCCCCGCCCCTCCCCAATCCTAGTATTTGACCAACCGGCAAATACCCGTCTTCCTCCTCCGCTCCATCTTCAGTACGGGTTATCTTCGATTTAATTCAAGAATCCCAAATCCCTCATTCCCAAACCATGAATGCACTTTGCCTCACAGGACAGGATTACAGAACTTGGGCCCAAACTCTCAAAGCTCAGGGCACCATTCTCACCGGCTGCCCTCTCAACACAACATCTGTTGTAAGTGGTTCTGGCCACCGTGGGTTTGAATTCTTCAGACCCGGAGGCTTTCCCAGGACACCATGCTGAGAAGGAAGTGGCGAAAGATAGCTGTACAAATGGTCTAGGGCGGTACAGTCGCAAAATCTGCAATAGATTAGGCTACTATTGGTAAATCAAAATTTTTAAAGAACCAATGCTGAAAATCTTGAATAAAAAGAGGAAATGCTGGAGGTGCTCAGCAGGTTAGGCCGTATCCTCAGAGAGAGAAGTTCATTTAGACAATGAGTCTTCAATTTGAAAGGTTAACCCTGTCTCAGTCTGCCTGTCATGTACTGAACGTTGAAATATGGATGCAGTGGGGGCAGGTTAACAGGAGCAATAAAGCTATGATGAGTGGAGCAACGGCTGGATACTTGAATTAATTGCACTGGCGGCGAGAAGGGTGGGGGGAATACACATGAAGGGTTTGAGGAAGTGCGAGCAAGGACGGAGTGAAAGTGGTGTTCGAACAAAAGCAGAACACAACTAGTGAATCAGAGTAAATGCCCACCTTTGGCACGTTGGGTGAAGAGCTAAACATCCACTCTTCACATGTCTGAACTCCAGCAACATCATTCGCATTACTCGAAGAGATTCCTGATACAAGGTGGAGAAGCTGGGAGAAGGAAGGGATTAATGAAGGAGGATGGGGGGGAGAGGGGATGAGAAGCTGGAAGAAGGAGAGGATGAGGGTGGGGATCTGAGGAATGTGGTATGGGAGAAAGTGGGATCAATGTGCGTGTGTGGTTAGAGTACAGGGTGTCATTGTGCAGTCGGCGTCAGTGCATGGGAGGAGAGGGGGCGTCAGTGCATGGGGGGGAGTGGGGTGTCGGTGCGTGTGGGGAGTGGGGAGAGGGGGTGTCGGTGCGCGGGGGAGTTGGGGCGTCAGTGCGCGCTGGGGAGTGGGGGTGTCGGTGCGTGGGGGCAGTGGGGGTGTTGGTGCGTGGGGGAGTGGGGTGTCGGTGCACGCGGGGGAGTTGGGGGTCAGTTCGCGCGGGGAGTTGGGGTGTCAGTGCGCCTGGGGAATGGGGGTGTCAGTGCGTGGGGGGAGTGGGGATGTTGGTGCGTGGGGGGGGGGAGAGGGAGTGTCAGTCCACGCGGGCGAGTTGGGGCGTCTGTGCGTGTGGGAAGTGGAGATGTCTGTGGGGGTTGGGTGTCTGCGTAATATACTGTATTAAAATGAATGTGAATAAAACCAATGTGTAAATAAGGTCGAGTTATAAGGATTGGTGTTAAGTTCCTGTCCTCTGTATGCTGCACCATATCTCTCAGAAACACAGCTGATCAGTCAACAAGAAATGCAGTATAGCTTAAAAATATGATGAAATTCTAAAACTGTGCAGAAATCAGAATAATTCATTTTTGTTAAACTTACTGTTCATTATCAAAGAAGTGTCTCATAAACTGCTTCTATCAATATCACACAAAGCACTGAGGGAACTCGGTGGTCAGGCAGCATCTATGGAGGGGAGTGGACAGTGAATATTTAGGGTCGAGATCCTTGATCTGGTCCAGATGAATCTTCAAAGGTGGGATAAACTGGGAGTGTGAAATATTCACTAATTATGAACCATTGTTATTACTGAAAATGTGCAATCCCCATTAAGCTATATTCTGAAAGCAAAAATATCAAATCATTCATACCATACTTACGGTAATATATTTATATTTTTCCTGTAAAAAGCAGCACTTTGATAAACAGCTCAACGTTGGGGGTCGGGGTCGGGGGTGGGGGTGGGGGTGGGAGCCAAATAGAATTGGCAGCACTTGATTAAAGCCCGGACAAGAGTGACTGTGTGCCCATCGTAACTCGACATGTTCGGGAGTCTAACTTGCACTATTACACGTTCTAGGAGTTGGTTTTCTTGGCACATTTGTTTGTTTATTTAGCGATACAGCGCTGAGTAGGCTGTTCCAGCCCTTGGACCCACTCCGCCCCTGCAAGCCCTGATCCTAACGCCGTGCCCGGTAATAGCATTGCTCTAACCGCTACAACGCCATGGTATCTAAAATTTAAGTGGAGTAAAGCTACAGGGAGTTCTGGAGGAAGCAGAGAGTCTCTGGCACTTCTTGCTCCGTGGGTCTGTGGGATAGAGGCAGTGTCCTGAAAGTATGAAAAGATTAACCATAAATGCATTGGGTTCTTCAGCTGCTAATTACAATGTAATTTAATGGAATCATCTGCAAGTCAAGTAGCAAGACATAATCAAAAGGACAGAAAATGGTAAATGGGAATAATATCGCTACCAATTGGCTTCAGATTTCGGTCTGATCAGTAATCTCATTGTTAATCCTAATGGTTGTCAATCAAAAGATTTAGAAACGTGTTAGTCTGTGCCCCGAGGATGCGGATGTCACCATTGACAGAAGATACACATGAGAAATAAAAATGGCAATTTGGAAAAATGTTACAAGAACCATAGAGCTGTGGAGGCAGATTGGTTCTTGCCTTTCAATACAAAAAGTATTTCCAGCCACGAGGAAGGAGGAAGGAATGGGACTAATGGAATAACTCTTTCAAAGAGCTTGTCTGGTTAGCTGGCTGAATGGGTTGTCTCTGAGAGCTCATTGACTTATTTTTTGGGTTAATTGAAGTTAAATTGGTGTTGTATTATGTTCACATGTGAGCTGTTCTCCCACTGTAGCCGTTTGAGGAGTAATGTGGATGGGAAGTATTTGTTGGATGGCATTCCCTTCAGCTGCTGCAACCTCAACTCGCCCCGTCCTTGTATCCAATTTCAACTCACCAACAACTCAGCCCACTACAACTACGACTACCTGACTGCAGAGATGAACCAGTGGATGATAGGCTGTCGACAAGCACTACTGGATCATTACACCCCAATTACGCAGTCTATCGGGCTCTCCATGCTGTTCATCTGGCTCTTTGAGGTAAACCATCGCAGCAGAGTGTGCAGTAACTCCCTTCCCTCCCTTTGTATCGATGCTGGCTGCACCAAGCTGCAAACTTAAAACGATTTTTTTTTGAGGACTCCAGCTTCTCAGTCAGAAGGTTGTGGGGAAAAAGCCCATTGATGGAATTGAGTCCAAAACCCTGAGCTGATGAACCAAGGGCACACTGAGAGTGTGTGCTGTAACAAATGCTTCTTTCAGGTGAGGTGATAAACAGAGGCCTTACCTGGCCTCTGAGTCTGTGGAGGAGGAAATATGAAGTTCCACTCTGTCTGAGCTAATATTTTCTTCTGATTTACAGAGAGTCCCCGGTTATGACAGAGTTCTGTTTGTAAGTCAGAAATGAACAGAAACAGTGTGTGGGAGAGGATCATAGGAACAGCTGTGGTGGAGAGCAAGCGGACGCAGGAAGAGTAGACTCCCTCGGTGAGGGAGGGAGTGGGTCCACTCCATGCTCACAGCTCTGTTCAGCTCCACTCAGCACCTAGTTGTCATGGCTGAGGGACTGGGGGTTGCAAGGGAGAGAAGGCACATGGGAAAATTCCTGTTCCCAGAAGATGCAGCAACTGGCAGGTCCATCTTCTTGCATCTAAAGGCCCCCCAAACATTAGAGGGTTGCATGTAGAGGGTTGTGCATGCGTGACCCAGGGAGAATCTGTATCTATCAGTGTGAAATCCTACAGTGTGCAGAATTTCTCTCAGTCTGTGTCACCATAATTTCAAAAATACCTAACAGATTGTAGTGTGCATTTATGTTGGCTATAGAGATGCATCTCTCTGTCTTTGCTAACAAAATAACTACTGTTTGGCTGCAGATTTTGCTTCTGATTGGTGTCAGGTATCTGCAGACTGCAATGGAGAACGTTCAGAACCATGGTGACCCAGACAGTGCATCGGAAGGTTGGCTACTGCAGAACAACTTTGTGGAAAAAGCCAAAACAAATTTCAACATCATTAAAAACCTGCACAAAGTCGATCAGATATCCACGATCTCAGGATTGGAAGATCGCAATAACGTTGCCAAGTATGGACCGGACAATACTCTGCCCCAAATTATCACTACCAGTTAACATTGGCGGCGTCTCTCTTGGCTCTTTAAGCTCCTGCTTCAGAATGATGTGGATTTTAGTTTCAGTGTGATTGAGTGTACAATCTCACATGGCTGCAGAGAGGTAACTACTCTAACAATGCTGTGACTGAATGTTTATAATCAATGGACATCTTTGAGTAATATACCTTAAATCTGTAATACAGCCTTCAACTGATACCATTGATATTGTGGGTACTTAGGTTAGCTTCAGTGGAAATTTCAGCACCCTCTGGTAGAAAAATAGATAAACATATTTTCCTTTAAAGAATTAGCATTGAAGGATGAAAATCCAAGATCATTGTAGACCATCACAGGAAATCTATAGTGTCTGCTGGAATCTGTTTTTGTTGAGAAAATTGCATTCATGAGGACAATTTTAAGTTGGAAATATGGAAACAACGGCAAGCTGCGTGACACCTCTCTTCCCCTTTATTAGAGAGAGAGAGACTGGCATGTTGAATTTGCCCTGGTGAATGATTAGATTTTGTTGGACTGCAGATCACAATCCCTCTTTGGGGGCTTTGCTGTTGCTTTCTTTGTGGGTGATGCTTCCTGCTGAAATAAGTGTGGAGAGGGAGGTGGGGTGGTTGATGCTTGTGCATGGGAGCGGGGAGAACAGGGCTCTGGGGTTCCAATATTTTACAGTTGCTCATTCTGTGCGGTGCTCTTCTGTTTTTCGCGGATGCCTGTGAAGAGCAAGGATTTCTGGTTGTATAATGCATACGTTCTCTGATATTAGATGGAACTACTTGAACCATTTTGAATATTGATCCACCAGTCAAAATCACATAAAAAATATGGAAATACAAAGTAAACCCAGATCATCGAATAGACATGCACAAAAACCTCAATAATGCACATCCAAATTATTTACTACCTTGTGCATGCAAAACTGATATCCTTAAAAAAAATCTTTTTATTCCACCCCTCTCCCTGGGTGAAATCAGAGATGGAATCAAACTGTTGCAACTTTGGCCTGTGGCTGTGCCACGTGTGAGCTATTGAGGATACATTCGGGTTAAGATCACAATTTATATTACCAATTCTGTCTAGAATCAAAAGTCCAGGCTGGGAGTGACAATTAGTTTTAAGGACTGAAACGACTTACTAAAATTTAATAAATGGAGATACAACTGGCCAATTAAATTCATTATATAAATGTGATGTGAGACATTTGACAAAGAAAAGCAAGAATGTTGTATTATTTAGGAAAAAGGCATCTAAATAGAGAAGGAAAGGCACCTGAGGGAACCAATTTGGATGGAATTCACTAAGGCCACAACAAAAGCAAACCAATCAATTGGATTTATTCGTGACTGGGTGTCTATAGAAACTCAGCTCATTAGCCCCTTGCTAACAGCCACTGGACTCAGCGGTGAGAAAACCATCTTTCTCGAACTCTGTGCATCTAGGGTCAGCATGACTTGGGTCCCACCAAAACCGTGAAGTTGGGATGTTTCAACTATCCGAACCCCGGTCTGTGTAAATACTGCTCAAGTGCAATTAGTCATTGGCAAGAAATAACAGATTTTACACTATTGAATTATAAACAAAGTATATTTACAAATTTCAGCTTTATTGAACAGTAAGCAGGAAAAAGGAAGAGAAAAAATAAATAAAAGGGCCCATTACTGTTATCCCAGTCCAAATGTGCACATGAAGTTGGAGATCTTGTTGAAGTTGTCTTTTACTCACACATGGGACCCATGGTCTGTGTGAAAGCACACACCATCTTCTGAACATCACTCAAAATCCATCTCTAACAAATGGGCTCTTCCATGAGAGTATTAGCCCTTCCTCCTTGAAGCCACCCATCAGCATAAAAGGACCCCGTGCAACCGAGATGGCATCCTCAGCCATCTTCTCACCAGTATTCTCCCAGCTCCTGCCAAAAAGACTTCAAACCAAACCTCTCCACCCAGCTTTCTCTCGAACCTTCTCTCAATTCCACCATCCTGATTGGCTGAGCCAACCTTCCTAAGTTGGACATCACAACCCCTTATCTCTAACTGGAACCCAAACAGTCAGCAGAACACACTGCTTCTATACAAACACTATTAAATGAAATACCCTACAGCATTAGCAGTAAAATCTTAACCAGGGCTCTACAGGGATGGGTTAGAGATAGAGATTACACCATATTTGAACCTTGGATGAACCTCACCTGTGATGGCTGTGCATGTTATGGTTGCTGTATAAAGAGGATATAAATTCTCTAGCGGAGGTGCTTTGTTGCTGAAAACTGACGTCTGAAAAGGAAGCACGAATCTGCTGGGTCCGGAGCTTGGATCTTGGAATGGTGCTGAGAAAACCAAACAGGGGTCTTTAAAATGATGATAGTGTAGACAGTGTTTTCACAAGGGAAAGAGGAAAAAAACTAGTGAACTAGACAAGGTAGTCATCCATGAAATCAAGTCAGAAATGTAAGAAAAACTTAAAATATGGTGCCTAGAATTGGACACTACACTCCAGCTGAGGCTCAATATTTTACAAATGTTTACCATAGCTTCCTTCTATACTGCAGTCTCCTATTCATAAATCTATCTTTCCAACAAGCAACTTGGCAACTTGAGCAACACACAGGAATGTGGGAGGAGCTCAGCATCTGTGAGAGGGAATAAACAGGAGACATTTCAGAATGAGACCCATCGTCAGGATAGAGTCTCCAGTATTTTGCGTGTGGTGCTGCTGGAGTCTTTACTCGCCTTGTGTTGATATAAACAAGGAGCAGATTGATGTTACTCACTGTCTCTTCATGGGCAATAAATGATGACCTTGAAAGTGATACCATATGCTTAAACTTCAATAGGTTAAAAACAAATGACAACTGAAATACCAAGAAAGAGAGATGCCCAAACTGATAATCTTGTATTTTACAGAAAGAAGGTGAAGTTTTTCCACTTCTGGAAATGGTTTCTATGGTATGTTAAATGGTGAATTAGGCTTTGAACGGTGCAAGAATCAAATCAGGACTTGAATTGACACTAATCTCCTATTCAGTTAAATGCAAGATATTAATTTCATTAGGCAGAATTTGCCAGGCTGTTAAGGGGTAAGTTTGCTGTGTATGTTATGTGTTACGTTGCACGTTATTACGTTTTGGAGCAGGGTTTTTTCTGATAGATATATATATATATATAACGTTGCCATTTGTTGGGGAATAAAGTGCACATTAGAGTAATTACACTCCTGTCAATCTTTGTCAACGCTCCTACAATGTCACATTTCTGGTCTAGTTACAATGCAACTCAAGAACATTAAGTTATACAATTTATGTACAATTATACACAAATATGTATATTTTACATGATTACTTTCAGTCTTAACATAATAAAATCACTCATTAGAAAGCTACATGAATCCTTGATGGAGACAGACACCTCTTCAATGATAGGTTCTGTTAAGACTTGCATCAAAACATCACATTGCCAATAGTTCAGTGAAAACATCCATGTTATGTGGATAATTCATATCTCAGTTTTTTTTCCTGTGGTCCCCAAAAAACCTTCTGACCAACTTTGACCCCTTCCCTTAGAGTAGTGTTATAACATTTTCACTCAGACCCTTTCTTCTTCTTTACCTCAGCCCTATCCATGATTCAAATATCCAGTCAATTCCACTGGCACAGGTCATCCTAGCGATACTTCTGTGTCATGAAGTGAGCCCTTCGTTTTCACATCATTCCTTCAGCTTTCAATTCCTTAATCTTCACTTTGACCCAATTGCAGAGTGATAGTCAAAAGATCAGAGGTTTGGTCAGTTCATTTAGCTCCTGGAACCTGCCTCTTTCCAACGCTATGATCTCAGGCTGTATCATACTGACGAGGTTGTCCCTGGCTCTCATTGAACCAGGTTGCTGAGAGAAGGTCCAAAAGTGACCTCAACTCCAGTTAGGATGCCAGTTATCCCACAATTTGTAGGATTCCCATAAACAGGAAGTGGATAACTTCCAAGGATCGCGGTCGGATTCTGACTGATCTTCCGACAATCTTTATTCTCCTCCTGACAGGTGGCAAATACATTATTCCAGATAGAATTAAGAACAATACAGCACAAGAACAGGCTCATGTTGTCTGTGCTGACTACATTGATAACTCAGTTTAATTATATACCGAGGTACAATGAAGAACTTTGTATTGTATTCTATCCACACAAATTGGTGCATTGAGATAGTACAGGGGACAACAATAAAGTGCTACAGAAAAAATGCAGGGCAAGTTAGCAATCCAGTGCTGGCCGTGCAATGACAGATTGCGAGGTTAACCGTGCCTTTTATCATAATAGGGGACTATTCAATGGTCTTATAACAGGGAGAAAAAGCTGTCCTTGATCCTAGTGGTACATGCTTTGAGAATTTTGTATCTTCTGCTTAGCAGGAGGGAAGAGGGAATACCCAGAGTGGATGGGTCTTTGATGATGCTGGCTGCTTTACTGATGAAGTGAGAAGTGTAGACAGAGCCCATGGGGGTGGGGGGAGGCTGGTTTCCGTGATGTTCTGAGCTGTGTCCACAACTCTGTAGGTTTTTATGGTCACAGGCAGAGCAGTTATGGTACCAAGCTATGATGCAAAACTCAGCTGCACACACCTGATAACCCCCTGTCTGTTTACATGTTGGAAGGAATCAGATTTTCAGATCCTAATTTACAGAGAAGATTTACAAGGATGTTGCCAGGACTTGAGTTATTGGACTGTGTCAGGGAACTGGAGTTGCAGCTCAGTGACCTCTGGCTTGTTAGGGAACGTGAGGCAGTGATGGACAGGAGCTACAGGAAGGTAGTCACCTCAAGTCTACAGGAGACAGATAACTGTCGGTGAGGGAAGGGAGAATGTCAGATAGTGGAGAGCACCCCTGTGACCATCCCCCTCAACAATAAGTACTCCATTTTGTGTACAGTTGGTGGGGGGTGACCTACCTGGGGGAAGCAACAGTGGCCGTGTCTCTGGCACTGAGTCTAGCCCTGTGGCTCAGAAGGGTAGGGAACTGAAGAGGCAGCAGTAATAGGGGACTCTATAGTCGGGGGACAGATAGTCAATGCTGTGAAAAGGAAACATGGATGGTAGTTTGCCACCCAGCTACCAGGGCCCAAGATGTTTCTGAACGCATCCACAATGTCCTGAAAAGAGAGGGTGAGTAGCCAGAGGTCGTGGTACATATTGGTACCAACGACATAGGAAGAGAAAGGGAGGAGGTCCTGAGAAAAGAATACAGGGAGTTAGGAAGGAAGTAGAGAAGCGGGACCTCAAGGGCAGCAATCTTGGGATTGCTGTCTGTGCCACACGACAGAGAGGATAGGAATAGAATAAGGTGGCAGATAAATGCGTGGCTGAAGAATTGGAGCAGTGGGGGGCAGGGGTTCAGATTTCTGGATCATTGGGACCTCTTCCGGGGCAGGTGTGACCTGTACAAAAGGGATGGGTTGTACTTGAATACAAAGGGGGAACAATATTCCTGTGCGCAGATTTACTAGAACTGTTGGGAGTGGTTTAAGCTAACGTGGCAGGGTGATGGGAACCAGTATGAAAGAGCTGAGGATGAGCCAGCAGGTTTACAAGTAGGTGATGGACAAGCCAGTGATTGGGTACAAATACAGGCAGAGCAGAGGGTTAAATTGTACCACAGATGCAAGATTCAAAAGGGCAAGGAATGCAGGACTGGAGGTGCTGTATTTAAATGCGCGTAGCATTTCGAATAAGGTGGACGAACTCGTGGTGCAATTAGAGATCGGTTGGTTTGACATTGTGGGCATCCCTGAGCCATGGTTAAAAGAAGGCCATAACATCAAAGGATACACTTTGTATCGAAAGGAGAGGCAGGAAGGCATTGACGGTGCTGTGGTGCCGTTGATAAGCTAAGGAATTACATCTTTAGTTAGAGGTGACATAGGGTCAGAGAATGTTGAATCTTTGTGGGTGGAGTTAAGAAATTCCAAGGGTGAAAAAATACCATTATGGGAATCATATATAGGTCTCCAAATAGTAGCCAAGATGTGGGGCTGAGATTGCAAAGTGAGCTGGAAAAGGCCTGTAATAAGGGTAATGACATAATTGTGATGGGAGACTTCAAGGGTATTGGAAAAATCAGATTGGTGTCAGATCGCAAGAGAGGAAATTTGTTGAATGCCTACAAGATGGCTTTTTAGAGCAGCTTGTGCTTGAGCCTACTTGGGGAAAGGCTGTCTTAGATTGGGTGTTGTGTAATGACCCAGATCTCATTAGGGAGCTTAACGTAAATGAACACTTAGGAGGCAGTGATCATAATATGAGTGAACTCAAACTGCAATTTGAGGGGGAGAAGCATAAGACACATGTGTCAGTATCGCAATGGACTAGAAGGAATTACAGAGGTATGAGAGAGGAACTTGGCCAGGTGGATTGGAGGGGGATACTGGTGAGGATGGCGGCAGAGCAGAGGTGGCTGAGGTTTCTGGGAACAGTTCACAAGGTGCAGAATAGATATGTCCCACAGAGGATGAAGTTCTCATATGGCAGGGGTAGGCAACCGTGGCTGACAGAGAAAGTTAAGGACCATATTAAAGCCAAGGAAAGGGCATATAAGGTAGCAAAAGTGAGTGGGTAGTTGGATGATTAGGAAGCTTTTAAAATACAACAAAAGACAACAAAAAAGCTATAAGGGAAAAGATGAAAATATGAGGGAAAAGTAGCCAATAATATAAAGCAGGATACAGAAAGTTTTTTCAGTTCTATAAAGAGTAAAAGGGAGGTGAGAATTGATATTGGACCTCTGGAAAATGATGCTGGTGAGGTAGTAATGGGGGACAAAGAAATGGCAGATGAACTTATGGGTACTTTGCATCAGTCTTCACTGTGGAAGAAACTAGCAATGTGCCAGAGGCCTCTGAGTGACAGGGAACAGGAGTGACTGCCATTGCTATTACAAAGGAAAAAATGCTAGGCAAACTGAAAGGTCTTAAGGTGGATAAGTCACCTAGGCCAGATGGACTACATCCCAGAGTCCTGAGAGAGATTACCAAAGAGATAACAGATGCATTGGTCATGATCTTTCAAGAATCACTTGATTCTGGCATGGTCCCGGAGAAGACAAAAGAAAGGAAGGTAAAGGGCCAGTTGGCCTGACCTCAGTGGCTGGGAAAGTGTTGGAGTCTATTATTAAGGATGAGGTTTCAAGGTACTTGCAGACTAATGATAAAATAAGTTAAAGTCAATATGGTTTCTGTCAAGGGAAATCTTGCCTGACAAATCTGCAAGGAAGTAACAAGCAGGGTGGACAAAGGAGAGGCAGTGGATGTCATTTACTTGGATTTTCAGAAGGCATTTGATAAGGTGCCACACATGAGGCTGCTTAACAAGATAAAATCCTCTGGCATTACAGGAAAGATACTGGCATGGATAGAGGAATGACTGACAGGCAGGAGGCAGAGAGTGGGAATAATAAAAGCTTTTTTTGATTGGCTGCTCGTGATTATTGGTGTTCTGCAGGGGTCAGTATTGGGACTGCTGTTTTTCAGATTGTTTGTCAATGATTTAGATAATGGAATTGATGGCTCTGTGGCAAAGTTTGCAGATGATACGAAGATAGGAAGAGGGGTAGGTAGTGCTGAGGAAGCAATGCGATTGCAGCAGGACTTAGACAAATTAGAAGAATGGGCAAAAAAGTGGCAGATGGAATACAGTGTTGGGAAATGTATGATAATGTATTTTGGTAAAAGGAACAATAGTGCAGACTATTATCTAAATGGGGAGAAGGTTCAAACACCAGAGCTACAGAAGGACTTAGGACTCCTCGTGCAAGACTCCCAGAAAGTTAATTTACAGGTTGAGTCTGTGGTAAAGAAGGCAAATGCAATGTTACCAATTATTTCAAGGGGAATACAATATAAAAGCAAAGAGGTAATGCTAAGGCTTTATAAGACACAGATCATGCCACACTTGGAGTATTGTCAACAGATTTGGGCCCATATCTCAGAGAGGATTTGTTCTCATTGGAGAGAGTCTAGAGAAGGTTCATTAGGATGATTCCAGGAATGAAGGGGTTAAGATATGAGGAGCTTTTGGCAACTTTGGGGCTATACTCACTGGAATTTAGAAGAATGTGTGGGGATCTCATTGAACCCTACCAAATGTTGAATGGACTAGACAGGGTGGATGTAGAGATGATGTTTCCTATGGTGGGGTATCCAGAACCAGAGGGCACAGCCTCAAAATTGAGGGGCGACCTTTAGATCAAAGGTAAGGAGAATTTTTTTTTTAGCCAGGGATTAGTAAATCTGTGGAATGCTCTGCCACAGACTGCAGTGGAGGCCAAGTCCGTTCATATATTTACAGTGGAAGTTGATCGTTCCTGATCGTTCAGGGCATCAAAGGATATGGTGAGAAGGCAGGTGTATGGAGTTGAGTGAGATCTGGGATCAGCCATAATGGAATGGTGGAGCAGACTCGATGGGCTGAGTGGCCTAATTCTGCTCCTATGTCTTATGGTCTTATAAAGAAAGGTTGAACGTTAGGACTTTATTTCCTAGAGCATAGGAGAATGAAGGGAGATTCAATAGAGGCATTCAAAATTATCAGGGCTATAGATTGGGTAAACGCAAGCAGGCTTTGGGTGAGAGTAGAACTGGAGGTCATGGGTTGACAGTGAAAAGTGGAATGTCTAAGGGGAACCTGAGGAAGAACTTCTTCGCTCAGAGGGTGGTGAGAGCTGCCAGAGGAAGTGGGGGATGTAGGGTTTGATTGCAACATTTGAGAGAACTTCGGATAGGTACATGGATGGAAGGGCTGTGGAGGCTTAAGGTCCGGGTGCAGGTTGATGGGACTAAGCAGATTGATAATTTGACATGAACTAGATGGGCTGAAGGGCCTGTTTCTGTGCTATAGTGTTTTATGACCAGTTACTATCCCGGTAGGTTTCTTATTCTTCCATCAATCACCTTTCACTCGATTCTTGGGACTCCACCTAGACCGACAAATCACGATTGATAGATGCTGAGGACGACCCAGGGTGATTTCTTGAGTCAGAGTTTGGAACTTCTTCCAACAACAGTGGCATTCGAGTGGTGGCTGAGAATTGTGAACCCTGGAATCTTTGTAACCTACTACGTAGTATTTAGTGTGATGTATTTGTGCTTTCTGTTTTATGAAAATAAATTAGGCTTCTGACTTTATTGTGCTTGTGTTCCTATTATAGAATTTCATTGAAAACTCCAATTGGTTTGGGTCTTCCGGATCTGATTGCCCAAGCCCAGTACAGATTTCAACTCCAACACCATAAGACAAGGAAGCAGAATTAGGCCATTCAGCCCATTGAGTCTGCTCTGCCATTCCATCATGGCTGATCCCAGATCCCACTCAACCCCATACATCTGCCTTCTCACTTTACATCTCCTTTGATGCCCCGACTGATCAGAAACTATCAACTTCCACCTTAAATATACCCACGGACTTAGCCTCCACTGCAGTCTGTGGCAGAACACTCCACAGATTTGCTACTCTCTGGCTAAAGAAATTCCTCCTTACCTCCGTACTAAAGGGTGAGCCCTCTCCACATCCACCCTATCTAGTCTTTCCAACATTCAGGAGGTTTCAATGAGATCCCCCAAATTCTTCTAAATTCCAGTGAGTACAGGCCCAAAGCTGCTACATGCTCCTTACATGTTAACCCCTTCACTCCTGGAATTATCCTCGTGAACCTCCTCTGGACTCTCTCCAATGACAACACATCCTTTCTGAGATATGGAGCCCAAAACTGTTGACAATACTCCGAGTGCAGCCTGACTAGTGTCTTGTAAAGCCTCAGCATTATCTCCTTGCTTTTATATTCCATTCCCCTTGAAATAAATGCCAACATTGTATTTGCTTTCTTTACTACATACTCAACCTTTAAATTAACCTTCTGGGAGTCTTGCATGAGGACTCCTAAGTCCCTCTGCACCTCTGATGTTTCAACCTCCTCCCCTTTAAGATAATAGTTTGCACTATTATTCCTTTTACTAAAATATATTATCATACATTTCATATATAACAACCATATAACCATTTAATAATTACAGCACGGAAACAGGCCATCTTGGCCCTTCTAGTCCGTGTGGAACTCTTACTCTCACCTAGTCCCACCGACCTGCACTCACCCCATAACCCTCCATTCCTTTCCTGTCCATATAGCTATCCAATTTAACTTTAAACAACAACATTGAACCTGCCTCAACCACTTCTGCTGGAAGCTCGTTCCACACAGCTACCACTCTTTGAGTAAATAAGTTCCCCATCATGTTACCCCTTAAACTTTTGCCCTTTAGCTCTCAACTCATGTCCTCTTGTTTGAATCTCCTCTACTCTCAATGGAAAAAGCCTATCCACGTCTACTCTATCTATCCCCCTCATAATTTTAAATACCTCTATCAAGTCCCCCCTCAACCTTCTACGCTCCGAAGAATAAAGACCTAACTTGTTCAACCTTTCTCTGTAACTTAGGAGATGAAACCCAGGCAACATTTTAGTACATCTCCTCTGTACTCTCTCAAATTTATTGACATCTTTCCTATAATTCAGTGACCAGAACTGTACACAATACTCCAAATTTGGCCTCACCAATGCCTTATACAATTTCAACATTACATCCCAACTCCTATACTCAATGTTCTGATTAATAAAGGCCAGCATACCAAAAGCTTTCTTCACCACCCTATCCACATGAGACTCAACCTTCAGGGAACTATGCACCATTATTCCTAGATCCCTCTGTTCAACTGCATTCTTCAATGCCCTATCATTTACCATATTTGTCCTATTTTGATTAGTCCTACCAAAATGAAGCACCTCACATTTTTCAGCATTAAACTCCATCTGCCATCTTTCAGCCCACTCTTCTAACTGGCCTAAATCTCTCTGCAAGCTTTGAAAACCTACTTCATTATCCACAACGCCACCTATCTTAGTATCATCTGCATACTTACTAATCCAATTTACCACCCCATCATCCAGATTATTAATATATATGACAAACAACACTGGACCTAGTATAGATCCCTGAGGCACATCACTAGTCACCGGCCTCCAATCTGACAAACAGTTATCCACCACTACTCTCTGTCGTCTCCCATCCAGCCACTGCTGAATCCATTTTACTACTTCGATATTAATACCTAATGATTGAACCTTTCTAACTAACCTTCCATGTGGAACCTTGTCAAAGGCCTTACTGAAGTCCATATAGACAACATCCACTGCTTTACCCTCGTCAACTTTCCTAGTAACCTCTTCAAAAAATTCAATAAGATTTGTCAAACATGATCTCTCACGCACAAATCCATGTTGACTGTTCCTAATCAGACCCTGTCTATCTAGATAATTATATATATCATCTCTAAGAACACTTTCCATCAACTTACCCACCACTGACATCAAACTCACAGGCCGATAATTGCTAGGTTTACTTTTAGAACCCTTTTTAAACAATGGAACAACATGAGCAATATGCCAATCCTCCGACACCATTCTCGTTTCTAATGACGTTTGAAATATTTCTGACAGAGCCCCCGCTATTTCTACACTAACTTCCCTCAAGGTCTGAGGAAATATCTTGTCCGGACTTGGAGACTTAACCACTTTTACATTCCTTAAAAGTGCCAGTACTTCCTCTTCTTTAATCATCATACTTTCCATAACTACCATTCTTGTTTCCTTTATCTTACACAATTCAATATCCTTCTCCTTAGTGAATACTGAAGAAAAGAAATTGTTCAAAATCTCCCCCATCTCTTTTAACTCCGCACATATCCGTCCACTTTGATTCTCTAAGGGACCAATTTTATCCCTCACTATCCTTTTGCTATTTATATAACTGTAGAAACCCTTTGGATTTATTTTTACCTTACTTGCCAAAGCAGCCTCGTATCTTCTTTTATCTTTTCTAATTTCTTTCTTAAGATTCTTTTTACATTCTTTATATTCCTCCAGCACCTCATTTACTCCAAGCTGCCTATATTTGTTGTAGATCCCTCTCTTTTTCCGAACCAAGTTTCCAATATCCCTTGAAAACCATGGTTCTCTCAAACTTTTAACCTTTCCTTTCAACCTAACAGGAACATAAAGATCCTGTACCCTCAAAATTTCATCTTTAAATGACCTCTGTTACATCCTTCTCATAAAACAAATTGTCCCAAGGAACACTCACAATGTGCTGGAGGAACTCAGCAGGTCAGTCAGCATCAGTTGAAAAGATTAGTCGACGTTTTGGGCCGAAACCCTTCGTCAGGACTGAAAGAAGAACTTTGAGGAGGGTTTGAAGAATGCTGGTAGTTGAAAAAAACAGTAATTGTCCCAATCCACTCCTTCTAAATCCTTTTGCATCTCCTCAAGGTTAGCCTTTCTCCAATCAAAAATCTCAATCCTGGGTCCAGTCCTATCCTTCTCCATAATTATATTGAAACTAATGGTATTGTGATCACTGGACTCGAAGTGCTCCCCAACATATACCTCCGTCACCTGACCTATCTCATTCCCTCACAGGAGATCCAACACTGCCACTTCTCTAGTTGGTACCTCTATGTATTGCTGCAAAAAACTATCTTGCACACATTTGACAAACTCAAAACCATCCAGCCCTTTTACAGAATGGGCTTCCATTCAATGTGTGGAAAATTAAAATCTCCCACGATCACAACCTTGTGCTTAATACAAATATCTGCTATCTCATTACAAATTTGCTCCTCCACTTCTTGCTCCTCATTAGGTGGTCTATAATACACCCCTATAAGCATCACTACACCTTTCCCATTCCCATTCCTCAATTCCACCCAAATAGCCTCCCTAACAAGTCCACTGATCTATCCTGCCAGACCACTGCTTTTATATTTTCTCTGACAAGCAATGCAACACCTTCCCTTCTTGCCCCTCCTATTCTATCACACCTGAAGCAATGAAATCCTGGAATATTTAGTTGCCAATCACACCCCTCCTGCAACCACGTTTCACTAATAGCTACAACATCATATTTCCAGGTATCAATCCATGCTCTGAGCTCATCCACCTTTCTTACAATGCTCCTAGCATTAAAATAGATGCATTTAAGAAACTCTCCACCTCTTACTCTCTGTTTATCTTTAATGGAGCAAACAACTTTGTTATCTTTTTCTACCTTCTCCCCTACATCTTTGGTCTGAGTGCTCCCGATCATACATTTATATATTTCATACATTTCCCAACACTGTATTCCATCTGTAAATTTTTTGCCCATTCTTCCAATTTGTCCTGCTATGATCACATTGCTTCCTCAGCACTACCTACCCCTCCACCTTTCTTCATATCATCTGCAAACTTTGCCACAAAGCCATCAATTCCATTATCCAAATCATTGTCAAACAATGTGTAAAGTAGCGGTCCCAATACTGACCCCTGAGGAACACCACTAGTCACTGGCAGCCAACCAGAAAAGCCCCTTTTATTCCCACTTGCTGCCTCCTGCCTGTCAGCCATTCCTCTATCAATGCCAGTATGTTTCCTGGATGTTATCTTGTTAAGCTTGTGAAGCACTTTGTCAAAAGCCTTCTGAAAATCTAAGTAAGTGACGTACACTGCCTCTCCTTTGTCCACCCTGCTGGTTACTTCTTCGAAGAATTCTGACAGATTTGTCAGGCAAGATTTCCCTGAACAAAATCCATGCTGTCTTTGACTTATTGTATCATTAGTCTCCAAGTACCCTGAAACCTCATCCTAACACTGGACTCCAACATTTTTCCAGTCACTGAGGTTAGGCTAACTGGCCTATAAATTCCTCTCTTTTGTCTTCCTCCCTTCTTAAAGAGTGGAGTGCAACTTGCAATTTTCCAGTCCTCCGGGACTATGCCAGAATAAAGTGATTCTTGAAAGGTCATGACCAATGCATCCGTTTTCTCTTCGGTAACCTCTTTCAGGACTCTAGGATGTTGTCTGTGATCGAAATGGTTAAAACTAGTGTATGATGGGATACTTGACCATTCTGGATCAGCTGGGCTTAAGACTGCTGATGCTTGTCGAGAATAACCTTGGATGATAAGCGCAGAACCAGGAACTCCAATTAATAAGATACTAGGCCCCTGGAAACAGGAGGGAGGATGCGTCTGGGGGTAAGTTATGAGTCCTGATAACAGGAAGCAGGAAGAACTGTTAGACTCGCGCTGAGAGATAATTGATATGTCTTTTAGACGATTGATCATATACTGACCATGGGATGCCAAACAAAGTTATGTGAAGTTGTTTGTCTTGCTGTATAAATATGAGCTCGGTACAACCTAAAAATCAGAGTTCTGGTGGCAGTGGAGACTGCTGCAGACTCTCCGTGATACCATGTTAATAAACTCTTAAAACAAAACTCGAAGTCACTCTGGTGTTCTTTGTTAGTGATTCCATAATAAGTCCATCTGGTCCAGGTGATTATCCTGCTTAAGACCTTTGAGTTTGCCTAGCACTTTTCCTTTGTAATAGCAAGGACACTCCTGCTCCCTGACACTCACGGACCTCTGGCATTTATTTAGTGTCTTCCACAGTGAAGACTGAAGCAAGTACTTATTAAGTTCATCTGCCTCATTACTACCTCACCAACATCATTTTGCAGTACCCCAATATCAATTCTCACCTCCCTCTTACTCCTCAGAAAACTAAAAAAACTTCTGGCATCCTGCTTCATATTATTGGCTAGATTGCCCTCATATTTCATCTTTTCCCTTCTTATAGCTTTTATAGTTGCCTTTTGTTGGATTTTAAAAGCTTCCCAATCATCCAACTTCCCACTCACTTTTGCTACCTTATATGCCCTTTCCTTGGCTTTTATGCAGTCCTTAACTTCCGTTGTCAGCCATGGTTGCCTACGCCTGCCATTTGAGAACAACTTCTTCTGAGGGACATATCTATCCTGTGCCTTGTGAACTATTCCCAGAAACTTCAGCCACCTCTGTTCTGCCGCCATCCCCACGAGTCTCCTCCTCCAATCCACCTGGGCAAGCTCCTCTCTCATGCCTCTGTAATTCTCTTTATTCCATTGTGATACTGATACGTGCGAGTTGTGCTTCTCCTCTCAAATTGCAGTATGAATGCAATCATACTATGATCTCTGCCTCCTAAAGGTTCCTTTATGTTAAGCTCCCTAATAAGATCAGGGTTATTACACAACACCCAATCCAAGATCAGAATCAGAATCAGGTTTATTATCACCGGCATGTGACGTGAAATTTGTTAACTTAGCAGCAGCAGTTCAATGCAATACATAATCTAACAGAGAGAGAAAAAATAATAATAAACAAAATAAAACATAAATAAACAAGTAAATCAATTAAGTATATTGAATAGATTATTAAAAAATGTGCAAAAACAGAAATACTGTTTATTAAAAAAGTGAGGTAGTGTCCAAAGCTTCAATGTCCATTCAAGAATCAGATGGCAGAGGAAGAAGCTGTTCCTGAATCTCTGAGTGTGTGCCTTCAGGCTTCTGTACCTTCTATCTGATGGTAACAGTGAGAAAAAGGCATACCCTGGTGCTGGAGGTCTTTAATAATGGACGCTGCCTTTCTGAGACACCGCTTCCTAAAAATGTCCTGCGTACTTTGTAGGCTAGTGCCCAAGAGGAGCTGACTAGATTTACAACATTCTGCAGCTTCTTTCGGTCCTGTGCAGTAGCCCCTCCATCCCAGACGGTAATGCAGCCTGTCAGGATGCTCTCCTCGGTACAACTATAGAACTATAGCCTTTCCTCTAGTAGGCTCGAGCACAAGCAGCTCTAAAAAGCCATCTCATAGGCATTCAACAAATTCCCTCTCTTGCAATCCGACACTAACCTGATTTTCCCAATTCACTTGCATATTGACATTCCCCATTAAAATGGTGACCTGCTGCCTCACCCTCCGCTCTATCGTACTGGTTCTCATCACGCTGCCGTATTAGTTTAAACCACTTCAATAACTCAAGTAAATCTGCCCGCAAGTATATTGGTCCCCCTCAGATTAAAGTGCAACCCATCCCTTTTGTACAGGTTACACCTGCCCCAGAAGAGGTCCCACTGATCCAGAAATCTGAATCCCTGCCCCCTGCTCCAATTCTTCAGCCACACATTTATCTGTCACCTCACTCTAGAACAAAACACAAGAACCAGGATCAGGAGTAGGCCATCTGGCTTCACCATTCAATAGGAAAGATGTCAATAAAATTGAGAGAGTTCGAAGAAGATTTACCGGAATGTTACCCAGGTTTTATCTCCTAAGTTACAGAGAAAGGTTGAACAAGTTGGGTCTTTATTCTTTGGAGCGTAGAAGGTTGAGGGGGGACTTGATAGAGGTGTTTAAAATTATGATGAGGATTGATAGAGTTGACGTGGATAGACTTTTTCCATTGAGAGTAGGGGAGATTCAAACAAGAGGACATGAGTTGAGAGTTAAAGGGCAAAAGTTTAGGGGTAACATGAGGGGGAACTTCTTTCCTCAGAGAGTGGTAGCTGTGTGGAACGAGCTTCCAGCAGAAGTGGTTGAGGCAGGTTCGATGTTGTCGTTTAAAGTTAAATTGGATAGATATATGGACAGGAAAGGAATGAAGGGTTATGGGCTGAGTGCAGGTCGGTGAGACTAGGTGAGAGTAAGAGTTCAGCATGGACTAGAAGGGCCGAGATGGCCTGTTTCCGTGCTGTAATTGTTATATGGTTATATGGTTAATAAGGTCATGTCTGATCTGGCCATGGACTCATCTTCACTTACCTGCCTTCTCCTCACAACCCTTAATTCCCATACTATGCAAACATCTATCCAACTTTGTCTTAAACATATTTACTGAGATAGCCTCCACTACTTAATTGGGCAGAGAATTCCACAGATTCACCACTCTCTGGGAAAACCAGTTCCTCCTCATCTCTGTCCTAAAACTACTCCCCTGAATCTTGAGGATATGTCCCCTAGTTCTAGTCTCACCTACCAGTGGAAACAACTTTCCTGCCTCTATCTTATTTTCATAATTTTCATAATTTTCTGTTTCTATAAGATCTCCTCTCATTCTTCTGAATTCCAGTGAGTACAGTCCCAGGCGACTCAATCTCTCCTCACAGTCTAATCCCCTCGTCTCTGGAATCAACCTGGTGAACCTCCCCTGCACTGCCTCCAAAGCCAGTATATCCTTTCTCAAGTAAGGAGACCAGAACTGCACTTAGTACTCCAGGTTCGGCCACACCAATACCCTGTACAGTTGCAGCATAACCTCCCTGCTCTTAAATTCAATCCCTCTAGCAATGAAAGACAAACTTCCATTTGCCTTCTTGATAGCCTGATACACCAGCAAACTAACCTTTTGTGGTTCATGCACAAGCACTCCCAAGTCCCTCTGCACAGCAGCATGCTGCAATCTTTTACCATTGAAATAATAATAATCTGTGCTTTCAATTTTCCTTCCAAAGTGGATGACCTGACATTTACCAACAGTGAACTCCATCTGCTAGATCCTTGCCCACTCACTTAACCTATCTATATCTCTCTGCAGACTCTTTGTATCTTCTGTGCAGTTTGCTTTTCCATTCAATTTGGTGTCATCAGCAAAATTGGATACACTACACTCGGTCCTCTCTTCCAGATCATTAATGTATATCATGAACAGTTGCGGGCCCAGCACTGACCCCTGCAGCACACTGCTCACTACTGATTGCCAACCAAAGAAACACCCATGTATCCCGATACTTTGCTTTCTAATAGTTAAGCAATCTTCTATCCATGCTAATACATCACCCCCAACTCTACGCATCCTTATCTTATGGATAAGTCTTTTATGCAGCACCTTATCAAACGCCTTCTGGAAATCCAGGTAAATAACATCCATCTGTTCCCCTCTATCTACTGTGCTCCAGTAAGTCTATCAAACAGGACCTGCTTTTGCTGAATCCATGCTGTGTCTGCCTGATGGATTAATTTCTTTCCAGATGCCTCACTATTTTTTCTTTAATGATAGCTTCAAGCATTTTCCCGACTAGAGATGTTAAACTAACTGGCCTGTAGTTACACACATCAAAGTTGCTAGTGAACGCAGCAGGCCAGGCAGCATCTCTAGGAAAAGGTATGGTCAACGTTTCGGGCCGAGACCCTTCGTCAGGACTAACTGAAAGAAGAGCTAGTAAGAGATTTGAAAGTGGGAGGGGGAGGGGGAGATCCAAAATGATAGGAGTAGACAGGAGGGGGAGGGATGGAGCCAAGAGCTGAACAGGTGATTGGCAAAAGGGGTATGAGAGGATCATGGGACGGGAGGCCCAGGGAGAAAATCATCATCAAAACCTCTATTATAACTTCTGCCATTTCTTACAGTACCCTGGGATGCATTCCATCAGGACCAGGGGACTTTTCTATCTTCAGGCCCACAAGTTTGCTCAGCGCCACCTGTTTAATGATAGCTACTGTATCGAGGTGCTCACCTCCCATCGCATCCATAACATTTCTCTTCGGCATGTTAGACGTGTCCTCCACAGTGAAGACCGATACAAAATAGTCATTGAAAGCTTCGGCCATTTCTCATTACCCAGTATCAATTCCCCCTTCTCGTCCTCCAAGGGACCTACATTCACTTTAGCCACCCTTTTCCGCTTTATATCATTATGAAAACGTTTACTAATTGTTTTTATATATTTCGCTAGTTCATTTTCATAATCTATCTTCGCTTTCTTTATTGCTCACTTAGTGGTACTTTGTTGCTTTTAAAGTCTTCACAATCTTCCAGTTTCCCACTATTCTTGGCGACTTCGTATGCACAAGTTTTTAGTTTGATGCCTTCCTTTATTTCCTTAGTTATCCAAGGCTGGCTCTCCCCACACGTAACATCTTTGCTTTTAACTGGAATATACTTTTGTTGAGCACTGTGAAAAATATCTTCGAAAGTCTTGCAGTGTTTCTGGATCGTCCCACCATATAGCCTGTGTTCCCAGTCTACACTAGCCAAATCCTCCCTCATCCCATTGTAGTCTCCATTGTTTAGGCATAATGCACTTGCTTCAGGTCGAACTATTGCACCCTGCATTTGTATGAGAAACTCATTCATACTGTATCACTCTTTCCAAGAGGATCCCTAACTACAAGATCACTAATTTTACCTGTCTCATTGCACAGGACCAGATCTAAGATAGCACGTTCCCTTGTAAGTTCAAGAAAGCCATCACGGATGCATTCTATGAAGCCTTCCTCAAGACTGCCTCAACCAACTTGATTCACCTAATCTATGTGCAAATTGAAGTCCCCTACGATAACTGCCGTTCCATTCTTACATGCCTCAGATATTTCTCTGTTTATTGCCCGTGCCACTGTAACGTTATTATTCAGTGGCCGATAGACAACTCCTACCAGTGATTTTTTTCCCTTTACTAGTCCTAATCTCTACCCAGATGGATTCAACATTCTGCTCCTTAGATCTTATATCGTCTCTCACTATCGCCCTGATCTCATCTATAACTAAGAGTGCTACCTCACCTCCCTTACCTTCCTGCCTATCCTTCCGTATTACCTGATATCCTTGGATATTTAATTCCCAATCTTCTCCACCTGGCAACCACATCTCCGTAATGGCTATGAAATCATATCCCTTTGTACTGATTTGTGTCAAAAGTTCATCAACCTTCTTTCGAATACTATGGGCATTCAAATAAATTGCCCTTACACTCACTGTGCTTTGAAAATCTTGTAACCTTTTACTCTTTTGCACTTGACTTTTCTTCACCACTCTTACTTTTCTCTTTTTGATCTTTTGTTTTTTTCTTTATCTTTATCCACAGACTTGAGAGGGAAAAAACAAAATCCAATGTGTTGGTATTTCAGTGGAATAAAGGAAATTACAATGGCATGAGAGGGGAACTGGCCAAAGTTGACTGGAAAGGGGCGTTCGCAGGAAGGACAGCAGAGCAGCAATGGCTGGAGTTTCTGCAAAAAATGAGGGAAGTGCAAGACAGATATATTCCAAACAAGAAGAAATTTTCAAAGGGAAGAAAGACAAGTGAAGTCAGAGACAAAGTAAAAGCAAATGAGAAGGCATACCAGGATGCCAGAGCTAGTGGGAAGATAGAGGATTGGGGAGCTTTTAAAAACTTGCAGAAGGAAACTAAGGAGGTCATTAGGAAGGAAAAGATGAATTATGAAAGGAAGCTGGTGACTAATATCAAAGAAGATATTAAAAGCTTTTTTAAGTATATAAAGGGTAAAAGAGAGTCGAGGGTAGATATAGGATCAATACAAAATGACCCTGGAGATATTGTAATGAGAGGTGCAGAGATGGCAGAGGAACAGAATGCATATTTTGCAAAGGTCTTCACAGTGGAAGACGTCTGCAGTATACTAGACATTCAAGAGTGTCAGGGAAGTGAAGTTTGTGCAGTGGAAGTTACAAATGAGAAGGTGCTCAGGAAGGTTAATGGTCTGAGGGTGGATAAATCTCCTGGACTTGATGGAAAGCACCCTCGGGTTCTGAAGGAAGTAGCTGGAGAGATTGTGGAGGTGTCAACAACGATCTTTCAAGAATCGATAGATTCTAGCATTGTACTGGATGACTGGAAAATTGCAAATGTTACTCCACTATTTAAGAAAGGTGAAAGGCAGCAAAAAGGAAACTATAGACCTGTTAGCCTGACATCAGTGGTTGGGAAGTTGTTGGAATCGATTGTTAGGGATGAGATTACAGAGTACCTGGAGGCACATGACAAGATAGGCCAAAGCCAACATGATTTACTGAAAGGAAAATCCTGCCTGACAAACCTACTGCAACTCTTTGAGGAAATTACAAGCAGGGTAGACAAGGGAGATTCAATAGATGTGGTGTACTTGGATTTTCAGAAGGCCTTTGATAAGGTGGCGCACATGAGGCTGCTTAGCAAGATAAGAGCCCATGGAATTACAGGGAAGTTACTAGAATGGGTGGAGCATTGGCTGGTCAGCAGAAAACAGAATGGGAATAAAGGGATCCTATTCTGGCTGGCTGCCAGTTACCAGTGGCGTTCCATAGGGGTCGGTCGACATTTCGGGCCGGAACCCTTCGTCAGGACTGAAGAGGGAGGTGGCAGGAGCCCTATAAAGAAAGTGGGGGGAGGATGGGAAGGAGAAGGCTGGTAGGTTCCAGGTGAAAAACCAGTAAAGGGAAAGATAAAGGGGTGGGGGAGGGGAAGCAGGGAGGTGATAGGCAGGAAAGGTGAAGAAGGAATAGGGGAAAACACAATGGGTAGTAGAAGGAGGTGGAACCATGAGGGAGGTAATAGGCAGCTGGGGGAGGGGGCAGAGTGACATAGGGATAGGGGAAGGGAGGGGGAAGGAATTACCGGAAGTTGGAGAATTCTATGTTCACACCAAGGGTCTAGAGACTACCTAGACGGTATATGAGGTGTTGCTCCTCCAACCTGAGTTTAGCCTCATCATGGCAGTAGAGGAGGCCATGTATGGACATATCTGAATGGGAATGGGAAGCAGAGTTGAAGTGGGTGGCTACTGGGAGATTCTGTCTATTATGGTGGAGGTGCTCGATGAAGTGGTCCCCCAATCTGTATCGGGTTTCACCGATGCAGAGGAGGCCGCACCGGGAGCACCGGATGCAATAGATGACCCCAACAGACTCACAAGTGAAGTGTTGCCTCACTTGGAAGGACTGTTTGGGGCCCTGAATGGTGGCAAGAGAGGAGGTGTAGGGACAGGTGTAGCACTTGTGCTTACAGGGATAAGTGCCGAGTGGGAGATCCATGGGAAGGGTCGTGTGGACCAGGGAGTTGCAGAGGGACCGATCCCTGCGGAAAGTGGAGAGGGGTGGAGAGGGAAAGATGTGCTTAGTGGTGGGGTCCTGTTGAAGGTGATGGAAGGTTCTGGCCCAAAACGTCGACCGATCTTTTCCACGGACGCTGCCCAACCTGCTGAGTTCCTCCAACGTGTTGTGTGTGTTGCTTTGACCCCAACATCTGCAGATTATTTTGTGTTCCACAGGGGTCGATGTTGGGACCACTGGTTTTTACAATGTATGTCAATGTTTTGGACAATGGGATTAATGGATTTGTGCCTAAATTTGCTGATGATACAAAGATAGGTGGAGGAGCGGGTAGTGTTGAGGAAACAGAGAGCCTGCAGAGAGACTTAGATAGTTTAAGGGAATGGACAAAGAAGTGGCAAATGAAATACAATGGTCATGCATTTTGGTGGAAGAAATAAATCGGCAGACAATTATTTAGATGGGGAGAGAATTCAAAATGCAGAGATGCAAAGGGACTTGTGCAGGATACCTTAAAGGTTAACCTTTAGGTTGAGTCAGTTGTGAAGAAGGTGAATGCAATGTTGGCATTCGTTTCGAGAGGTATGGAATATAAGAGCAGGGATGTGATGTTGAGGCTCTATAAGGCACTCGTGAGACCACACTTGGAGTATTGTGTGCAGTTTTGGGCTTCTTATTTTAGAAAGGCTATACTGACATTGGAGAGGGTTCAGAGAAGATTCACAAGAATGATTCCAGGAATGAAAGGGTTACCGTATGAGGAACGGCTGGCAGCTCTTGGGCTGTATTCCCTGGAGTTTAGGCGAATGAGGGGGGAATCTCATAGAAACATTCCGAATGTTAAAAGGCCTGAACAGATTAGATGTGGCAAAGTTATTTCTCATGGTAGGGGATTCTAGGACAAGAAGGCACGACTTCAGGATTGAAGGACGTCCATTTCGAACTGTGATGTGGAGAAATTACTTCAGTCAGAGGGTGGTAAATCTGTGGATTTTGTTGCCACGAGCAGCTGTGGAGGCCAAGTCATTGGGTGTATTTAAGGCAAAGATAGAGAGATTCTTGATTAGCCAGGGTATCAAAAGGTATGGGGAGAAGGCAGGTGAGTGGGGATGACTGGAAGAATTAGACCAGCCCATGATTGGATGGCAGAGCAGACTTGATGGGCCAAATGGCCTACCTCTGCTCCTATATCTTATGGTCTTATGGTCTTCTCCAATCTGTTGTACCCTCCCCCCTACTACTTAGTTTAAAGCCCTATCCACAACCCTAGTTATGCAATTCGCCAGGATCCAAGTCCCATCATCGTTCAGGTGGAGCCCATCCCAGTGGAACAGCTCCCTCCTTCCCCAGTACTGGTACCAGTTTCCCATGAATTCAAACCCACTTCTCCCACACCAATCCTTGAGTCACGCATTGAACTCTCTAATCTTCTTAACCCAGTGCTAATTTGGATGTGGCTCAGGTAGTAATCCAGAGATTACCAGCTTTTTGGTTCTGCTTTTTAATTTAGTCCCTAGCTGCTCAAATTCCCTCAGCAGAACTCTTTCCTCATTCTACCTGTGTCGTTGGTGCCCACATGGACACGACAACGAGATCTTTCCCCTTCCACTGCAAACTCCTCTGCAGGTCAGATAAAATGTCCCGAAGCTGGGCACCAGGCAGGCAACACAGCCCTTTGGGGTGCTCTATCCTCACGACAGAGAACTCTGTCTATTCCCTGACTACACTCTCCCCAATTACCACTACATTTCTCTTCTTTCCCCCCTCTTGAATGGCTCTCTGTACTACAGTGCCATTCCTATCCTCACTGTCGCATGGCACAGGCAACAATCCCAGGATTACTACCCTCGAGGTCCTGCTTCTCAGCTTCCTTCTTAACTCCCTGTATTTTGTCTTCAGGACTTCCTCCCTTTTTCTACCTGTGTCATTGGTACCAATACGTACCACGACCTCTGGCTTCTTACCCTCCCTTTTCAGGATATCGTGGACTCAGTCAGAAACACCAGCTCTTCCTTTCTTCACATGCACTAAGACAGCTGCTGAATATTTCCAGCACTTTATCTTTTTCCGGGTTTTCAGCAGCAGGTTTCACTTTTCCTTGTTTTAGAGAATTTTTTTTCAATGGCTCAAGTGATCACTATCAAATAAGCAGAGTTTCTTCATGATTAGTAGTGACAAGCAATACTGACAAGTTCTGAATCTTTACCACCAGCTGCATTGACTGAACTGTAAATGTGTACATAGCATTTAACCAAATTAACCTTACATGAGATATACATTTAACCGGATGCTTGGTTGAAGTACTGGCCAAATTGAGCTGCCTCTCTGCACATTTATCAAGATACCAATTGTCTCGAGAAAACAACACATGCACACATGCCCGTGAACTGCTTAAGATAAATCTAATGCAATTAATTTAATTGGTCTATTAAGTTGCAGCCATTAACTAGATTGAATTTTGAGCCGGATCTCTGTCTGCCCCCTATCCAGCATGACTGTTTGACCCTTCCTCTTTCTCTAATCATTATTAACTGAATTGTAATTTTCTGTAGCTTATGCCTGAAGCAATTACTCTCATAGAAGCGTGGAGTTGCATAGGATGAAGAAAGGTCTTTCAGCTCATACTTGTCCATTCCAACCAGAATGTGCATTCAATCTAATCTCATTTCACAGTATTTGGCCCACATTCCTCTAATCTAAACTCTTGTTATCCATATAGATGTTTGTGTACTCCTTAACTGTTCCAATGCAGCTGCCTCCGCCACTTCCTTTGGCAGCTGGTTCCACGCACTATGTAATAATAGTGTTCTTCAGTTTCTTAACAAACCTTTCACCTCTAACCTTAAACAGCAGAAGAACGAGGAAAGATACTGAAGAGGGACAGTGGGTCTGCTTAGAGAAGTAGTGGATATGCAACATTTTAATGCATATTAAGTTTTATAAACCAGTTTAATATCTAGAACTTAGGCTGCAGCTTCCCGGTCTTACAAGGGTCTTTCTAAAAACAGAGGATCTTCCAAACAAATGGATCTAAGAGTTGTCCAAATTCTGTCAGAACAGCATCCTTTCCAACTTTAGGTTTTTGCAGGTAAAATGGTGGAGGCATTTTATGTTTCAGAAAAGCTGTAGCTACCATTTATTGAACACCAAGATCCTGAACTCAAAGCATGCTAAAAACCCCTTTATGTAATTATGTCATCACCTCAGGCCAGCCTCTTAAAGTGAAACTGCAACTCAATGTCGGTGGTTGTGAATGATGTTCATTTCTTCCGTTTACGTTACCCTACACAGGACACCCCCGCCCCCCCCCGTCCCCAGAATTCACTAAAACTGCATTGTGAGCCAGTCTGGAGCCCAGGTCCCATGTTGCATGGGTGGAGGAACAGCAGGAACACCTGGCTCGTCCACAGGTGTGTTGACATGCTCATGGTCATGTCGTGACGGCCGGGGCAAGCTAATGGAATCCTCCAAACCTTGGTGGGCCGGTTTAAGGTGAACTACCGAAATACGTTCGGGTTTAGTCCTCTTATCTATGATAGAAGTCTTTTCTCCCCGTTCCAAAATGCAGAACGGGTCATCATAAGGGAGCCTAAGGGGATGTTGGTGGATGAAAACAAACAAGGTGGAATGTAGGTCAACAGGAACCCAAGGGAGGTAGGAATAGGAGCAAAGGAATTGAATTTACTGAGGAGGGTGGAACGCTGTCGAGAGGCCGACCAGGCCGTGTCAGGAATGAAATCATCTGACACTCGTAATGGTTAACCGTATACCAACTCAGCCACGGACAGCTGCAGGTTCTCTTTTGGAGCTGTTCTGAGCCCCAGCAAGACCCATGGGAGATGATCATGCCAGCAATCATCGGTCAGGGAAGCCCTCAGAGCAGCCTTTAAGGAGCAGTGAAACCGCTTGCCTGGGGCCATTGGGCTGCAGGTTTGGACTGTACTGTGATGTTTCCTAATGCTGAGGTTCTGGGCCATCGCAGCCCAGAGGTTTGATGTGAATTGGGGACCATGGTCAGAGGAAATATCAAATGGGGCACCAAACCGAGCAACCCAGGTGCTGATGAATGTCGAGCCACGTCTGTCGCCATTGTCGATGCTGGAGGCACAACCTCTGGCACCTGGTGGTGTGGTCCATCGTGGTAAGGAGGTGTGTGAAACCACGGGAGGGGAGAAAAGGACCAACTAGATCCTCATTGACATGGTCAAACCATTGCTCAGGAACCTCAAAAGGTGCCTGAACACAACGATTAATTTTTGCCTGCTGACACTCCACACAGGCTGCAGTCCAATTGTGCACATCTTTCTGAAGCCATGCCAACAAACTTCAGTGCATTCGGTTTCTGTGAGGCCTTCTGGCCCGAATACAAAAGGCCACGTATAGAGTTGAAAGCAGCCTGTTTCCTGTTTGGGATGACGGTGACTGTGGAGACATTGCACAGGAGTGGAACCCCATCTTAATGTCAGCCACCCTCAGGTCTGTGACTGCTGTTCAGTAATCCTGGATCTCTGGGTCAGTAACTTGGTCAGCTACCATACCGGCATAGTCAACCCCCATGTGTATGGCTACAATGGCTGGCCGTGAGATGCAGTCAGCCACAGCGTTATTTTTGCCTTAACCATATAACCAAAAAACAATTACAGCACGGAAGCAGGCCATCTCGGCCCTTCTAGTCCGTGCCAAACTCTTACTCTCACCTAGTCCCACTGACCTGCACTTGGTCCATAACCCTCCATTCCTTTCCTGTCCATATAGCTGTCCAATTTAACTTTAAACGACAACATCACACCTGCCTCAACCACTTCTGCTGGAAGCTCGTTCCACACAGCTACCACTCTCTGAGGAAAGAAGTTCCCCCTCATGTCACGCCTAAACTTTTGCCCTTTATCTCTCAACTCATATCCTCTTGTTTGAATCTCCCCTACTCTCAATGGAAAAAGCCTATCCACATCAACTCTATCTATCCCCCTCATAATTTTAAATACCTCTATTATGTCCCCCCTCAACCTTCTACGCTCTAAAGCATAAAGACCCAACTTGTTCAACCTTTCTCTGTAACTTAAGAGATGAATCCCAGGCAACATTTTAGTGAGTCTCCTTTGTACTCTCTTAATTTTATTGACATCTTTCCTATAATTCGATGACCAGAACTGTACTCAATACTCCAAATTTGGCCTTACCATTGCCCTATACAATTTCAACATTACATCCCAACTCCTATACTCAATGCTCTGATTAATAAAGGCCAGCATACCAAAACCCTTGTTGTGAACTCGGATGTGTTCGTCAGGTGGTATTGCTGCTGTGCAGTCTGATGCTCTAATATTTTGGCCACTGTGTGCACGAAGGGTTTATGGTCAACGAACAATGTGAAATGTGAGCGTCTAAGTGGCGGATAGCGAGATAGAGACAGAGATATGTTTTTCCCGTGATATGTTGTACATCAGTTGTGAACTCTGGTACATAGGCCAGGAGGTGTTGCTGCCGTGCAGACTGACAGTCTGATGTTTTGGCCACATGTGCACGAGAGGTATGTGGTCAATGACTGCTCTGATATGGTGACCCTCTAGAAGATAATGAAAATGGCAGACAGACAGCTACAGATTGAGAAGCTCACAGTCAAACGTGCTGTACTTCATTTTCGGGGGGATGGAGCTGCCGGCTGAAGAAGGCGAGCGGCTGCCTCACGCCTCCGAACAACTGTTCATGCACAGCACCCACGGCACAGTCTGAGACATCAATAGCAATGGCTACGGGTGTGTTGGGGAGTGGGAGCGGCCATAGAGTCTCATTGGAAACAGCTCGTTTGGTGTCACCAAATGCCCTGGTCATGTCCACTGACCAGTCAAGCACGTGATTGGGGGTATTACCTTTAAGCGCACTCTACAGGGGGAGCATAAGTTCAGCATCTTGCAGAATGAAGTGGTGATAGATATTCACCGTGCCTAAAAACTCCTGTCATTTTTTAGTAGTGCCGGGTGGCGTGAAATCTATAATAATGTCTACCTTTGAAAGGTGTTTCACACCTTCTGCGGAGATGCGATGGCTGAGAAAATCAATGGTTGCAACCCAAACTGGAATTTAGCAGGGTTAATAATCAACCCGTGCTGGCTTAAGGACTGGAAAAGTACAGAGATGAGATACGTGTTCAGATTTGGATGCACTGGGGACAAGTATGTCATGTGGGTAAACAAAAAGAACATCTAAGTCTTTTAATACAGAGTACATCAGCCGTTGGAAAGTCTGTGCTGCATTTTTCAGTCCAAATGGCATGCACAGAAACTGAACAAGGCCAAATGGGGTTATCTCTGAGCACATGGGCACCTGATGGTAGCCTTTAACTAGATCAACTCTGGAAAATATTAACTTTTCATCTAAATGTGTCAAAAGATCTTGGATGTGTGGAACTGGGTGACAATTGGGGGAGGTGGCCTTGTTCAGGCGTAGGTAACAACCACCATTGGACTATTTGGGGACCGTGTGGAGGGGTGAACCCCAGGGGCTATTCGACCGGTGTACAATGCCAAGTCTCTCCATGTTGACAAAATCAGCCTTTGTGGTTGCCAGCTTTTCTGGGTCCAGTCTATGCGCACAGGCAAGGACTGGTGAGCCAGTTGTGGGAATGTGCACGACCCCATGTTTTATGACTGTAGTGGAGAATGTGGGCTTGCTAAGGTCTGGGAGTTCACCCAGCGGTCGAGTAAACTCACATGCAGTGGTGCATGTGCTTGACAGGGTCGTTGTGGGGAACTTACTGGAGGAGCTGGGTAACGACACAAAGTCCTTGACATCCACAAGTCGGCAGTTCTTCAGATCGAACAACAGTCCTTGGGCACACAGGAAATCTGCACCGAGCAGAGGTCTAGTCAGTTCAGCGAGGACAAAGTCCCATGTGTAACGTTACCTACTGAAGCAGAGCATCACCCATCGTGTCCTGTAAGTCTGGATCCTGCTGCTGTTGGAGGTCTCCAGCGAGGTTTTGTCGCTCTTTGTCTTCTCATCAATAGACGATGCCGACAACACACTCACTTCAGCACCCGTGTTACACAGGAAGGGTGTCTGTAATGAACAGTAGACGACCCTGCCAGCTGGAACCCACAGTGTTCACAGACCTCTGATGGCCTGATGCAGTAGCACTGTCAAAGCTGCAAGGAGCTCGGCACTTTCTAGCATTTGTACCAAACCAAGTGTGGTAAAAACACAGGCTTGGCATCGTCTGTCTCTCAGACACGGCATCCTTATGTTGGGAGCCTTGCTGACCGGGCTTATTGAGAGAGAGAAAGGAGGAGGAATGATGCACCACTGCCTGGCTGAGTGCAGACCATCAGCCATCTTAACAAGCTCCCTATAGTCCATCACGGGTGCATTAGTGAGGACTATGCAAGCTCGGTCAGGCATTTTCTACATGAAGAGTTCTTGCTGGTGTTGTGTTCTGAGGCATGGCAGAAGCAGCAATATCGAAGACAGCGAGAATGGCTGTCGGAGGGGTCAGCACTCGGTAATTGATTTGCCGATTCTTGAGTCGGGGAACTCGAAATAAAAAGCAATGCTTCAGACTGACTTTAACATCAAAATAGTGACTGTTGTCTCCCTGTTGCTGTGGAAGGAGGGATATCCGTCTCTCCCTTGTTAGTGAGAGGGAGAATATCGGAGTGAACAGTTAGTTTTGATGGACTGTAGACCAGTCTCTTTTTGGGGGCTTTGCTGTTGCTGGCATGGTGGGTGGGTGGAATGCTGACACTTTCTGCTTAGAATAAGTGGGGGATGGGGTGGGGGAGGGTTGATGCTGTTTGAGTGTAGGAGGGAGACAGGGAGCTTTGGGGTTCTTTTGTTTTTTCTGCTATTCATTCTTTGGGGGTGTTTCTGTTTTGTGGATGTCTGCAGAGAGTAAGAATTTCAGGTTGTATTTTGTATACATTCTCTGATATTAAATGGAACCATTGAACTATTCAACAACAACACACACAAAATGCTCAGCAGGCCAGGCAGCATCTGTGGAAAAGAGTACCGTTGATGTTTCGGGCCGAAACCCTTCATCAGGACTAGAAAGGGAAGGGAGAATTCAGAATAATAAGGTGGGAGGAGGGAATGAAGATATGCAAGGTGGGTAGGTGATAGGTGAAACCGGGAGAGGGGGAAGGAGTGAAGTAGAGGGCTAGGAAGTGGATTGGTGAAAGAGATACAGGGCTGGAAAAGGGGGAATCTGTTATTTAACCACACACAGTCCTTAAAATTTTAATTATAATGGAATTGTAATTAAATAATTCCCTCAATTATTTTGAGATTCCATATTTTAAATTAAATCTTTTGTATTGTTTCATATTCTATAATCCATTTATTGGTATTTTTCACTTTCTCTAAATTCAGTAAGTTGAGCATTAGCAAAGAAAGTTGCAAAAGCACTGACTGAAAATTCTTCAGTGTGATTGCTTGCTCAGCCTCTATGATGTTGACAGTCATTCTGCACACCAGGGATTCCCCATGACAACAACTGATACTACATGTTCAAAGTTCCAGGCAAAGCTATTGTCAAGGCATGTATATGTTACCGGGCATGTACTCTGAGATTCATTTTCTTGCAGGTATTTAGAGGGGAGAAAAGAAGTACAATAGAAATTTATGGAATCCTATAAATAAACAAAGCCTGACAAACACCAACATGCAAAAGAAGACAAACTGGAGAAATAAATACAACACTGATAATGGATATGGAGTTGTAAAGAGTCCTTGAAAATGAGTCTGTAGATGATAGAATAAGTTCAGAGTGGTGGTCAATGCCAGCTCAGGAGCTTGATGGTCATCACTGATCCTGAACCTGATGGTGCGGGACCTGAGGCTTCTGTACGTCCTACCCGATGGTAGTAGCCAGAAGAGAAGGTGACCTGGATGACGGAGGCTGCTATCTCGTGGCAATGCTCCATGTAAACAAACTCAGTGGTGGGGAGGGCGGGCTTTGCTGGCAATGAACTAGATTATTTCTACCATTTTCTGCAGCCTTTTCTGTTCCTGGGCACTGGCATATCCATACCAGGCAGTGATGCAACCAGTTAGGATACCCTCCACTGTGCATCTATAGAAGTTTGTCAAAGGTTTTGGTGACATGTCAAATCGATGCCAACTTCTAAGAAAGTAGAGGCGCTGTCATGCTTTCTTTGTGCTGGGCCTAGGAAAGATCCTCTCATATGTTAACTCAAAGGAATTTAATGCTACTGACCCTGAAGTGAACTGGCTCATGGAGCTCAGGCTTCTTGCTGTGATCAATAATCAGCTCTTTGGTTTTGCTGACATGAAGTGAGAGGTTGTTGTTGTGACACCACTCAATCAGGTTTTCAATCTGCTTCAATATTAGGATGTGAACTTAGTCTTTCTGTGTTTGCTAGATGTTTCTAAGGTCAGCAACAAAGCACCTTAAAGACATATTGCTTCTTGAAATGTCAATTAATAGATTTGCAATTAGCTGCTTGGTGAGATGATGATAAGGGCTTCCTTGGTCAGGGTTGACCATGGATGTTGTGTCCTAGTTGTCTAGATACACAAGCCCGGGCAGTACGATATGGAGAGCAAGCTGTTGCCCATGTAGCAGGTTCCCCCTCTCCACGCATCTGTTAAACCAAATGAACAGCAGAGACCGATACAGTTTGGCACCAGCAGTGACACAGGATTTGCCAGTCAGCATTGAGCTCAACGTAGGGCTGCCTCAGGGTCTCCAGCTCTGGAATTTACCTCGGGGTTTACTCCCGAGGTCTTACCCATGTGTGGGTATAGCTGCAAGGCAGCAAAGATTTGATATCAGAGATTTCCTTCTCCTAGACGAGCTGCCAACCATGGCTGACAAGCCCCATCTGCCCAAAGGTGCTAATAACCCACCTTTGCCCCTTCTTCTGTCAGTAGAAGTGGTTCTGCTGGGCTTAGTAACTAAGCCACATGTGAAGGTCCAGGAGCTGGACTTGGTTGTCAGAGTCTAGTTGAGCTGCATGTCATTGGGAGCATTTAATAAGTCGAGGGAGCTTATCCCCACTACCACACCTGGCTATAACAACCTTAAGGAAGCAATTAGCTGCTTAATCAGACAGATATCAAGACTATCATGAATTTCAAAGCAGACATTGATAGATATCTGCATGATGCTTAAAATGGGCTGTCTGGAGTCACAACATACATTTAAAATATATAATTAGCATTTTGCAGCACTTTTGTAATCAGGACAGAGCTTTGGTTTTGAGGACAGTAGCATTATTGTGTGCAAAACAAAATGCAAGTGTTAATCTGTGGTTCCAGAGGTCTTTGAAAATCAATTATATATGGAAGGTAACACAGTGGAGGCAGATTATTCCAGTCACATTCTTGAGGAATGGGTTAAAGATTATACACAAGACTGAGGAAAGCAATTCAGCTTGCACTTGTCTTTTGAAATACAATTGTAAAAACTCAAAGCCCAAAATACAAGAAGACGAAGTCCCTGAATTAACTGCCCACTCAAGGGGATGTGATTGTAAATGCAAGTTTCTCTTTGTTCATGCAATGACATGAGACTCTGTACTCTTACTCACTTAGGTGGAAGTGAAGCCATAGGTGGGGATCAACACATATCAGAATCAGGTTTATTATCACTGGCATGGGACATGAAATTTGTTAACTTAGCAGCAGCAATTCAGTGCAATATATAATCTAGCAGAGAGAAAAAATAATAATAATGTTGTGTATGTGGCCGGGTTACACAACAAAACTATAAATGAAAACACTGGAGATGGGAGCTAAGTTAACAGGGTTCTTTACTGACTGAAACCGAACTGAACACACACGTACAGATCAATACGCGCCTAATAGCGCATGCAACGATGTGTTACTACAACATAAAGTAGTCCCATAATATACAGTAGGCTATACAGTACACTCCTCCCCTTTTATTTTAATAGTGTATCAACTGTTCCTTTTCTGGGGCACTATGCTAAACAAATATGTGTACCCTTAACATAGAAACGCCTACCAATTGTTTACTAAGCACCTTAATAATATCAAATTATTACAAAATAACATAATAATAATAATTATAACTCAAATCTCTAGGGAGGGGGTGGGGGGGGGGTTCTTCTCTGCCTTGCCAGGTAACATCTGCCCTGAAACATTTGCTTTGGGGAATGAGTCTCCACAGGTACATCAGGTGGGTCCTCAGCACTGATGACAGGCTTATCTGTGGATGAGGCTGATGTGGCCACATCAGGGGTGTTTGTTTTTATGTCCGGGGAGTCAGGGCAAGGTGTTGTTGTGTTTTTCACCTGAGCATTCAGGATTTGATCCTCATGACGTCTCTATACGTTCTCTCCCACCTGTACTCTATACATCAGTGGCCCATCTATGGCAGAAATTATACCCGGTTGCCACTTTTCAGTCCGGTAATCATGTGCAAGAACTGACTGTCCCACGCTGAAGCTTCGTGTTGACTGAGCAATCAAGTGTTTGAACTGTCTGTTCTCCACATCACGCCGTACATCTGGTCTGAGAAGATCCATGAGGGACCTCAGGTTCCTGTTCAGAAACATCATCGTTGGAGTCTGGTTAGTGGTTGCGTGTACTGCATTACCATAGGCAAGGAGGAAGTTGTCTATCTTGTGTTGCAGTGGTCGATTTTCGCTGTCCATTGCCTTGATGGCTTTCTTGAATGTCTGTACAAATCTTTCTGACAAGCCATTTGTGGATGGATGGTAAGGGGCCGATGTAAAGTGCTTGATTCCATTGTTCTTCACAAAACTTTGGAATTCTTCAGAGACGAATTGTCATCCATTGTCTGTGCAGATTTGTTCTGGTATGCCATTCCTGGCGAACATGGTCCTCAGAAACGTAATGGTCTTTTCTGATGTGGTTGTTTTCATTTCGATAACCTTTGGCCATTTGGAATGTGCATCAATGGCGTTTAAAAAGATAGAGTCCATGAATGGTCCAGCAGAGTCAATGTGCTCTCGTTGCCATGGTGATGAGGGCCACTCCCATGGATGGAGAAGGGCTTATGGTGGTGTGTTCTGGATCTTCTGACATCCAGAGCAGTTCTTGGTCAAGTCCTCAATCTGTTTATCGATTCCTGGCCACCACACATAGGCACGGGCAAGACCTTTCATCTACACAATACCCAGGTGCCCCTTGTGAAGTTCCTCCAGCACTGTGGTGCGTAGCTTGGGAGGAATCACAACTCATGAGCCACGCATTAGTGTTCCTGGACACACTGACAACTGCTCCTTCCTCACTGAGAAGGCTGGAAACAGTGTGTAACCCCGCACTGGCCATCCGTTTACCGCGATGTCATACACTTTTGACAACGTAGGGTCATTGCGTGTTTCCCTTGCAATGAGGCTGTTTGTCACTGGTAATCGTTCAGCTATTGTTCTGTGAAAGACCTCTGCTGAATCCATTTGCGTAGTTATCTCGGAAGCGGGCAGTGGTAAACATGACAAACCATCTGCATTGCCGTGTTGCTTGGTCCCCTTATCTTCGATGTCATACCTGTGACCTTCTAAGAAAAGAGACCATCACTGCAGCCTTTGTGCTATCATCACTGGAACGCCTTTCCTTGGGTTGAAGATTGACACGAGAGGCTGATGGTCAGTCAACAGAGTAAACTTCTGGCCATACAGGTAGTGACTGAATTTCCTGACTCTCCACACGAGGCTTAGGGCCTCTCTGTCAATCTGTGCGTAGTTGTGTTCAGCTGAAGTTAGCATTCTTGAGGCAAAGGCTATTGGTCTTTCAGAGCCATCTGGAAACTTGTGCGATAACACAGCTCCTATCCCATGGGGCGAGGCATCACAAGCTAGTTGGATAGGTAAGGAGGAGTCAAAGTGCGTTAGCACCCTTTCTGAAATTATGAGTCTTTTAGTTTCCTGAAACGTTTTCTCACAGCTCTCAGTCCACTTCCAATGTGTCCCTGACTGTGATAATGCATTTAGTGGGTGTAGGACTGTGGATAGGTTAGGCAAGAACTTGTGGTAGTTCACTAGACCAAGATATGCTCTCAGCTGAGACACATTTTCAGGTGGTGGTGCCTTAAGCACCACTTCTATCTTGTCTTGAGATGTGTGTAAGCCATCCTTATTGATTCACATGCCCACAGTATGAAATTTCCTTTTTGTAAACCTCACATTTCTGTCGATTAGCTCTGAGCCCATATTCTCGTAACCTGGTGAGCACTTGTTTTAGGTTAGAAAGATGTTCGTCGTCATCTTTGTTGGTGACAATGATGTCATCCAGGTAACACTGAGTCCCTGGATTCCCCTGCAGAACCTGGTCCATTGCCCTTTGCCACATTGCAGGAGCTGATGCTATCCCAAACACCAACCTATTGTACTGATAAAGTCCTTTGTGTGTATTTACTGTCAGGTATTTCTTGGATGCTTCCTCGATTTCCATTTGAAGGTAAGCCTGGGTCAAATCTATTTTTGTGAAATGTTCCCCTGACAGGGAAGCAAAAATGTCCTCAGTTCGGGGTAGGGGTACTGTACTGTGTGGAGCACTGGATTGACAGTCACTTTAAAGTCACCACACATGCGCACCTTGCTTGGTTTTCCTGGTTTTGTGCTGGAGGTTCACTTCATCACTGGAACAATAGGGGTGGCCCATTCACTCCAACCCACCTTCGACAGGACCCCAGTCTGCTCCAGATTTTTCAGCTCTGCATCTGCTGTAGGACAGATTGTATATGGCTCTGGTCTGGCTTTGTGAAATTTTGGACATGCATTTTCCTCAATCTCAATCTTTGCCTTCATGCCCTGAAGTGTTCCTGTTCCTTTCGTGAACACTTGCTCAGAGTCAGCAAGAATTTGTGACAGTCTCTTAGATGTAGCCTTGCTGCCCTCCTTTGCTGACACATCTAGTGCCTTGATGGTGTGCCAGTCCAACGGAATTTTCCTGAGCCATTCACGTCCCAGCAACGGTGGTCCTCCATTTTTCAGTACATAGAGGTTCAGCTGCTGAGTTTTGTCTCCGTAGGTCACTTTAATTTTACCTTTGGGACGTACTTTCTGTCCTGTGTAAGTCTTTAGCAGCAGCTTAATTCGTTTCAGAGGTATGTGAGAAAACAGTTGTCTGTAGTCGTGTACAGAGATCACTATTAAAGCTGAGCCTGTGTCCAACTCCATTTTCAGTCTCACGCCTACCACTTCTGGAGTGATCCTTATTACTCTTCGATCATCTGTCTCTTTCACGCTGTGAAGTTGCAGACAAGACAATTCGCTTTTGTCTAAGTCGTTTTCATCAGAATTGCTTTCTTTCATTTTGTGTACCTTGTTGTGTTTTCCTTTCTGGGGTTTCTTGTTTCTCCGTATCTTGCCCTTTTTCTGCTGTTTACTAGCTTTGCATACTGTGCCAATGTGGCCCTGTTTGCCACAGTTTCTGCATTCTTTGTCTTTAAACCAACAATCATCAGGGTCATGTGACCTGTTCCCACAACAGTAAAATTTCTTTCCTTCATTTCTGTTCAGTGACATTTTATTAGTGGCATATTCCAGACATTTTTGTTGTATCTCGGAAGCACCCCGTGCCGCTGTTTCCGTTGATATTGAGATGTTTAGCACTTTCTCGAATGTATGGTCTTTTTCACACAGGAGCTTCTTCTATGTGATTTGACAGTGCATGCCACACACTAACCTGGTCCTCAATGCATCTGATAGACCAGGTCCAAATTGACAACATTCTGATAATTTGCACAATTCAGCACAATATTCAGAAATGCTTTCATTTTTGCTCTGATTCCGTTTATGGAATTTAAACCTTTCAGCAATGACCAGTGGTTTGGGGTTTAAATGCTGTTGGAGGGTGTCTACTATTTGCTTGAACGTTTTGTCAGCTGGCTTTTCAGGGGTTAACAAGCTCCGTAGCAGCCCGTATGTTTTTGCTCCCATAATACTGAGTAAGGCTACGTCCACACTAGACTGGATAATTTTGAAAACGCCGGTTTCATGTAAAAACGATAGGCGTCCGCACCAGGTGTTTTTGAAAATACCTCCATCCACATTAAAACGGGTAATTGGGCGAATCTCCTCCTACTGGGCATGTGCAGGACACATCTACAGAAAACAAGCGACATGTTTGGTGTTGAATCTCGCTGTGAAAGTGCGTGTTTGTGCAGTTACAGACTAGAAAAATTTAGAAGGAAATTGCCAAATGAGGGACAGCTGTTGGCTCTCGCGCAGGAGGACTTAAAACTAAAAAAAAACAAATACTGGAGCATATGGAGGCAACCAATAGGGAGTTCATGGACAGTATGACATGGCTGATGACGAATATTGGAAAACTGACTAACTCTGTTGCATTAATAGATTAGGTTAGATTATGATGACACTCAGTCCTCATTTATTGTCATTTAGAAATGCATGCATTAAAAAATGATATAATGTTCCTCTAGAATGATATCACAAGAAAAACACAGGACAAACCAAGACTAAAACTGACAAAACCACATAATTATAACATATAGTTACAACAGTGCAAAACAATACCATAATTTGATAAAGAGCAGACCATGGGCATGGTAAAAAGAAGTCTCAAAGTTCCGATAGACTCATCATCTCATGCAGGCGGCAGAAGGGAGAAACTGTCTCTGCCATGAACCTCCAAGCGCCGCAAACTTGTTGATGCAGCACCATTGGAAGCACCTGACCACAGCTGACTCTGAGTCCGTCCGAAAACTTCGAGCTTCCGACACCGCCTCTCCGAGCACCATCCTCTGCCGAGCACTTCAACCCTGCCCTTGTTAATAAAGCACCTTGTTAAATGTATAAAACATGTCTGCATCAGTGTTATCTTGTATTTTCATACAATGTTACATTAGGCTGTTACACATCTACTGTCAGAGAAGTGCTTGCGTCAATAGGCAAACCACCTTCATACAAGCAAGGACAGAAAACAGGGCAAAGTGAGTATACTTATTTATTCAGTAAGCTATGGGTCAAAGTATTTGGTGAGTACATTTCTAACTCTTCTGGCTTCAGTCTTGTTGCCGTCTGTTCTGAAACTGTTAGGTTGTGTGGGGAGTCGCGTTCAAGAAAACAATGAAATGCCGCGCTGCCGCTGTCTGTTCCGGCACGTCATGACAGCGTTTTTATAAATCTCTGGTTACCCCGTCCACACTGCTCTGCAAAATCGGCATTTTCAAATTTACACACTCTGGACGGCATTTTAGAAAAGCTCCGTTTTTGGGGGAGGAAAACGCCGTTTCAGTGTGGATGGAGGATCAAGGTGAAGAGAAAAAGCTTTGGTTATGGATTTATCCGGTCTAGTGTGGACGTAGCCTAAGACGCTGGCTTTCTTTTCATCATTAACACCATTAGCCTCACAATATAACTCCACCCTTTCAATATAAGTTGCCCAGTCTTCAATGCCACTATCAAATGCTGTAATGGTTCCAATCACTGCCATCTTTGTTATGTTAATTAAGCCCCGCTCGCCCCTTATTTTCTTTTTTGACTCACGTGTCCTTTTGGCTAGCACCACGAGCGCACTCCGCCTAGATATGTGTGTCGCTTCTTTTTATCTCCCTTCTGGGGCAGGCAGACCCTCAGCCCCTGGGGTCAGCACCGGCTGTGGTGTCGGCTGGATGTGCTGTGGCTCCGACTGTGTCGCTTGGTCTCTCGATGTTCCCGACCTGCAGCTGTGCTTCCGTTTCCTTTTGGACTCGTGGCTTCGCTCTGCCTTGGCTTGTACCTTGCGCTCTTCTTCCGAGTGTCGTTATCAATTAAAACACAGCGTTCCGATACGATGTAGTTTCATTAACCTCATCGCCAATTTGTTGTATATGTGGCCGGGTCACACAACAAAGCTATAAATAACAACGCTGGAGATGGGAGCTAAGTTAACAGGGTTCTTTACTGACTGAAACCGAACTGAACACACACGTACAGATCATGAAATGACGTATTACTACAACATAAAGTAGTCCCATAATATACAGTAGGCTATATGGTACAAATAATAATACATAAAATTTTAAAAATAATAAATAAACAAGTAAATCAATTACGTATATTGAATAGATTTTTAAAAAGGTGCAAAAACAGAAATACTGCATATTAAAAAAAATGAGGTAGTGTCCAAAGATTCAATATCTATTTAGAAATCGGATCTCGATTTCTATCCGTGAACATCGAGAACATGAGATGAAGAGTCCTTGAAGGGGATCCCATTGGTTGTGGGAACATCGAACATCAAATGTAGAACAGTACAATACAGGAACAGGCCATTTGGCCCACAATGTTGTGCTGACCCAGCTAAAAACCAAATCAAAAACATCCAAATATTAATCCCTCCTACCCACACCATGTCCGTATCCCTCCACGTTCCCCACATCCATGTGCCTATCCAAACATCTCTTCAAAGCCTCTAATATATTTGCCTCTACCTGCACACCAGCAGTGCATTCCAGGCATCAACCACTCCGTGAGCAAAAAACTTGCCCCTCACATCCCCTTTGAACCTAGCTCCGCTCACCTTCAATGCATGTCTTTGATATTAGGTAGTTATACTCTGGGAAAAATACTCCCCGTCTGATCCATCGATGCCTCTCATATTCCTATAAACCTTTACCAGATCTCCCCTCAGCCTCCAGCACTCCAGAGAAAACAGCCCAAGTTTTTCCAGCCTCTCGTGACAGCACATGCTCTTCAGACAAGGAATCATCCTAGTAAACCTCTTCAATAGTGAGGCAACCTATCCTATTGAAACTATCCTTTCAATAGTGAGGCAACCAGAACTGTATGCAATACTCTAGATGTGCCTTAACCAGAGTTTTATAAAGTTGCAACTCCTGACTTTTGAACTCAATGCCTCAACTAATAAAAGCAAACATCCCATAAGCCTTCTTAACCTCATCATTGACGTGTGTAGCCACTTTCATAAGAATATAAGAGATAGGAACAGGAATAGGCCAACTAACGAATGAGCCTGCTCCACCATTCAATAAGATCATGGCTGATCTGGCCATGGATTCATCTCCACTGACCTGCCTTTTCCCCATAACCCTCAATTCCTCTACTATGCAAAAATCTATCCAACCTTGTCTTAAATATATTTACTGAGGTAGCCTCTACTGCTTCATTGGGCGGAGAATTCCACAGATTTACCATCCCCTGGGAGAAGCAGTTCCACCATCGTAAATCCACTCCCCAAATCTTGAGGCTATGTCCCCTAGTTCTAGTCTCACCTATCAGTGGAAACAACTTTCCTGCCTCTATCTTATCTATCCCTTTTATTATTTTATATGTTTCTGTAAGATCTCCTCTCATTCTTCTGAATTCCAGTGAGTACAGTCCCAGGTGACTCAATCCCTCCTCACAGTCTAATCCCCTCATCTCTGGAATCAACCTGGTGAACCTCCTCTGCACCACCTCCAAAACCAGCATATGCTTCCTCAAGTAAGGAGACCAGAACTGCACTTAGTACTCCAGGTTCGGCCACACCAGTACCCTGTACAGTTGCAGCATAACCTCCCTGCTCTTAAATTCAATCCCTCTAACAATGAAGGCCAAACTTCCATTAGCCTTCCTGATAGCCTGCTGCACCTGCAAACCAACGTTTTGTGATTCATGCATAAACACTCCCAAGTCCCTCTGCACAGCAGCACACTGCAGTTTTTTTACCATTTAAATAATAATCTGATCTTCCATTTTTCCTTCCAAAGTGATGACCTCGCATTTCCAACATTGTACTCCATCTGCCAGACCCTTACCCATTCACTTAACCTATCTATAGCTCTCTGCAGACTCTCCGTATCTTCTGTACAATTTGCTTTTCCACTCAATTTAGTATCATCAGCAAACCTAGATACACTACACTCGGTCCTCTCTTCCAGATCATTAATGTATATCATGAACAGCACCGACCCCTGCAGCACACCACTCACCACTGATTGCCAACCAGAGAAACACCCATGTATCCCAGCTCTCTGCTTTCTATTAGTTAAGCAATCCTCTATCCATGCTAATACATCACCCCCAACTCTACGCATCCTTATCTTATCGATAAGTCTTTTATGGAGCACCTTATCAAACGCCTTCTGGAATTCCAAGTAAATAACATCCATCTGTTCCCCTCTTTCCACTGCAGTCATTGTATCCTCAAAGAACTCTAGTAAGTTTGTCAAACAGGAGCTGCCTTTGCTGAATCCATGCTGCGTCTGCCTGATGGATCCATTTCTTGCCAGATGCCTCACTATTTCTTCTTTAATGATAGCTTCAAGCATTTTCCCAACTAGAGATGTTAAACTAACTGGCCTGTAGTTAATTTTAAAAATGCAAACAACAGGAATTCTGCAGATGCTGGAAATTCAAGCAACACACATCAAAGTTGCTGGTGAACGCAGCAGGCCAGGCAGCATCTCTAGGAAGAGGCACAGTCGACAAAGGGTCTCGGCCTGAACCGCCAATTGTACCTCTTCCTAGGGATGCTGCCTGGCCTGCTGTGTTCACCAGCAACTTTGATGTGTGTGGCCTGTTGTTACCTGCCTTTTGCCTATATCCTTTTTGGAACAGTCATGTGACATTCACCAGTCTACACTAGCCAAATCCTCCCTCATCCCATTGTAGTCTCCATTGTTTAGGCATAATGCATTGGTTTTTGATTGAACTATTGCACCCTCCATTTGTATGAGAAACTCGATCAAACTGTGATCACTCTTTCGAGGAGCATCCCTAACTACAAGATCACTAATTTTACCTGTCTCATTGCACAGGACCAGATTTAAGATAGCACGTTCCCTTGTAGGTTTAGTAACATGCTGTTCAAGAAAGCCATCAGGATGCATTCTATGAAGCCCTCCTCAAGACTGCCTCAACCAACTTGATTCACCTAATCTATGTGCAAATTAAAGTCGCCATGATAACTGCTGATCCATTCTTACATGACTGAGATATTTCTCTGTTTATTGCCTGTGCCACTGTAATGTTATTATTCAGTGGCCGATAGAAAACTCCCACCAGTGATTTTTTCCCTTTACTATTCCTAATCTCTACCCAGATGGATTCAACATTCTGCTCCTTAGATCTTATGTCGTCTCTCCCTATCGCCCTGATCTCATCTTTAGTTAAGAGTGCTACCCACCTCCCTTACCTCTCTGCCTATCCTTCCATATTACCTGATATCCTTGGATATTCCCAATCCTCTCCACCCTGCAACCACATCTCTGTAATGGCCATTAAATCATACCTTTTTGTACTGATTTGTGTCACAAGTTCACTGACCATCTTTTGAATATATATGGGCATTCAGATAAAGTGCCCGTACACTCACTGTGCTTTTAGAATCTTGAAATCTTTTCTCTTTTGCACTTGACTTTTCTTTATTCCACTCTTATTTTTCTGTTTACCTTTAGCTTTTACTTTATCATTATCTATACTTTTCTTTTTTGACTTTATCCATACTTCTCCAATCTGTTGAACCCACCTCCCTACAATTTAGTTTAAAGGCCTATCCACAGCCTAGTTATGTGACTCACTAGGAGCCAGATCCCATCACAGTTCAGGCAGAGCCCGTCCCATTGGCACAATACTGGTACCAATTTCCCATAAATTAAGTCCACTTCTCCCACACCAATCCTTGAGTCACGCACTTAACTCTCTAATCTTCTTGACTCTATGCCACATTTCTTTCTCACATTTCTTTACATAACATTTCTTTCTCATTCTGATGTTTGGTCTGAACAACAACTGAACCTCTTGACCAAGTCTGCATGCTTTTATGTATTGAGTTGCTGCCACAGAATAGGCTGATTTGCATTAACAAGAAGTGTACAGGTGCACCTAATAAAACGGCCACTGAATGTAGAAAGTGAGTTATCTCAAATTGTCAAACTTAAACTGGAAAACTGCTATGTGCAGAAATAGAAGATAGAGTGTGGTTTATGCTTATATTGAGTCTCATTGGAATCAAACAAGAGGCTATAAACAGAATAGGAATGGCACTGAGTAACCATATAACCATATAACAATTACAGCACGGAAACAGGCATCTCAGCCCTTCTAGTCCATGCCAAACTCTTACTCTCACCTAGTCCCACCGACCTGCACTCAGCCCATAACCCACCATTCCTTTCCTGTCCATATAGTCATAGACATAGTTATAGTCATACTTTATTGATCCTGGGGGAAATTGGTTTTTGTTACAGTTGCACCATAAATAATTAAGTAGTAATAAAACCATAAATAGTTAAATAGTAATATGTATTATGTCAGGAAATAAGTCCAGGACCAGCCTATTGGCTCAGGGTGTCTGACCCTCCAAGAAAGGAGTTGTAAAGTTTGATGGCCACAGGCAGGAATGACTTCCTATGACGCTCTGTGTTGCATCTCCGTGGAATGGGTCTCTGGCTGAATGTACTCCTGTGCCCACCCAGTACATTATGTAGTGGATGGGAGACATTGTCACAGGCTCAGGTTGAATACACGGCGAAGTACTCCACGTAGCTGAGGGGCACAGGCTTTGAGCACCCTGGTACTGACACCATCCGGTCCTGCAGACTTGCTTGGGTTGAGACGTTTCAGCTGTCTTCTCACCAGTTCAGCTGTGAAGCCCACCATGGTGGTTTCATGTGGAGAAAGGGTATAGTCATGAGATCAGGGTGGGGGACTGTGAGGAGGGGTAGGAGGGGAGAGTGGAATATGTGTTGGTTGGGGGCCGACAACAGATGGCTCATGTGGGGGATGGGCTGTCCAATTTAACTTTAAATGACAACATCAAACCTGCCTCAACCACTTCTGCTGGAAGCTCGTTCCACACAGCTACCACTCTCTGGGTAAAGAAGTTCCCCCTCATGTTATCCCTAAACTTTTGCCCTTTAACTCTCAACTCATGTCCTCTTGTTCGAATCTCCCCCACTCTCATTGGAAAAAGCCTTTCCACATCAACTCTATCTATCTTGCTCATAATTTTAAATACCTCTATTATGTCCCCCCTCAACCTTCTACGCTGCAAAGAATAAAAACCCAACTTATTTCACCTTTCTCTGTAACTTAAGAGATGAAACCCAGGTAACATGCTAGTAAATCTTCTCTGTACTCTCTCAATTTTGTTGACATCTTTCCTATAATTCGGTGACCAGAACTGTACACAATACTCCAAATTTGGCCTTACCAATGCCTTGTACAATTTCAACATTACATCCCAACTCCTATACTCAATGCTCTGATTTATAAAGGCCAGCAAACCAAAAGCTTTCTTCACCACCCTATCCACATGAGATTCCACCTTCAGGGAACTATGCACCATTATTCCTAGATCCCTCTGTTCTACTGCATTCTTCAATGCCCTACCATTTACCATGTATGTCCTATTTTGATTAGTCCTACCAAAATGTAGCACCTCACATTTATCTGCATTAAACTCCATCTGCCATCTTTCAGCCCACTCTTCTAACTGACCTAAATCTTTCTGCAAGTTTTGAAAACCTACTTCATTATCCACAACTCCACCTATCTTAGTATCATCTGCATACTTACTAATCCAATTTACCACCCCATCATCCAGATCATTAATATATATGACAAACAACATTGGACCCAGTACAGATCCCTGAGGCACACCACTAGACACCAGCCCCCAACCTGACAGTTATCCACCACTACTCTCTGGCGTCTCCCATCCAGCCACTGCTGAATCCATAGAACCATAGAACCATAGAAACCACAGCACAGAAACAGGCCTTTTGGCCCTTCTTGGCTGTGCCAAACCATTTTCTGCCTAGTCCCACTGACCTGCACACGGATCATATCCCTCCATACACCTCCCATCCATTTATCTGTCCAATTTATTCTTAAATGTTAAAAAAGAACCCGCATTTACCACCTCGTCTGGCAGTTCATTCCACACTCCCACCACTCTCTGTGTGAAGAAGCCCCTCCCTAATGTTCCCTTTAAACTTTTCCCCCCTCACCCTTAACCCATGTCCTCTGGTTTTTTTCTCCCCTTGCCTCAGTGGAAAAAGCCTGCTTGCATTCACTCTATCTATACCCATCATAATTTTATATACCTCTATCAAATCTCCCCTCATTCTTCTACGGTCCACGGAATAAAGTCCTAACCTATTCAACCTTTCTCTGTAACTGAGTTTCTCAAGTCCCGGCAACAAACTTGTAAACCTTCTCTGTACTCTTTCAACCTTATTTATATCCTTCCTGTAATTTGGTGACCAAAACTGAACATGATACTCCAGATTCGGCCTCACCAATGCCTTATACAACCTCATCATAACATTCCAGCTCTTATACTCAGTACTTCGATTAATAAAGGCCAATGTACCAAAAGCTCTCTTTACGTCCCTATCTACCTGTGACGCCACTTTTAGGGAATTTTGTATCTGTATTCCCAGATCCCTCTGTTCCACTGCACTCCTCAGTGCTTTACCATTAACTCTGTATGTTCTACCTTGGTTTGTCCTTCCAACATGCAATACCTCACACTTGTCTGCATTAAACTCCATCTGCCATTTTTCAGCCCATTTTTCCAGCTGGTCCAAGTCCCTCTGCAGGCTCTGAAAACCTTCCTCGCTGTCTACTACACCTCCAATCTTTGTATCATCAGCAAATTTGCTGATCCAATTTAGCACATTATCATCCAGATCATTGATATAGATGACAAATAACAATGGACCCAGCACTGATCCCTGTGGCACACCACCAGTCACAGGCCTCCACTTGGAGAAGCAATTCTCTACTACCACTCTTTGGCTTCTTCCATTGAGCCAATGTCTGATCCAATTTACCACCTCTCCATGTATACCTAGTGACTGAATTTTCCTAACTAACCTCCCATGCGGAACCTTGTCAAAGGCCTTACCGAAGTCCATGTAGACAATATCCACTGCCTTCCCTTCATCCATTTTCCTGGTAACCTCCTCGAAAAACTCCAATAGATTGGTCAAACATGACCTGCCACGCACAAAGCCATGTTGACTCTCCCTAATAAGTCCCTGTCTATCCAAATCCATTTTACTACTTCAATAATACCTAACGATTGAACCTTCCTAACTAACCTTCCGTGTGGAACCTTGTCAAAGGCCTTACTGAAGTCCATATAGACAACATCCACCACTTTACCCTCGTCAACTTTCCTAGTAACCTCTTCAAAAAATTCAGTAAGATTTGTCAAACATGACCTTCCATGCACAAATCCATGTTGACTGTTCCTAATCAGACCTTGTCTATCCAGATAGTTATATATACCATCTCTAAGAATACTTTCCATCAATTTACCCACCACTGACGTCAAACTCACAGGCCAATAATTGCCAGGTTTACTCTTAGAACCCTTTTTAAACAATGGAACAACATAGGCAATACGCCAATCCTCCGGCACCATCCCCATTTCTAATGACATTTGAAATATTTCTGTCAGAGCCCCTGCTATTTCCACACTAACTTCCCTCAAGGTCCTAGGGAATATCCTGTTAGGACCCGGAGACTTATCCACTTTTATATTCCTTAAAAGCACCAGTACTTCCTCTTCTTTAATCGTCATAGTTTCCATAACTACCCTACTTGTTTCCCTTACCTTACACAATTCAATATCCTTCTCCTTAGTGAACACTGAGGAAAAGAAATTGTGCAAAATCTCCCCCATCTCTTCTGGCTCTGCACATAGCCATCCACTCTGATTCTCTAAGGGACCAATTTTATCCCTCACTATCCTTTTGCTATTAATATAACTGTAGAAACCCTTTGGATTTATTTTCACCTTACTTGGCAAAGCAACCTCATATCTTCTTTTAACTTTTCTAATTTCTTTCTTAAGATTCTTTTTACATTCTTTATATTCCTCGAGCACCTCATTTACTCCAAGCTGCCTATATTTATTGTAGATTTCTCTCTTTTTCCGAACCAAGTTTCCAATATCCCTTGAAAACCATGGCTCTCTCAAACTTTTAACCTTCCCTTTCAACCTAACAGGAACATAAAGATTCTGTACCCTCAAAATTACACCTTTAAATGACCTCCATTTCTCTATTACATCCTTCCCATAAAACTAATTGTCCCAATCCATTCCTTCTAAATCCTTTCACATCTCCTCAAAGTTTGCCTTTCTCCGATCAAAAATCTCAACCCTGGGTCCAGTCCTATCTTTCTCCATAATTATATTGAAACTAATGGTATTGTGATCACTGGACCCGAAGTTCTCCCCAACACAATCCTCCATCACCTGACCTATTTCATTCCCTAACAGTAGATCCAACACTGCCCCTTCTCTAGTTGGTACCTCTATGTATTGCTGCAAAAAACTATCTTGCACACATTATACAAACTATTAATGTGACAGCAGACTGGAAGGTCACAGGTGAACCTATGCACTGAGCACATGTCCTCCGAAAGCACTCATCTAATCTATATTTTGTTTCTCCAATATAGAGGAAACAACAATGCAAACACTAAATGTAGTGCAGGAAGTTGTAAATGCAAATGAATCTGAACGATTTGATTTGGTTCCTGGATAGTGAGAAAGGACAAAGTGAAAGTATAGGCATTGCACTTCTATAGGTTGCTTGGCGTAGTGCAGTCAGTAGAGGAATGATTAGTGGAGATTGAAGATCTTAACATAGTCACATAGACCTTTCAAAATGCCAAAAAGGAGAGGAAGGAAAGATGTGACAGCTGGTGAAGTCTCAATGAAGGGGAAATAAATTGTTAAGAATGATTCACTAAAGTAGAGGTTTGTAGGGTGGAAGAGGGATCTTTTCTCTTTCAAGGAGACAGCATGAGGGCACAAGTGTAAGAAATAAATGAAATGTATTCAAGGTCTCTGTCAACTATAACTGTCACAGAGCACTTGTATGGAAATTCCTGGAAGCAAATACAACAGAAGCAAAGAGGCTGGAAGAACGGTGCCCATACAAGAAGCAGAGTATGTGTATGTGTATAGCTAAAATAGCTGTTGGGGTTCATAGGGTTAAAATCTTTGTGTCAGAACTGTTGAGTTCTACTGTAGTGTACCCATCCCTGTAATAACTCACTTCTTACTCTTTCTACTGAAGGTGCCTGATCTGCAGAGCATCTCCTGCAATTCTAGCCTCCATTTGATCTTGGATCCTCAGATGTCTTTGCTCAGCAACACTGTTAAGGACCTTGCCCGGAACAGTGTACTGTCTCCTTGAATGTGCCCTATCATCCACAAACTTACTAACCTCACCCCTCCACTACGTTTTCATACATCACCAACAGCAGAGGTCCCAGCATGGATTCCTGTGGAACTCCACTAATACAGACCTCAAGTTTTAACAAGTCCCTTCAACCACTACTGTCTGTGCAAGCCAGTTCTGAATCTGAACAGCAAATTCAGGGCGGACCCCATGCATCTCAATCTTCTGGATCAGCCCCCCATGAGGGACTTTGTCAAAATCCATGTAGACAACATCCACTGCCCTACCCTCATCAATCTCTCTCATCATCTTGTCAAACAACTCAATCAGGTTGGTAAGACACAGCCTGCCCCACACAAAGCCATGCTGGCTCTCCCTAATTAGGCCTGGGTTTCCAGATACTCATATATCCTATTCCTTAAGAATTTTCTCCAGCAATTTCCCTACAACTGACATGAGACTCACTGGCCTATAGTTCCCAGGACTTTTCCTTGTTCCCTTCATAAGTAGACATACAACATCAGTCACTTGCCAGTCCTCTGGGACATTGCTTGTGCCTCTCTCAATAACCTGGGGACTCATTAAGAGACCCAACACTTCATCTTCCTTGACCTCTAAATGCCCTAACGCATATACACTCAGCACTGATCTCCTGGTCCCCATGTCCTTTTCCTTGTTAAATACTGAAGCGAAGTACTCACTAAATACCTCACACATATTCTCTGCATCCAAGCAAATGTTTCCCCCTGTACCCTTGAGTGGTCCCACCTTCTTCCTAGTTATCCTCTTGCTCTCGACATATGATATAGAATGGCTTGGAATTCACCTTAATCCTATTTGTCAAGGACTTTTCATGGCCCTTGTTGGCTTTCCTAATTCCCATCTTGAGTTCTCTTCTGGCTTCTATACACCCTTCAATTGTTTTGTTACTAGAATATAAGAGGAAGGGTATAATGCTGAGGCATTGTCAGACCACACTTGGAGAACTGTATGCAGTTTGGTCCCCTTATCCAGGAAAAGATATGCTGGCAATTGGAGAGGTTCTAGAGGAGGTTCACAAGAATGATTCCTGGAATGAAAGCATCAAATGTAGGAGGAGTGTTTGATAGCTCTGGGCCTGTATTCACTGGAGTTTGGAAGAAAGGGTGGGGGTGGGGTGGTGGATCTCATTGAAATCTATTAAATATTGAAAGGCTCAGGTAGAGCGAGTGTAGAGAGAATGTTTCTTATAGCAGGGGGTGTCTAGGACCAAAGGGTACAATGTCAGAATAGGGATATGTCGATTTAGAACAGAGATGAGGAGGAATTTCTTAAGATAGAGGATAGCGAATCTGTGAAATTCATTGTTATAGACATGCGTGGAGGCCACATCATTGGGTATATTTAAAGCGGTGGTTGTTAGGTTCTTGATTAGTCAGGGCATCAAAGGATATGCAGAGAAGGCAGGAGAATGGGGTTGAGGGGGATAATAAAGAAGAGACTGGGGAAGAGGTGGTTGACTCACAAATAGAGAAAGCTTGAAGACAGTGCGAGAGGGAGGATAGGCAGGTGATAGAGAAGGGACACGCTCAGATCGACAGTTTGAGATGTGTCTATTTTAATGCAAGGAGTATTGTGAACAAAGCTGATGAGCCTAGAGCATGGATCAGTACTAGGAGATATGATGTGGTGGCTATTACAGAGACTTGGATGGCTCAGGGACAGGAATGGTTTCTTCAAGTGCCGGGTTTTAGATGTTTCAGAAAGGACAGGGAGGGAGGCAAAAGAGGTGGGAGCATGGCACTGTTGATCAGAGATAGTGTCACAGCTGCAGAAAAGGTGGACGTCATGGAGGGATTGTCTACGGAGTCTCTGTGGGTGGAGGTTAGGAATAGGAAGGGGTCAATAACTTTACTGGGTGTTTTTTATAGACCACCCAATAGTAACAGGACATTGAGGAGCAGATAGGGAAACAGATCCTGGAAAGGTGTAATAGTAACAGAGTTGTCGTGGTGGGAGATTTTAATTTCCCAAATATCGATTGGCATCTTCCTAGAGCAAGGGGTTTAGATGGGGTGGAGTTTGTTAGGTGTGTTCAGGAAGGTTTCTTGAAACAATATGTAGATGAGCCTGCAAGAGGAGAGACTGTACTTGATTTGGTATTGGGAAATGAACCTGGTCAGGTGTCAGATCTCTCAGTGGGAGAGCATTTTGGAGATAGTGATCATAATTATGGGTAAGTTCCTTTAATAAATCTAATTACCTTAAGAGTAGGTAATGGAGGCAGCAGTTAGGGCAGTTGAGTGTTCCGTTTGCAGGATGTGGGAAGTCAGGGTTAGCACAATCGTTTCTGATGACTACACCTGTAAAACGTACATCCAGCTGCAGCTCCTGACAAACTGAGTTAGGGAACTGGAGCTGGAGCTGGATGAACTTTGGATCATTCGGGAGGCAGAGGTAGAAATAGAGAGGAGTTACAGGGAGATAGTCACCCCTAAGAGTCAGGAGACAGGTAGCTGGATGACTGTCAGGAGAGGGAAGGGGAATAGACAGAATGAGCAGAGCACCCCTGTGGCCGTTCCTACCAATAATAAGTATATCATTTTGGATACTGTTGATGGGGACGACCTACCAGGGACAAGTTGCAGTGGTTGTGCCTCTGGCACCGAGATGGTACCCTCAACTGAGAAGGGAAGGAGGAAAAAGAGGAGAACAGTGATAGGCGATTCGATAGTTAAGGGGACAGATAAGAGGTTCTGTGGAAGAGATCGAGAATCCCGGATGGTCTATTGCCTCCCTGGTGCCAAGGTCCACGATATCTCGGATCGAGTTCTCGGTATTCTCAAGAGGGAGGGTGAGCAGCTGGATGTCGTGGTCCATGTAGGGACCAATGACGTGGGTAGGAAGAGTGAGGAGGTCCTGAAGGGTGAGTTTAGGGGGTTAGGTGCCAAGTTAAAGAACAGGACCTCCAGGATTGCAATCTCAGGATTGCTACCAGTGCCACATGCAGGTGGGTTTAGAAATAGTAAGATAGCGCAGATCAACACATGGCTGAAGACATGGTGCAGAAGGGAGGGCTTCAGATTTATAGATAATTGGGAGGTTTTCCAGGGAAGGTGGGACCTGTTCCGGCGGGACAGTTTGCATCTGAACTGGAAGGGGACAAATATTCTTGCGGGTAGGTTTGCTAGAGAGGCTCCAGTGGATTTAAACTAGATACACTAGATACAAGGGGGGAGGGGAACCAGAGTGTAGGAACAGATATAGAGAAGAAGGAAGAAAAAGAAAATAGTAAAGTTGTTTGCACCGTTAGTGACAAACAGACAGTAAGAGGTGGAAAATTTCTTAAATGCATTTATTTTAATGCTAGGAGCATTATAGGAAAGGTGGATGAGCTTAAAGCGTGGATTGATACCTGGAAGTATGATGTGGTAGCTATTAGTGAAACATGGTTGCAGGAGGGGTGTGATTGGCAACTAAATATTCCTGGATTTAATTGCTTCAGGTGTGATAGAATCGGAGGGACAAGAGGGGGAGGTGTTGCATTGCTTGTCAGAGAAAATATTACAGCGGTGCTCTAGCAGGATAGATTTGAGGTCTTGTCTAAGGAGGCTACTTGGGTGTAATTGAGGAATGGGAAAGGCGTAGTAACTCTTATGGGGGTGTATTATAGACCACCAAATGGGGAGCGAGAATTAGAGGAGCAAATTTGTAAGGAGATAGCAGATATTTGTAATAAGCACAAGGTTGTGATTATGGGAGATTTTTAAATTTTCCACACATAGACTGGTAAGCCCATACTGCAAAAGGGCTGGATGGTGTGGAGTTTGTAAAATGTGTGCAGGATAGTTTTTTTGCAGCAATACATAGCAGTACCAATGAGAGAAGGGGCAGTGTTGGATCTCCTGTTAGGGAATGAGATAGGTCAGGTGATGGAGGTATATGTTGGGGAGCACTTCGAGTCCAGTGATTACAATACCATTAGTTTCAATATAATTATGGAGAAGGATAGGTCTGGACCCAGGGTTGAGATTTTTGATTGGAGAAAGGCTAACTTTGAGGAAATGCGAAAGGATTTAGAAGAAGTAGATTGGGACAATTTGTTTTATGAGAAGAATGTAATAGAGAAATGGAGATCATTTAAAGGTGAAATTTAGAGAGTACAGAATCTTTATGTTCCTGTTAGGTTGAAAGGAAAGGTTAAAAGTTTGAGAGAGCCATGGTTTTCAAGGGATATTGCAAACTTGGTTTGGAAAAAGAGAGATATCTACAATAAATATAGGCAACTTGGAGTAAATGAGGTGCTGGAGGAATATAAAGAATGTAAAAAGGAACTTAAGAAAGAAATTAGAAAAGCTGAAAGAAGATACGAGGTTGCTTTTGCAAGTGAGGTGAAAATAAATCCCAAGGGTTTCTACAGTTATATTAATAGCAAAAGGATAGTGAGGGATAAAATTGGTCCCATAGAGAATCAGAGTGGGCAGCTAGGTGTGAAGCCAAAAGAGATGGAGGAGATTCTGAACAATTTGTTTTCTTTGGTATTCGCTAAGGAGAAGGATATTGAATTTGGTAAGATAAGGGAAACAGGTAGGGAAGTTATGGAAACTATGATGATTAAAGAAGAAGTAGTACTGGAGCTTTTAAGGAATATAAAAGTGGATAAGTCTCCAGGTCCTGACAGGATATTCCCTCGGACCTTGAGGGAAGTCAGTGTTGAAATAGCAGGGGCGCTGACAGATGAGAGAGATAAGGGAGAAGCATTCAAAATGTTAATGAGAGATGAGAGAGATTAACAAAAAGAGACACAGTTCCGAGTATTGACAGACCGGTTGCTTTGAACCTGAACTGTTTGAAGTTTGATGGACAGGCGATACCCCAGCAGGGGGATAAAAGGAACAGGTTCGCTAAGACAAGACAGACACCATGAGATTACGAGATAACGAGACCCTGGAAGTGCGGTGTGCCCCCACAAGTTGGTGGGAGTTTGGAGGTATGGTTGCGGGACTGACCATAGACGCACAGGGTGAAAAGGTACGATCGGCGGGAACCTGGTGTGTGTGTCCGCCCTTGCCTGGGTGCTGGGTTCACTGCGGAAGAACGATCGTATCCGGAACAGAGGGGTCACAGTCGGTGACCTCAGAAGACATTAAAAAGGGCTCGCCCGAAAGCTAACTGTGAGGAATATCAAAGGTCTGTGTGAATCTGATTTGCATATCATCATTCGCTCTCTCTCTCTCTCTCTCCAATGGCACAACAGCGATTGCTGCAAACTGTACTGAGCTGAGCTGAACTCTGTGTCACTTGAGACTGATCATTTTACCCCTAGACTGCGATAGAGCTTGATTGATTCCTATTATCCTAGTTCTGTGTACATGTGTGTCTTATCATTGCTAACCCGTTGCATTTATATCCTTAAGATTAGAGTACTGTGTTACTTATTTCTTTAATAAAACTTTCTTAGTTCCAGTAATCCAGACTCCAACAAAATAGAGAGAGTACAGAGAAGATTTACTAGAATGTTACCTGGGTTTCATCACCTAAGTTACAGAGAAAGGTTGAACAAGGTGGGTCTTTATTCTTTGGAATGTAGAAGGTTGAGGGGGGACTTGATAGAGGTATTTAAAATTATGAGGGGGATTGATAGAGTTGACGTGGATAGGCTTTTTCCAATGAGAGTGGGGAAGATTCAAACAAGAGGACATGAGTTGAGAGTTAAAGGGCAAAATTTAGGGGTAACATGAGGGGGAACTTCTTTACTCAGAGAGTGGTAGCTGTGTGGAACGAGCTTCCAGCAGAAGTGGTTGAGGCAGGTTCAATGTTGTCATTTAAAGTTAAATTGGACAGCTATATGGACAGGAAAGGAATGGAAGGTTATGGGCTGAGTGCAGGTCGGTGGGATTAGGTGAGAGTAAGAGTTCGGCGCAGACTAGAAGGGCCGAGATGGCCTGTTTCCGTGCTGTAATTGTTATATGGTTATATTATTCTATCTCCTTTACAATAGCATTGGAGAGAGATTGGAACAGACAAGCTAGAAAAGTGTTTAATTGACGTAAGGGGAATTATAAGGCTATCAGGCAGGAACTTGGAAGCTTAAATTGGGAACAGATGTTCACAGGGAAAGGTACTAAACAAATGTGGCAAATGTTCAGGGAATATTTGTGTGGAGTTCTGCATAGGTACGTTCCAATGAGACAGGGAAGTTATGGTAGGGTACGGGAACTGTGGTGTACAAAGGCTGTTGTAGATCTAGTCAGGAACAGAAAAAAAGCTTACAAAAGGTTCAGAGAGCTAGGTAATGTCAGAGATCTAGAAGATTATAAGCCTAACAGGAAGGAGTTTAAGAAGGAAATTAGGAGACCCAGAAGGGGCCATGAGAAGGCCTTAGTGGGCAGGATTAAGGAAAACCCAAGGCATTCTACAAGTCTGAGAGAATAAAACCTATCAAGTGTGACAGTGGGAAGTGTGTATGGAACCAGGGGAAATAGCAGAGGTACTTAATGAATACTTCAGTATTCGCCACGGAAAAGGATCTTGGTGATTGTACGGATGACTTGCAGCAGACTGAAAAGCTTGAGCATGTAGATATTAAGAAAGAGGATGTGCTGGAGCTTTTGGAAAGCATCAAGTTGGATAAGTCGCCGGGACCAGATGAGATGTACTCCAGGCTACTGTGGGAGGCGAGAGCGGAGATTGCTGAGCCTCTGGCGATGATCTTTGAATCATCAATGGGGACGGGAGAGGTTCCAGAGGATTGGAGGGTTGCAGATGTTGTTCCCTTATTCAAGAAAGGGAGTAGAGATAGCCCAGGAAATTATAGACCAGTGAATCTTACTTCAGTGATTGGTAAGCTGATGGAGAAGATCCTGAGAAGCAGGGTTTATGAACATTTGGAGAGGTATAATATGATTAGGAATAGTCAGCATGGCTTTGTCAAAGGCAGGTCATGCCTTACGAGCCTGATTAAATTTTTTGAGAATGTGACTAAAGACATTGATGAAGGAAGAGCAGTAGATGTAGTGTATATGGATTTCAGCAAGGCATTTGACAAAGTACCCCATGCAAGGCTTATTGAGAAAGTAAGGAGGCATGGGATCCAAGGGGACATTGCTTTGTGGATCCGGAATTGGCTTGCCCACAGAAGGCAAAGAGTGGTTGTAGACGGGTCATATTCTGCATGGAGGTCAATGACCAGTGGTGTGCCTCAGGGATCTGTTCTGGGACCCTTATTCTTCATGATTTTTATAAATGACCTGAATGAGGAAATGGAGGGAGGGGTTAGTAAGTTTGCTGATGACACAAAAGTTGGGGGTGTTGTAGATAGTGTGGAGGGCTGTCAGAGTTTACAGCGAGACATTGATAGGATGCAAAATTGGGCTGAGAAGTGGCAGATGGGGTTCAACCCAGATAAGTGTGAAGTGGTTAATTTTGGTAGGTCAAATATGATGGCAGAATATAGTAATAATGGTAAGACTCTTGGTAGTGTGGAGGATCAGAGGGATCTTGGGATCCGAGTTCATAGGACACTCAAAGCCGCTGTGCAGGTTGACTCTGTGGTTAAGAAGGCATGCAGTGCATTGGCCTTCATCAATCGTGGAATTGAATTTAGGAGCCAAGAGGTAATGTTGCAGCTTTATAGGACCCTGGTCAGACCTCATTTGGAGAACTGTGCTCAGTTTCGGTCGCCTCACTATTGGAAGGACGTGGAAACCATAGAAAGGGTGCATAGGAGATTTACAAGGATGTTGCCTGGATTGGGGAGCATGCCTTATGAAAACAGGTTGAGTGAACTTGGCCTTTTCTCCTTAGAGCGATGGAGGATGAGAGGTGACCTGATAGAGGTGTATAAGATGATGAGAGGCTTTTTCCCAGGGCTGAAATGGCTGTCATAAGAGGGCACAGGTTTAAGGTGCTTGGGAGTAGGTACAGAGGAGATGTCGGGGTAAGTTTATATGCAGAAAGTGGTGAGTGCGTGGATTAGGCTGCTGGCAATGGTGGTGGAGGTAGATATGATAGGGTCTTTTAAGAGACTTTTGGATAGGTACACGCAGCTTAGAAAAATAGAGGGCTATGGGTAACCATAGTAATTTCTAAGGTAGGGACATGTTTGGCACAACTTTGTGGGCCGAAGGGCCTGTATCATGCTGTAGGATTTTTTCTATGTTAAATCAAACATGATGGAATGGTGGAGCAGACTTGATGGGCTGAATAGCCTATGTCTTCTGATATAAGAATCCTAAAAGAAATACCAGAGCACTGAGGGTCCAGTGAGAATGAGGATCAGAGGGCAGCAAATCCAACTCCACTATATAGGGAAGAAAGGAGAGAGAAAACTGACCAGATTAGGGAAACGATAGAAATCAATACTGAAATGTAATGGGAGCACACTTTGAACAGAATGACAGGATTGAGAGGAGTCAGTGTGGATTTGTGAAATGCAAATTGTGTTTGGCATATCTGCTGGAGTCCTGAGAATGTGACAGATAGAATTGATTAGGTATTGGATTTTCAGAAAGGCCTTGAGGTTCCACACAGGTTGGCCAACAAGGTTAAGCAGAACTGACAGGGATTAAGAGTTACTTATCCATTGGGAAGAGAGAGTTTTTTTTTTCTCATGATGACAGGCTGTTAGTGGTGTTGAATGGGACCAGAGATCAGAACTTGGTCCCAAAACCTTTTGTGACTGATTTGGCTGAGAGGGTCAAATGGCATTTTTATGGGTTTACAAAGACAAGAAAGTGTAAGAAGCTTCAAAATGATATGGATAAACAGAGTAAAGTCAAAGTTGCTTATTGTCATCTGCACAAATACATGCACACAGAGGTGTAATGAAAATCTTGTAGCAGCATTACAGACATATAACATCAGAAATACAAAGTCTTAAATCAGCAACAAAATTATGCATGTGGACAACATGATGGATGCAACATGAAGTGTAAAAATGTGAAGCTTTTTCCTTTAGTCCACTGAAGAGTGTATTTATATATGGTAAGATACTGGGTAATGTTGTGTAAAGTGGTCTGAGTGGCATCACTGAAAACCAACATGTTAATAGAAACACAGAAAATAGGTGCAGGAGTAGGCCATTCAGCCCTTTGAGCCTGCACCGCCATTCAGTATGATCATGGCTGATCATCCAACTCAGAACCCTGTACCTGCCTTCTCTCCATACCCCCTGATACCTTCAGCCACAAGGGCCATATCTAACTCCCTCTTAAATATAGCCAATGAACTGGCCTCAACTGTTTCCTGTGGCAGAGAATTCCACAGATTCACCACTCTCTGTGTGAAGAAGTTTTTCCTAATCTCGGTCCTAAAAGGCTTCCCCTTTATCCTCAAACTGTGACCCTTCGTTCTGGACTTCCCCAACGTCGGGAACCATCTTCCCGCATCTAGCCTGTCCAATCCCTTTAGGATTTTATACGTTTCAATAAGATCTCCCCTCAATCTTCTAAATTCCAACGAGTATAAGCCTAGTCAATCCAGTCTTTCATCATATGAAAGTCCTGCCATCCCAGGAATCAATCTGGTGAACTTTCTTTGTACTCCCTCTATGGCAAGAATGGCTTTCCTCAGATTAGGGGACCAAAACTGCACACAATATTCCAGGTGCGGTCTCACCAAGGCCTTGTACAACTGCAGTAGTACCTCCCTGCTCCTGTACTCGAATCCTCTTGCTACGAATGCCAGCATACCATTTGCCTTTTTCACCGCCTGCTGTACCTGCATGCCCACTTTCAATGACTGGTGTATAATGACATCCAGGTCTCGTTGCACCTCCCCTTTTCCTAATTGGCCACCATTCAGATAATAATCTGTTTTCCTGTTTTTGCCACCACCAAAGTGGACAACCTCACATTTATCTACATTAAATTGCATCTGCCATGAATTTGCCCACTCACCTAACCTATCCAAGTCACCCTGCATCCTCTTAGCATCCTCCTCACAGCTAACACTGCCGCCCAGCTTCCTGTCATCTGCAAACTTGGTGATACTGCATTTAATTCCCTCATCTAAGTCATTAATATATATTGTAAACAACTGGGGTCCCAGCACTGAGCCTTGCGGTACCCCACTAGTCACTGCCTGCCATTCTGAAAAAGTCCCGTTTAGTCCCGCTCTTTGCTTCCTGTCTGCCAACCAATTCTCTATCCACATCAATATCTTACCTCCAATACCGTGTGCTTTAAGTTTGCACACTAATCTCCTGTGTGGGACCTTGTCAAAAGCCTTTTGAAAATCCAAATATACCACATCCACTGGTTCTCCCCTATCCACTCCGCTAGTTACATCCTCAAAAAAACAATGAGGAGGACAAATATATATTCTTATTGCAAGAAGACTTAAGACAGGAGCAAAGATGTCTTACTGAAGTACTACAGAGTCTTAATGAGTCTGCAGTGGGAATGCAGATTCAGTCTCCTTACCTAAAACAAAGGATATATGTGGCATAGAGGAAGTGTAGCAAAGATTTACTTTACTGCTATCAGGGACAGCAGCTTTACTGTACAAGATAAAGTACAAAATGTGTAGTGTACCAACCAGAGCTTAGAAGAGTGAAGATATCTCGTTGAGACTCAGCAAATTCTTATTGGACTTAACAGGCTGGATGCAGGGAAGATACTTCTCCTGCCTGAGGAGTCCAGGACCAAGGTAATAATTGTAGAATAAAATGGAACTGTTTGTGATTGAGGCAAGGATGAAATCCTTCAACCAGTGATTAAATAACAACACTGGTTAAGCAACATTATGACCACATTGACCACTTTGCAATGGAATTTGTGTTTTATGCTCTTTCTTGTACAATTTTGCTTTGTACTTTATGTTTTTCTTGTGAATGCTGTGTATCTTGTGCAAGGTACTCGTGATGCTGCTGTAAGGAAGTTTTTAATTGCATCCATACATACATGTAAATAAGATAAATTTTCAAGTTGGTACAGTGAAAAATGTCTTGCACACTGCTCATACAGATCAATTCATTACAACAGTTAGTTGAGGCAATACAAGTTAAAACAACAATGGATTACAGGATGAAGCATTAAAGTACAATGCAGATAGACAGTAAGGTGCAAGGCCAAAGCAAGATTGAAAGGTCAAGAGTCCATCCAATCATACTATGGAACCATTCAATTGTGGGGAGAAGTTGTCCTTGAGCCTGATGTAACATACTTTCAGGCTTTTGCCCAATGGGGGTGGAGGTGAAAAGAGAGAATGTCTTGGATGGATGAAATACTTCATTTTGCTAGTTGCTTCACTGAGGCAGTTAAGAAATGCAGACTGAGTACATAGAAGGGAGGCTGATTCCTGTGATGTGCAGTCTGGTCAAAGAGTTGAGAGTGTAGAGGGAAAAGAGTAAAGTGCAGCTTTGTGGGGCACCAGTGTTGAGAATAATATGGTGGAGGTATTGTTACCAATCCTTACTAATTGCTGTTCTTGGTTAGGAAATCAAGGGTCTAGGTACAAAGGGAAGCGTTAAGCCTCAGGTGGAGGAGTTTGGAGATGAATATGCATGGTTTTATAAATTCTGATGGCAGAGCTGCAGTCAATAAACTATGGTCTACTATCAGATACTGCAGAGATGAATGTAGACCTGTTTTGGCAGTAGGTCAAGGTTATGAGAGGCTGGAATTAATATGTGCCATAATGACCCCCTCATGTCACTTCATGATGATGGGTTCCAGAGCCATCAGGTAGTAATATTTAAGCAGGTTATCTTGTCTTTCCTAAGTACCAGGATGGCAGTGACTTTCTTTTTTAAAGCAGCTGAGAATCTTAGAATAAAATATAGAGAAGTTAAAAATTGTCTGGAAATACCACCAGCAGCAGATTGGTGCAGGGTTGAAGGACAGAGCCAGGGACACCCTCCTTCTGCAAGTTGACTCAACAGAAGATTGACACAACAGTATTGTAGTAGACCAGCACTAAATCAAAGAACAGCAAAGCAGGTCTGAAGGGCTTGATGGCCCTCTTTTTCTAAATATAACCTTTCATGTCAACTGGGGAACCATATCCACTGGTATAACAAAAATTCCTACATCTAACCAATTACTGACGATAAAGGAAAATTCATTACTAATGGAGAAACGAGACTGATGGTTGCTCCAGATTCCAGCAAATGCAATCTTAGTGGATCCAGCAACATCCATGGGAGGAAAGGAACTGTTGGTGTTTCAGGTCAAAATCCCTCAAGACCTGCATCAGAGTTGCAAGAACCCTGACTCCTGTCCTCATAAATGCAGCTTGACCCTCTGAGTTCCTCCAGCACATTGTTTGTTGCTCCAGATTAAGATGATGTTTGTTAACAGAACAATGTAATCTACATGATCAGTGTGACAACAGTAGGGGAGGCATACATGTGCTCTTGACAAATTTGGTCATTAATTTCTGAAAGTACTTGACTTCTGGCACACTTTTCCTGTGTGAGAAAATATTTAGTTCACTATGTCAAATTCTCCACAGATGTTGAACACCTGCTGGGCTTTCCCAGCATTTTTTCTGCTTTTATTTCATAACCTCTGGGTAGCTCTGTAGTTTACCAGGCACTAGGACACTGCATCAAAACACTGTGCATGTAGGCTGCTCCAACCAATATGACCGTGGCAACTTTTATTGAAATATACATAACCAGATTCTGGTTGGTAACAATACTGTTAAACTCCTTTTCCTCAATAGTGCTATGTTCTCTGGCTAACCTCAAATATGAGCTGTGTTTGCTACACAAAGCAGCCAAATGAAAAAGTAACACACATAAAAAATGCTGATGAACGCAGCAGGCCAGGCAGCATCTATAGGAAAAGATACAGTTGATGTTTCAGGCCGAGGCCCTTCTCCGAAATGTTGACTGTACCTCCTCCTATAGATGCTGCCTGGCTTGCTGCGTTCACCAGCATTTTTTGTGTGTATTACTTGAATTTCCAGCATCTGCAGATTTCCTCGTGTTTGCGAAATGAAAAAGTAGGTCATTGGGTGAGGTGGTCACTTTACGGGACTGTCATCCAAATGTGAACTGTCAGTAACTACTATCAGACTGGTTGTCAACAATTCACTTTCACATCATCTGCATTTGCACAATTCACTTTTTATTTAACCAGTTCCTGAAAAATCAATTCCAGTTTTAAATCAGTGTGCGATGATTGTAAGTCTTAAAATACAGCTCACCATATTCTTGCCAATGTCCTTATTCCTGATACGAGAGGTATACTTACGTAAATGCAAGCAGGCTTTTTCCACTGAGGTAGGGTGAGATGAGAACTAGAAGTCATGGGTTAAAGGTGAAACATTTAAGGGAAGCATGAGGGGGGACCACTTCAATGGTGGTGAGTGTGTGGAATTGGTGGATGAGTGATCAACTGCAACGTTTAAGAGAAATTTGTATAGGTACATGATGTGAAGTGGATGGAAAGCTATAGGCTGATTGCAGGTTGATGGGACTAGGTGGAATAAAAGTTCAGCATGGACTAGATGAGCCAAAGGATCGATTTCTGAGCTGTACTATTCAATGATTCTATGACTCTGACTTCCTAATGTTTTTCCCCACAACATGTGATATATTTGCAACAGGTAAAGAAGGGGTGAGGAACAGTCAAGACACTGAGCAAGATTCTATTTGTTATTGTGCCTGTATTGACAGCTGATCAACTGCCCTGGCGTTGTGGCAGTCCTCAGGAGAACTGAACAAAAACCACAGTGGCACTGAATAAACTACACTCATTCAATAACTGGTTCATGCCCATGTATGTGAAGTGTAACAAGCTATCGTAACTTACAACAGCGTGACTGTTAAAACACAAATGTTAATGAGCATCACCAGCAATTCACCAATAAACAACTTAGGAATACATAGCGTTTTATTTATTTAGTAACCATGTCATTTATTACAGTCCCACTCCAAAAGTAAAAACAGAAAATATGCTATATTTGGTATATTCTTTATTTGTAATTAACTTTATAAAATATTTGTTTAAACTTGGTAGACCCTATTACTAGGTCACATAGCTCTATTAAGACAAAGAGAATCAAGTGAAAGATCAGATACCTACAATGGAGCTCAGAGAAGATAAAAATCTTCCTTGTTCCAACAATTCTGTTTTCACCATGCTAAAGAGCATCACAATCAAATGCAATTCACTGTAAAGCATTATATGAAACAGGGCAGGCACACACAGATTCCACAACTTCCATTGTATTTTAATCACCAAATGTCCTTTTACATGAACTTCCAGCAATTGCGCATATTTTTGAGCTCTCTCAAGTTCAATATTGCAGTATCCCCTCTGAAAGTTTTCACATTTAATATTCAAGGATAAGATAAAAATCAGCTTCTCTTCAAAAGTTTTTTTTCATCGTACTACCCACACTTTAAGCCTTGACCGACTGAAGGCATTTGCATTGTTTCGGACTACAAGACACAGGGTCAGCCATGACCTTATGAATGAGGCGGCAAACTTGGGGGGTGGGCAGTTGGCAAACTTCTGCGATTACATTTAATTTCCTATCACTTCATACATTCAAGTGTGGATAATAATTTCTGCATCCATAAAACAATGTTATTTACAGACAGAAATTAAGCAAAACCAGAACAGAACCTGTCAGGTACTGTTAATTCCTGGCTGATATCAAATACATTGACTAAAATTATGGAATAAAGCAAACTTTATGGAGATAAATATGTTTCTCAAATCCCTGTGATCAAAACATGTGTATCTGGATCCCTGATACATCCCGAACATAGTTAAGGGCAGTAATTTTGTAAAAAATGTTTAGTGCATGCAAGGCGTATAAATGAATGGCCGTGATCACAGCTCACTAAATGTTTATCCTCCTTCAACTGTTCTTCAAACTGGTACAGTTACACCAATTCAAATATCAGTGCTTGGACTGATCTGACCTCTCCAGGGCTGGAAAATTACTTACACAACAAATATGGCAGTGCTGGGGAAGAATTGGGGTTGGAAGAAATATAACCATCAAGTTGAAGTTTCTAACTTTGCCCTCCAATTAGTTTTCCTTTTTTACTCCAAGGTCTCCATGTAAGACATATGGTCAAAAGGCATTTTAAGAATATCTGGAGGCCTGAAACTACAAGTTATTGGCTTCCTTGCTGGTGTGAGCTGGCTGCACTGTAACCAGATTACAGCCACAGCAGATTAGAAACAGCGCACATCAACTTAATCAGCTCTGAGAAACTAACCACTGACGTGATACAAATAGCAAGGTACAGTGATATTGCTGATCAAGTGTTCAAAGCTGCTCCCAATCAAAGACGATTTGATTTACATCTTGGTTCCTTGTGATCTCTTCGAGAATGCGGTGCTGTAGCCATAGCTGTTGGAGTTTCTTGTATCGCTCAGTGCACAGATGCAGTGGGTTGCCTCTCCTTTTAAGAAAAGCAACAAAATTCAGTATGCAGTTGGAAATATTAAGGTTTCAGGTGAAAGGTGCAACTAGCTCACAGAGATAATGTCTGTGAATACAAAGGGATTGGAAAAACCCAACATGACTGCGGAAAAAGGAAACAAGTTGATGGAAATATAAATATGCAAGCTACCAAAGGATCAGGTTCATAAATTTAAAAAAATCCTTCCCATTCGTCAACCACCCTTGTCTTTATAGGGATAGAACTCTCATACCACATTCAATCACCATATGTGTTTTTGAGTAAACTTGGAAAATTAAATTCCCTGGAAATCAGACCTCCTTTTGGTTAACCCTTTAGTAAACTACCCCATTGTGCTTCTCAGAGCAAAGAATGGGGAGTGAAAGCAGAAATTTACCATAACTTTAAAAATGGGGAAGAGAAAGAACAAATTAGGCAAAAATAAAACTGAAGGCTTCAGGTGGATTAGAAAGGTAAGGGGGCAATAAGATCAGAAAGTGAGTATTCGATATACCATCTATGGACACAACTAATCACAATGGAAAATTTAGGTAGCAAAAGCATAGGTGAGTTGTAAAGATGGTTCCATAAACAATACCTTCAACCAGCAAGACAGGGCTTTTGTCATCTAAGGATGAAGCAAATGTGATCCTTTAAAAGTTGCCAGGAAGGAGGATGGATCCTGTACCTGATATTCTTTTTGGGCTTGTGGGCTTGTTGTCTTGTATGCGTGAGAACTGGGCCTCAACCCACAGTGTCACCTGATTGGGGAGGGGCACTGGGGGCAGTGTGGCGCGGTGTCCAGGCAGGAGCTGGTGCTGGCCCCCTCAAGGCTCGCTCGGTGGGAGAGCTCTATTGTGGTCAACTGTGGACTGATGGCGTGAATTTTGATGTCTTTTTATTGTGTGATTGTGATACCATTTGGGCTTGCTATTTTGTGTGTGCTTGTGCTATGTGTGACTATTGGTACTGTGTTTTGTACCTTGACAAACGCTGTTTCATTTGGCTGTTTTCATGGGTGTTCACGTAGGGTTGAATGACAATTAAACTTGGATTGAAATAGTTTGAATTGAAAAGGCAGCGTTTGTGAAACTGTCTGTCAACAATGGCTTAATTTTAAACATGAAGATTGAAATTTCATCTCGTGCTAGGTGGCTTAAAGTAGCAGATGCAGATTAACAGAAATTTATATCAGAGATACCAAACAACACTTTCTAACTCTCCTTCCTTAGCCCTGTTACTGCTGTTCAAGTTCTCTTCAGAAGGGTTTCTGCCAACTCAGTAATGCCAGTCTTTCCATGTAACTCGCTCCCTGTCCTGGGTTACAGCTCTTGAGGACAGTATGATTACAGTAGTAAACTGGGACTCAGTATGATCCAGTGCAGAAGTAATTTGGAATAATTTACACTGGAATACTGATACAGACACACTGTTCTGAGCACTGTCATAGGAAGGAGGTTACAAAGGGAACAAGTACACAATATGAACAGGAGCAGGTCACTCAGCCCCTTAAACTTGCTCTAATATGATCATGGTTGATCTATGGTGGCTTCAACTCCTCTTCAAAGCTAACTCCACATAATACTTACTCAGGAGATGGAAACAAAATTGAGAAAAGAGATGCAAAGCAGAAAAGTCATCGACCATATACAGATTACAGAACAGAAGGGGATAAATCCTCATGTTGTTCTGTTGTTTAAGAAAGGCTCCAAAGGTAAGACAGAAATTAGGCTGGTGAGCCTGACATCAGTAGTGGATAAGTTATTGACAGGTATTCTAAGGGATCTGATATGTAAGTATTTGGATAGACAAGGACCTATTATGAATAGTCAGCATGGCGTTGTGCATTGTAAGTTATGTCTAACCAATCTTACTAGAATTCTTTGAGGTTGCTAGGAAAGTTGATGAAGGAAAAGCAGTCGATGTTGTCTACATGGACTTTAACAAGGTCTTTGACAATATCCCACATAGGAGAGTAGTCAAGAAAGTTCAGTTGCTTGGCATACAGTATAAGGTAGTACATTGGCTTTGTGGGACTAATCCAAAAAAGAAAGCCAGAGAGTAGTAGTAGACAGTTACCTCTCTGATTGGAGGCCTGTGACCAATGGTGTACCACAGTGATTGACACGGTGTCCATTGTTGTTTGCAATCAATATCAATGATCTGGATGATAATGTGGTAAACTAGATCAGCAAATTTGGATGACACCAAGATTGGGGGCATAGTGGACAGTGAGGAAGACTTTCAAAGCTTGCAGTGGGATCGGGATCAGCTGGAAAAATAGGCTGAAAAATGGCAGATGGAATTTAATGCAGTCAAGTGTGAGGCGTTGCACTTTGGGAGGACAAACTAGGGTAGGATTTAAATGCTAAGTGGTAGGGAACTGAGGAGTATGGTAGGACAAAGGGATCTGGGAATACTAGTCCATAATTCCTTGAAAGTGGCATCACAGGTAGATAGGGTCATAACAAGCTTTTGGTGCACTGGCCTTCATAGATCAAAAAATTGTGATGGGATATTATGTTGAAGTTGTATAAGACATTGGCGAGGCATAATTTGTAGTAATGTGTCCAGTTCTGGTTCCCTACCTATGGGAAAGAATATCAATAAGATTGAACGAGTACAGAGGAAAATGACAAGTATGTTGCTGGTACTGGAGGACCTGAGTCATATGAAAAGGTTGAATTGGTAGGATTCTATTCTCTGGAGTGTAGCAGAATGGGGGGAGATTTGATAGATGTACATTAAATTATGAGGGGTATACTGTAGGTACGGTAAATGCAAACAGGCTTTTTCCAGAGGTTGGGTGAGATGAAAACTAGAGGTCATGGGTTAAGGTGAAAGATGAGGTGTTTAAGAGGAACATAAGGGGAAACATTTTCATTCAGAGGGTGGTGAGAATGTGGAGTGAGATGCTAGCAGAAGCAGTGGATGTGCTGTCGATTTCAACACATGGGAGGGGTATGGAGGTCTATAGTCTGGCTGCAGGTTGATGTGACCAGACAGAATAATAGTTTGGCATGGAACAGATGGGCCAAGGGGCCAAGTTCTGTGCTGTTGTATTCTATGACTCTTCCATGGAGGCTAACCATTTGGTAAACCAACTGCGGCTCGACGCAGCAAAATTACTTGAAAGGATTCTTATTTCCATTGCTTTAACAATTTCCTGTACATTTTCTCACCATGACTCATTGCTCAGAAGAGCTTCTGTAACTGGGTCGTAGGCTTATTCTAACCGAGATTTCTTCTATAAACAGAATGGGATTCCCAATACAATGCAATATAATAAAATTGGATAGTTCACTAGTTAAACTTCAAACAGAATGAAAATCAAAGAACTGCAGTTGCTGAAAATCTGAAATAAAAGCAGAAAATGCTGGCACCCCTCAGCATGTCAGACAGCACCTGTGGACAATGAAAAAGTTAACATTCCAGTAAGATGGCAGATTGCTCAGAAGCAGTGGCCTCGCTGGGTCCGAGCAAAGGTGTGATTGCTCGTCCATTACATCTTTTTACAACTGCAAGACGCTGCTGCTTACCAAGGACATCAGGTACTGCAGGTTTACCCCACTAGCGAGTTGCTGGCTAGCAATGGAGCTGGACTTGTCGCAGCCTGTTTCAGCCACCCGAGGAAGAAGGCATTGTCGGTGCTGGTGTGCAATCTAATGGATGGTGTGGGACACTTTTGTTGCGATCGCAAAAGACCCTGTTGTACATTGCTAATGTAGAATACCGCAAGTCCGATTCACTGGTTCATTGGGAGCTGCATGGCCTTGGTTGTGGCATGAACCAGGCCTCATTCATGCCTCGGGCTCGCCTGTTGCGGCTGCCAAGGAAGGAGTTGCTGGAGCTGGCTGTGTGCCACTCGATTCCCTACTGAGCTGGGAGCTGGCCCCTCTCATCGGTGACAGCCTCCAATATTCACTCAGTGAAAGACAAAGGGTTTGACTGTGGCTGCACCGTGTGATGTGAGCAATTGCTATGGGCTATTCTTACAGAAATGTGGCACCAGGGCAACATCCATGTACCATCAATCTATAGGCCAATGGGCACTCAGGACTTGGACAAGGTACCATTTTTAACACTGAGTTTTTTTGCTATCATTTTCCTATGTGCTATATCTCTAGTGCGTGACTGTGCACCTTGGCTCCACAGGATTGCTGTTTTGTTTGACTCTATTCAAGTGTATGGTTGAACGACAACTAAAGACTTGAAGACTCTTCCTCAGAACCAAGAACTATGAACAGAAAGTTTGGCTGTTACACTGCTCTAATGGAACATTGTGTGCAAATAAGCTGCAACTTTTCATGAATTACAACAGGGCCTTCACTGTCAAATGCTGTTCACAGATTTCATTTCAGCATTCAACACAATCATTCCTCAGCACCCGATTGGAAAGCTGAAACTGCTGGGCCTGAACACCTCCCTCTACAACTGGATCCTAGACTTCCTGACTGGGAGACCTCAGTCAGTCTGGATCGGGAGCAGCATCCCCAACACCATCACACTGAGCACGGGGTCCCCCAGGGCTGTGTGCTCAGTCCACTGCTGTTCACTCTGCTGACCCACGACTGTGCTGCAACACACAGCTCAAACCACATCATCAAGTTCGCCGATGACACGACCGTGGTGGGTCTCATCAGCAAGAATGATGAGTCAGCATACAGAGAGGTGGTGCAGCGGCTAACGGACGGGTGCAGAGCCAACAACCTGCCTCTGAATGTGAACAAAACAAAAGAGATGGTCGTTGACTTCAGGAGAGCACGGAGCGACCACTCTCCGCTGAACGTTGATGGCTCCTCTGTAGTGATCGTTAAGAGCACCGAATTTCTTGGTGTTCACCTGGCAGAGAATCTCACCTGGTCCCTCAACACCAGCTCCATAGCCAAGAAAGCCCAGCAGCGTCTCTACTTTCTGCGAAAGCTGAGAAAAGTCCATCTTCCACCCCCCATCTTCACCACATTCTACAGAGGATGTATTGAGAGCATCCTGAGCAGCTGCATCACTGCCTGGTTCAGGAATTGCACCGTCTCGGATCGCAAGACCCTGCAGCGGACAGTGAGGTCAGATGAGAAGATTATTGGGGTCTCTGTTCCTGCCATTACAGACATTTACACTACACGTTGCATCCACAAAGCAAACAGCATTATGAAGGACCCCACGCACCCCTCATACAAACTCTTTTCCCTCCTGCCATCTGGCAAAAGGTACCGAAGCATTTGGGCTCTCACAACCAGACTGTGCAACAGTTTCTTCCCTCAAGCCATCAGACTCCTCAATACCCAGAGACTACACTGACACCTACATCATCATTATTTTGTAATTTGTTCTCTACTGTGCCTATTGTCTTGTTTATTATTTATTGTACTGCCCTGCACTGTTTGTGCACTTTATGTAGTCCTTTTTAGGTCAGTAGTCTAGTGTAGTTTTTGTGTTGTCTTACATAGTCTAGTGTAGTTTGTGTTGTTTCATGTAGCACCATTGTCCTGGAGGAACGTTGTTTCATTTTTACTGTGTACTGTACCATCAGTTTATGGTCAAAATGACAATAAAAAGCGACTTGACTTGACTTCAGAAATAAATCAATAGCCAAGGACCCCTTGAGACATTCCAAGATTGCAAGAGACATTATATAAACTTTTCTATGTACATCTAATACTTGAGATGAATAAACCATGTCTACCCTTGGTGTATCAAATCTTCACCTATGATAAAACTCTCTCTCTAGTCTCAGTATTCTTACTTTGCTTTCTTACTGAAACCATAACATTCATTGATGAATTTTTACAGTATCTAGTTATTCTGTAAGATTTATGCAATCCTTGATAACTCAGTTTTAAACTGGATGCTATTCAGGCCTGCTTGGAAAGACACTGTGGCCATACAGTAACTATTCTATCATAGCACAGGAAGAAATTTCTTTGAAATAATCATACCTGAGAAACTGATCCGTCTCTCCATAATCATCCAGGTATGGAGCAGGTATGAAACATCCTCTGTTTTTTCCTGCCAGCAGCAGGACATCACACTCCCGTATCCTGGTGGTAAATTGGTTTATTATTTACATGTACTGACGTACAGTGAAAAGTTTGGTTTTGCATACAGATCTTTTCTCATGAGCACATTGAGGCAGTACAAAGGGAAACAATGGAAGGAATGCCAACAGTGGAACAGCAACAAATTTTCTGATGATTTACTACGGTACCATGTTTGCCAAGGTGAATTTTCCAACTAGCTTCAAATATCGCAGTGGATAAAATAAATTTGCATTTACCATTTCTTTGTAGTAGAGTTTAAACTTTAAATCTGCTATCTCAAGGCTTAAAAGAATAGATTTTTTTTACTGAACTATCATATTAGGGAAGAGTTGCTAAAGTCTAGGTTTTTGTTTATTGTTCGAATGGTTCCTAGGATCCTTGGAAGTGCTACAACTCCAAGGTGTTGGAGTCTGCCTTCTTCTGGTGCCACCTGAGTACTGAACCCAACAATCCACAAGCGAGTCAGTATGTGGGCTGGACTGCAAGTGTAACCAGGCTACTGGGAATTCAGTTCTGTAAACACGTTAGGTCTGGGTCACTAGATTCCAATCAGAAATGGGAACCCCAAGATGATTGTTCAGTGTAACATACAAGATGCTGAAGGAAGTCAGTGGGTTAGGCAGCATCAATGACAGGAAATGGATAATTGATGTAAAGGTGAAGGAAAAACTTGTAAGCAACAGGTGGATCCATGTGAGAGGGGTGTGTGATAAGGGATGGGAAACTGGCAAGAACACCAGAAGCTGGGATGTGATAGGTGGAAGTGACAAAGAGCTGAAGGTGATGGAATGTCATAGGAGGATATTAATAAGGTTGAAAGAGTGCAGAGGTTTACAAGGATGTTGCCGGGACTTGAGAAACTCAGTTACAGAGAAAGGTTGAATAGGTTAGGACTTTATTCCCTGGAGCGTAGAAGAATGAGGGGAGATTTGATAGAGGTATATAAAATTATGATGGGTATAGATAGAGTGAATGCAAGCAGGCTTTTTCCACTGAGGCAAGGGGAGAAAAAAACCAGAGGACATGGGTTAAGGGTGAGGGGGGAAAAGTTTAAAGGGAACATTGGGGGGGGGGCTTCTTCACACAGAGAGTGGTGGGGGTATGGAATGAGCTGCCAGACGAGGTGGTAAATGCGGGTTCTTTTTTAACATTTAAGAATAAATTGGACAGATACATGGATGGGAGGTGTATGGAGGGATATGGTCCGTGTGCAGGTCAGTGGGACTAGGTAGAAAATGGTTTGGCACAGCCAAGAAGGGCCAAAGGGCCTGTTTCTGTGCTGTAGTTTCTATGGTTCTATGAATGGAATAAAGAGAGCGAGGTGGGGAAGGCAGCGAGGAACCAGTGCGAGGAGTATGTGAGTAACGGGCAGATGAAGAAGGTTAGAGAGGGGAAGGAGATCTGGATCAGGAAGAGAAAGAAGGGGACAGAGCTGGAGCAGTTAACCAGAGATCAGAGAATTCAAAGCTCATGCCACCAGGTTATAGACTCCCCAGGCTGAATACAAGGTGCTGTTCCTCTAGTTTGCATTTAGCCTGATCTTGGCAGTAGAGGCGGCTGAGGACAGATGCATCAGTATAGTAATGAGAAGTTATCTCCAGATTCCAGTATGGGGAGGAACTGCTGCAGAAGCTGCAAGCCCTTGTCTTTGTTGTGACTGTCAGATATAGCTGTAACATTGGAATCACTGCCCAGAGCAGTGAACCTGTGGAGTTCATCACCTATCAAGCTTATTGGTTATCATTAACTCACCCAACTGGATGGAATGGATGATTATCATCAGTGCTGAATACAGCATCTGAAGAATGAATTTATCAGATATCAGTAAACATGGATTTAAACCCCAAAAAAGGTGAAGAAATTGAAATGTGTTGAAGAAACAGTGAAGTATGTCTCTTTCAAAGGGGAATTGAATAAATACTTACAAAAAGAAAGCTCTTTCAGACATACTCTTTCCTCATGACATGATTCCATGATACCTTTATGTTTAATTAATCAATCAATCATGGTGCTATGTACCTGTGATACTGCTACAAATTTTTCACTGCAGACATGTAATTGTGTATCTGACAAAAAAAAAGCTTGACTTTGGCTTTGGTCACAAATTAGTTCGCACAACAAGATACCTGAGGAACATTCCCAATCCAGACCCGTAGTTGATAGTGTGAGCTACACAGGCGCCAAACTCTTCTCCATTCACTTCTTCCCTGCAACACTGACTCTGTGAACACAGCATAGCTCCACAAAACATGCAAAGGGCAAGGTTCTTGGGTTCATCATCTGACGATCTGGGGCAACTGAAGAAAAAGCTGAAATTAGCTTGAGGTTCTGGCACTTAATTTTAAATACAGTGGCATGCAAAAGTTTGGGCACCCCTGGTCAAAATTTCTGTTACTGTGAATAACTAAGCAAGTAAAAGATGACCAGATTTCCAAAAGGCATAAAGTTAAAGATGACACATTTCTTTAATACTTGAAGAAGACTTCTTTATTTCCATCTGTTACAGTTTCAAAATAACAAAAAAGGAAAAGGGCCTGAAGCAAAAGTTTGGGCACCTTGCATGGCAGTACTTAGTAACACCCCCTTTGGCAAGATTCACAGCTTGTAAACGCTTTCTGTAGCCCGGTAAGAGTCTTTCAATTCTTGTTTGGGAGATTTTCACCCATTCTTCCTTGTAAAAGGCTTCCAGTTCTGTGAGATTCTTGGGCCATCATGCATGCACTGCTCTTTTGAGGTCTATCCACAGATTTTCGATGATGTTTAGGTCGGGAGACTGTGAGGGCCATGGCAAAACCTTCAGCTTGCACCTCTTGAGGTGTGGATTTTGAGGTGTGTTTAGGATCATTATCCTGTTGTAGAAGCCATCCTCTTTTCATCTTCAGCTTTTTTACAGATAATGTGATGTTTGCTTCCAGAATTTGCTGGTATTTAATTGAATTCATTCTTCCCTCTACCAGTAAATGTTCCCCATGCCACTGATTGCAACACAAGCCCAAAGCATGATCAATCCACATCCATGCTTAACAACACACATCAAAGTTGCTGGTGAACGCAGCAGGCCAGGCAGCATCTGTAGGAAGAGGTGCAGTCGACGTTTCAGGCCGAGACCCTTCGTCAGGACTAACTGAAGGAAGACTGAGTAAGGGATTTGAAAGTTGGAGGGGGAGGGGGAGATCCAAAATGATAGGAGAAGACAGGAGGGGGAGGGATAGAGCCAAGAGCTGGACAGGTGATAGGCAAAAGGGGATACGAGAGGATCACGGGACAGGAGGTCCGGGAAGAAAGACAGGGGGGGGGGGGAACCCAGAGGATGGGCAAGAGGTATATTCAGAGGGACAGAGGGAGAAAAAGGAGAGTGAGAGAAAGAATGTGTGCATAAAAATAGTAAGATGGGATACGAGGGGGAGATGGGGCCTTAGCGGAAGTTAGAGAAGTCGATGTTCATGCCATCAGGTTGGAGGCTACCCAGACGGAATATAAGGTGTTGTTCTTCCAACCTGAGTGTGGCTTCATCTTTACAGTAGAGGAGGCCGTGGATGGACATGTCAGAATGGGAATGGGATGTGGAATTAAAATGTGTGGCCACTGGGAGATCCTGCTTAATCTGGAGGACAGAGCGTAAATGTTCAGCAAAGCGGTCTCCCAGTCTGCGTCGGGTCTCGCCAATATATAAAAGGCCACATCGGGAGCACCGGACGCAGTATATCACCCCAGTCGACTCACAGGTGAAGTGTTGCCTCACCTGGAAGGACTGTTTGGGGCCCTGAATGGTGGTAAGGGAGGAAGTGTAAGGGCATGTGTAGCACTCGTTCCGCTTACACGCTTAACAGTTGGACAGAGGTGTTCTTTTCATGAAATTCCGCACCCTTTTTTCCTCCAAACATACCTTTGTGCACTGCGGCCAAAAAGTTCTATTTTAACTTCATCAGTCCACAGGACTTGTTTCCAAAATGCATCAGGCTTTAGATGCTCCTTTGCAAACTTCTGACGCTGAATTTTGTGGTGAAGACGCAGGAAAGGTTTTCTTCTGATGAGTCTTCCATGAAGGTCATATTTGTGCAGGCGTCGCTGCACTGTAGAGCAGTGCACCACCACTCCAGAGTCTGCTAAACCTTCCTGAAGGTCTTTTGCAGTCAAACGGGGGTTTTGATTTGCCTTTCTAGCAATCCTACAAGCAGTTCTCCTGGAAAGTTTTCTTGGTCTTCCAGACCTCAACTTGACCTCCACCGTTCTTGTTAACTGCCATTTCTTAATTACATCACGAACTGGGGAAATGGCTACTAGAAAACACTTTGCTATAGCCTTCTCCTGCTTTGTGGGCATCATTTATTTTAATTTTCAGAGTGCTAGGCAGCTGCTTAGAGGAGCCAATGGCTGCTGATTGTTGGGACAAGGTTTGAGGAGTCAAAATATTTATAAAGCTTTGAAATTTGCATCACCTGGCCTTTCCTAACGATATCTGTGAACAAGCCATAGCCCTAACAAGCTAATTAAGGTCTGAGACCTTGGTAAAAGTTATCTGAGAGCTCAAATCTCTTGGGGTGCCCAAAGTTCTGCATGGTGCGCCTTTCCTTTTTCCCCCACTCTAAAATTGTACAAAACAAAAATAATACACTAATCTTGCTTAAAATGTTGAAAAGAATGTTTCATCTTTAACTTTATGACTTTTGGAGATCAGTTCATCTTCTACTCACTTAACTATTCAAAGTAACAGAAATTTTGACCGGGGTGCCCAAACTTTTGCATACCACTGTATACACTGTTTAGCATACAGTACTGTACAAAAATCTATTTGTCAATGCAGAGTGGAAAGTGAGTTTGTAAATCTGGCAGAAGCAAAGGATGCTGTGAATAGAATCAGAATCAGGTTATTATCACCAGAATGTGTCATGAAATTTGTCAACTTAGCAACAGCAGTTCAATGCAATACATAACATAGAAGAAAAAAAACAAAACATAATAATAAGTAAATCAATTTCAGTATACATATAGTGAATAGATTAACAATCATGCAAGAAACAGAATATATATTAAAAAAGTGAGGTACTGTCAAAAGGGTTCAAAGTCCATTTAGGAATTGGATGGCAGAGGGGAAGAAGCTGTTCCTGAATCGCTGAGTGTGTGCCTTCAGGCTTCTGTACCTCCTACCTGATGGTAACAGTGAGAAAAAGGCACGCACTGGGTGCTGGAGGACCTTAATAATGGACGCTGCCTTTCTGAGACTCCGCTCCTTGAAGATGTCCTGGGTACTTTATAGGCTAGTGCCCAAGATGGAGCCAAATAAATTTACAACCCTGTGCAGTTTCTTTCAGTCCTGTGCAGTAGTGCCCCCCATACCAGACAGTGATGCAGCCAGTCAGAATGCTCTTCATGGTACATTGGAGTGCATTTGTTGACATACCCAATCTCTTTAAACTCCTAATGTAGTCACTATCTTTCCTTCTTTAAAACTGCATCTTAGAGATCTTGACACCCAGGAACTTGAAACTACTCACTCTCTCTACTTCTGATCCCTCTATGAGGATTGGTATGTGTTACTTCGTCTTACCCTTCCTGAAGTCCACAATCAGCTCTTTCGTCTTACTGACATTGCATGCCACTGTGAGTTGTTGCTGTGACACCACTTCACTAGTTGGCATATCTCACTCCTGTACGCCCTCTCGTCACCATCTGAGATTCTACCAACAATGGTTGTATCATCAACAAATTATGGATAGTATTTGAGCTATGCCTAGCCACACAGACATGGGTATATAAAGAGAAGAGCAGTGTGCTAAGCACACACCCCTGAGGTACACCAGTGTTGATTAATCAGCGAGGAGATATTATCACTAATTCACACAGATTGTGGTCTTACATTATGAAATCGACGATCCAATTGCAGAGGGAGGTACAGAGGCCTAGGTTCTGCAACTTCTCAATCAGGATTGTGGCAAGGATGGTATTAAATGCTGAGCTATAGTCGATGAACAGCATCCTGACATAGGTGCTTGTGTTGTCCACATGATCTAAAGCCGCGTGAAGAGCCTTTAAGATTGCATCTGCCATTGACCTATTTGCGAAGGTGAAGTGCTGCGAGATGGTGTGGGACAGGTGGCAAAGGTGGATGCCAGGGGTGGGGGTGGTGTGAGTGCAGACATACGCAGTGAAACACCAGGCAAGGTCATTTGATTCCAAACAACTGGTTTATTGAGCATGTCAGACTTTCTCTCTGGTGTTTCCCACTCCCTCACTTCTCCCTTCCCCTTTTCCCAAACATTATTCCCCTTTCTTTGCCCCCTTTCTATTCTCAGTCTACAAAAGAGAATCAGGTTTATCATCACTCACATATGAAATTAAACTTGTTTATTTGAGACAGCAATACAGAAAATTACTACAGTACTGTAATTGGCAAGAACAAGGGAAAAGTGCCTTTTAATGTAGTGAGCAGTTTTGATTTGGAATGTCTAAAAACATGGAAGCATTTTGAACAGTAATAAACTGATGAATAGTTGAAATTAAACCATAAGCAGATTTTAAGGGAAATGAGCAGAGCATTACCATAACTAGCAAATGTTCATCTGAAGGGAGATTGGCCAGTTGGTCTCTTTTGGTACTGTGTTATTATCAGATTCCTTTACAGGAGCATATCAGAGCACTTGTCTTATCACTCATGCAGGTGTTCAAGAACAGGGGGGGCAATGAATGGCTTCAGTACCCAATCTGCGGACACCGAACCAAGGTAGCAAGACAAACACTAAGGATCCTGCAGATGTTGGAAATCCAGAACACACCCAAATACTGGAGGAACTCAGCAAGTCAGACAGCATCTGCGGATGGGGATAAACAGTCGATATTTCGGGCCAAGACCCATGAGCAGGGCTGACAAGTTGGGGGAAGAAGCTGGGGGAGGGGAAGGATTACAAGCTGGCAGGTGACGGGTGAGAAAGGTGTGGGGAAAGGTGACTGGGTGGGGGAGTGAAGTCAAACTAAGAAGCTGAGAGGTGATAGATGGAAAGGTAAAGGGCTGGAGGAAGAGGAATATGTTAGTAGAGCACAGCACACTATGGAAGAAAAGGAAGGAGGGGAACCTGAGGTAAGTGATGGCCAGATGAGAGAGAGAGTGAGAGGGGAAACAATATGGGGAATGGAAAAAGAAAGAAAGGGAGGGGGAAAATTACTGGAAATTAAAGAAATCCATTTCCACGCTGTCAGGTTGCTGGTTCCCTCCCACAGTCCAAAGACATCCCAGTTGGGAGGTTAATTGGTCAGAGTAAATTGTCCTGTGATGTGGCTAGGGCTAAATCAGGAGCTGCTGGGCAGCATGGCTCAAGGAGCTGGAAGGGCCTGTTCCATGCACATAAACATGAAGGGGTTCTTTGTAGAGGCCATGAACTGACGTGTCCAAATAGGAATGGGAAGTTGGATTGGAATGGCTGATTACCAGAAGACATAGGAGCAGAATTAGGTCACTCGGCCCATTAAATCTGCTCTGCCATTCCATACTGGCTGATTTATGATCCCTCTCAATCACATTCTCTTGCCTTCGCCCCGTAACCTCTGATGCCCTGACTAATCAAGAACCTAAACAGCTCTGCTTTAAAAATACTCAATGACCTGGCCTCCATAGCTGTCTGTGGCAATGAATTCCACAGATTCACAACCCTCTGGTTAAAGAAATTCCTCCTCATTTCTGTTCTAAATGGACATCTATTACGAGGCTGTGCCCTCTGGTCCTAGGTTCACCCACTAAAGGAAACATCCTCTTCACCTTCACTCTACCTAGGCCTTTCAGTATTCGATAGGTTTTCACACTGAGTGGATGTGCTGGACAGAGTGAAGGTGCTTAATGATGCAACCTTCCAATCTATGTTAGGTCTCACTGATGTTGAAAAGGCTGCATTGGATACAGTAGATGATCCCAACAGACTTGCAGGTGAAGTGTTGTCTCACTTGGAAGGACTGTTTGGGGCCCTGAATGGTGGTGAGGGAGGAAATGTAGGGACAGATGTAGCATTGTCCCATTTGCAGGGTTAAGTGCCAGAAGAGAGTTCAATGGGGAGGGAGGAGTGGACAAGGGAGTTACATTGAGTATGATCCCTGTGAAAAGTGGAGATTGGGCGGGGGGTGGAGTGGTAGAGGAGGGAAAGATGTGCTCAGTGGCAGGATCGCATTGTAGATGGTGAACTTACGGAGACTGATGTGCTGGTTACAGAGGTTTGTGGGTGGAAGGCAAGGACAAGGTGGGCATCTGATATGTTCAGAATGGAAAGCCCCATTCTGAGAACAGATGCAGCAGAGCTGGCAGAATGAGAAAAGGGAATAGCATTTTTACAATTGACAGGATGGGAAGAGGTACAGTCAAGATAGCTGTGGGAGTTTGTAAGTTTATAAAAGACATCAGTGGATAGCTTTTCTTCAGATATGGAGACCAGGGAGATTAAGAAAGGGAAGAAGGTGTCAGAGATGGACCAAGGGTAGGGTGGAAGTTGGAGGCAAAGTTGATGAAATTGATGAGCTCAGCATATATAACCATATAACAATTACAGCACGGAAAAAGGCCATCTTGGCCCTTCTTGTCCGTGCCAAACTCTTACTCTCACCTAGTCCCACTGACCTGCACTCAGCCCATAACCCACTATTCCTTTCCTGTCCATGTATCTATCCAATTTAACTTTAAATGACAACATTGAACCTGCCTCAACCACTTCTGCTGGAAGCTCGTTCCACACAGCCACCACTCTCTGAGTAAAGAAGTTCTCCCATATGTTACCACTAAACTTTTGTCCTTTAACTTTCAACTCGTGTCCTCTTGTTTGCATCTTCCCCACTCTCAATGGAAAAAGCCTATCCACGTCGACTCTATCAATCTTCATCATAATTTTAAATACCTCTATCAAGTCCTCCCTCAACCTTCTACGCTCCAAAGACTAAAGACCCAACTTGTTCAACCTTTCTCTGTAACTTAGGAGATGAAACCCAGGCAACATTTTAGTAAACCTCCTCTGTACTCTCTCAATTTTATTGACATCTTTCCTATAATTCGATGACCAGAACTGTACACAATAGTCCAAATTTGGCCTTACCAATGCCCTATACAATTTCAACATTACATCCCAATTCCTATACTCAATGCTCTGATTAATAAAGGCCAGCATACCAAAATTTTTCTTCACCACTCTATCCACATGAGATTCCACCTTCAGGGAACTATGCACCATTATTCCTAGACCCCTCTGTTCTACAGCATTCTTCAATGCCCTACCATTTACCGTGTATGTCCTATTTTGATTAGTCCTACCAAAATGTAGCACCTCACATTTTTCAGCATTAAACTCCATCTGCCATCTTTCAGTCCACTCTTCTAACCAGCCTAAATCTCCCTGCAAGCTTTGAAAACCTACCTCATTATCCACAACGCCACCTATCTTAGTATCATCTGCATACTTACTAATCCAATTTACCACCCCATCATCCAGATCATTAATATATGTGACAAACAACACTGGACCCAGTACAGATCCCTGAGGCACACCGGGTGCATGAAGCAGTCATCAGATCTACTTGCATCATACTTATGACTGTGAGGCTAAGTACAGCTTCTGTGCCATATCTAAGTTTGCTGATGACACTACTGTCGCTGGTTGAATCAAACGTGACAAAACAGCATATAGGAAGGAGATTGAAATCCTGGTTGAGTGGTACCACAACAACAACCTCTCACTCAATGTCAGCAAGACCAAGGATCTGATTATTGACTTCAAGAAGAGGTAACCTGGAGGTCCATGAGCCAGTCCTCATCTTGGAATCAGAAGTGGAGAAGGTTAGCAACTTTAAATTCCTTTATCATTTCAGACAATCTTTCCTCAGTCAGCATGTTAAGTGCCATTACAAAGAAATCATGGCAGCGTCTCTACTTTCTGAGAAGTTTGTGAAGATTTAGCATGTCATCTAAAGTGCTGACAAACTTCTATAGATGTATAGTGGAGAGTATATTGCATCTGGTTGCATCACGGCCTGGTATGGAAACACCAATGCCCTTGAAGGAAAATGCCACAAAGTAGTGAATACAGCCTAGCACTTTTGCAGAAAAGTAGCATCCATCATCAAAGACCCCCACCATCCAGGCCATGTTCTCTTCTCACTGCTGCCTTCAGGAAAAAGACACAGGTGCCTCAGGACCTACACCATCAGGTTCAGGAACAGGTACTACCCCTCAACCATCAGGCTCTTGAACCAAAGAGGATAACTTCACTTATCCCATCACTGAACTGTTACCACAACCTATGGACTCACTTTCAAGGTCTCTTCATCTCACGTTTTTGATATTTATTGCTTATTATTATTTCTTTTTTTTCTTTCTTTTTGTATTTGCAGTTTGTTGTCTTTTGCATATTGGTTGTTTGCCCATCCTGTTGTGTGCGGTCTTTCATCGATTCTATTGCGTTTCTTATATTTACTGTGAATGACCACAAGAAAATGAATCTCAGGGTTGTACATGGTGACATACGTGTACTTTGGTAATAAATTCAATTTAAACTTCGAAATGGGGAGAGCCAAAAGAAAACCCATTGAGGGTGAGAACCAGTTCCACCAGACAGAGGAGGAAGGTGGTGGAGTGGAACTGGTTAGGTTGGTTGTCTGGAAAGAAACGGTGAGGCTTAAAGCCTACCTAATGGGGGACAGATGGTTATAGGGACTGGACATCCAAGGTGGCAAGATCTTGTCTAATGCTATTGGTGGAGCCAGTTTTTGCACTTGATGCTTCTGGACATAGATCTCTTCTGATGTGAGGACACAGATAGGTCAGCAGCACGCCAGAGGATGACGACTTTGAGCTTCGAACTTTTTTGCGAAACAATGTTTCAATTGCTTTCTTTAATGCATCTTTTCTCGCTTTCAAGGTGCCTGGAGTACTGTCACAGACCATGATCTACAGCTGCACTCAAACTGCGGTTGTTCATGGCGGTACATTCCTGCCTGTGGAATTCGCCAAATGGCCGTTTTCAATGTACCCAGGAGTAGACTGGAAGACGTGCACCTTCAGGGTGCAGCCCCTGTGGACCGAATTCCTTGCCAGTGTTGTCAACTGAAACATCACAAGAGATCAAAACACTAAGACAGTGCTTGCGGTGGGTGTGTGTGTGTATATATATATATATGGTGAGTCTGCTGGCTCTTGAGTCAGGCAAGGTTGAATAAGCGTCACTTCAGACTGTAACATCAAAACAGCAATCTGTCGGTGTCCTCTCTTGCTGTGGAAGGGTTGACACCTCTCTGTCCCTTGTTAGCCTGTGGCATGCTGAAGTGCTGAGTCATTGACTGTAGTTTCTGATAGACCTGGATCATGGACTCTTTGGGGGTTTTGCTATTGCTTGTTTGGGGATTGGTGGGCGCTGCTGCTTCTTGCTGGAACAAGTGAGGGGAGGGGAAGGGTTGATGCTTTGCTGCTGCTTGTGCATGGAAGGGGGTGGGGGGGCTTTGGGGTTCTAACATTTTTCTGTCATTCATTCTTTGCGGTTTTCTTCTGTTTTGTGGATGTCTGTGAAAAGCAAAAATTTCAGGTTGTATACTGTATACATTCTGATATTAAATAGAACAATTGAACATGAAGCACAAAAAAATGGAATAAAATGGGGACATTGTGATCCAGATCCATTTCCATCCAGGTTGTCCTGCTTGGTTTGAATTGAAAGTTGTTTTGGGTTATATTGTTCTTTGCAATTAGAGGTACATACACCTGTAGCTTTACTCTCCCTCAACTTATATTACAGCACATTCCAAAGGAAGTGCACAATATAGAGTACCTATAAAAAGCATTCACTCCATTTGGAAGTTTTCATGTTTTATTGTTTTACAACATTGAATCGCAGTGGATTCAATTTGGCTTTTTTGACACTGATCAACAGAAAAAGACTTTCGTGTCAAAGTGAAAACAGATCTCTACAAAGTGATCTAAATTAATTATAAACATAAAACACCAAATAATCGATTGCATAAGTATTCAATTGCTTTAATACGATACACCAAATCATCACTGGTGTAGCCAATTGGTTTTAAAAGTCACATAATTAGCTAAATGGAGATCACCTGTGTACAGTCAAGATACTTCAATTGATTGTAGTAAAATAGACCCGTATCTGGAAGGTCCAAATGCTGGTGAGTCAGTATCCTGGCAAAAACTACGCCATGAAGACAAAAGAACACTCCAAGCAACTCCACAAGAAGGTTATTGAAAAGAACAAGTCAGGAGATGCATACAAGATAATTTCCAAGTCACTGACTTTCCCTTGGAGTACAGTTAAACCAATCATCAAGAAATAGAAAGAATATGGCACAGCTGTAAATCTGTGTAGAGTAGGCTGTCCTCAAAAACTGAGTGACTGTGCAAGGGACTAGTGAGGGAGGCCATCAAGAGACCTATGACAACTCTGGAGGAGTTACAGGCTTCAGTGGTTGAGATGGGAGAGGCTGTGCATACAACAGTTGTTGCCCGAGTGCTTCACCAGTCGCAGCTTTATGGGAGAATGGCAAAGAGAAAGCCACTGTTGGGGAAAAAAAAAACTTCACATGAAACCTTGATCAGCGTTTGGCCGGAAAGCACGTGGGAGACTCTGAAGTCGGTTGGAAGAAGGTTCTATGGTCTGATGAAACCAAAATTGAGCTTTTTGGCCATCAGATTAAACAGTGTGTTTGGTGTGATCCAAACACCGCACATCATCAAAAACACACCATCCCTACCGTGAAGCATGGTGGTGTTTGCATCATACTATGGGGGTGCTTCACTGTAGCAGTCCCTGCAAGGCTTATGAAGATAGAGGATAAAATGAATGAAGCAAAATACAGGGAAATCCTAGAGGAAAACCTGATGCAGTCTGCAAGAGAACTGCAACTTGGGAGATTTGTTTTCCAGCAACACAATGACCCCAAGCACAAAGCCAAAGCTACACGCAGGAATGGCTTTAAAAAACACAAAGTTAATGTCCTGGAGTGGCCAGGACAGAGTTCAGACCTCAATCCAATTGAGAATTTGTGGCTGGAGTCTGGGTAGCCTCCAACCTGATGGCATGAACATTGACTTCTCTAACTTCCGTTAATACCTCACCTCCCCTTCGTACCCCATCCGTTATTTATTATTCATTATTAATATATATATTTTTCTCTCTCTCTTTTTCTCCCTCTGTCCTTCTCACTATACTCCTTGCCCATCCTCCTCCCCCTTTCTTTCTCTCTAGACCTCCCGTCTGTCCCGTGATCCTCTCACATCTCTTTTCCCAATCAACTTTCCAGCTCTTGGCTCCAACCGTTCCCCCTCCTGTCTTCTCCTATCATTTTGGATCTCTCCCTCCCCCTCCCACTTTCAAATCTCTTACTATCTCTTCTTTCAGTTAGTCCTGACGAAGGATCTCAGCCCGAAACATCAACTGTACCTCTTCCTATAGATGCTGCCTGGCCTGCTGCATTCACCAGCAATTTTTGTGTGTGTTGCTTAAAAAGGACTGTTCACTCACGATCCTCTTGTGATCTGACAGAGCTTGAGCAGTTTTGTAAAGAAGACTGGAGAAGAATTGTAGTGTCCAGATGTGCAAAGCTGATACAGACCTATCCACACAGACTGAAGGCTGTAATTACTGCCAAAGGTGCATCTACTAAATACTGACTTGAAGGTGGTGAATACTAATACAATCAATTATTTTGTGTTTTATATTTGTAATTAATTTAGATTTTGTAGAAATATGTTTTCACTTTAACACAGAAGTCTGTTTTCTTCTGTTGATCAGTGTCAAAAAAGCCAAATTAAATCCTCTGTGATTCAATGTCGTAAAACAATAAAACATGAAAACTTCTGGGGGGGGGGGGGGCAAATACTTTTTTTTAGGCTCTATGAGCACTTGTGAAATCATCATATCTAGTAGTTCCCAAATATCAGCTCAAGAATCGAGCTGTAGAAATGCCAATTTAAAAAATTCATATAAAAAACTCCACCCCAGACACACTGTTCCAGTATCAAAGTACACAATAAGATAAATTAGAAATGTTTCTGAATGAACTCACCTGTGCTGACTTCCCTGATTCAGAAGCGAACTGTAATCCTCCGGGAGATGTATTAACTGATTTCTTTCCCTAGGATATCTTTAAGAAAGAATTTGTCAAGCATCAAAGGATATTGTTTGAAGAATATAATTTTAAATGTACAATATACAGCTTCAGTAGGGGTCCTATACTGTGTTTAATTCATCCGCCAAAGAAAGGCTAATTTCCCACTGGTTCTTGCAAACTCCAATACAGAAAAATGGAGGGCTACGAGGGAGGAAAGGATTAGATTGTTCTCAGAATAAGTTAAAAAGGTTAGCAGAACATCACAGGCAAAGGGCCTGTACTCTGCTGTACAATGTGTGTATGCTCTGGCTGGATAGAGATACAGTATCAGATGTGCTAATCATTGCTTAGGATCCTGTAGAGATTCACTGAGATCCATAGAGCTATACAAGACAGAAACAGGCATTTCAGCTCAACTTGTCCACGCTGTGCAAGATGGCTATTTATGCTAATCCTGTTTGCCTGTGTTTAGCCCGGAACCCTCTCTACACCTTCTCTATGCAAGTACCTGCCCAAATGTCTTTTAAACGTTGTAACTGCATCCTCCTCCACCACCTCCTCGAGTAGGTCATTCCATATTCCCACTACCGTGTGTGGGAAAGATGTGCCCCTCGGATTTCCTTTAAATCTTTACCATTGCACCTTAAACGTAGTTTTAGGTTCCCCTACCATGGGGGCAAAAGGTCATCTACCTGATCTATGCTCCACATACTTTAAGAAACTTTAGTTGCCTCCACTCCCAGCTTATGCAACCTCTCTTAGAACATTGCTGTGAATTATTTCTGCACTTGCTCCAGCTTACTCACATCCTTCCTACAGTGTGGTAACCTGAGCTATGCACAATACTTCAACTGCCCTTTAACCAATAATTTGTACATCTATCACCATGGCTTGCTCAATGAAAGCAAGAACACTTTAAAGCCTTCTTCATCACAATCTACCGATATTGCCACTTTAAGGCGAGCTGATTATGAAATCTGAGCTGAAATTTAATTGACTTTCTGAAAATCCACATTGGCAGCAACATACCTTCCCTGTCTCAGATGATTTAAGAAAACCCACTGGGTTGGTATTATAGAACAAAATACAACTGGGTGATACAACCCTTTGAGCCTGTTCCACCATTCAATATGATCATGGGTGATCATCCAAATTCAGTCCCTATGCCTGCTTTCTCACAAAGAACAACATTTAACATATCTTTGAATATATTTAATGATTTAACCTCAACTGATTTCTATGGTGGTGAATTCTGTAGGGATCACAGAGGGATGGCTTGCCCCTTATCCTTTACCCTGGTCCATCTGGCCATTGGGAACATCTTTCCTGCATCTCATGTTCAATCATGTTTGACATTTTGTAGAATTCTTTGAATTCCAACGCTCATTCTTTTAAATATAATAAAACTTAAAAGGCATGATTAAGTGAAAAACGATTGATGGCCCATTTGAAATCCTCTCCAGCCTCTAACTCATTATGAAACTTGTTGTTTTTTCCACTAATCCTTTGGTTCAAACATTTCTACAGCTTTCAGTCAGCTTTTATGTTCTACGCAGACTTACTTTTATACAGTACTTTCCCCTTCTTAATCAATTCTTTGTCATCTTTGCTGAATTCTAAACAGCTCCAATTCCTCTGGTTTGCTATTTTGACTAACCATTTTATCTTTCTCCCCTTTGGACCCAATATGATCCCAACTTCTCTTGTAAAGCACAGTTAAATCACACTCAAAAGAGTTGCTGAAGCATGCATTAACTAGCTAACAGCAGAAACCTTTCCATCTCCCACTGGCTTCCTTTAGTTCGAGTAAAGGACTGCTCATTGTTATCAAACCAGAACTGGGTTCAGACAGATGACGTCAATGCAAGCAGTCTCAGTCACTTGCTATTAGGTGCAAGAGCTGCAATGCTTTACTGTTCTCAGTGTGATATCACATATTATAAAAATCCAATCCTTCATGACTCTATATGTACAAGGGTTACTCCTCCTCGTATTCAGACTCCTTCAGTGATCTCCCACCTGCCCGTCCTTACAACTACCTGCACAATCCTCCAAGACCTCATTCACACTCTCAACCAATTATGGATTGTGAATGCCTTGTCAAAGAGAAAACACAAATTATGTTTCAAGACATACTGACCGGACTGATGTTCTCTGCCCCTTGAGAAAGCTTTGCACGGAAGAATCAAAACACCATCTGTAATAAAAGAAAAAAAAATCAAGAGAATATTTAGCTTTAACAAGTGTAGTCAGGTGCTTATGCTCCGAAATATGGGAAGTTGCTTTTTCAATTAAATAGATCTAAAAGCCCAAGCCACTATGTCTATCAACAACATATTTATTTTAACCCAGAAAATGTTGTGCAGTAATCAAAGGACTCAATAAATTTTTAGTGTACTAAATATAATGTTAATTTGATACAAACCAATGTAACTACTTGTGTTTGTTATCATATATACATGAAGTTCATTTTTCAAATTTTACTTTATCAGGACAACAGATTGTAAAAGCCCAAATAATGATTCAACAAGTCATAGAAGTTTGGAAGTGTAACATGATTAGAAAAGGAAAGGTGGACATGACTGTATAGAAGCATCTCTGAGTCTCATCAAAGCCCTGCACAATGGTAGCAAGACTCCTTTACCCCTGTATTCAATTTCATTTCGGTGAAAGATGCAAGGTCCTAAAATATCTTGATAGGTTAGATGTGACCGAATGTTTGCTGTTATAGGAGCCACTGTTTAAAAAAATATTCTGCCATTTAAAGCCAACATAAGGGAAAACGTTTACTCCCTGAGGGTTGTGAGCCTTTTGAATTCTCATTGTCGAAGTCAGTGGGAGCAGAGTCATTAATTTTTTTTTAAGGAAACGATTGTGGTAAAGCAAAGGTGAGTTCAGGTTAAATCAGATTAGTCATAAGCTTGTTAAGTGGTAAAGCATACTCAAGAGGCTGAATGGTCTACTCTAGTCCCCAATTGATTAGTTTGGTCTATTTCTGTTCCTACAGGTCCTCCCCAGATTAAGGCAGAACTTCGTTCTCATGAACTGTTCATATCTTGAACGGATTGCAAGTTAGCCAGAAAATCCAACCCTCTGGTCTTCCAAACACTCACTTCTGTAGAGCATAAGCTGAACACAAGATCATAAGATATAGCAGCAGAATTAAGATATTTGGCCCATCGACTCTGCTCTGCCATTTCATCATAGCTGATCCAGTTTCCCTCTCAACTCCAATCTCCAGCCTTCTCCCCGTATCCCTTCATGCCCTGACCAATCAAGAATCAATCAATTTCTGCCTTAAATATACGTAAAAGCTTGGCCTCCATAGCTGCCTGTGGCAACGAATTCCACAGATTCACCACTCTCTGGCTGTAGTTCCTCCTCATCTCCATTCTAAAAGGACGCCCCCTCAATACTGAGGCTGTGTCCTCTGATCTTAGAGTCTCTCACCATAGGAAACATCCTCTCTACATTCACTCTATAAAGGCCTTTCACCATTTGATACGTTTCAATGAGTTCTAGTGAATACTGGCCTAGAGCCATCAAACGATCTTCATATGACAAGCCATTCAATCCTGGAAACATTTTCGTGAATCTCCTTTTAACCCTGTCCAGTTTCAATGCATTCTTTCTAAGTTAAGGGGCCCAAACCTGCTCACAATATTCCAAGTGAGGCCTCACCAGTGCTTTGTAATTTGTCAGCATTACACCCTTCCTTTTATATTCTAGCCCTCTTGAAATGAATACTAACATTGCATTTGCTTTCCTCACCACAGGCTCAACTTGCAAATTAACCTTTATGGAATCATGCACAAAGATTCCCAAGTCCCTTTGTAGTTCAGATTTTTGTATTTTCTCTTCAGTTAGAAAATATTTCTTATACCCAGTACATGACCATACACTTCACGACATTGTATTCCATCTGCCATTTCTTTAACCATTCTACTAATCAAAGTCCTTCTGTAACCTCTCGACCATCCCCTCCACCTAACTTCATATTGTCTGCAAACTTTACAACAAAGCCATCAATTCCGTAATCCAAATCATTAACATGTAACGTAAAGAGAATTGGTGCCAACACAGATCCCTGTGGAACACCACTGGTCAGCGGCACCAACCAGAAAAGGCTGCCTTTATCCCCACTCTTCATCTCCTGCCAATCAGTCACTGCTTTATGCATGCGAGAATCTTTCCTGTAATACCATGGGGTCATTACTTGTTAAGCAGCCTCACGTGTGGCACCTTGTCAAAGCCTTCTGAAAACCAACCGATTCTTCTTTGTCTATCCTGCTTGTTATTTCTTCAAAGAATTCCAAAAGTTTTGAGAGGCAAGATTTTCCCTTTAGCATGCTGATAACCGCCTATTTTGACACATGCCCCCAAGTACCCTAAAACCACATCCTTAACAGTCAACTCCAACATCTTTCCAACCACTGAGGTCAGACTAACTGGTCTATAGTTTCCTTTTTTCTGCCTCTCTCCCTTCTTTCCAGAACCATTCCAGAATCTAGTGATCCTTGAAAGATCATTACTAATGCCTCCACAATCTCCTCAGCCATCTCTTTCAGAATCCTGGGGTGTACACCATCTAGTCCAAGTGACTTATCTACCTTCAGACCTTACAGTTTTCCAAGAATCTTCTCCCTAGAAATGGTAATTCACACACTTCATGACCCCTGACAGCTAGAACTTCCACCATACAGCTAGTGTCTTCTACAGTGAAGATTGTTGTAAAATACGTATTCAGTTTGTTCACCATTTCCTTGTCCTCCATTACTATCTCTCCAGCATTGTTTTCTAGCAGTCTAATATTCACTCTCACGTCTCTTTTACACTATGCATCTGAAGAAACTTTTGGTATCCTCTTTAATATTACAAGCTAGCTTACTTTTGTATTCCATCTTTACCTTCTTAATGATTTTTTTCGTTGACTGCAGTTGATTTTTAAAAGCTTCCCAATCCTCTACTTCCCACTAATTTTTGCTCTATTATATGCACTCTGGCTTTTATGTTGGCTTTGACTTCTGATAGCTACAGTTGCATCATTTTGCCTTCAGAATACTTCTTCCTCTTTGGGATGTATATATCCTGTGCCTTCCGAATTGCTTCCAGAAATTCCAGCCATTGCTACTCTGCTGTCATCCTTACCAGCATTCTTTTCCAATCAATTCTGGCCAACTCATCTCTCTTACCTCTGTAATTCCCTTTACTCCATTGTAAATCTGCTACATCTGACTTTAACCTCTCTTTCTCAAATTTCAGGGTGAATTCAATCATATTATGATCACTTGCCCCCAAAGGTTCTTTTACCTTAAGGTCTTTAACAAGATAAAATCCTATGATGTTATAGAAAGACACTGGCATGGATAGAGGAATGGCTGACAGGCAGGAGGCAGCGAATAGGAATAAAAGGAGCCTTTTCTGGTTGGCTGCCATTGACTAGTGGTGTTCCTCAGGGACCACCACTTTTCACATTGTCTGTCAATGATTTGGATAATGGAATTGATGGCTTTTTGGCAAAGTTTGCAGATGATACGAAGATAGGTAGAGGGGTAGGTAGTGCTGAGGAAGCAATGCGATTGCAGCAGACTTGGACAAATTGGAAGAATGGGCAAAAAAGTAGCAGATGGAATACAGAGTTGGGAAATGTATGATAATGCATTTTGGTAAAAGGAACGATAGTGTGGACTATTATCTAATAGGAGAAGGTTCAGACATCAGAGGTGCAGAGGGACTTACAAGTCCTTGTGGAAGGTTAATTTACAGGTTGAGTCTGTGGTAAAGGTAAATGCAATGTTGGCATTTATTTCAAGGGTAATGGAATATAAAAGAAAGGAGACAATGCTAAGCCTTTATAAGACACTAAGGACACACTTGGAGTACTGTCAACAGTTTTGGGCCCCATACGTCAGAAAGGATGTGTCGTCATAGGAGACAGTCCAGAGGAGGTTCACGAGGCTGATTCCAGGAATGAAGGCATTAACAAATGAGGAGTGTTTAGCAGCTTTGGGCCTGTACTCACTGGAATTTAGAAGAATGTGTGGGGATCTCATTGAAACCTACCGAATGTTGAAAGGACTAGTTAGGGTAGATGTGGAGATGATGTTTCCTGTGGTGGGGTATCCAGAACCAGAGGGTACAGCCTCAAAATTGAGGGGTGACCTTTTAGAACAGAGGTGAGGAGGATTTTTTTTTGCCAGAGAGTAGTGTATCTGTGGAATGCTCTGCCACAGACTGTGATGAAGGACATGTTTGTGGGTATACTTAAGGTGGAAGTTCATAGTTTCCTGATTGATCAGGGCATCAAAGGATACGGTGAGAAGGCAGATGTATGGGGTTGAGTCGGACCCAGGATCAGCCATGATGGAATGGCGGAGAAGACTTCGTGGGCTGAATGGCCTCATTCTGCTCCTATGTCTAATGGTCTCTAATCAATTCCATTCATTGCACAACAACCAATCCAGAATAGCTGATTGTAGGCTCAACCACAAGCTGCTCTGAAAAGCCATCTCATAGGCATTCTAGAAATTCCCCCCTTGGGATCGACCACCTGATTTTCCCAATCTATATGCATATTGAAATCCCCATAACTATTGTAACATTGCCCTTTTAGCATGCATTTTCTATCTCCCATTGTAATTTGTGGACTACATCCTTACTAGTGTTTGGGGGTATGACTCCCACCAAAGCCTTTTTACTCTTGCAGTTCCTTAGGTCTATCCACAATGATTCAACACCTTCTGACCCTATGTAACCTCTTTTAATGATTTGATTTAATTTTTACCAACAGAGCAATGCCACCCCCTCTGCTTACCTACCTGTCCTTTCAATACAATGTGTATGCTTGGACATTAAGCTCCCATCTTCTTTCAGCCTTGATTCAGTGATGCCTACAACATCATACATGCCAATCTTTAACTGTACTACAAATTCATCTACCTTATTCTGCATACTGCACATATCCAAAAAACACCTTCAGTCTTACATTCATCCTTTTCAATTTTGTCCACTTTTTACATTGCAACTCATCCTGTTGACTGCAATTTTGCCCTATCGTCAGCCTCTGCTTGCAAGGAGTCTCACTGCATAATGCCTTTTTCTGTAAACCAAATACCTCATCCTCAGCAGAATCACTTAGCTCCCATCCCCCTGACAAGTTAGCTTAAACCCTCCCAACAACTCTAGTCAAGCTGTCTGCAAGGATATTGGACCCCTTGGGTTCAGATGTAACCTGTTCCTTTTGTACAGGCCGTACCTTCCCAGAAGAGCCCCCAATGATCCATAAATCTGAACCCCTGCCCCCTGCATTAGTTCCTCAGTCACACATTCATCTGCCAAATCATCCTGTTCTTACCCTCACCAGCACGTGGCACAGGCAGCAGTCCAGAGATTACTACTCTGCAGGTCCTGTTTCTCAGCTTTCTACTTAGCTCCCTGGCATCTCTCTTCAAGACCTCCTCACGTTGTCTACCTGTCATTGGTACCAATATGTACCAAGACTTCTGGCTGCTCACAAGCTGGAGGACGCTAATTGATTTCTTTGGTTTAATCCTGCCCCATATTTTTAGATTAGTCACGGAACTGTCAATTTAGGCATATCCTGGGAAAGACACATTTACAGTTGCTAAAGGTTTATGGCTGGGAATTTAAGACCCAGGTTGAAGGAGTCAGGTCTCCAGGCTTCTGATAAGAGAGACTTCATAATAGAAAGAAAATACGTGAAGATGCATTTTGATCTTAAAAATGTACCAAAATGTTTTTCTTTGCAAACTAATGATTTTTAGCTGGCACTATTTGGAGGTCTGATCAGATAATTCTAGTCTCATTACCCTTCTTACTGAATTAAAGCAGAAACACGAGAAACATAGTAATTAGGCAGCATCTGTGGAGTGAGAAAAGCAGGTTTTAATACTTCAAGTCAATAGCTCTGATAAAGTTAAAAATAAAGCAAGTAGTAATCTGCAGAGAGAGGGGAAGGAGAGAGAGAGAGAAATGAAATGTGTGTGATCAGGTGGAGACCAGAAAGAGTGAATGAGGCAAGATGAAAGGAGGTAATGAAGATGTGTCTGCAGGAGGCATAAGGAAGAGAGTTGGTGAAAAAATAAGAAACAAAGACTGACTGAAGGCCAATTCTAAATTTGTAAACAAGATGGCACTTTGACAGTTGACCATGACGAGATTAATAAATCCTTTCAAGAATTTTATACCTCCCTTTATCAATCAGAATTTCCTGATGACTCCACTATAATGCATGAATTTTTTAAGAAATTGAATATTCCAAAATTATCTAATGAATGTTCAAAACTAGATGTACCTATTACAGTAGAGGAAATAAAGAATGCTATTTTTTCAATGAACTCAGGTAAAGCACCTGGTCCAGATGGAGTTACAGTAGAATTTTAAAAATTTTTCTCAACTACACTAACTCTTCGGCTATGTAGTGTTTTTAGGGATGTAGTATCTATAGGTAAATTACCACAATCTTTCTATCGAGCTTCTATTTCTCTAATTCTTAAAAAAGATAAGGATCCTACTGAAAGTGCATCTTATAGACCTATATCTCTGCTGAATGTCGATTCTAAGATTTTTTCTAAAATATTGGCAACGAGATTGGAGAATGTATTACCCCAAATTATTTCTGCAGATCAAACTGGATTTATTAAAAACTGTTACTCTTTTTTTAATATTAGGAGATTAATGAATATCATTTATATGCCTTCACCCAAAATTCCAGAATGTGTCATTTCATTGGATGCTGAAAAAGCTTTTGATAGAGTTGAATGGATATATTTGTTCAATACCCTTGAGAAATTTAATTTTAGTCCGATATTCATTTCCTGGATTAAACTGATATATTTTACCCCTTTAGCTTTGGTATTTACTAACAACCAAAGATCCCCTTTTTTTCATTTATTCTGTGGTACTAGGCAGGGTTGCCCTCTTAGTCCATTACTATTTGATATTGCTTTGGAACCGCTAGCTATTGCCATTCATGACTCCCCTAATATATTTGGTGTTACCAGTGGAAATGAGACTCATAAATTATCACTATATGCAGATGACCTACTATTATATATTTCTAACCCAGGAAAATCTATTCCAGCAGTATTAACTTTGCTTGCTCAGTTTAGTAGCTGTTCTGGTTACAAACTGAACCTAAGTAAGAGTGAACTCTTTCCATTAAATATGCAGGTTCCCATTTATAGAAGCTCTCCATTTAGACTGATTACTGATTATTTTACTTATCTGGGAGTTAAAATTACTAAGAGACATAAGGATCTATTCAATTTCAACCTTTTACCATTAATTAATCAGGTTAAACAACTGATTTACTAAACAGTCCCCTTTGTCTCTATCATTGATTGGCTGTATTAATGCTTTTAAAATGATTATTTTACCCAAATTTTTATATTTATTTCAAGCAATACCGATTTTTATTCCTAAATCTTTTTTTGATACTATTGACTCTAAAATTTCCTCTTACATATGGCAAAATAGAAATCCCAGATTAAGTAAAAAATACTTAGAGAAATCTAAGAAAGAGGGTGGTTTGGCATTGCCTGTCCTAAGATTTTACTACTGGGCAATTAATATTCGATACTTAATATTTTGGACACAAGATTGGAATATAACTGCAAGCCCACATTGGGTAAACCTTGAAGGCCACTCTGTACAAGGGTTTTCTTTAGCCTCCATTTTAGGAACTTCACTGCCTTTTGTACTATCTAAATTGAATAAACAAATTTTCAACCCTATAGTTAAACATACATTGCGAATATGGTTTCAATTTCGTAAATTTTTTGGCCTGAATGAATTTATGTTATCAAGCCCTATTATATCTAATTTCTTTTTCCAACCCTCGGTAATGGACCAAGCCTTTTTGATATGGAAAATGAAAGGCATAATATGTTTTTGTGATCTACTTCTGGATAACTGCTTTATGTCTTTTGAGCAGTTATCTGAGAAATTTGATTTGCCTAGATCCCATTTTTTTTAGATACTTACAAATAAGAAATTTTTTAAATACTACGTTGCCGACCTTTCCGATTTCAAATCCTTCTGGCATTTTGGATAAAAATTTTAGGTTTTAATCCTTTGCAGAAGGGATTAATAGCAATAATTTATGATATAATTATGAAATTACAGCCAGATATATCTGATAAAATTAAAAATGAATGGGAAAGGGAACTTCAACTTTCCCTACCTACAGAGAAATGGGATAAAATTTTTCAATTAGTTAGTACTTCTTCTATATGTGCTAAACATACTTTAATACAATTTAAAGTAGTACTCATATGTCCAAAGATAAACTAGCTCATTTTTATTCCCATATAAATCCTACCTGTGATAGACGTCACTCTGAAGTGGCTTCTTTAACTCATATGTTTTGGTCCTGTCCTCTTTTGGAAAAATATTGGAAAGACATTTTTGATACTATTTTAACAGTTCTATGCTTTGATTTAAAACCCCATCCTATTACGGCAATCTTTGGATTGCCAATGGTAGAACATAGATCTTTATCTTCTTCAGCCTCTTGAACGATAGCTTTTGTTACTTTAATAGCGAGAAGATTTATTTTGTTGAATTGGAAAGAAATTAATCCTCCAACTATATTCCAATGGTTTTCTCAAACCATATTAATTTTAAATTTAGAAAAAATTAGAAGTGATATTTTTGACCCTTCGGTTAAATTTGAAGATACCTGGAAACCTTTTATGCAACATTTTCATATGATGTAATCTGACCTTTCCGAATCTTTTTTCTAAAATTATATGATGAGAGGAGCGGAGTTAGCAACATTATGGATCATGTCTGATACAAGTTGTTGGTCTAGCCCTGTTTTGCCTTTTTTTTGGGTTTTTTTTTTCTCTTTTTCTTTTGGGTTTTTTTTGGTTTATATATATTTTTTTCTTTTTATTTCTTTGTTAACGTTTAATCTCATTATGAGTTTGGAAGTCTTTTATTTCTATGTTACTTAAAATTCATTTTATATATGCTGATGAACATTTTTCCAATCTCTTTGTACCAACTTTGTTATTGAGTTTATAATTTTGAAAAATTAATGAAAAAATTTAAAAAGAAAAAAGACTGAAGGCCAATTCTGAAATTGCTGAATTCACTGTCAAAACCTTAAGGCTGTCATGTGTCTTATTAGGCAATCATTCTGAATTGTTAACTCTGTTACTCTCTACAGATGCTACCTGAGCTGCTGATCACCTCCAGCATCCCAGGCCATGCTCAATTCTCACTGAGGAGGAAGGCAGAGGAGCCACAGGACCCATACCACCAGGTTCAGAAACAGCTATTAGGGCCATCAGGGCCTTGAACCAGAAGGGTTAACTTCACTCACCTCATCACTGAACTGTTCCTACAAACTAAGGACTTTTCATCTCAAGCTCTCTGTAAGTATTGCTTATTTATTAATTCCTTTTTCTTTCTTTCTTTTGTATTTGCAGTTTGCTGTCTTTTGCACATTGGTTGTTTTTCCATCCTGTTGATGTGGTCTTTCAGTGAGTTTATTGTGTTTCTTTTACTTACTGTGAATGCCCGCAAGTAAATGCATCTCAGGTTTTTATAAGATGGCAAATAGGTACTTCGGTTAAAAAAACTGAACTTTTGAACTTTGAACTAAATTTTAAAACTGAAAAAAAATCTCAATTACCAGAATTTCATTTGAGTTGCTACAATAACAGAAACAATACCTTTGCAGTAAAGGGTTCATTATGTCCTTATAATCATGAAAAAGCTTGAAAAGATTGGTAGGTAAAGCCAGGTAATAACATAAGGCTTCAAAATGCCCTTCTGAAGTACCTAGGAAGAAAGGGAAAACTTTGATGAGATGCTAGATTAGTACTTTTAAAAATTAAGCAGCAGGCTTGTACAGATGTTACTTGCTGATAATTGCAGGGGATTTAACTCATTTTAAGCAAAAATGTTTACCATAATCTCACAAAGGGACACCTGAAACTACTTTGCATTGAAACCATTTTTATTCCAACTCCTGATATTTATGTTGCTGAAAGGTTCTGTTCCTCAGCACCAGGTTCAGGAATGACAGGTCTAGGAGAAAGGACAAAGGATAACGGGACCAGATTTAACAGAGTGAACATGAGGAGACAGTTAGTGCCATAGAAACAGGAATTAAAATTGTGTCTTTGTAAAAGGGCAATTAAAATAACGTACACTTTTTGGTTATTGATTCTCAAGCAATGCTGCAACTATAAAAAAGTCATAACAATTGACAAAAAGTTAACCAAAAAGTGTACGTTTTAAATTTAAAGTCAGTAGTTTAATAACTGTGGGGACTTCCACCACAGTATGCATCCATTGTCACGTGGGGACTTCAGGATGCACAACCATATTTGCTGATGCCTTTGCAGTGGACCCAAGATTCAAAATTTGAACACTTTGGGGGGCTGTCATTCCACAGCTGAAGAACATGCAGGTAGTAGGTAATGAGACAAGACAAGCTACACAGAAATCCACAGAGCACTTACTCTCAAATTGGTACTCAATTTTGAATACTGAAGATAGTAATTCTTTGCCAATAGGAGTCCAATGCTCTGCGGTCAAAGGAGGGAGGAGGTACATACGCATTTCAGCACTGACAGGCACATTACCTGCCCAGTGCCCAAGTCAAAGACGTCACCGAATGGCTGCAGAACCTTCTGATGTTGTGTAGTGCAGAGAGGTGAACATAGGTTGTGGAATATGTTGGAATCAATGACATCGACTGAAAGAGTCATTAGATTTTGTTGGCATTTTATAGAGTGTTAGGAAATCAACTGAAAAGCAAGTCCTCACTAACGATCTCTGAATAATTTGTGGTGCTAGGGAATAGTAAATATGGAAACAGGACAACACATGGCTGAAGGTGCAAGAGGGAGAGCTTTAGGTTCCTAGGTATTGGGAGTGGTTCTGCTGGAGGTGGTACTTGAAATAGCTGGATGGGTTGCATCACTGGGATCAACAACGTTACAGGGAGATTTACTTGTGCTGTCAGAGGGTTCTAACTAGTTTTGCAGAAGGCATTGCAGCAGTATCAAACAAGAGAGAGAGAGGCAAAATTAGATACAGAAGCTGGAATTTAGAAGATGTTTGATTAAAAAAAAAGGACCAAAAACAAACTGTTGTAGGAACTCAGAGGGTCAGGCAGCATCTGTGAAGGGAAATAGACCATCAATATTTCAGCTTGGAACTCTTCATCTGGATTCTAACCCACTGAGTTCCTCCAGCAATTTGTTTTACAACAAAGAACAGTACAGCATAGTATAGGGCCCATTGGCCCCCAGTGTTGTGCTGACCCTTTAAACTGCACGAAGACCTAATCTAACCACTCCTTCCTACCTAGCCCATAACCCTCCATTTTTCTTCTATTGAAGTTCTCATCATCTTCCCTAAATCTTCCTCTACACACCTTAAAAGGATGTCCCGTAATAGTCATTCCACCCTGGGAAAAGGCACTGGCTGCTCCTACATCCATATCTCTATCAAGTTGCCTCTCATCCTCCATCACCCTAAAGAGAAAAACTCTAGCTAGCTCAACCTTTCCTTACAAGACATGTTCTCTAATCCAGGTAGCGTCCTGGTAAATCTCCTCTGCATCCTCTTCCACATCCTTCCTATAGTCAGGTGACCAGAACTGAACAAAATACTCAAAGTGCGGTCTATAGAACTGCAACATTACCTCGTGACTCTTGAATTAAACCGCTTCTAATGCAGACCAGCACACATGCACCTTTTTAACCACCCTGTCGGCTTGCGCAGCGACTTTGAGGGATCTACTGACTCGGACCCGAAGATCTCTCTGTCCCTCCATACTTCTGAGAATCCTGCAATTAACCTTGTACTTTGCCCTCAAGTTCGAACTCCAAAGGTGCATCACTTTGCACATTTCCAGGTTTAACGTCGTCTGCCACATCAGTTCAGCTCTGCATATGTCTATGTCCTCTTGCAACCTACGACAATCTTCTACCCACAACACCACCAACGTTTGTGCCATCTACAAACTTACACTTGCACTTCCTCATCCAAGCCCTGCAAAAAGTCACGAAAAGTGGAGGGTTATGGACAATATAGTGCAGAAGGGTCAGATTGATCTTGGAGTAGGTTAAAAGGTTGGCACAACATCATGATCTGAAGGGCATGTACTGTACTGTTCTATGTTCTAAAACAAACTGCTGGAGGAACTCAGAGGAAGGGGTTCAAGCTGAGAGTCAGCAGGTTTTGCTGCAAATTCCAGCAGCTGCCATCTCTTGCAGCTCTATTTGAAGAATGATGAATTAGTTTGGAAGGCAGAGAAACAGAAAGGAGTAGAAGAAAAACATAACCACTCTGATAGTTATCGACACAGGAATAGTATATAGAATTCTTAATTTTTTTTAGATTTTTACAATGCAAGACAAACAAGGGAGGGATGAAAGAAAATCAATACAATGCAGAAACAAAAAATCATGTTGAAAACATTCAGAGGAGTTGGCATTTGTGAGCAGAGAAGCAGTTACCATTTCAAGTCCAGGAGTCTTCATCACAACTGAACTGGACTCTCTGACGGTGGTGTCTGAAAAGAGGATGCTGTCCAAGTTGCATGCCATCTTGGACAATGTCTCCCATCCACTACATAATGTACTGGCTGGGCACAGGAGTACATTCAGCCAGAGACTCATTCCACCGAGATACAACACAGAGCGTCATAGGAAGTCATTCCTGCCTGTGGCCATCAAACTTTACAACTCCTCCCTTGGAGGGCCAGACATCCTGAGCCAATAGGCTGGTCCTGGACTTATTTTCTGGCATAATTTACATATTACTATTTAACTATTTTTATTACTATTTATTACTTATGGTGCAACTGTAATGAAAACCAATTTCCCCTGGGATCAATAAAGTACGACTATGACCATGACTAACACTCGAAATATGTATAAAGAAATCGCAGGATCATTATAAGCACTCAGCCCATTAAGCTTATGCCAGCTCCCGTACAGCAAACCATTCCCTCAATGTTTTCCAATAGCCCTGCAATTTTATTTCCCTCAAGTATTTATTTAATTGTCACAACTGAACTAACAAACATCCCAGTTTCAAGCACATTGCAAAAAAATGTGTAACATCACACGAAAGCCAGTTACTTTAAATCTATGTATTCTGTTGCTTGGACCATCTATTAATGGTAAGTTACTGAATACTTTTATTTTCTAAAACACCACTCCTTTCTTCGCAGCTTCTCATTTAATGACTGAAGACTAATTGGATCAGAGTCACAGAGACGTCGAGCACAAAAACCAGCTCATCTAGTCCATGCTGAAACCTTTGAAACTGCCTGCTCCCATCAACCTCCACCAGAACCATAGTCCTCCATATGCCTACCATCCATGTACCTATTCAAACTTCTTTTAAATGTTGAAATCGAGCTTGTATGCACCACTTGCGCTGACAGCTCATTCCACATACTCACAACTCCCTGAGTGAAGTATTTTCCTCTCATGTTCTCATTAAATTTTTCACTTTTCATCTTTCATCCTTAACACATGACCTCTGGTTGTAGTTCCAGCTGAACAGAGTGGAAAAAGCCTGCTTGCATTAACCCTATATATAGCCCTCATAATTTTGTACACCTAGCAAGTATAAGTGAAACCATTCCAGAAACTCTTTTCTGCACCTCTCTGGGACCTTCACATCTTTCTGAAAGGGCAGAACCAGTACAATTCTTCATGCAGCCTACATTTTGATGGCAGTAAACATAATACGAATTGATTGAGCAAAGTAATTGAAGGGGACAATGATAGTCATCACCGGAGCCAAGCCCAAATTTATTAGATTAAGATATGATTTTGCAAAAGCAGACTGGAATGTGTGACTTGACGTGTCACAGTGGTGAAAGGCGTTCACAGAGAAGCCAGTGAAGATTTGGAGCAAAGATGCTTCCATTAAGAAAAAGGGTGAAATCCAAAGCTAGACATCTCTTGGATATGTTAGACTACCATCTAGGATTTGATTATGTGAATAAGGGAAGCTTATTTTAGCTATGAAGGCCTCAGAATCTGTAGAAAATGCAGGTGCAGCTTCTAACACTCCATATCCACAATATTCTGAAAGGGAGGGTGAGCAGCCAGAACTCTTGGTACATATTGACATAGGAAGAAAAAGGGAGGAAATCCTGAAAAAAGAAGGGAGTTAGGAAGGAGGTGAGAAACAGGACCTCAAAAGGTAGTAATCTCGGGATTACTATCTGTGCCATATGACAAGTGAGGATAGGAATAGACTAACGTGGCAGATAAATGCATGGCTAAAGAACTGGAGAAGGGGGCAGAGATTCAGATTTCTGGATAATTGGGACCTCTTCTGGGGCAGGTGGGACTTGTATAAAAGGAACGGGTTGCACTTGAATCTTGGGGGACCAATATTCTTGTGGGCAGATTTACTAGAACTGTTGCAAGTGGTTTAAACTAATATGGCTGGGTGATGGGAACCAGTACAACAGAGCTGAGGATGAGCCAGTAGGTTTACAAGTAGTTGATGTAATATGTAATATGAATGACACGCCAATGATTGGGTATAAAAGTAGAGTTGTACCATACAGGCAAAATTCAACAGGGTAAAGAACGCAGGACTGAAGGTGCTGTATTTAAATAAGCGTAGCTTTCAGAAAAAGGTGGACAAACTCGTGGCACAATTAGAAATTGGTCAATATGATGTTGTGGGCATCACTGAGTCATGGCTGAAAGACAACCATAGTTGGGAGCTTAACGTCAAAGGAAAGACTTTGTATCGAAAGGACAGGCAGAAAGGAATAGGCAGTGGTGTGGCTCTGCTGGTAAGAGATGGAATTACATCTTTAGAAAGAGGTGACATAGGGTCAAAGGATGTCAACTCTTTGTGGGTGGAATTGCAAGGGTTAAAAAAACCATTATGGGAATCATATATAGGCCTCCAAATAGTAGCCAGGATGTGGAGTTGAGACTGCAAAGGGGGCTGGAAAAAGCATGTAATAAGGGGAATGACTTGATTATCGTGGGGGACTTCAAAATGCAAGGGGTTTGGGAAAATCAGGATGGTATCAGATCGCTGAGGGAATTTGTTGAATGCCTACGAGATGACTTTTAAGAGCAGCTTGTGCTTGAGCCTACTCAGGAAAAGGCTATCTTAGACTGGGTGTTGAGTGATAACCCAGATCTTATTAGAAAACTTAACATAAAGGAACCCTTAGGAGGCAGTGATCATAATATGATTGAATTCAAACTGCAGTTTGAGGGGGAGAAGCATAGCTCACATGTATCAGTATCGCAATGGAATAAGGGGAATTACAGAGGCATGAGAAAGGAGTTCGCCCAAGTTGATTGGAGAAGGATTCTGGCAAGGATGACGGCACAGCAGAGATGGCTGAAGTTTCTGGGAATAGTTCACAAGGCACTGGATAAATAGAATCCCACAGAAGTTGTTCTCAAATGGCTGGGGTAGGCAACTGTGGATGACAAAGGTAGTTAAGGACTGCATGAAAGCCAAGGAAAGGGCGTATTATGTAGCAACAGTAAATGGGAAGTTGGAAGATTGAGAAGCTTTTGAAGTTCAACAAAAGGCAACTAAAAAGCTATTAGAAGGGTAAAGATGAAATATGAGGGCAAACTACCCAATAACATAAAGCAGGATACCAAAAGTTTTTTCAGTTCTATAAAGAGTAAAAGAGAGGAGAGAGTTGCTATTGGACCACTGGAAAATGATGCTGGTGAGGTAGTAATGGGGGACAAAGATATGGCAGATAAACTTAATTGGTACTTTGCATCTGTCTTCACTGTGGAAGACACTTGCAGTGTGCCAGAGTTCTGTGAGTGCCAGGGAGCAGGAGTGACTGCCATTGCTATTACAAAGGAAAAAGTGTGAGGCAAACTCAAAGGTTTTAAGGTGGATAAGTTACCTGGACCAGATGGACTACATGCCAGAGTCCTGAGAGAGGTTGCTTAAGAGACAACTGATGCATCAGTTACAATCTTTCAAAAATCACTTGATTTTGGCATGGTCCCAGAGGACTGGAAGATTGCAAATTTCACTCCATTCTTTAAGAAGTGAGGAAGGCAAAAGATAGGAAATTATAGGCCAGCTAGCCTAACCTCAGTAGTTGGGAAAGTGTTGGAGTTTATTATTAAAGATGAGGTTTCAAGGTACATGGAGACTAATGATAAAATAAGTCAAAGTCAACATGGTTTCTGTAAAGGGAAATTTTACCTAACAAATCTGTTGGAGTTCTTTGAGAAAGCAACAAGCAGGGTGGACAAAGGAGATGCAGTGGATGTCATTTACTTGGATTTTCAGAAGGCATTTGATAAGGTGGCACTACTTACAACATAAAATCCTATGGCATTACAGGAAAGATACTGGCGTGGACAGACAGGAGGCAGCAACTGGGAATAAAAGGGACCTTTTCTGGTTGGCTGCCAGTGACTAGTGGTGTTCCTCAGGGGTCAATATTGGGACCGCTACTTTTCACATTGTTTGTCCATGATTTAGATAGTAGAATTGATGACTATGTGGCAAAGTTTGCAGATGATATGAAGATAGGTGATTGGCTAGGTAGTGCTGAGGAAGCAATGTGATTCGGTTACGGTACAGGGCTAAGGTAGGAAACTTTGTCACATGGTGTGAGCAGAATTATCTGCAGCTGAATGTGAAAAAGACTAAAGAGCTGGTGGTAGACCTGAGGAGGGCTAAGGCACCGGTGACCCCTGTTTGCATCCAGGGGGTCAGTGTGGACATGGTGGAGGATTACAAATACCTGGGGATACGAATTGACAATAAACTGGACTGGTCAAAGAACACTGAGGCTGTCTACAAGAAAGGTCAGAGCCGTCTCTATTTCCTGAGGAGACTGAAGTCCTTTAACATCTGCTGATCGATGCTGAGGATGTTCTACGAGTCTGTGGTGGCCAGTGCTATCAAGTTTGCTGTTGTGTGCTGGGGCAGCAGGCTGAGGGTAGCAGATATCAACAGAATGAACAAACTCATTCGTAAGGCCAGTGATGTTGTGGGGATGGAACTGGACTCTCTCACGGTGGTGTCTGAAAAGAGGATGCTGTCCAAGTTGCATGCCATCTTGGACAGTGTCTCCCATCCACTACATAATGGACTGGTTGGGCACAGGAGTACATTCAGCCAGAGACTCATTCCACCGAGATGCAACACAGAGCGTTATAGGAAGTCATTCCTGCCTGTGGCCATCAAACTTTACAACTCCTTCCTTGGAGAGTCAGATACCCTGAGCCAATAGGATGATCCTGGACTTAATTCCTGGCATAATTTACATATTACTATATAATTATTTATGGTTTTATTACTATTTAATTATTTGTGGTGCAACTGTAATGAAAACCAATTCCCCTCGGGATCAATAAAGTATGGCTATGACTATGATTGTAGCAGGACTTAGACAAATCTGAAGAATGAGGAAAAAATGTGGCAGATAGAACACAGTGTTGGGAAATGTACAATAATGCATTTTGGTAAAAGGAACAATAGTGTGAACTATTATCTAGATGGGGAGAAGGTTCAAAAGGTATATTTAATGTCAGAGAAATGTATACAATGTACATCCTGAAATGCTTTTTCTTTGCAACCATCTACGAAAACAGAGGAGTGCCCCAAACAGCACAGGTACAGAGGGACTTAGGAATCCTCATGCAAGACTCCCAGAAGGTTAATTTACAGTTTGAGTCTGTGGTTAAAAAAAAAGGCAAATGCAACGTTGGCATTTATTGCAAAGGAAATAGAATATAAAAGCAAAGAGATAATGCTGAACCTTGATAAGACACTAGTGAGACTGCACTTAAGAGAATTGTCAACAGTGTTGGGCCCCATTTCTTAGAAAGGATGTGTTGTCATTGGAGAAAGTCCAGAGAAGGTTCACAAGGATGATTCTGGAAATGAAGATGGAATAGACTTGATGGGCTGAGTAGCCTAATTCTGCTCCTATGTCTTATGGTCTTTATGGTTAAGGAGCTGGAGCTGGAACTGGAATAACTCTGGCTGAGGGGGGTGATAAGAGAGGATTTCTAGAGAGGTAGTTAAATCCAAGGTGCAGGACACAGGAAACTAGGTGACAGTCAGGAATGGGAAAGGGGTTAAACAGCCAGTGTAGAGTAACTCTGTGACCATCCTACTCAATGACAGGTATAACACTTTGGATACTGTTTTATTTGGGGGGTGGGGGTGGGGGTAGTTTTGCAGGGGAATACCCAAGCAGAGGAAAGTCACAGCTGTCGGTTCTCAGATACTGAGTCTGGTCCTGTAAACTCAGTGGGTAGGGAGGACAAGAGACAAGCTGTGGTGATAGGGGATTCGTTAGTTAGGGGAACAGAAAGGAGGTTCTGTGGACGAGAACAAAATTCCAGTGTGCTATGTCGCCAGGATTCAGGTCATCTCGGATCACGTCCTTAGCATTCTGAAGTGGGTGGTTGAGCAGCAAGAGGTCATGGTCCATGTACGTACCAGTGACGTAGTAGGAAGAATGATCTTCCAGTTCCTCATTGGTAAGGGTTTCTCTCTGTGCTCGTCTGTGTTCCTCAACGTCATCCTCGATCATGTCAGAGAAGCCTTCCCCACCAACTTCCTTTGCAACATTCAGGATATTCCTGACTTCTGCATCAATAGTGGGGAAGCCCCTGAAATCATTGACTACCTCACTCCATAATGGCTTCCAACATACACTGACTGTCTCCGGCTTTAGGGCATCTACAGCCTCTGCAATAAGCACATCACTCCATTCGCGTGGATTAAGCGTAGTGCTCAGCACACGGCAAATTTAAGTTTTGCTTTTTGGAACTTCCTGGAATTTTTTTTTCAAATATTTTCGATCCATGGTTGGTTGAATCCGCAGATGCGGAGGGCCAACTGTATGTTACTTTATTCCTTGGAACGTGGAAGATTGAGAGGAGATTGATAAAGGTATATACAAAATTATGCAGGGTATAGATAGGTCAAATGCAAGCAAGCTTTTTCACTTGAGGTTGGGTGGTACCATAACAAGAGGGTTAAGGGTGAAAAGTGAAAAGTTTAACATAGAAACATAGAAAACACAGCACAATACAGGCCCTTCAGCCCACAAAGCTGTGCTGAACATGTCCCTATCTTAGAACTACCTAGGCTTCACCCATAGCCCTCTATTTTTCTAAGCTCCATGCAGCCATCCAGGAGTCTCTTAAAAGACCCTATCGTTTCCACCTCCACCACTGCTGCCGGCAGCCCATTCCACGCACTCACCACTCTCTGCGTAAAAAACTTACCCCTGACATCTCCTCTGTACCTACTTCTAAGCACCTTAAAACTATGCCCTCTCATGCTAGCCACTTCAGCCCTGGGGAAAAGCCTCTGACTATCCACATGATCAATGACTCTTGTACATCTCTATCAAGTCACCTCTCATCCTTCGTTGCTCCAAGGAGAAAAGGCTGAGTTCACTCAAGGTATTCTCATAAGGCATGCTCCCCAATCCAGGCAACATCCTTGTAAATCTCCTCTGCACCCTTTCTATGGTTTCCACATCCTTCCTATATTGAGGCGACCAGAACTGATCACAGTACTCCAAGTGGGGTCTGACCAGGGTCCTATATAGCTGCAACATTACCTCTCGGCTCTTAAACTCAACCCCAAGATTAATGAAGGCCAATGTACCGTATGCTTTCTTAACCACAGAGTCAACCTGCGCAGCAGTGTCCTACAGACTCGGACCCCAAGATCCCTCTGATCCTCCACACAGAAAAGAGTCTTACCATTAATACTATATTCTGCCATATTTGACCTCCCAAAATGAACCACCTCACACTTATCTGGGTTGAACTCCATCTGCCACTTCTCAGCCCAGTTTTACATCCTATCAATTTCCCATTGTAACCTCTGACAGCCCTCCACACTATCCACAACACCCCAACCTTTGTGACCTCAGCAAATTTACTAACCCACCCCTCCACTTCCTCATCCAGGTCATTTATAAAAATCACAAAGAGTAAGGGTCCCAGAACAGAAACCTGAGGCACACCACTGGTGACCGGCCTCCACGCAGAATCTGACCCGTCTACAATCACTCTTTGCCTTCTGTGGGCAAGCCAGTTCTGGATCCACAAAGTTCTTGGATCCCATGCCTCCTTACTTTCTCAATAAGCCTTGCATGGGGTACCTTATCAAATGCCTTGCTAAAATCCATATAGACTACATCTACTGCTCTTCCTTCATCAATGTGTTTAGTCACGTCCGCAAAAAGTTCAATCAGGCTCGTAAGGCACGACCTGCCTTTGACAAAGCTTTTTCCTGCATGTTCCCCTCATGTTTAAGGGGAATTTCTTCAGAGAGTCTTGAGAGTGTGGAATGACCTGCCAATGGAAGTCAAGCTTGATTTCAATGCTTAAGAGAAGTTGGGATAGGTACATGGATAGTCGGGTATGGTCCTGGAGCAGTTTAAATAGTTTTGCATGGACTAGAGGGGCCAAAGGGCCTGTTTCCTTACTGTACTTTTCTACGACTCCATGCAAAACTACAAGGGAAATGAAACACTTAAGAAACAAAGGCACATAAAATCAGTGAAAGACTTGACTCCAGTAGAATCGAAAAAGAAGCTGCATGTGATGTGGAGGACCAGTTGTGCTGATGAGGTGTGTTCTGCATGGAAGTGCTCCATCCTCTCTCATCTGTGGGCAAGCCAAATCTGAATCCTTTCAGCCATCCCCATGGATCCCATGACTTTCAAATGAGCCTACCATGGAGAACCTTGTCAAATACCTTACTAAAATCCATATACATCATTTCAACATTTTGTCACCTCTTTGACAAACTCAATTAGGCTCATGAAGCACAACCTCACCTTCAACAAAACTATGTTAATTATCCCTCATAGACTTATGCTTCCTCAAATGCTTGAAAATCACGCACCTAAGAATCCTATCGAATAGTTTGCTCACTAGTGATGTCAGAATCACTGGTCTGTAATTCCCAGTATTATCTTCATTAACTTTATTACAATAGAACAACATTTGCCATCCTCCAATCCTTTGGTAACCACTCCTGTGGCCTGGGAGGTTGCAAATATCATCAAGGCCCACCAAATTTTATTCCTTGCTTCCCATAGTAACCTGCAGTAAATATCTCATCTGGCTCCACTGACTCATTTATCCTAATGTTTTTCAGAAGTTCCAACACTGACTCGTTCTCAACTGCAGCATATTCCAGCACAATAGCCTGTTTCACACTAAACTCACATTTGTCCAAGTCCTCCTCCTTTGATGAACACAGAAACAAAGTATTCATTAAGGTCCCCCCTTACCTCCTCTGCCTTCAGGCATTTCCCCACTTTATCCCTGACAGTTCAAACCTCACTCTAATCATCCTCCTGTTCTTCATGTATGTGTAAAATACTGCCTTGGGGTTTTCCTTAATATTTCTTGTATCTCTTTCTGTTTCTCCTAAGTCCCTACGTCTCTTCTTAAGCTTCTTTCTGACTACCTTATAATTCTCAGGAGCCCTGCCTGACTTTTGCTTCCGAAATCTGAAGTCGGCCACCTTCTTTCTCTTGACTAAACATCCCACTCTTCTTGTTCTTAACTCTACCATCATTTTCCTATGAGTGGGAAAAATCTAGTTCAAAATCTGTTTTCCCATCTTCAAAACTGTGCCTTCCTCCCCTCTAAAGGACTTAAAATCGACAGCTGTGACCAAACATTTGGTCACCCACCTCTTAAGGTGATTTAGGTGGGATATTTTGTTTGACAGTACACAAAAGATTGCTGGGGAATAGTTAACAAGTTTAAAAATGCTATGTTAATTTAATAGTCATTGCTTATGAAACCCCGCTGGTTTCCTTGGCTGCATACGTCTAGGAAAGACACACTCCAGTCCTGCCAATCCCGTGAGATTGAGCTGGCTCTCCCACCTCAAACCTCGGTTCGTGTGGATGCTCTTTAATTTGCAACCCTGTTACAACTCAGTGCCAAGAAACAACAGACAACACACTGCATATGGTTAAAGGAATTATAATTATGTATCCTATCTTAATTAAAGGGTTAGTAAAAAGAAAGAAAAAATACAAAAAAGGGCCCATTATAATTAAACCGTGCACAACTTGGAGCTTAGCTCTTCCAAACATCATACACATTCACTGATCCTCAGCAGACCCCGACACCTTGCTCCATCGAATCATGGTCCCCAACAGAGTCGAATCCTACAACCGGTTCTCTCCACCGTCCTCTCTGTTCATCTCCCGTCATTGGACGGCTCACATTCCAAAGCACCTGTTATCTCTAACCACAACCCAGACACGGCTTCTACAGAAAGACCATTCCATTAGCAGTGAAACCTTCCCAGGGTGTTACACTTAGCTTTCAGATTGGAATTTTGTGTGTGTTTTTTGCCCTGTTTTCTTACATAACCTAGACTTCCTATTCATGAAAATATACTTCCCCAAACTTATAATAGTCTTTCACTTACCTTTTGAGAGATCCCCAGGTGGTGGCACACCAAGTAGGTAGTTGAAGAACAAAGCAGAACAGCGGAGGAATGGAGTGATGCCACACTTCACACAATTCCACAAGTACCAGCCATGGGGCTTACTTTCTAAACATCTATTAATAAATGCAAGTTATTTCAATGTATTTGGCCCAAAGTAAACAAAACCTTTGCTTTGCCGTACAAACAATAGAAAATCTGTAGATGCTGGAAATCCAAGCAACATACACAAAATACTGGAGGAACTCAGTACGCCAGGCAGCATCTAGGGTCCTGCCGAAGGGTTCTGCCCTGAAACATCGACTGTACTCTTTTCCTAGATGCTGCCTGGCCTTCTGAGGTCCTCCAACATTTTGTGCACATTGCTTTGCTGCAACCTGAATTTCAAGAGAGAATAAGCAAAATTACAGTAATTCACATTAAAATATTAGCTGAAATACCCAAACACTGCACTGAATTCCCTTTTCAGTAAATGAAATGACAAGATTTAAAAGCGAACAGTTTCATGCTAATGAAACATGCCAGAGTGCTTTGATAAAAGTAGACCTGAAGAGTGAAAATAGTCTTATGAAACCAAGACCAAATTTAGAAGTCATGGAATTGGTTTGTGGCAGCAGTACAGCGCAAATGAAGGAGACTGGGGCTGGCCACAATCTGACCTGGAATTAAAGAGACAGGGGCTGGCTACAAGGAGAATGGCAACATTGCTATGATCGACTGAAGGTGACTGAAGGGCACTAATGAAAAAGATCAAGGTGATTTAGCCCATGCCCCATCTTAGTTCAATTTTTTTTCATTGACTTCAATTTTCCTCCAAGGTTAAGATATTATCTCACATATTCAAACAAAATAAAAGGCATGCTGCTTCTGGTAAAAGAATCCAACTTCTAATACATTCACATTTCTCACTTGGTGACTAGTGGAAGTAAGATCCAAAGACTAAGATTGATTGACATTATTAATCTTCATACTCTGGTTGAAGATTCCTAAAACATTGTGCTACACACATAAAAAATGCTGGTGTTTTTGAAAAAATGCTGCTAAATTATTATTTTAAATTTTTTTCCCCTTTTTTTCTCTCTCTTTTTTCTCCCTCGGTCCCTCTCACTATAACTCCTTGCCTGCTCTCCATCCTCTGAGCTTCCCGTCCCATGATCCTCTCCAGCCTTGTATCCCTTTTGCCAATCAGCTTTCCAGCTCTTAGCTCCATCCCTCCCCCTCCTGTCTTTTCCTATCATTTTGGATCTCCCCCTCGCCCTCTCAAATCTCTTACTATCTCTTCTTTCAGTTAGTCCTGATGAAGGGTCTCGGCCCGAAACGTCAACTGTACCCCTTCCTATAGATGCTGCCTGGCCTGCTGCGTTCACTAGCATTTTTTTGTGTGTGTTGCTTGAATTTCCAGCATCTGCAGATTTCCGTGTGTTTGCGTTTTTCGAACATCATGCTGATGATTTAATACCTTGGTTAGTCATTGATCAACCAAGTCCAGTTAGGAACAGCATGCCTGCTATAAGTTATACAGATCAAGAAGCCATTTGACCACAATCATTTTTGCCTCCTGATGATGCATACCTGCCTGTGTATTCTTGAAGAGTTTCATAAAGTTCTGCTGCTGAACGGGTCTCCTCACTTTCCTCTCCATCCTGCTCCATGGGACAGTCTGTTCATTAAAAATGTGCCATTACACTTCATACTAGTATCTTCAATTGTAATCAGGTAAATTATTTGGTTTAGAAGGGGATCCAAATAAAATGGACGAACAAAATCTAGGTTAGTTTATATGCAGATACACGTTGCATCATGTGCTTCAAGAACTTGTGACACCTAAGGGCTGATAAGCAGAAAGGTCAAACAATTCCAACCAAATGAGAATGCAAGTCTCAGAAACCTACTATTGGGGGATTTGGACAGAGCACAGACACTGCTTGCCACCTCAAAAAAAACCAAAATATTATGGTATTTGGAACTATAGTTCTCACAGATCAAATCTTTTATTCAGGTCAAATACTTCCATATTGTCTGTAGGACACACTAATCCTACACTCTCCCAAAAAAATGGCAACATCACCACTTTTCTGCACTTATACCCATCAATTCAAAGGCTGTTGTAAATCTAGTCAAGAAGAGCTTACAAAAGGTTCAAAAAAATTAGGTAATGATAGAGATCTAGAAGATTATAAGGCAAGCAGGAAGGAGCTTAAGAAAGAAATTATGAGAGACCGAAGGGGCCATGAGAAGGTCTTGGCAGACAGGATTAAAGAAAACCCCAAGGCATTCTACAGGTATGTGAAGAGCAAGAGGATAAGACGGGAGAGAATAGGACCAATCAAGTGTGACAGTGGAAAAGTGTTTATGGAACCGGAGGAGATAGCAGAGGTACTTAATGAGTACTTTGCTTCAGTATTCACTACGGAAAAGGATCTTGGCAACTGTCAGGATAACTTACAGCTGACTGAAAAGCTTGAGCATGTAGATATTAAGAAAGAGGATATGCTGGAGCTTTTGGAAAGCATCAAGTTGGATAAGCCACCGGGACCGAACAGGATGTACACCAGGCTACTGTGGGAGGCGAGGGAGGAGATTGCTGAGCCTCTGGCAATGATCTTTGCATCATCAGTGGGGACTGGAGAGGTTCTGGAGGATTGGAGGGTTGTGGATGTTATGCCATTATTCAAAAAAGGGAGTAGAGATAGGCCAGGAAATTATAGATCAGTGAGTCTTACTTCAGTGGTTGGTAAGTTGATGGAGAAGATCCTGAGAGGCAGAATTTATGAACATTTGGAGAGGCATAATATGACTAGGAATAGTCAGCATGGCTCTGTCAAGGGCAGGTCGTGCCTTACGAGCCTGATTGAATTTTTTGAGGATGGGACTAAACACATTGATGAAGGAAGAGCAGGAGATGTAGTGTATATGGACTACAGCAAGGCATTTGATATGGTACCCCATGTAAGGCTTATTGAGAAAGTAAGGAGGCATGGGATCCAAGGGGACATTGCTTTATGGATCCAGAACTGGTTTGCCCACAGAAAGCAAAGAGTGGCTGTAGACGGGTCATATTCTGCATGGAGGTCAGTCACCAGTGGTGTGCCTCAGGGATCTGTTCTGGGATCCCTTCTCTTCGTGATTTTTATAAATGACCTGGATGAGGAAATGGAGGGATGGGTTAGTAAATTTGCTGATGACACAAAGGTTGGAGGTGTTGAGTGTTGAGGATAGTGTGGAGTGCCGTCAGAGGTTACAGCAGGACATCGATAGGATGCAAAACTGGGCTGAGAAGTGGCAGATGGAGTTCAACCCAGATAAGTGTGAGGTCATTCATTTTGGGAGGTCAAATATGCTAGAAGAATATAGTATTAATGTTAAGACTCTTGGCAGTGTGGAGGATCAGAGGGACCTTGGGGTCCGAGTCCATAAGACACTCAAAGCTGCTGCACAGGTTGACTGTGTGGTTAAAGAATACAGTGCACTGGCCTTCATCAATCGTGGGATTGAGTTTGGGAGCCGAGAGGTAATGTTGCAGCTTTATAGGACCCTGGCCAGACCCCACTTGGTGCACTGTGCTCAGTTCTGGTCGCCTCACTATAGGAAGGATGAGGAAACCATAGAAAGGGTGCAGAGGAGATTTACAAGGATTGGGGATCATGCCTTATGAGTGAACTCAGCCTTTTTTCCTTGGAGCGATGGAGGATGAGAGATGATCTGATAGAGGTGTATAAGATGATGAGAGTATTGATTGTGTGGATAGTCAGAGGCTTTTTCCCAGGGCTGAAATGGCTAACACGAAAGGGCAGTTTTAAGGTGTTTGGAAGTAGGTGCAGAGGAGATGTCAGGGGTAAGTTGTTTTTGTTTTTTAAAAACGCAGAGGGTGGTGAGTGCATGGAATAGGCTGCTGGCGACGGTGGTGGAAGTGGAAATGATAGGGTCTTTTAAGAGACTCCTGGACAGGTATATGGACCTCAGAAATTAGCTAGGGTTACCCATAACCCTCTATTTTTCTAAGGTAAGGACATATTTGGCACAGCTTTGTAGGTTGAAGGGCCTGTATTGTGCTGTAGGTTTTCTAAGTTTCTACGTTTCTAATTCCAACATTCCAACGGTCTGCTCTTCCACCCTCCATACACAGACATCCCACCTCTGCCGGAAGTTTTGGGAGCCTCCCGCATATTGATAGCGGCTCCGATGCCCGGAAGTTATATACAATATCCCGCAAATCGATTTTTTTTGAGAGGGAGAGGGAGCATCCTGATTGGTCTCTCTTCGTGCTAAGTAGACCTATCAGCTTTCTCTGTGGGTGGGCTTTACAGTCGACTTCAAAAATAATGACAGTGTTGCTCGCTGCACTGTTTGCAACAGTGACTTTTCTATTGCCCATGGTGGGTTAAAATGTAAAAGACAAGTTGAGGTGAGTTTAACAGGTGTCATTCATTCATTAGTGTAGCTAATGTTATTTAAACTAGCTGCCTAGCTGCTAAGGAGCTACCCTATTGATGTCCTACGTGATGAGGCCAAACTCCCTGTAGACTTGCTTAAAGTTGTAATAGAATAAACATGATAATATATGTACACACTTTAATGTCACATTTTCTGCATATACCCAACTTGGTTTACAGATTAGACAAAATCACTAAACAAAGTATTACATACACTGTTGGAGGTCGACCGGGGGGGGGGGAATATGGGGTTGCGGGGGGCGGGGCTGCTACCCTGAAATGAGTTTTTGCAGGGTGAGATGTCTGCATACACATCTTTTGGCCAACCAACATGTTTCTCTGAGTAAACATATCAGCTTGGTCACCTGCACTGATTCCTGGTTCTAAGACACACCCCTCTTAAAATTCTCCTTCTCAAGTCCATGGCCTCAATGTATCCCATCATTAAACTCTCCAATTGCCCCACCCCCCCAAAGTGTTTCCATCTGGTCCATAATCTCCTATTTATCTGCCTCCACTTTACACCTTCTTAATTATTAGACTCCAGCATTTGTAGCATTTTGTGTCTCTACTTCACACCTTCAATCCAATCCTCTACCTCCACCCTCCCCCTGCATCTGCCTCTACCCTATCACACACTATTTCCCTTCATCGTAAAAGACTTTCAGCCGAGCTGGATACAGGGTCTGAAATCTGATGTTGTTTTCCTTCAGGACCCTCCGTGTTTCCGCATATTCCTTCCGTCTGGCAAGGATCCCCGGTGCGTAATCGTGGTCTAAACTGATTCTACAGTTGCTCCACATGAAACCTTTCTTTTGCCATGCCCATTTAAGCACCTCTTCCTTCGTTCTGTAACTGAGAAATTTGACCAGAATCGATCTGGGCTGCGCGCCTGCCGGAGGCTGTGGTGCCAACGCGCGGTGAGCCCTTTCTATCTGTAGGTCTTTTGCGGCTGGTATATCAAGGTTCTCTCTAAGCAGCTTCTCCACAAAGGGAATCATCAATCCGGGTTTACCTTCAGCTCCTTCGGGAACTCCGTAGATCCTCACGTTTTCCCTTCTTGAGCGGCCTTCTTGGTCTATGAGCTTCCACTGGAGCTGCTCTTGCAGCTTTAGCATTTCTGCTATCACTTCCTCTGCGTTTTGTAGCTTCTCTTCAATTCCAACAATCCTCGCTTCGGCTTCATCTATCCTTGAGTTAGTTTTTACTATTTCTCCTTTAATGTCCTCCAGCTGTTTGTTGTTATCTTGTCGGAACTCGCGAATTTCTCCAAGAAACAAAGACAGAGTCACCGATTCTTCCTCATTATCTCCGTCCTGGCTTGCTGTGGGGGAGCTCAGCCCGTTGCCTTGCTGCGTCTCTTTACGTTTATCAGCCTTCGGAGCAGACTTTTTAATCTTCTTCTTAGACATCATCCTTGCTCCTTTTATTAATATAGTTATACAATATTAAGTATTCGTCTAAATTCGATTTTGGGGCAGTTTACACACACCATTTCCCAACTCCAGTGCTTGCCCTTCTGGCTCAGTCAGCCCTTCATCCCCCTCCTCACCTGGTTCTACCCATCACCTACCAGGTCCCACCTCACAACCCTCTCAATCTCTTTATATTGGATGCCTCCCATCTGCATTCTCTTTGATGCAGGGTCTTGACTCAAAACATTGAGTATCTTTTTGCCTCCCACTAAGTTCCTCTAGTAGTTGTTTTGTTTTTGTTCTAAACTCTTCCAGGTTTAGAAATACTCTAAGAATGTGAAATTCTTCAGCTTCTTCTTGGAACAATATTCACCTAGTCCCATCAATGTTTGTCCTTAAGGTCTTGGATTTGTATTCCAAAACTTTTATTCCAATTCCTCTTTGTTTCACTCTACTAATATTGTCGCCTTTGACATTAATTTTTGTTAGCTTGCTCTCTTGTCTAATGTCTCTGCATATTGTGCCACATGAAAACGTATTACATAAATCCATGAGCACCATGGTAGTTTAGCAGTTAGCATGATGATATTACAGCTCAGGGTGTTGGAGTTAAATCATGATGTCCTCTATAAGGAGTCTCTGTACATCCTCCCTGTGGAATGTGTGGATTTCCTCCAAGTTCTCTCGTTTCCTCCGACAGTCCAACAGTCAGTTAAATGGTTATTGTAAATTGCCCCATGATTAGGTTTTTGGTTAAACTGAGGTTGTGTGATATTTCTCAAAATAAATAAATGCAGTAGCAGTAGCTAAGCACGTTTTACCATGGGTAGGGAGTAAAATTTGTTGATGCAATCACTCCGAAAGTTATTTTGAGATGTTTCAACAATTTGTGGCCATCTCTAATTGTCATTAACTCCGATCACTAGGCATTGAAATGAGAATAACAAGATAGCTGATACTAGTTCAGTTTCATTCACATTAGAGGAACACAGGAAATTCTCTCAAAAGTAGGTATGACCTGCATTTGTTTAAAAGTGTAAAAATGTAAGTGTCTTCTAGGTTTCAACCTGTATATTGGCCAAAAAAAAACCACAATGTGTCTAAGGGACTTAAGATTTTAAAAATATGCAGTCAAAGACAAAATTTATGTTGAGATGCTAAATGTTAAAAATATCAGAAGACTTCATTTAATACACTGCCCTGAGTTTTTTCCACAATCACTCAACTATGTAGATGAAGGAAAGAGCAGGTATGAAACCTAGAAAATATCCATTATTCCCCTGCTTCACCTTTAGTGTTCAGGTACTCACTGGAAAGTGAACATTAAAGGATTTACAGAAATGGGAGTTAACCCTTATTTTATTTAGTATCATTTTACTCAACTATTCTTTCCAATATAATAGTTAATAACTTATTTGCTGCTAGCGTTGATGAGTCATAGAATCCAGACGGGAATGCAGAGAGAATAAAAAGGAATAGGTGTAGACTGATTACAGACGAGGTGTGAATGCATGCTTGATGGTTGGCACAGATTCAATGGACCTGTTTCTGTGCTGGATGACTATGAATTTCTAAACACTGCAACGGTATGTCTTATTCTGTGGGGAAAAAAGGACATTGAGATAATTCTATACTTACAATCCCATTTGTGTTGACAGTAACATTTGGATTATAGTGACTGTTGCAGTATTTGTATTTGTAAGTCTCACCTGTTGTTGAGGTAAAAAGTATCTGCACGATATGTGCCATGGTAACCAGATGGAAGAGGTAGAGGTTGTTGAAAGCACAGCTGATATCAGAGGGTTGCAGCTCCACAGTCTCTTCCGAGTACAATGAAGGAAATGCTAAGACTAGACTTACCTTGAAAAAAAATTGCAAAAAACCCTTTAGAATTAAACTAAAAGATTCTTTTAAAAAAAAGCATATAATTAAACATACAAATCCAGCAACTACTTGCAGCTTAAGCATGGAACTCATTCACATCTTTGAAGAGAAAACTCCAAGACTTCTGGCACGGGAGATGTGGTCAAAGAAAAGTTTACCGTTACAACCAATCATAAGACTAGTGTTGGATGACTTCCTTTGTCTCAGTCTGTGACCAGAATTTAATTAAAAACCTTTAAAATGTTGAGGTCAGGGACACAGGCCAAGGAAAGAAATTAATGTTATACATTATGTTTGAACTGCTTACAAAGTTCTTCCCATCAACACTTAAGGTAAAAGACGTGAATTTTTGTTTAAGTCACCTGAACAAGAGATCAATTCCTAATGGATAAGCTCCATGAAATAGGTAGAATTATAAAAAATATTTGGTCAACATGGACATATTGGGCTGATGAGCTTGCTTCCATGCCATGTAATTCTATAATTCTCAAGAAAAGGCTGAGAACAATGAATTTAGAGATTCAAGACCTCCTGATTGACTCTGTATTTGAGGTATTTAAAGTACTGTATCATCCTATTAATTCTATAAATCCTATTCATTCGATTAATTCTTAATACAAATACTAGTTTTATCAACATTCAATGATCAGACCACATTGCATTTACATTCCTTCAGAGCGTACAGAGGGTTCCAATGTCACCTCTGGCAGCTGATATCAAAAACAAAAAGCTAATCAGACCATAGATGACAGATGGATTTGTGCTTCAGAACATGATGTTTATAGGCACAAAACTCCAAGCTTAACCCATTAAAATAGAAATAAGTTATTTAATGCTCCTAACCCTATTAAGGCATTCAATTAGATCATGGCCAAACAACATCATAACTCCATAATCCAATTTTGCTCCATAACTATATTCTATAATAATTATAAATAAAATAGATCAACTCAGTTTTGAAGAAAGAGATTTCTACCCCCATCTGTGTGAAATCTTTCTATACAAGATGAAGTTCATAAATTTACCAAAGAAACATACCATGAGGTGGAAGAAGTCAATATCCAGAAAAGACCAATTGTTTTCAACATCCAAGGGAGGCACAAAAACTAAAATTAAAAGACATACCATATGATATAAAAACACTTTTCCTGGCAAAGTTGATCATCAAAAGTGAATGAATATGAACACAATTGAATATGAAGTTACTCTCAATTAAATAATATTCATAAAACCAAACTAACACTCCACTATAGTTTCAACATGCAGGCATACATATGCACAATTCCTTTGCCGGAATCCTTTACTCAACATGACTGAGAAGGCAATGATGTGCCAGGTTTGAAGAAAGCCAGGAAGGAAGGTAACTTGCCTTCAGCTAGCTGTGCAATACATGTCAGCATTATTTCTATTCAAAGTCCCAGCCATGATCATGATAATCACAGTGCTGGTGGGGAAACGGCAATCAGTTGAGTAGATCATTTCAGATTAGAAAAGAGACAACTTTTCCTTTTGACACAACCTCCGATTTACCAAAAGTTGTTGTGTGTGGATTATGAGATCGGTGTCCCACAAACTGTTTCCCATTTACCATGAATGACACAATAACCTTTAACTTTATATTTCACATTATATCTATTGAAGGCTATGTCATGTAATTGTAACTGAAGTCTTGCCTGAATCTTCAATTACAATGGCAATGGTGCTTTAGTTGTTGACTTAACATTGTGGTATAATAATAATAGTACAAACTCTACTGGAACTTCCAATTTTGATCTGATAATTTCTCTACCTACTTCTGAGTAGGCACTGCTACAAACTATAATGGACTTTAGTAGCAAATGTGTTATGACTGATGAATACTAGCATGATTTATAAAATAAACAGTGTCAGATATCAACAAGGTCAATGTACATAGAATTTCCCATTCTGACATGTCAGTCCTCTACTGTCACGATGAGGCCACACTCAGGTTCAAGCATCAACACTTTCTGTTCTGTCTGGGTAGCCTCCAACTTGATGGCATGAACATCGATTTCTCGAACTTCAGGGGATTGCACCCCCCCCCCCACTCATTCACTATTCCCTGTTCCAGTTTCCCTCCCTCACCTTATCTCCTTACCTGCCCATCACCTCCCTCTGGTGCTCCTCCCCCCCTTTTTTCTTCCATGGCCTTCTGTCCTCTCCTATCAGACTCCTCCAGCCCTCTATCTCTTTCACCAATCAACTCCCCAGCCCTTTACTTCAACCCTCCCACTCTCCCTTGTACTTCTTCCTCCCCTCCCCCACCTTCTTACTCTGACATCTTTTTCTCCAGTCCTGATGAAGGGTCTCAGCCCAAAACATCAACTGTTTACTCTTTTCCATAGATGCTGTCTGGCCTGCTGAGTTCCTCCAGCAATTTGTGAATTGCTCCCTCTACAACTCCATTTTCTAAGACTCTATCCTTCTCCCTGTAACTACCCAGACTACCATGTCTCAACGTACACGGAGTTTTGTTCACACATCATCCACAAACCCCAACTTTAACTAACCTCTTATTAAGTAACATATATATTACGAAATTCTAAACCTTCTTTCAATCCTCTCCACAATCTCCTTCCTCCTGACATCTAACCTCCTCCAGCACGACAATCTTTAGTTTTTGTCTGAATTTACCCAATTTGCCATGTTGTGAGTTGTCAAGGACCAAAACAACTTTATATCCCATGACATACTTGGTGGAACTGCTTTTGTACTGTAAATGAAATGTAACAACGACCCTTAACAATTTTTATTGATACATCTTAGAAAGCATCCTATCCCAATGCATCATGGCTTGGTATGGCAACTGCTCTGTCCAAGGTCAGAGGAAATTGCAGAAAGTTGTGAAAAGAGCCCAGTCATCTGAAAACTAGCCTCCTTTCTGTTGCCTCTTTCTACATTTCCCACTGCCTCAGAAAAGCAGCCGGCATAACCAACGATCCCTCCCATCCCGGATATTCTCTTCTCCCTCTTCCATCGGGGAGAAGATAGAAAAGCTTGAAAAATACACACCACTAGGCTCAAAGACAGCTTCTATTCGCTATTATAAGGTTAGTAAACATTTGTATGATGAAGTCTTGACCTCACAACCTATCTAGTTAAGGCCCCTGCATTTTATCGACCCACACTGTACTTTTTCTGTAAATGTAACACTATGTTCTGCATTGTTATTGTTTCCCCCTTTTTCACTACCTCGATGTATTTATGGTGATCTGCATGGATGAAGGCAAAAAAGTTGTTCTCTGTATCTCAGTGCATGCAGGAATAATAAGCCAATTACTAGTTTGAACATAACAAGAAACTTCATGCAGAATATTCAGTTGTCAGCCTATTGGAAGTTTGCAATTCTGCCCATATTCAAGAATCCTGAGCTTTGGTCCTGTTAAGTGTTTAAAATTTAGCAGGTCAGAGCAGAATTGCTTTCTTGCTCAGGAAATTAAAACAGTTAATGACAGAACAAAGAACCTGTAGTTAGCTAAATTCACAATGAAGCATTCTCAATATGCAGGGCCAGTATGTCATTTCACTCATTATACTGGAATAGACCAGCAATCAAGTTCATAGACTACAACCTCTCAACTGTCTCGTATTTCCCTTGTATGAGATTTAAGTCAGGACCCTTTCTGCATTACTCAAAAACAAACAGAGATTTTTCCTAGTGCCTGGTTGATATTAATGCCTCACCTCTGAGGCAGTAAAACAAATATTCTGACCATAGGTTGTTCACTGAACCTTACTGTGCTAATCAGCTGCCATTACAACAATCACTACAGGACAGATGTATTTTAGTGACTGTATAGTACTTGGACAAGCCAGGTTGTGAAAGGTTCCATTTACAGGTTTCCCCCGCCATCCGAAGGTAGAGCGTCCCTATGAAACGGTTCGTAAGCCGAAATGTCGTAAAGCGAAGAAGCAATTACCATTTATTTATACGGGAAAATTTTGTGAGCGTTCGCAGACCCAAAAATAACCTACCAAATCATGCCAAATAACACATAAAACCTAAAATAACGGTAACATATAGTAAAAGCAGGAATAATATGATAAATACACAGCCTATATAAAGTAGAAATACTTTTCCACAATCATTGCCGGCACAGATCTCCATAGCAAAAATCTCACGCAAGCGCCGTCAGCAGAAAATCTCACGCAAGCGCTGTTGGCAAAAACACAGCACAAGCGCTCTCCAGTAATCTTTAAACTATGAAGCTGCCAAATCATACCAAATAACACGTAAAAATACACAGCTGATATAAGTAGAAATAATGTATGCACAGTGTAGTATCACTTACCGGAATCGGGACAGCGCAGACCACACTGATGATGGTGTGTTAGGCTGAGTCGTCGCAGGCTGGGTGGTGCAGTAGCCCCCACCCTCCGGGCCACCAACCGATACATTGCTGCGAAGCACGCAGGGGTCCAGTGGTAGCCGGGACGCACCCAGCACATCTTTAAGAAAAAAGCCGAAATAAACATGCTAATTAATTAGGTGCTGCCCGACACATAATTAATTAGCTTGTTTATTTCGGCTTTTTTCTTAAAGATGTGCTGTGTGCCTCCCGGCTACCGCTGCATTCTCCGCGAATCGGTATCTGTCCGCGGCCTGGGGGTTGGGGTGGTGGGACACTGGGGTGTCATCTTGTCTGTTACCATTAGCGCAGGCAGCTCATCTTCTCCTATGACTGCCCGCCTCGATGTCGAGGTTCGTCGTCTGCCGTGGCTGATGTGGAAGGTTTGCTTGACTGTTGAGCCTCGCGCATTTTTCTATCATACAGTTCTTTATAAGGACTCAAAGAATCTTGCAAATATCCCCTAAACCTACATACCCTTTCAAAATTAAAGTCGTACTTTATCATTACTCATTCGGTTTCGATTGTTATCCTTTCTTCTTCTAATTGCATCAGCTCTTCATCTATCAGTTCTTGGTCATGGGATGCCAAAACCTCTTCAACATCATCTTCATCTGCTTCCACAAGCCAAACTCACTTTGTCCTTGCTTCGTTCACCATGATCCAAAGGCTTAATTATGTCTAGTTTTACACTAAGTGTAACACCCTTACGAGCTCTTTCAGGCTTTTCCGACACCTTAGAACTCATCTTGCAAACGACTGCTCACAGGCTCTTGTTAAAGCAAAGCCGTTCCGAATCTGGGGAGAGCGGCTGCTCGGGGCGCGTGCTGCTTTTGATCGTGCGCTGATTTTTTTTGCACGCTGAATTTTTTTCGTAACAGTGAAAACACCTTCTGAAAGCGAAAACAGAGTACTAATGTAGGTCTTTCATAACAATGAGGTTTCGTAAAGCGAACGTTCCAAAAGCGGGGCACACCTGTAATACGTCTTTCTTTTCCAAGGACAGTTTGTGCCACTTAAAACCAGGCTGATATCTTATTTAATATATAATGTGCGGAGATACCAAAGAGTCATCTTCATCCAATATTTCCAACCTAAAATCACATGTACTGCTTTAGTACAAATTCTCCATCCTGTTTTGCATCAAGCAGTGCATTTCCAAGAAAAAAAAAGTTAACATAAGCAATGTTATGATAGTGGCTAGCATCAGTATAAGAATTCTCCACTAGAAACCTAAGAATGCAAATGGAAAACAGACCCTTTCAACATAGAGGATAAGTTGGTTTATTATTGTCACATGTACTCAGATATAATGGAAAAGCTCAACTTAATGTCATCCATACAAATCATTTCATCACACCAGTGCACTGAGGTAGTACAAGAGAAAATCAATAACAGAATGTAGAATAGAATGTGACAGAGTGAGTGGCCTTGAAATTATATTGAGTACACAATTGGTTTGGATATACAACTATGAAAATTGTTCACATCGCAACTAAAAATTTCACCTTTACTTGTCACTCATGCCATACTCACCAGATAGTAAGCGAGTTAGGTGCTTCTGGATAACTTTGGCTGAGGCCACCACTCTCTGAGAAGCAGCAAACTGTAGAACTGCCTTCAGGCTTATACCCTAAAATAAACATAACTAGTCATTGTTCAAATTTGTTCATCAACAGCAACACAACTTCTGAAGTTATAGATAAAGAAAATAAAATTACAATATTTCTCATATCTTCCTGCACTGTCAGAGGATATTTTCAGCTTCCTTGGCAAATTGGTGACAATTCATTAACTGAGCAGCTGTCCTCTTAGGGACACCTTCCTACAAGGAAGGTACTAACTCATCTAGAAAGTTGATCTTGGGTTTCTCTAATTAAGAACTCAGAACCTTATTTTCTTGTGAAATTACATATGAATTTATGAGTATGCAATTCTTAACTGGAACGTGGAATAATATTGAACTTGCCAGGACATGAAGGTGAGATGAAAGGAAAATTGTAACTGAGAACGTGCTTTGAGAAAATAGTACATAATGTGAAAAGCTGTTAGGAAAGTCTCAATAGACATGGTGTATTGAAAGCTGAAGAAAGTAGTCAGAGAGGTCTGGTTGGGGGGTGTGAAATGTAAACAGCAATACCACAGCAATGAATGCCAAAAACCCTGCTCTTTTATAAAATGATCAGCTAAAGAGGCTGGAGAGTGACGGGGGTTAAAAATGTAATTTAATTGAACTGAATATTAATCTTGATGTTTTGAGAAAATGGCAAAATGAGTAGATGAACAAATTTTTTTAAAAGATGGAAAATACATATTTTTTTAATTCAGTAAGTTCAATGCGACTTGATGCTGCCCATCTAGCTCCTAGTTTGAGCTGTAATGGATAGGGAGAGTATGAGCTGTAATGAATAGGGAGACAGAGTGACTAAAGGCTTCATTAAGGGCTGGTCACTAAATCTCATACTGGTTACTAAACTACATAAACTAAAGAAATACAAAAGCTAAGCTAACCACTGTACAAACTGTTACCAATCTGCAGTTAACTGTGCAACAAAATTATATCCAGTGCAGGGCAACAGGTGACACAAAACAGACTCAGTGAAATGATTCCAAGATTGAAAGTTTACTTTATGGGTTCTTACCACAGAGTGGTAAGGTGAACGTTGCTAGAGGCATTCAAAATGATATAGTATGAATAAAAAGATTAAGAAAATTTCAGGAGAACAAGGCTTTAGGGAATGATGTTCCTAGTATAGGAAGATCTTGTTGTTTATACACAGACACACACGAGGTTTATTCAACAACTGTTAAGAGAGAATGGAGTACACAGTTCTACCTGTCTGTCTGGCAATGATCCAAATAAAACTTTGTCCTCTTCATGAAGTATGTTCTCTATAGAAAGTGAAAGTTTTGTTAAAATAATTGATTTCTTCAAATTCAAATATTGATCAATGTAGACTGAAAAGTTCAAAGTAAATTTATTATCGAAGCAGCTACATATCATTCAGGCATTCATGATAGAACAAAGAAACAATGGAATCAATGAAGAGCTATGTTTAAAGATTGACAACTAACCTATGTGCAAAAGAGACAAACTCTGCAAACAAATATATAACCTCACAACCAAGAGACTCACTTTCTAGGACAGTGTGAGAATGGGGGGTGGTGGAGAGGCAGATTAGGAACGGGGGTGGTGGAGCAGCAGAGCAAGAACTCATAATAAGATAAGAAACAGAAGCAGGAGCAGGGCAACTGGCTTGCTGACACCGCTCCGCCATTCAATAAGATCATGGCTGATCTAGCCATGGACTCATCTGCACCTACCTGCCTTTTCCCCATAACCCTTAATTCCCCTATTATGCCAAAATCTATCCGACATTGTCTTAAATATATTTACTGAGGTAGCCTCCACTGTTTCATTGGGCAGAAAATTCCATAGATTCACTACCCTCTGGGAAAAGCAGTTCCTCTTCATCTCCGTCCTAAATCCACTCCCCTGAATTTTGAGGCTATGTCCTCTAGTCCTAGTCTCACCTATTAATGGAAACAACTTTCCTGCTTCTATCCTATCTATCCCTTTCATTATTTTATATGTTTCTATAAGATCTCCTCTCCTTCTTCTAAGTTCCAGCGGGTACAGTCATAGACTCAATCTCTCCTCATGGTCGAACCCCCTCATGTCTGGAGTCAACCTGGTGAACTTCCTCTGCACCACCTCCAAACCAGTATATCCTTCCTCAAATAAGGAGACCAGAATTGCACGCAGTACTCCAGGTATGGCCTCACCAGTACCCTGTACAGTTCAATCCCTCTAGCAATGAAGGCCAACATTCCACTTGCCTTCTTGATAGCCTGTTGCACCTACAAACCAACTCTGGCAGCTAAAGAATGGAGCAGGAAGACAAAACAATTACTTTAACCGAAGAGATTTTCAATTGCGAGTAATGTGCTGTGGCTGTTGAAATCTGGCCCATATCTATGACACATAGGAGTTAACACTTAAAAATTATGGAAGTTTGGATAAATTGATGTTCTAAGCACAACCCGAGGCAGTGAAACAGAGTGGGATTGTGCGGGGTAAAAGAATAAAGGACAGGTGTGTGTTAAGGTGGAAGACTGGAGAAATTATGAAATGATTAATCTTTTATTATCTCTTACTCCACTTCTGTGACCCATATTTTGCCTTGTATCATAACTTGTCCTGTTTTAACCCCTTGCACTTTTTTATATCTTACTACTTTATCCTCAACTTTTCCAAGCTATAATGAACATCAAACTGGAATATTATTTTTTCATGTCTTTAATATTGCTCTATCACGTCCTGAGTATTCTTTTAACATTTTCTGTTTCCTTGTCCATATCAGCAAAGAGCTTTGATCAATTCAGGCAGAAGTTGGGCTGTTTAGTTGCAATTTACAAGATATAGTGAGGCCCTATTTGGTCGATTTGAGGTTTTATGTTCGGTTTTGGTCACCCTACTAATGATGTCGTTAAACTGGAGAGAACGCAGAGGATGTTGCAGCTACGTGAGGGACTGAGTTATGGAAAGAGATTGAGTAGGCTGGGACTTCTGTTATTGGAAAGTAGGGTTATCTTATAGAGAAGCATAGTTAAAGTTAACATGTATATTCTTTTTAACAGTGCTGGGGAACCAAGAACTAGGAGCAATAGGTTTAAGGTGAGAGGGGAGAGACTTAATAGACTTCTTTCATACCTAGAGAATGGTCAGTATATGGAATGATCCGCCAGAGGAAGTGGTCAAAGGAGATATATTCACAACATTTAAAAGGTACTTAGATAGGTTCAACTATAGCTCAGAGGAATATGGAGCCAGTTGGGATGAGCTCTGATGGGAATCATGGTCAGCTTGGACCTGCTGGCCCTAAGGGCCTCTTTCCTTGCTTTTTGACTCTATAAACCCAAGCAATTTCAAGATAATGCATACCTGTGGATTGAATTGTAAAGGCACAGGCACTCCACGCCATCAGCGGAACTCGAGGATCAACTTCATTCGGGTCAACATTCAATCCCACCCGGTACACAGCGGTAGCAAACAGCAGCAGCATTTCCACAATGCTCTTTGAATACTTGACTCTGTCAAAACAGAAGGACATTTTAGAAATCAACTTAATTTTATTTTTAGGATTAATATACCACAAGAAATGGAGCAGGCCACATGCGCCTTGCGTCTGCTCTGTCATTGAGGAAGATCTTTCACTCCAATGCCTCCAGTCTATCCTGTTTCATATGCCTTGATTATCTCATTACCCACATTTTTAATCTGACTGCCTTTTAATTTCTAAATCTTCCTTATATGTGTGCTAGAGTTCAGCTGCACAAGTAGAACTTCTGCTTCAGTGCCAGTGACCAAAGTGGACCTGCAATCTGGGCGGACAGTCTATAATCCAATGGTATAAACATTGCATTTTCCAGTTTCAGATAACCCACACTCCCTGTGCTCTTTTCTTGTTTCTCCTGATCCACAGAGGTCTCACATCCATCTGTCATTAAAGTTTCATGCCCCTCCCTTATTTTGTTCTACTTATCACCTTCCTTCCTTATCAGATTCCAGCATCTGCACCCTCTTGTCTCCACAGCACCTTGCAGCCTCTGCTTTTACCTTCACTCTGTTTCCATTTGCTTTTTCTTTTTACTCTTATCAGTCTCTACCAGCCACTACATCCCAACTCCACCCCTTCCCCATCTGTCCATCATCTCCCTCCTTATCTGAGTCCACCTATCGTCTACCAATGCCTATTTCACACTTCCGCCCACACCTCTTTATACAAGCTATTTCCCCTCTACACTCCCAGTCCCGATGCAGGGTCTGAAACCAGAGGTATCACCTATCCACAGATATTGCCCGACCCATTGAATTCCTCCAGGAGTTTGTTGCTCCAGTGACCACAGTTTTATCTGGCTCTCTGGTGTCATCTCTGTGGCATGTGCTTATGTGTCTGCATGGAAGAGGAGCAGAGGCCAGCATGTTTCAAGCCATGAGCACACAGAATGGGGGAATACTTGAGGGACCTTGTGGCCTACTCCCACTTCTATTTCTTGTGTTTTTGTTTTGCCTGGGTACTACGGTTTCTTCTCACATCTCCACACATCCTTGTGGGCAGGTGAACTGGTAAATAACTTTCAATGCAGGCAGATAAGGGTTGTAGAAGATCCAGAAGGATGTTAATGGATATACAAGGGATACAAGCGCTGGAATGACCTGTCAAGAAAATATCACGAGGAAGTATGAGAAATACAAGCTGCCCCAAGAACTCCACCTTTCAGGGTCTTTCCTTACTGCAGCTGGACTGGAACCCACCTCAGCCAACCATCGCACAACTTTTCAATCTTTCATTCTCAAGATCTGAGCACAATGGGCCCATGCTGCCATTTTCATTTACCTCTCACTGTGCTTAAGGTGGTGATGGTGGAATGCTTTGTAAAGGTAGTTGCTTTAAGGGAATTTCAGGACTTTGAACAATTTTGCAAGGTAAAGTTAGAAAGCAGGATGCCTCAGGTCTTTTTAATGCTTTCTCAGCTGATGAATGCTGATCTCAATCATACAGACCACATCAGCACTTTGCCAGAACTGAACTAGTTCTATGAAATCATGGACAGAAGCACCCAAAATAACAGAGGCAACATCCAAGAGCTGTGTTAGAACTGCCCAGATATTTACCTCAACCCTTTATCATTCTTCCCTCTAAAGCAGGGGCAAATATATGTAGAGCTAATTTTCTGGAACAGACTAGATTAGAACTCAAAGCAGTAATCTAATTAAGTTTATTGTTACTCCAAGCCATAGTTACTGCCTGTACAAATAGTATATAGCATTGATTTTAGTATTTTTGTAATTTTAACTAAATATTCATGAAAAAACAAAAATGCTGGATTACGTACGGTGATTGGACTCCAAAGCTGAGGATGGACCTAAAGTCCACAGGACTTTCCCACAGAACTGGGTTCACTTGAATGAGACCGGTTTCCTCCTCTAGATAAAAAAAAACAACCACTGACTGCTGCAAAACTGAACAGCACAGAGACACTTCAAATAAAAGAGTAGCTCAGCTCAGAGGTAAACTTTTGGACTGATTAACTGACAGCAAATTATAAAACATGTTATGGCTTTGTGGAATACCCTCAATAGGTAGGCTGCAGCAGAAATGTTGACCTTGGAAAGAATTAGGTTAAAAGGTGCTTAGGTAAACTTAACCTGGAATCCAACCTCTTTGTTCTGGTCTCCTTTGCTGGATGTTAATACAGTAAAACATGCATCGCTCTGGATTTTGGGCATGCTGCGCTTGTAGATTTTGTGGTCTATTGGACAGTATTCTTTTTAATATTTCAATGTACTTTCAATCACACAATTTTTATGCAGACAATGTTTAAAGTGCATGCAGCAGACATTCCCTTCTTCCATGAGTTTGAAGAGCGTGGGAAACATTCCTCCATCTCCCCTGCGAGTTTTAAGGAAGTATTGGAAGCATTCCTCCCACTCCACCACGAGTTTAAAGGGAACGTGGGAAACGTGCCAAATCGGCAAGATTCCCAACAATGGGATTGAAAATTGTCTGAGTTTTACTATTATCCCAAAGCTATACATTTCCATCATTTTGTTTTTGTTTTGGGTTTTCAGCATCAATGGTATCTTGCTTTTCAAGTATTTTTAAATTTTATTTAGAAATACAGTCCTTCTGGCCCAATGAGCCTGTGACACCCAATTACACCTATTGAATCAATTAACCTACTAACGCGTATGTCTTTGTGGAAGGAAACGAGCACCCGGAGAAAACCCACACGGGCAAGGGAAGAATGTCCAGGCAGCAGCAAAATTAAACCTAGACTGCTGGCTATGTAATAGCCGTGCATTAACTGTGCAACCCTAATACACCCACTTTTAGAAAACACAGAAAACCTACAGCACAATACAGGCCTTTCAGCCCATAAAGTTGTGCTGAACATGTCCCTACCTTAGAATTTACTATGGCAGACAACCTACCTCTCCTGGAAGTTCCAGGAGTCTCCCGCATATTAATAGTGGCTCCCTGATGCCCGCAAATTATATACAATATCACAGAAATCAATTTTTTTTTGAGAGCGAGCGAGTGAGAGAGAGAAAGCAAGAGAGAGTGTGAGAGTGACCACGAGACAGAAAGTGTGCGCATGAGAGAGAAAGCAAGCGACAGCGCACGAGCGAGAGGGAAAGCGAGAGCGCGAAAGAGCGCGTGAGTGACCACCAGAGAGCGCGAGCAAGCAAGCGATAGCGCGTGAGCGGGAAAGCGAGTGAGAAAGCAAGTGAGAGCACAAGCGAGCGCGCGAGCGAGAGGAAGCCATGGCAGAGCGTTCCAAAAAAAGAAAATATAAAACGTACGTCACCCCAGACTACACTAAAGTGTACCCCTCCCTAATAGGGGTCAAAATAATGACAGTGCTGCTTGCTGTGCTGTTTGCAACAGTGACTCTTCTATTGCCCATGGTGGGTTAAGACTGTAAAAACATGTTGAGGTGAGTTTAACAGGTATCATTCGTTTATTAGCATAGCTAACATTATTTAAACTAGCTGGCTAGCTGCTCAGGAGCTACTCTATTGCAGACATTCTACCCCTCCCGGAAGTTCCGGGAGTCTCCCGTAAATTGATAGTGCTACCTCCCTGAAATGAGTTTTTGCAGGGATACCCATAGCCCTCTGTTTTTCTAAGCTTCATGTACCTATCCAAAAGTCTCTTAAAAGACCCCATCATATCCGCCTCTACCACCGTTGCCGGCAGCCCATTCCATGCACTTACCACTCTCTAAGTAAAAAAAACTTACCCCTGACATCTCCTCTGTACTGACTCCCCAGCACCTTAAACCTGTGCCCCCTTGTGGCAGCCATTTCAGCCCTGGGAAAAAGCCTCTGACTATCCACACGATCAATGCCTCTCATCATCTTATACACCTCTATCAGGTCACCTCGCATCCTCTGTTGCTCCAAGGAGAAAAGGCCAAGTTCACTCAACCTGTTTTCATAAGACATGCTCCCCAATCTAGGCAACATCCTTGTGAATCTCCTCTGCACACTTTCTACAGTTTCCACATCCTTCCTGTAGTGAGGCAACCAGAACTGAGCACAGTACTCCAAGTGGGGTCTGACCAGCGTCGTATATAGCTGCAACATTACCTCTCGGCTCCTAAATTCAATTCCACAATTGATGAAGGCCAATACACCGTACACCTTCTTAACCACAGAGTCAACCTGCACACCTGCTTTGAGCGTCCTATGGACTTGGGACCCCAAGATCCCTCTGATCCTCCATACTGCCAAGAGTCTTATCATTAATACTATATTCTGCCATCATATTTGACCTCCCTAAATGAACCACTTCACACTTATCCAGGTTGAACCCCATCTGCCACTTCTCAGCCCATATCAATGTCCCGCTGTAACGTCTGACAGCCCTCTACACTATCAACAACACCCCCAACCTTTGTGTCATCAGCAAACTTACTAACCCATCCCTTCACTTCCTCATCCAAGTCTTTTATAAAAATCACGAAGAGTAAGGGTCCCAGAAGATCCATGAGGCACTCCACTGGTGACCGACCTCCATGTAGAATATGACCCGTCTACAACCACTCTTTGCCTTCTGTGGGCAAGCCAGTTCTGGATCCATAAAGCAATGTCCCCTTGGATCCCATACCTCCTTACTTTCTCAATAAGCCTTGCATGGGGTATCTTATCAAATGCCTTGCTGAAATCCATATACACTACATCTACTGCTCTTCCTTCATCAATGTGTTCAGTCACATCCTCAAAAAATTCAATCAGGCTCGTAAGGCACGGCCTGCCCTTGACAGAGCCATGCTGACTATTCCTAATTATATTATACCTCTCCAAATGTTCATAAATCCTGCCTCTCAGGATCTTCTCCATCAACTTATCAACCATTGAAGTAAGAATGTCACTCATCACTTTTGTATGTCACTCATGTACACTGTGATGATCATCAGCATTTGACAGTGGGCAGCTGATGCCTGACAACTCTCTTCTCTTCTCACTCCCACCACATTCCTCCAAGGCTCTAATCAAGCACCAGAATGCCAAATTCTTGTCTCACACTGAGTAATTTTTTCTGATCAGATATCAGACTGTGTCTGGATTGCTTTCAAAACATAACCTTTCTGATTAAAATCAATTTCCCTCACATACGTACCTTTTGTGCCTGAAGCATTCAATCCCATAATTCTTGCTGAGACATTTTCTAGCCAGCGAGATATTGTGAGTGTAGGTGCTATTGCTTCGATATCTTTGCTGCAATATACAATAGATTGAACGTTATGAAGAGAATTCTCATACTATTTACATTTTCTAAAACTGTGAAGCTGGTTATTTGGTTGCCTTTCCAATACTAGATTTGCATTACACTCGGTTTAAACTTATCTCAGTTGAACCTAGTTGACAGTTTTGAGAGTGCAGTATTGGAATGTCAGTGACAGGCCTCTGGAATAGAGCACAGATAGGAATAGATCAGGGTAACAAGCAAGGAAGCCAGGATAAAATAAAAAAAAACAGATCAAAAGATTTAAGTGGGAAAGTGGAAACATCTTTTGAACATATTTTTAATTTTTAAAAAAATCAACAGTAGTGAGGTTATTAATTGAAAAGCAATTAACTACAGATGTTGGAAACAAAATATATATGACCAGTGCAAACAACAGGAATTCTGCAGATGCTGGAAATTCAAGCAACACACATAAAAGTTGCTGGTGAATGCAGCAGGCCAGGCAGCATCTGTAGGAAGAGGTGCAGTCGACGTTTCAGGCCGAGACCCTTCGTCAGGACTATATATGACCAGTGGACTGTTCAAACACCAAGCTATTTCCCACATAAGCTTTTATACATGCAATGAAGAATTAGATTGCTAACAAACATACCTGTCTAGACTGTGTGCTTGCAGTGGAATGACTGGGATGACAGTATTACAAAGAGTCTTGCACAAAGGGCAGAGGTACTCTCCATCTTCCAGACCAAAAGGAAGTTCAACATGAACTCGGTTGCGTGTTGGGTTCTGCATAGATCCAAAACATCTAGAAACGGTAAAAAAGAAAATCTAAATTTTGTGACCGACTACTGGAACATGTGGGCTTTAGATTTATATGTACAAAATATGATTTGTGAGCCGACTCACCAACCCTCTCATTAAGCAGAACCTTAACATTATCCACGTCAGGACCACCACCGTTGGGAGTGAGTGACAAATATGATTGGAATGAAATTATGGCTTGAATGACTGAAGATATTTCACAGTAACCAGACATGTTGCAAACCTCCAGGTACATGAAGATTAACCAGCTTAAGTCAGCTTGAAATCAGAATCAATACTCAATACATCTCTCCCCACATCAATATTATCTACAGAAGGCGCTGCCTCAAGAGTAACAAAATCCATCATTAAAGATACCCACCAGTTGAGCCATGCCATCTTCTCTCGTACAGAAACCAGAAGTTCCATACAATAAGTTTTAAGAACAGCTATTTCACTTCAAACATTCGGCTGTTCAACCAACTGGTACAACCTAATCACTGCAGTTTAGCAACAGTATGACCACTAAGATGGCCGTGCACTAAAATGGACTTGATTTTTTTGGTTTTAATTCTGCTCTTTAGAAGTTGTATACAATTAATGTTTTTCTCATGATGCTACTACATATAGGTTTGTCACTGTACCTGTGCACACACATACTTGTACATATGACAATAAACTCGACTTTGAATACCTTGCTACACCACTCAAATGTACTCCTACTGCCTCTGTGAAATTAATTCCTACCTGTGACATTTTTCCCCTTCAATTCTCTATCCTTCCAAGGCATATATTGCAGATGACAACATCTGCTCAACTTAATCTCATTTTTTATGGACTCCAGACTTCCATTGCATTGTATTCTTCAAGTAAAGACAGTAGAAATTGCGGCTTTTCTTTAGCACACCATTCTCACTCTCTGCCAAGTACCTATTCCACTCAGGATATCAAGTTTCTGCCGTCCATTTTATGCACTGTGAATACATGTCCTCCCAAAGTTACCACAGCTTCCACTTCTGAGAAAAGTTCTAACCCAAACAGTTTGGCTGTTGGCAATGTAGTTAAATAAGAACATAGGCCAACCAAGGGTAACAAGCAGTTTAGCCAGAGAGTTCAACCCAACTATTTATATATTGCCATAATCTGAGGTCCCATACAGTAGAAGAAACCTGTAGCTCAGCAGCAGCTGGCAAATCCATTCTATCAGCCTCCTAAGTGCTCATTCATATGTATACACTGTACATGTCGGAATCTCACAATTTTGTGAGGACTTGTAATTTAAACTCAATAAATAATGTTTGTGGAACAAGAATTAGAGGTTAAGACAGTGGAATATCTCCTTCACAAAGTATAGTTACTCCCTGTTCCACTAAGTTAATTCTTATAGCTGGAATGAAAGAACAGAAATACAGTGGTACAGATCTTGGACATAAAGTAGAAAGATACAATCCAGAAGTATAATGCCATGTTAAAAGGAGAAGAGCAGAACTTACAACAGACAGAATCTATGACCGTGTGGCATGCTGTGACTATAGTTTCATTCTCGGCAAACACTAGGGAGGACTGCAGCTCTGGAGATATCCAATTTTAGAGTGCACTCTCTGTGGCTTTTTATAAAATCAGCTCATGCACAATAATTAATGTTGTCACCTCTTAAAGGATTGTGTCTGATTCAGAGACAGAGAGCTTAAAAGAAAGGATGCCTGTTGCTGCCAGTGACTTCATGAATGAAGTACAGTGCTTTAGTTAGCAGCAGGGGCCATGCCCTGAGGTCTGACCTGACTGAATTCCTGACCTGCAGAGGCACCTGATGCCGACGCCCCAACAAGTCTAAAGCCGGCACCAACAGAGCACCCAGAGCCAAGTCCTGATGCCAAGGCTCCCAGAGATGCCCCCAACTTAACTGGTGGGACAGCTCACTCCTCGGCTGGTCTTTCAGGCCTGTATGTGAATCTGACAGCCGAGCTTAATCCAGTCCAGGCCTGCCCTTCAGCAGTCATTTACCTTCCAGCCCAGATGGTTCCATTTCAAGACCAACCAGAGGTGGTCACTTATCTTGAAAGTGCGGTAAGAGGGCTGGGCTGCAGCTGAGGTTCAAACAAGTTCTCCTTCTCCGGCATACTACCAGCTAAACTAACTGGGATGATAAAAAAAAATGGCGGGCTATTGTAGGGAAAAATGGAGGGAAGGGTTATTAATCTAAGAGTAGGTTAAAGGTCTGTATAACATCGTGGGCCAAAGGGCCTGTATTACACTGTAATGATCTGTGTTCCAGGCCATTAAGAACAGAGTTAATGAATTAAGAGTGAGACTGACCTATCAAAGAGAACGGAAGGGCTGCTATGTGCTAAACACACTAAATGCTGGAGGAATTCAGCAGGTCAGGCAGCATCTATGAAAATGAATAAACAGTCGACATTTCAGGCTGAGATCCTTTATCAGGACTGGAAAGGAATTGGGAAGAAGCCAGGATAAAAAGGTGGGTGAGGAGATGGAGTGAAAGCTAGAAGATGACAGATAAGGCCATATAGGTGGGAAAGGTAAAGCACTGGAAAAGTAGGAATCTGATAAGAGAAGGAAGTGGACCACAAGAGAAAGGGAAGAAGAGGGGACTGGGTGGGCGGGGGGGGGGGGGGGTGAAAGGCAGCTGAAGTGAAGTTGTAAGAGACCTGAGTAGGGAATAGAAGAAGAGGGAGAGGGGAGAAGAAAAAAGAGAAACAAAAATTACTGAAAGCTGAAATTGATGTAGTACAGGTTGGAGGCAACAAAGACAAAATATGAGGTGTTGTCCCTTGAGAGTGGCCTCATCATGACAAAACAAGCAGCTATGGACTGACACGTTGGAATGGGATGGGGGGAGGAATGAAAATTCTGCATTTTAGGAATGGAGCAGAGGTGCTGAACAAAGCAGTCCCCCAATTTACACTGGGTCTCAACAATGCACAGGAGGCTACATCGGGAGCACCGGATACAACAGTTACATCCCAGAGTCCTGAGAGAGGTTGCTGAAGAGATAATGGATACATTGGTCATGCATGATCTTTCAAGAATCACTTAATCCTGGCATAGTCCTGAAGGACTGAAAAATTGCAAATACCACTCCACAGGAAGACAAAAGCATGGAAATTATAGGCCAGTTAGCCTAACCTCAGTGGTTGGGAAAGCGTTAAGAGAACATTATTAAGGATGATGTTTTGGGGTATTTGGTGACTAATGAAATAATGTCAAAGTCAGCATGGTTTCTGTAAAGGGAAATCTTGCCTGAGATCTGTTAGAAATCTTCGAGGAAGTAACAAGCAGGATGGACAAAAGAGAGGCAGTGGATGTCATTTTGTTAGATTTTCAGAAGGCATTTGATAAGATGCCACACATGAGGCTGCTTAACAAGATAAAATCCTATGGTGTTACAGGACAGATACTGGCATGGATAGAGGAATGGCTGACAGGCAGGAGGTAGTGAGTGGGAATAAAAGGGGCCTTATCTGGTTGCCTGCCAGTGACTAGTGGTGTTCCTCAAGGGTCAGTATTGGGGCAACTACTTTTCATAATGCTTGTCAATGATTTAGATAGTGGAATTGATAGCTTTGTTGCAAAGTTTCCAGATGATACGAAGGTAGGTGGAGGGGTAGGTAGTGCTGAGGAAGCAATGCAATTGCAGCAGGGCTTAGACAAATTGGAAGAATGGGCAAAAATGTGGCAAATGGAATACCATGTTGGGAAATGTATGATAAAGCATTTTGGTAAAAGGAACAATAGTGTGGACTCTAAATGGGGAGAAGGTTCAAACATCAGAGGTGCAGAGGGACTTGGGAGAGCTCGTGGAAGACTCCCAGAAGGTTAATTTACAGGTTGAGTCTCGTAACGAAGGCAAATGCAATGTTGGCATTTATTTCAAGGGGAACAGAATACAAAAACAAGGAGATAATGCTGAAGCTTTATAAGACACTAGTCAGGCTGCACTTGGAATACTGTCAGCAGTTTTGTGTCAGAAAGGATGCATTGTCATTGGAGAGAGCCCCGGGGAGGTTCAAGAGGATGATTCTGAATGAATGGGTTAACATATGAGGAGCGTTTGGCAGCTTTGAGCCTGTACTCACTGGAATATAGGAAAATGCACTGAAACCTACCGAATGTTGAAAGGACTAGATAAGGTGGATGTGGAGAGGATGTTTCCTATGGTGGGGGTATCCAGAACTAGGGAGCACAGGGATGACCCTTTAGAACAGAAGTAAGGAGGAATTTTTTTTAAGCCAAAGAGTAGTGAATATGTGGAATGCTCTGCCACAGACTGCAGTGGAAGGCAAGTCCATGGGTATATTTATAGCAGAAGCTGATAGATTCCTGATTGGTTGGGGTTTCAAGGGATATGTGAGAGAGAAGGTATATAGGGTTGAATGGGATCCAGGATCAGCCATGATGAAATGGTAGGGCAGACTCGATGGGCTGAATGGCCTAATTCTGCTATGTCTTATGGTCAAAGATGACCCTAACAGATTTGCAGGTGAAGCCCTGAATGGAGGCAGTCATTCCTGAATGGTTAGTAGGCTCTAACCTGATGACATTAATATCAATTTTTCCTTCCAGTAGTTTTCTCCTCTTCCCCTCCCCTTTTCCTCTTCTACTTCCACTCTGGCTTCTTGCCACTGCTCCTCAACTATCTGTTTAATTTAGTGGATGGACCATTCAGCATCCTCTGGCAAAGCTAGAGGTGGAGGTCTGCTTCCTAATCAACAAATCATGGTGCTTGGATATATTGATTCCAGCAAGATTCTGCTTACACAGCTTGGAATATCCAATGGTGATAAATTGTCCATATTACCCTTCACAGGAGTTCACTTCAGAATCAGGATTAAGGTTAATATCACCGGCATATGTCGTGAAATTTGTTATGCGGCAGTAGTACAATACATAATTAAAACAGTGAATTACAGTAAGTATATACAAGTAAAATTAAATTAGTGCAAAAATAATAGTGAACTAGTGTTCGTGGGTTCAATGTCTATACAGAAATTGGATGGCAGAGGGGAAGAAGCTGTTCCTGAATTGTTGAGTGCTCCTTCAGGCTTCTGTACCTCCTTCCTGATGGTAACAATGAGAAGGGAGCATGTCCTGGTTAATGGGGATCCTTAATGATGGACACCACCTTTTTGAGGCACTGCTCCTTGAAGATGTCCTGGATGCTGTGGAGGCAAGTGCCCATAATGGAGCTGACTGAGTTTACAACTATCTACAGCTTATATTGATTCTGTACAGCGCCCCCATCCCATACCAGACAATGATGCAGCCAGTTAGAATGTTCTCCACAGTACATCTGTAGAAATTTGAGAGCATCTTTAGTGACAACCGAATCTCCTCAAACTCCTAATGAAATATAGTCATATTGCAGTGGAAGGCAAGTCCATGGGTATATAGAAATATTGTCGTGCCTTCTTTGTAACTGCATCGATATATCAGGCCTGGGATTTACCCTCAGAGATGATGACACCCAGGAACTTGAAATTGCTTGTTCCTTCCACAGCTGATCCCTCTATGAACACTGGTGTGTATTCCCTCGTTGTACCCTTTCTGAAGTCCATAATCAATTCTCTGGTCTTACTGATATTGAATGCAAGGTTGCTACTCCGACACCACTTAACTCTACCTCACTCCTGTAAGCCTTCTTGTCACCATCTGAAATTCTGCCAATAGTTGTTTCTTCAGCAAATTTATAGATGGCATTTGAGCTGTATCTAGCCACACAGTCATGGGAGTAGAGAGAGAATAGAGCAATGGGCTAAGCACACATCCTTGAGGTGCATTAGTGTTGATTATCAGTGAGGTGGAGATGTTATTTCCAATCTGCACGACTGTGGTCTTCCAGTGAAGAATCTGAGAATCCAGTGAAGAATCTGAGAATCCAGTTGCAGAGGGAGGTACAAAGGCCCAGGTTTTTGACTTTTTGATCAGCCTGTAAGAATGATTGTATTAAATGCTGAGCTGTAGTCAACAAACAGCAGCCTGACATACAGTTGCAAGAAAAAGTTTGTGAATCCTTTGCAATTACCTGGTTTTCTGCATTAATTAGCCGTAAAATGTGGTGTGGTAAACACAACCTGTCTAAGCAAATAACACACAAACAATTGTACATTTTATAGAAACAGAAAACCTACAGCACAATACAGGCTCTTTGGCCCACAAAGTCGTGCCAAATGTGTCTCTACCATAGAAACTACTAGGCTTACCCATAACCCTCTATTTTTCTAAGCTCCATGTACTTATCCAAAAGTCTCTTCAAAGACCCTATCGCATCCGCCTCCACCACCATTGCCGGCAGCCCATTCCAAGCACTCATCACTCTGAGTAAAAAAAAAAACTTACCCTGACATCTCCTCTGTACCTACTCCCCAACACCTTAAACCTGTGTCCTCTTGTGGCAACCATTTCACTCCTGGGAAAAAGCCTCTGACTATCCACACGTCTTTGTTGAACAGATTGTTTAATCATTCACAGTCTAGGCTGGAAAAAGTAAATGAACCCTTGCACTTAATAACTGGTAAAACCTCCTTTAGCAGCAATAACCTCCACAAAAATGTTTCCTGTAGCTGCTGATCAGACTTGCACAATGACAAAGAGCAATTTTAGACCATTCCTCCATACAAAACTGTTTCAGGTCATCAATATTTCTGGGATACCTTTTTTGAACAGCCCTCTTCAGGTCACGCCAGAGCATCTCAATTGGGTTGAAGTCTGGACTCTAACTTGGCCATTCCAAAACATGACCAATCGTTGTCTTGCTGCATCTTTCAACTTCTATTAAGCTTCAGGTGACAGACCAACTACATTGACATTCTCATGTAAAATGTCTTGATACAATTTTGAACTAATTGTTTCCTCAATGATCGCAAGCTGTCCAGGCCCTGAAGCAGCAAAGCAGCCCAAACCATGAAGCTCCTTCCACCATGCATCATAGTTTATTAAGGCTTTGATGTTGGTGTGCAGTGCCTTTTTCCCTCCAAGCATAGCCATTTATCAGAAGATCAGAATCAGAATCAGGTTTATTATCACCGGCATGTGACTTTGTTAACTTAGCAGCAGCAGTTCAATTTAATACATAATCTAGTAGAGAAAAAAAATAATAAACAAGTAAATCAATTACTTATATTGAATAGATTTTAAAAATGTGAAAAATCAGAAATACTGCATATTTAAAAAAAAAAATGAGGTAGTGTCCAATGCTTCAATGTCCATTTAGGAATCAGATGGCAGATGGGAAGAAGCTGTTCCTCAATCCCTGAGTGTGTGCCTTCAGGCTTCTGTATCTCCTACCTGATGGTAATAGTGAGTAAAGGGCATGCCTTGGGTGCTGGAGGTCCTTAATAATGGCCGCTCCCTAAAGATGTCATGGGTACTTTGTAGGCTAGTGCCCAAGATGGAGCTGACTAGATTTACAACCTTCTGCAGATTCTTTTGGTCCTGTGCAGTAGCCCCTCCATCCCAGACAGTGATGCAGCCTGTCAGAATGCTCTCCACAGCACATCTATTTCTGCCAGAAGTTCAACCTTTGTCTCATCTGTCACAGAACATTGCTGTAGAAGTGTGTGGAACATTCAGGTAGTCTTTCGCAAACTTGAGATGAGCAACAATGTTTTTTGTTTGGAAAGCAGTGGTTTCCTCCATGGTGTCCTTCCAAGAACACCATTCTTGTTCAGTCTTTTTCTTATAGTGGACACATGAATAGAGACTTCAGCAAGTTCTAGAGATTTCTGCAAGACTTTTTCTATTACCCTTGGGTTCTATTTCAGCTCCTTCAGCATTGTTTGTTGAGTTCTTGGTGTGACCTTTGCAGGACGCACCCTCCTAGAGAGATGCATTTTATCCATTTGTAGACTCTCTCTCTTACTGTGGACTGATGAACACTCAGGTCTTTAGAAATAATAAGGTCTTTTGCAACCTTTTCCAGCTTCATGCATCTCTTCAGTTCTTCTTCTAAGGTCCTTTGAAAGTTGTTTTGATCAAAGCAAGGTGCACATAAACAGATCTTTCTTGAGAAAAGCAGGTTCTGTCAGTAACTTGATTTTGAGTGTCTTTTTTTAGGGCAGTGCACCTCTACAAATCACACCTCCAATCTCACCTCATTGATTGGAACGTCCGTCTCCAAATAGCTTTTGTCATAGGCATTACCCCAGAGGTTCACATACTTTTTTTGAACCTAGACTATAACTGTTTAAATGGTGTACTGAGTATTGACAAGTACAATTGTTTGTGTTATTAGTTTAGGTAAATTGTGTTTGTCTATTATTGTGACTTAGATGAAGATCACAAACTTTTTCTTGCAATTTTAAGCATTAGTATTGTCCAAGTGATCCAAGGCCACATGAAGAGCTCATAACATAGAAACCTACAGCACATTACAGCCCCTTCAGCCCACAATGTTGCACTGACTATGTAACCTAATCTAGAAACTGCCTAGAATTTCCCTACCACATAGCCCTCTATTTTTCTAAGCTCCATGTACCTAACTAAGAGTCTACTGTATTCTATCGGCCTGTACAAACCTTTGCTGGCAGTGCATTCCATGCACCTACCACTCTCAGTGTGAAAAATTTACCCTGATATCCCCTCAGTACCTATCTCCAAGCACCTTAACACTATGCCCCCTCATGTTAGCTATTTCAGCCCTGGAAAAAAGCCTCTGTTACCCACAGGATCAATGCCCCTCATCATCTTATACACCTCTATCAGGTCACCTCGTATCCTCTGTCGCTCCAAGGAGAAAGACAAGTTCACTCAAGCTATTCTCATATGGCACGCTCTCCAATCCAGGCAACATCCTTGTAAATTTCCTCTGCACTCTCTCTATAGTATCCCCATCCTTCCTGTAATGAGGTGACCAGAACTGAACACAGTACTCCAAGTCCGCTGGCTAGTGGTGCAATGGGATCAGCACTGGATTCCAGAGCAAAGGCTCCCGAGTTCGAATCCAAGTCAGGCCACCCCCGAGCACACTTTCCATCCGTACCCATGTTTCCATCCGGGTTGAGCATCGAGCTAGCCACTCGGCCTCATAAAAAATACAAGGGTCAAGTTAGGAACGTTCACGTCGTGACCCGGTTAATCCTGATACCACGTGCCAGACAAGAACGGCTGGTGTGACAAGCTTAAAAAAAAGTACTCCAAGTGGGGTTTAACTAAGGTCTTACAAGGCTGTAACATTACCTCAAGGCTCTTGAACTCCTGATGAAGGCCAACACACCATAAACTTTCTTAACACCGTCAACCTGTGCAGCAGCTTTGACTGTCCAATGTACATGGACCCCAAGATCTCATTGATCCTCCACACTGCCAAAGTCTTACCATTAATATTATATTCTGTCTTCAAATTTGACCTGCTGAATCACCACACTTATCTGGGTTGAACTCCATCTGCCACTTCTCAACCCAGTTCTGCATCTTATCGATGTCGCGCTGTAACCTTTGACAACCCTTCAGACTACCCACAACACCCCCAACCTTTATGTCATCAGAAAACTTACCAACCCACCCTTCTACTTCCTCATCCAAGTCATTTATAAATATCACAAAGAGTAAGGGTCCCAGAACAAATCCCTGCGGAACACCACTGGTCACCAACCTCCATGTAGAACATGAACCATCCACAGCCATCCTTTGCCTTCTGTGGGCAAACCAATTCTGGATCTACAAAGCAAGGTACCCTTGGATCCCATGTCTCATTAATTTGGGAATGAACCTCACATGGGGAACCTTATCAAATGCCTTACTGAAATCCATATACAGGTTTCCCCCGCCATCTGAAGGTACAGCGTTCCTATGAAACGGTTCATAAGCCAAAATGTCGTAAAGCAAAGAAGCAATTACCATTTATTTATATGGGAAAATTTTGTGAATGTTCGCAGACCCAAAAATAACCTGCCAAATCATGCCAAATAACACATAAAACCTAAAATAACAGTAACATATAGTAAAAGCAGGAATAATATGATAAATACACAGCCTATGTAAAGTAGAAATACTTTTCCACAATCATTACTGCACTGTTCGCTAAAGCGAAAATCTCACGCAAACGCTCTCAGCCGATTGCTGATTGCGTCGTCTCTGATCTGGGCCACCATTTACGTGTGGGGTGGCACCTAATTAAATAGAATGTTTATTTCGGCTTTTTTCTTAAAGATGTGCTGGGTGCCTCCCGGCTACCGCTGCATTCTCTGCAAATTGGTATCTGTCCGTGGCCTGGGAGTTGGAGTGGTGGGACACTGGGGTGTCATCTCGTCGTCTGTTTCCATTAGAGCAGGCAGTTCATCTTCTCCTATGACTGCCCGCCTCGGTGTCGAAGGTCGAAGTTCGTCATCTGCTGTGGCTGATGTGGAAGGCTTGCTTGACTGCGGAGCCTCGCGCATTTTTCTACCATACAGTTCTTTGTAAGGACTCAAACCATCTTGCAAATATCCCCTAAACCTACGGACCGTTTCAAAATTAAAGTTGTACTTTAGCATTACTCATTCGGCTTCGATTGTTATCCTTTCCTCTTCCAATTGCATCAGCTCTTCATCTATCAGTTCTTGGTCATGGGATGCTAAAACCTCTTCAACATCACCTTCGTCAGCTTCCACAAGCCAAACTCACTTTGTCCTTACTTTGTTCACCACGATCAAAACGCTTAATTATGTCTAGTTTTACGCTAAGTGTAACACCCTTACGAACTCTTCCAGGCTTTTCCAATACCTCAGAACTCATCTTGCAAACGGCTGCTCACAGGCACGTGTTTAAGCAATGCTGGCCAGAATGCTGTTCCGAATCCGAGGGAGAGCGGCTGCTTGGGGCGCGCGCTGATTTTTTATCGTGCGCTGATTTTTTTCATAACAGTGAAAACACCTTGTTAGTGAAAACAGGGTACTAATATGGGTCTTTCATAACAGTGAGGTTTCGTAAAGCGAACGTTCGAAAAGCAGGGGACACCTGTACAGTACACTACATCTACTGCTCTACCTTCATCAATGTGATTTGTTACATCCTCTAAGAATTCAATCCAGTTCATAAGACATGGCCTGCCCTTGACAAAGCCATGCTAACCATCCCTAATCAGATTATGTCTCTCCAAATACTCATAAATCCTGCCTCTCAGGACCTTCTCCAACAACTTGCCCACTACTGAAGTAAGACTCATTGGTCTATAATTTCCTGGGTTATCTCTACTCCTTTTCTTGAACAAGGGCATATTTGCCACCTTCCAACCCTCTGGTACTTCTCCCGTCCCTATTGATGACGCAAAGATCATCGCCAGAGCTCAGCAATCTCCTCCCTCACATCCCACAGCAGCCTGGGGTACATCTAGTCCGGTCCCAGCAACTTATCTAACTTAATACCTTTCAAAAGCTCCAGCACATCCTCTTTCTTGACGTCTATACACTCAAGCGTTTCAATCCGCTGTAAGTCATCCCCACAATTGCTAAGGTCCTTTACACTGGTGAATACTGAGGCAAAGTATTAGGTACCACCGCTACCTCCTCCGGCTCCATGTATGTTTCCACTCTCGCTCCTGATCAGTCGAATTCTCGCACAGCTCATCCTCTTGCAGAGCTCTAACAGTACCTAGTTTCTTGAACCTTTCATAAGATTTTCTTTTCATCTTAACTAGATTTTCTACATCCTTTGTACACCATGGTTCTTTCACCCAATCATCCTTTGCCTGCCTCAATGGAACTTACCTATGCAGAACATCATTCAAACGTTCCTTGAACACTTGCCACATTTCTGCTGCGCATTTCCCTGAGAACATCTGTTCCCAATTTATGTTCCCAAGTTCCTGCCTAACAGCATATTTCCTCCTACCCCAATTAAATGTTTTCCCAAATTGTCTGTTCCTATCCCTCTCCAGCGCTATGGTAAAGGAGATAGAATTATGATCACTATCTCCAAAATGCTCTCCCACTGAGAGATCTGACACCTGACCAGGTTCATTTCCCAATATCAGATCAAGTACAGCCTCTCCTCCAGTTGGCTTTATCTGAATATTGTGTCAGGAAACCTTCCTGAACACACCTAAACCTCCACCCTATCTAAACTCCCTGCTCTAAGGAGATGCCAGTCAATATTAGGAAAGCTAAAATCACCCATCACAACTACTATTATTATTGCACCATTTCAGAATCTGCCTCCCTATCTGCTCCTCGATGTCTCTGTTACTAGTTGGGGGGGGGCAGGTGTTTATAAAAACACTCAGTAGAGTTACTGCCCCCTTCTTGTTTCTGACTTCTATCCACAATGACTTAGTAGACAATCCCTCCACGACTTCCTCCTTTTCTGCAGATGTGATACTTTCCCTGATTAATAGTGCCACTTTCCCACCTCTTTTGCCTCCCTCCCTGTCCTTTTTGAAACTTTTAAAGCCCAGCACATTGAGCAGCCATTCCTGCTGAGTGCCGAGTACTCCAAGACACTGTAATGGCCACAAAATCATAGTTCCAAATATTGATCCATGTTCTAAGTTCATCCGCCTTGCTCATGATACTCCTTGCATTAAGATCGACACATCTCAAACTATCTGGCTGAGTGCTTCTTTGCTCCATCATCTGCCTATCCTTCCTCAAACTCTCTACAAGCTGTCACTACTTGCACACCAACCACCCCATCCTCTGCCTCTTCACCTTGGTTCCCACCCCCTTGCAAATCTAGTTTAAACCCTCCTCAACAACCTTAGCAAACCTCCCTCCCATATATTGGTCCCCTCCAGTTCAGGTGCAACCCGTCCCACTTGTACAGGTCACTCCTTCCCCAGAAAAGGTTCCAATGATCCAAGAACTTTGCCCCCTCTGCACCATCTCTTCAGCTACTCATTCATCTGCGCTATCTTCCTGCTCTGACCTTCACCAGCTCGTGGCACTGGGAATAATCCAGAGATGACCACTTTGGAGGTCCTGCTCTTCAGCCTCCTTCCTAACTCCCTAAACTTACAGCGCAGGACCTCTACCCTTCTCCTGTCTATGTCATTGGTGCCAACATGTACTACAACCTCTTGCTACTCACCCTCCCCTTCCAAAATATTCTACGACCACTCAGACATCCTGGACCCTAGTACCCAGGAGGCAACACACCATCCTGGTGTCCCTTTTGCTGCCGCGAATCTATCTGTCCCCCTAACTATTGAGTCCCCTATGATTACTGCTCTGCCTGACTTCACCCTCCCCTTCTGAGGCTCAGAGCTATTGGTCTGGCTGCTGCTGCCTTGCCAAGATAGGTCATCCCCCTCATCAGTGTCCAAAGGGGTATACCTGTTGCTGAGGGGAATGGCCACAGAGGGACCCTGTACAGACCTTTACCTCTCTCTACTCTCCGAATTCTGCACTCTGGGTGTAAGCACCTGCACCGAAACGTTGACTCTTTTCCATAGATGCTGCCCGACCTGCTCAGTTCTTCCAGCATTTCGTGTGTGTTACTTCCTATAATACTTCCATTGGAATGTGTGCAGCATCCAGTTATTAATGGATACCATAAAACATTTTTGTATTCATGCTTGAAACACGCTTTGAAATGTATGGGAGAATTGTCATGAAGTTGAATTTTTGAAAATCAGATCATTTGTAACTTGGGGGAGCCATATATTTAACATGATCTTTGAAGCTTTGAATTTTTACTACTACACATTTGTAGAATAGTGTATGGTGTGATACACATTCACAACCCTCCACAAAGTAAAAATGAGAATTTAGAAAATGTTTGAGGATGCAAACATACAATGTCAAGATTTGGCACCATCTGTGCAAAGGCAGAGCTGACACAGTTAACAGACCTTATTTCAAGTATACAAGGAATGACATGGATATTCAGCTCAAGTACATCACCAAAAGACATATTCTAATCTTTCTCTGCTATTGATGCATGAGATTGATGAACCTACCAGACTCAATGATACAGATTGGAAAATAGCCAATGTGACAAGAGTACACACAGATTAAGATGTTAACTGTCCTGTGCTGGCACCAGTGGGATCAGCAGTTGGTCTGCCACCTGTCTTCAGGAGAAACAGAGAGAAGGAAAACAATGGAGCAGCGTTTGGAGATGTTAATGAAGGGACGGAAGGAGAGCTGTCAAGATTGGCTCCCCTTTGAACCCTGAACTGTTTGAAGTGATGGACAGGCGATACCCCAGCAGGGGGATAAAAAGGGACAGGTTCGCTAAGGCAAGACACACACGACACCGCGAGGTAACAAGACCCTGGAAGCGGTGCGCTTCCCACAAGTCGCTGGGAGTTTGGAGGGCTGGTCGCGGGACCAAGCCATAGACGCACAGGGTGGAAAGGTACGATCGGCGGAAACCTGGTGTGTCCGCCCTTGCCTGGGTGCCAGGTTCACTGCAGAGAAACGATTGTATCTGGAAATGGAGGGGTCACAGTCGGTGACCTCAGAAGACATCACAAAGGGCTCGGCCGAAAGCTGACTGCGAAGAATATCGAAGGTCTGTGTGGAAGCCGTTTGAATATTCATTCGTTTTTGCTCTCTCTCTCCTTCCCCCCACCGTCCATCGCCACGGCAGTGATTACTGTGAACTGAACTGAACTCAGTTGAACTGAACTTTGCGTCACTTTGAAACTGGTCATTTACCCCTAGACAACGATAGAGCTTGATTGATCCTGTTATCCTAATTCTGTGTACATGTGTGTTTATCATTGCTGAACTGTTGCATTTATTATCCTTCTGATTAGAGTACTGTGTTGCTTGTTTCTTTAATAAAGCTTTCTTAGTTCCAGTAATCCAGACTCCAACTGAGTGATCCATTTCTGCTGGTTTGGCAACCCAGTTACGGGGTACGTAACATAAGTGGGGTTCTCATCCGCGATTTTGAACGCTAAATTTGGGACGGAGTAAATTGGGTTAAAATTCCTGAAAGAATGAAAAGACAAACAGCAGAAATGGAGATTGAGGAATTTATAAAGGCGCCGACCTTGGAGGCATTAGAGGATGCCAGGAAAGCGGAATTGGCAGCTGTGGCCAAACAGTTGAATTTTGTTAAGGGGAAGTCGACAATGAGGAGAGAGGAGATACACAGAGCTATCGTAGAGCACTATGTATCTAAAGGTGTGTTTCCCCAAGGGGAGCTGGGGGTGGTGTCTATTGAAAAACCTGCTGGAGACGCGGTACAGGTGCAGCTTGAAAAACTGAGACTCGAGCACGAGTTCCGAGTACGGCAGCTAGAACATGAACAGAAAGAGAGGCAGTGGGAGTGAGAAGAGAAAGAGAAACAGTTAGAAAGGCAGGAGAGAGAGAGACAGTTGGAGCGAGAAGAGAGGCAGTTGGAGAAACAGAGGGAAAGGGAATTTGAGCTGGAGAAGTTAAAGATAAGGGCAGAGCAGGGGCCCGTGCCGAACCAAGGTGGAGGGTTCCGGGCGACCCAGGAGGTTAGGCTGGTTCCCCAATTTGACGATACCGACGTGGATCGGTACTTTCTCCATTTCGAAAAAGTTGCTACAAGTCAGAACTGGCCGAGGGATAAGTGGGCTGTTTTGCTTCAGAGTGTACTGAAAGGGAAAGCCCAACAAGCTTACTCAGCTTTGTCCGCGGAAGATGCCCAGAGGTATGAGGTGGTGAAAGAGGCCATCCTCAGGATTTATGAGTTGGTCCCGGAGGCATACCGGCAGAGGTTCCGGAATGCGAGGAAGCAGTGGGACCGCACATATTTAGAGTTTGCTCGTGAGATGCAGACACATTGTGAGCGTTGGTGCGCCTCGAAGGGGGTAGAGGGGGATTATGACAGACTGCTACAGCTGATCCTGATTGAGCAGTTTAAAGGTTGTGTCCCTGAGGGTACGAGACCCTACCTAGATGAGAAAGAGGCAGCCATGTTAGCCACAACTGCTAAGTTAGCGGATGAGTATGCGTTGACGCATAAAATGAAGTTTGCCCCGAGTAAAGGCTACCAGAAGGGTAGTCAGGACGGCGGGGAGAGTCCGCCAGAAAAGTCAGAAAGTGAGCCAGGGACTAGTGAGAAGGATAAGGTAGACCGGGAGCAGCCTGGTAGGAAGTCTCCTGGGGTCATCTGTTATAATTGTGGGAAAGTCAGACACTTTGCGTCCAGGTGCTTTGCCCCAAAGAAGGAGACGGGAAAAGGAAAAACGGCGATTTTGACTGGCTGTATTGAGCTGGTAAACCAACCGCTAGGAGAGGAAAGGTCTGCCAAAGTTCAGGAAGGGCGCGAGAGGTTTATCTCGGCCGGATTGGTGTTGGTGAATGAGGGGTTAAAACCAGTTCCAGTGCAGATCTGGAGAGACACGGGAGCATGTCAGTCATTGATATTGAAGAGCGTATTAGAGTTCAGCTCAGAGACCCAGACTGGGGAGGTCAAGGTCAAAGGTATTGGGGAAGGGACAGAGGCAGTCCCTTTGCACCAGATACACCTACAAAGCAACCTGGTCTCTGGACTAGTCACGATCGGGGTGAGGCCCGAATTACCGATGAAAGGCGTGGAAGTCTTGCTCGGTAATGACCTCGCCGGGGGAATCGTGTTCCCAGCCGTGAGATTGACAGGTCAGCCTGCCAGCATTGAGGCCCTGCCCATGGACTCACAGGTTCATCCCGGGACTGCCGAAGTAAATTTAGCTGAGACATACCAGGAGGAGGTAGAAAGTGAAAAGAAGGAATGCAGTGAAACAAGAGGTAGTGAGGGAGCTGAGACAGACCTAGCATTAGCCAGGAAGGAATTTGTGCAGGCGCAGGAGCGAGACGAGGGGCTGATGGTTTTGGCGGAGACAGCTCTCTCTGACGTAGAATTAAGAAGGGAGCCAGTAGGCTATTGTGTGGAGGAGGAAGTGCTTAAGGAAGAAAGGGAGACCAAGTACCGTACCCACAGATGAGGAATGGGGGGTGGTGCAAAAGAGTTATGGGGAGGAGATTTTTAACCTAGCCCACAAGGTACCCCTCGGTGGACATTTTGAGGTGCTGGAGGAAACAGTTGGTGGAATCATGAAAGAGGTTTACCGGCTACACAGGAGGAAGGATGTTATTGATTATGGCAGACGTGAACTGAGACGGTCACAGGCTTTCGATATGCTAACAAACCTAGTCGGTGTTAGCACGGAAATCAATGAAGCTAGGGTCCCCCTGATAAGAAAAAAACACCATTTTTTAAAGATTAGTATGGTATCGACCAGATGGGGGAAGGCTATTGTTTTGGCCAGCTCTGCTGATAAGGTCTCTCCCTTAATCCCCGAACAAAGCGACTCTTTAGGAGAAGTAATTAAACAACTCACACATGTGTGTTCGATTGTCCCGAGGCGATGCAAAGAACTGGGACGTTGGGTGGTGTTTGTTACGCTAGGTCGGCCTAGTGAGCAACACCCCTATAGAATGAGTAATTCAGTGACAAAAGGGCTAACGAACACAGAAGTGTGTACTGGCGATGTGATACGGCGGTCTGAAGCCAGCTTGATAGTGAACCTTGAAAAAAGTGAGTTCGGCCACACGAAGGTCACTTATCTGGGAATTGTGGTAACACAGGGGCAGCTGGCAGCGATACAAGCTAAAGTGCGGGCTATCTCTGTCATCCCAACCCCGACAGACAAGAGGGCCCTTAGAAGGCTCTTGGAGATGGTGGGGTACTGTAGGAAGTTTTGCAATAACTCTGTGGTTACTACCCCTCCCCCTCCTACTAAGCCCTTGCGAGAGAAAACTAAGTCGGAATGGGACAACCCTTGTTATTGTGGTCCGGGACGAAACCCAATGAGAGGTTACACTGATCGCAATTCAGTGTTTTTGGCCACTATGAAGTTTGCTAAGTTGGAGCCTGGTTTGAGGGATTATTAATAACACATATAAAAGGAACAGAAAATGTGATGGCTGACTGTCTGTCAGGTGTGGACAACTTAAAATTCGCTGTATTAGCCAAATAGCTGATGAAGATGTATATTTGTGTGTATCAAATAATGTATTCATGTTTGTAATTTTTACCCCGGTAAAAATCCTTAAAGGTGAGGGGTGTGACGAGAGTACACATAGATTAAGATGTTAACTGTCCTGTGCTGGCACCAGTGGGATCAGCAGTTGGTCTGCCACCTGTCTTCAGGAGAAAGAGAGAGAAGGAAAACAACGGAGCAGCGTTTGGAGATGTTAATGAAGGGACGGAAGGAGAGCTGTCAAGATCAGCTCCCCTTTGAACCCTGAACTGTTTGAAGTGATGGACAGGCGATACCCCAGCAGGGGGGTAAAAAGCGACAGGTTCGCTAAGGCAAGACACACACGACACCACGAGGTAACGAGACCCTGGAAGCGGTGCGCTTCCCACAAGTCGATGGGAGTTTTGGAGGGCTGGTCGCGGGACCAAGCCATAGACGCACAGGGTGGAAAGGTACGATCGGCGGGAACCTGATGTGTGTCCGCCCTTGCCTAGGTGCCAGGTTCACCGCAGAGAAACGATTGTATCTGGAAACGGAGGGGTCACAGTCGGTGACCTCAGAAGACATCACAAAGGGCTCGCTCGAAAGCTGACTGCGAAGAATATCAAAGGTGTGTGTGGAAGCCGTTTGAATATTCATTCGTTTTCGCTCTCTCTCTCCTTCCCCCCACTGTCCACCGCCACGGCAGTGATTACTGTGAACTGAATTGAACTCAGTTGAACTGAACTTTGCGTCACTTTGAAACTGGTCATTTACCCCTAGACAACGATAGAGCTTGATTGATCCTGTTATCCTAATTCTGTGTACATGTGTGTTTATCATTGCTGAACTGTTGCATTTATTATCCTTCTGATTAGAGTACTGTGTTGCTTGTTTCTTTAATAAAGCTTTCTTAGTTCCAGTAATCCAGACTCCAACTGAGTGATCCATTTCTGCTGGCTTGGCAACCCAGTTACGGGGTACGTAACACCAATATGACTCCCTTGCTCAAAATTGTCGGAAGGCACAAGGATAGCATGGTGTGGGGGGTGCTTTAAGCCACTTAGTGTAACATCTTTTTCTGTAAAGATGCTAGAATTAATAATCAAAAAAGAAATTTCTGCAAAGTTAAATCTCAAATTTTGTCTACATGGTTTCAATGAAAGGTTTGCTTAAATTCTGAGGATATGACAGGGTGTGTTGGTAGAGGGGAAGCTGGTAGCATATTTGGATTTCCAAAAGGCATTTGATAGGTTGGGTGCCACATAAGAGGTTGGTGCATTGATTAAGAGCTCAAGGTAATGCAGGAAGACCAGAAAATTATAAGACATAGGAGCAGAATTAGGCTATTTGGCCCATCGAGTCTATTCTGACATTCCATCATAGCTGATTTATTAACCCTCTTAACCCCTTTGATACCCTTACTAAATAAGAACCTATGAAGCTCTGCTTTAAGTATACCTGGGACGAAAAGTGTGTTGACCAGAACTGAAAACTGGTTGTCACGTAGAAATAAATGTTGGAATAAAAGTGTGCTTTTCAAGCCAGAGGTGCAATGCTTCCAAGTATATCAATGAAATGAAAATAGATGGCTGGACATTGTTCTAAAGAGGACATTGTGATTCTGTCAGATAGATTGAATAATTGCAGAAATCTCAGCAAACAGACTTTAATGTGGGAAATGCGAGGCCATATACTTCAGTGAGTGGAATGAAAATTGGGATTAAAGAAAAATTTGGTGTTCTAGTGTATGAACTACTCAAAGTTGGCAAGACAACAAATGGAGTCATCCGGACCACTTTATAGAATCAAAGAGTCATAGAGAAATACAGCACAGAAACAGGCCCTTCAGCCCATCTAGTCCATACCAAAACCTTTTAAACTGCCTGCACCAGGACTTTAGCCCTACATATCCCCACTATGTACTTATCCAAACTTCACATAAACATTGAAATCAAGCTCACATGGACCACTCGTGCAGGCACGACCCTGAGTGAAAAAGATTCCCCTAATTTTCTCCTTTATCTTTTCACCTTTCACCCTTAAGCCATGACCTCTGGTTGTAGTCCCACCCAGCTTTAGTGGAAAAAAGCCTGTTTACATGTACCCTATCTATAACCCTCACAATTCTGTATACCTCTATCAAATTTCCTCTCAATCTTCTACATTACAAGGAATAAAGTCCTAACCTATTTGACCTTATCTTCTAACTCAGGCCCTTCAGACCCAGCAACATCTTTGTGAATTTTCTCTGCACTCTTTCAATCTTGTTTACATATTTCCTGCAGGAAAGTGACCAAAACTGCACGCAACACTCCAAATTAGGTTCATCAACGCCTTATACAACTTCAGCATAACATCCCATCTCCTGTACTCAATGCACTGATGTATGAGGCCAATGTGCCAAAAGATTTTTTTTTACAACCCTATCCACCTGTGATGCCGCTTTCAACAAATATGCACCTGTATTTGCAGATCCCTTTGTACTACACACTCCTCAGTGTCCTACTGTTCACTTTGTAAGACCTACCCTGGTTGGTCCTACTGAAACGCAAAACCTCACACTTGTCTGCACTCAATTCCACCTGCCATCATCCTTCCTCACTGTCCACTAAACCCCCAATCTTAGTGTCATCTGCAAATTTGCTGATCCAGTTTTCCACATTATCATCCAGATCATTGATCCAGACAACAAACAGCAATAGACCCAGCACCAATCCCTGTGGCACTCCACTAGTTACAGGCCTCCAGTCAAAGAGGTAACCTCTACTACTGCTCTCTGGCTTCTCCCACAAAGCCAATGTCCAATCCAATTTACTACCTCGTCCTGAATGCTGAGTGACTGAACCTTCTTGACCAGCCTCCCAGGTGGGACCTTGTCAAATGCCTTACTTTTCAGAAAAGGATCCTTTTCTGGATGGCTGCCATTTAGAACGGAGTTGAGGAAAAACTTTTTCACCCAGAGAGTGGTGGATATATGGAATGCTCTGCCCCAGAAGGCTGTGGAGGCCAAGTCTCTGGATGCTTTCAAGAAAGAGATGGATAGAGCTCTTAAAGATAGCAGAATCAAAGGTTATGGGGATAAGGCAGGAACTGGATACTGATTGGGGATGATCAGCCATGATCACAGTGAATGGCTGTGCTGGCTTGAAGGGCCGAATGGCCTACTCCTGCACCTATCATCTATTGTCTATTGACTTGTGGTGTTTCGCAGAGTTTGGTATTGGGACCATTGATTTAGATGATAGAATAAGTGGCTTTGTTCCCAAGTTTGCAGATGATACGAAGATTGGTGGAGGGACAGGTAGTGTTGAGGAAACAGGAAGGCTGCAGAAGGACTTAGATAGATTAGGAGAATGGGCAAGAAAGTGGCAAATGAAATACAATGTTGGAAAATGCATGGTTACGCACTTTGGTAGAAGAAATAAATGTTCAAACTATTTTCTCAATGGGGAGAAAATCCAAAAATCTGAGATGCAAAGGGACTTGGGAGACTTTGTGCAGAACACCTTAAAGGTTAACTTGGAGGTAGAGTCGGAGGTGAGGAAGGCAAATGCGATGTTAGCATTCATTTCAAGAAGTCAAGGATGTGATGCTGAGGCTTTATAAGGCTGGTGAGGCCTCACCTTGAGTACTGTGAACAGTTCTGGGTTCCGCATTCCGCAGGGATCACTCCCTACGCAACTCCCTTGTCCATTCGTCCCCCCCCCATCCCTCCCCACTGATCTCCCTCCTGGCACTTATCCGTGTAAGCGGAACAAGTGCTACACATGCCCTTACGCTTCCTCCCTTACCACCATTCAGGGCCCCAGACAGTCCTTCCAGGTGAGGCAACACTTCACCTGTGAGTCGACTGGGGTGATATACTGCGTCCAGTGCTCCCGATGTGGCCTTTTATATATTGGCGAGACCCAACGCAGACTGGGAGTCCGCTTTGCTGAACATCTACGCTCTGTCCGCCAGAGAAAGCAGGATCTCCCAGTGGCCACACATTTTAATTCCACATCCCATTCCCATTCTGACATGTCTATCCACGGCCTCCTCTACTGTAAAGATGAAGCCACACTCAGGTTGGAGGAACAACACCTTATATTCCGTCTGGGTAGCCTCCAACCTGAAGGCATGAACATCGACTTCTCTAACTTCCGCTAAGGCCCCACCTCCCCCTCGTATCCCATCTGTTACTTATTTTTATGCACACATTCTTTCTCTCACTCTCCTTTTTCTTCCTCTGTTCTTCTGAATATACCTCTTGCCCATCCTCTGGGTCCCCCCACTCCTTGTCTTTCTTCCCGGACCTCCTGTCCCATGATCCTCTCGTATTCCCTTTTGCCTATCACCTGTCCAGCTCTTGGCTCTATCCCTCCCCCTCCTGTTTTCTCCTATCATTTTGGATCTCCCCCTCCCCCTCCTACTTTCAAATCCCTTACTCACTCTTCCTTCAGTTAGTCCTGATGAAGGGTCTCGGCCTGAAACGTCGACTGCACTTCTTCCTACAGATGCTGCCTGGCCTGCTGCGTTCACCAGCAACTTTGATATGTGTTGCTAAGAAAAAATGTGTTGGCATTGGACAGGGTTCAGATGAGATTCACAAGGATGATTATGGGAATGAAATGGTTATCTTACAAGGAATGTTTGATAGCTGAGTCTGTATTCATTGGAATTTAGAAGGATGGGGGTGGGGGGGAAGGAGCTCATTGAAACCTTTCTAATGTTGAAAGGCCTAAATATAGTAGATGTGGAAAGGATGTTACCCATGGTGGGGGAGACCAGGACAAGAGGGCACAGCCTCTGGAGAGAGGGGTGTCCTATTAAAACAGATGCAGAAAAATTTCTTTGGCCAGAGTGTGGTGGATTTGTGGTTTCTGTTACCATAGGCAGCTGGAGGCCAGGTCGCTAGGTGTATTCAAGGCAGAGATTGCTAGGTTCTTAATTGGACATGGTATCAAAGGCTAAAGGGAGAAGGCCAAGAATGGGGCTGAGGAGCGGAAAAAGGATCAGCCATGATTGAATGGTGAAGCAGAGTCAATGGGCCAAATGGCCTAATTCTGCTCCTATATCTTATGGTCTATAGTCTTACTGAAGTCCATGTAGACAACATCCACAACCTTGCCTTCATCCACTTTCCTGGTAAAACAGCAAATGGCATGATATCATTTATTGTGAAGTTGTTGAAGTTCAAGTACAGCGAAGTTTTGTGTCAGTTGGACAAGGTGTTGGTAAAGTCATACCTCAAATCCTGTGCATAATTTTGGTCTATTATCTTAAAAAGGATGCAGTGTGTATTTGGAGTATTGTGTGCAGTTTTGGGCTCCTTACTTTAGAAAGGATATACTGACGTTGGATAGGGTTCAGAGAAGAGTCACGAGAATGATTCTAGGAATGAAAGGGTTACTGTATAAGAAACATCTGGCAGCTCTTGGGCTGTATGTCCTGGAGTTCAGGAGAACGAGGGGGGATCTCATAGAAACATTCAGAATGTTAAAAAGCCTCAACAGATTAGATATGGCAAAATTATCTCCCATTTTGCCCAATGCCGGCCCCCTAGGCCTGAGTCGACATAGTAATATCTCCCATGGTAAGGGATTCTAGGATAAGAGGGCACGACTTTGAGATTGAAGGACGTCCATTTAAAACTGAGATGCGGAGAAATTACTTTAGTCAGAGGGTGGTAAATCTGTGGAATTTGTTGCCATGAGCGGCTGTGGAGGCCAAGTCATTGGGTGCATTTAAGGCAGAGATAGATAGGTTCTTGATTAGCCAGGGCATCAAAGGGTATGGGGTGAAATCAGGGGAGTGGAGATGACTGGAAGAATTGGATCAGCCCATGATTGAATGGTGGAGCAGACTCGATGGGCTGAATTGCCTGCGTCTACTTCTATATCTTAAGGTCTTATAGTGGCATTGGAGGAAATTCACCAGGCTAATTCCTGAAATGAGAAAGTCGTCCTATCAAAACGAGTTAGGTAGTTTGGTTCTGTATTCACTAAGGTTAGAACAACAGGCAACTTTATTTAAACACAAGAAACAAAAGAGTGCGTTACAGGGTAGATGTTGATGTGTTTCCACCCTTTAGAAGAATCACAAACAAGAGGACATAGCTACAAAATAAGGGGCCATCCATTAAAAACTGAAATGCAGATTTGCTAAGTTCCTTCTCTGAGATGGGAATGAGTTTCTGGAATTATCTGCCCCCCCCCCCCCCCCAAGGATAGTGAAGGCCTAGTCATCAGATACACTTACGGTGGAGACACATAAATATGCAAAAGGTAGAAGAATTAAGGTAATGGAAAATCGGTACAGAAGAGGATTTGAGGTCAGCATGGATCAGCCATAATGATATTGAATGGTGGGGCCTACTCCTGTATCTATTGAGGAGCAGGATACATGTTCATGCTACTCCTTTATCTATTGAGGAACAGGATACAGAAATGGGCCCTTCAGCCCATCATGTCCATGCTGATCTTTTGGCCACCTCCACTTTTTTTTTCAACAAATTGTTGCAAAGGTACTTGGGGATGGAGAGTTTCAGGTGGTAGCTCCTGGAAAGAAAATGTCAGTAAGGATTATAGCTGGCTCTGTAAGCTATTTTATAACAGAAGGACTGTTGTTAATAGTTAAAAACCACCAACTACTTTTAGTAGCTCAGCACGTGAACATGGGAGATACTGAGATGCATTTGCCCTTAATTTTAGATATGAATTTTAGAAGTGGTTTCAGTACTCTGACACAAAGGTGAACATTAATGACAAATCAAAACTCATTCCCAGCACTGGATCTGAAAGATGCACAGCACATTCTTGTATTAACTTACTTTTGCCAGCAGGTGGCATGCATCACATGCCCACAGCTTCCTATATGAGTGCCACAGCCGAGGTCAGGATGCATAATGATTGGATCGTAGTTGTCTAAAGTAAACAGGGAAAAAGGAAAACTGATCAAAATGATGTCAGAGATATGCAGCACAGAAAAAAACAAGCGCTTTCAATCATCAACCACCATGGAACTCCCTCCATGTCCATCAGCTACGATGCATTTACAGCAATCCTCGATAAACGCCACTTTGTTCTCCCCACACTCTCATCAACTCACACTCGATTCTACTATTCAAACACAAAGGGGCAATTTATAGCAGCAAGATAATCAACCCATCTGCATGACTTTGGGATGTGGGAGGTAGCCAGAGCACCCATGGAAGCCCATAGAAACATAGAAAATAGGTGCAGGAGTAGGCCATTCGGCCCTTTGAGCCTGCACCGCCATTCAGTATGATCATGGCTGATCATCCAACTCAGAACCCTGTACCAGCCTTCCCCCCATACCCCCGATCCTTTTAGCCACAAGGGCCATATCTAACTCCCTCTTAAGTATAGCCAATGAACTGGCCTCAACTGTTTCCTGTGGCAGAGAATTCCACAGATTCACCACTCTCTGTGTGAAGAAGTTTTTCGTAACCTCGGTCCTAAAAGGCTTCCCCTTTATCCTCAAACTGTGACCCCTCGTTCTGGACTTCCCCAACATTGGGAACAATCTTCCTGCATCTAGCCTGTCCAATCCCTTTAGGATTTTATATGTTTCAATAAGATTCCCCCTCAATCTTCTACCAATTCTAACGAGTATAAGCCTAGTCAATCCAGTCTTTCATCATATGAAACTCTTGCCATCCCAGGAATCAATCTGGTGAACCTTCTTTGTACTCCCTCTATGGCAAGGATGTCTTTCCTCAGATTAGGGGACCAAAATTGCACACAATACTCCAGGTGTGGTCTCACCAAGGCCTTGTACAACTGCAGTAGTACCTCCTTGCTCCTGTACTCGAATCCTCTTGCTACGAATGCCAGCATACCATTTGCCTTTTTCACCGCCTGCTGTACCTGCATGCCCACTTTCAATGACTGGTGTATAATGACATCCAGGTCTCGTTGCACCTCCCCTTTTCCTAATTGGCCACCATTCAGATAATAATCTGTTTTCCTGTTTTTGCCACCACCAAAGTGGACAACCTCACATTTATCTACATTAAATTGCATCTGCCATGAATTTGCCCACTCACCTAACCTATCCAAGTCACCCTGCATCCTCTTAGCATCCTCCTCACAGCTAACACTGCCGCCCAGCTTCCTGTCATCTGCAAACTTGGTGATACTGCATTTAATTCCCTCATCTAAGTCATTAATATATATTGTAAACAACTGGGGTCCCAGCACTGAGCCTTGTGGTACCCCACTAGTCACTGCCTGCCATTCTGAAAAGGTCCCATTTATTCCCACTCTTTGCTTCCTGTCTGCCAACCAATTCTCTAACCACATCAATACCTTACCCCCTATACCGTGTGCTTTAAGTTTGCACACTAATCTCCTGTGTGGGACCTTGTCAAAAGCCTTTTGAAAATCCAAATATACCACATCCACTGGTTCTCCCCTATCCACTCTACTAGTTACATCCTCAAAAAAATTCTATGAGATTCGTCAGACATGATTTTCCTTTCACAAATCCATGCTGACTTTCTCCGATGATTTCACCGCTTTCCAAATGTGCTGTTATCACATCTTTGATAACCGACTCTAGCATTTTGCCCACCACCGATGTTAGGCTAACCAGTCTGTAATTCTCCGGTTTCTCTCTCCCTCCTTTTTTAAAAACTGGGGTTACATTAGCCACCCTTCAATCCTCAGGAACTAGTCCAGAATCTAAAGAGTTTTGAAAAATTATCACTAATGCATCCACTATTTCTTGGGCTACTTCCTTAAGCACTCTAGGATGCAGACCATCTGGCCCTAGGGATTTATCTGCCTTTAATCCCTTCAATTTACCTAACACCACTTCCCTACTAACATGTATTTCCCTCAGTTCCTCCATCTCACTAGACCCTCTGTCCCTTACTATTTCCAGAAGATTATTTATGTGATGATCACAAGGAGAATGTGCAAATTCAACAAGCATTGAACTGGGGTCTCTGACGCTATGAGTTAACAGCTCTAACCACTGAACTATTCTTTAAAAAAATACCACATTAAACAAAATGATAACACAAGTCTAGTACAACTGAAACAACATTTAGACCTGGTTCTGTCACGAGACACAAGACACTAGAATACTACAGCACAGTACAGGCCCTTCGGCCCTTGATGTTGTGCTGATCCATATATTCCTAAAAAGTACTAAACCCATACTACCCCGTAACCCTCCATTTTTCTTTCATCCATGTGCCTGTCCAAGAGGCTCTTAAACACCCCTAATGTTTTAGCCTCCACCACCATCCCTGGCAAGTCATTCCAGTCACCCACAACCCTCTGTGTAAAAAACTTACCCCTGATGTCTCCTCTAAACTTCCCTCCCTTAACTTTGTACATATGCCCTCTGGTGTTTGCTATTCATGCCCTGGGAAACAGGTACTGGCTATCCACCCTATCCATGGCTCTCATAATCTTGCAGACCTCTATCAAGTCCCCTCTCATCATTCTACGCCCCAAAGAGAAAAGTCCCAGCTCTGGTCAACTTGCCTCATAAGACTTGTTTTCCAATCCAGGCAACATCCTGATAAATCTCCTCTGCACCCTCTCCATAGCCTCCACATTCTTCCTATAATGAGGTGACCAGAACTGAACACAATACTCTTAAGTGTGGTCTCACCAGAGATTTGTAGAGTGCAACATGACCTCTCTACTCTTGAACTCAATTCCCCTATTAATGAAGCCTAGCATCCCATAGGCCTTCTTAACTATCCTATCAACCTGTGCAGCGACCTTGAGGGATGTATGGATTTGAACCCCAAGGTTCCTCTGTTCATCCACACTCTTAAACTCACACTTACACTTATCCGGATTGAACTCCATCTGCCACTTTTCTGCCCAACTCCGCATCCTGTTTATATCCTCTTGTAACCTTTGACAACCTACAGCTCCATCCACAACTTCTCCAATCTTCAAGTCATCTGCAAACTTACTCACCCATCCTTCTGCCTCTTTATTCAGGTCATTCATAAAAATCACAAAGAGCAGGGGTCCCGGGACAGATCCTTGCGGCATTCCACCAGTCACCGAACTCCAGGCAGAATACCTTCCTTCCACTACTACCCTCTGCTTTCCTCCTGTAAGCCAATTTTTTATCCAAACAGCCAAGGTTCTACTGATCCCATGCCTCATGACTTTCTGGACGAGTTTCTCGTGGGGGACCTTGTCAAATGCCTTGCTAAAATCTATGTAGACCACATCTATTGCCCTACCCTCATCAATTTCTTTTGTTACCTCTTCAAAAAACTCAATTAGGCTTGTGAGGCACGACCTTCCCTTCACAAAGCCATGTTGACTATCCTTGAGTAGAGTGTACTTCTCTAAATGCTTGTAGATCCTATCCTTAAGAATCCTTTCCAATAGTTTGTACACAAGACTCATCGGTCTATAGTTCCCAGGATTCTCCCTATTATCTTTTTTAAACAAAGAAACTACATTTGCCATTCTCCAATCCTCCGGCACCTCCCCTACAACCAAAGAAGCTTCAAAGATCATAGCTACCGTTCCAGCAATCTCTTCTCTCACTTCCCACAGCAACCTGGGGTATATCACGTCCGGCCCTGGGGACTTATCAATCTTGATGTTTTTAAGAAGATCCAACACTACTTCTTCCTTAATCTTATAGTCATAGTCACAGTCATACTTTACTGATCCCGGGGGAAATTGGTTTTCATTACAGTTGCACCATAAATAATAAGTAGTAATAATACCATAAATAGTTAAATAGTAATATGTAAATTATGCCAGTAAATTATGAAATAAGTCCAGGACTAGCCTATTGGCTCAGGGTGTCTGACCGTCCAAGGGAGGAGTTGTAATCTTCACATTGTCCAGCACACAGGCCTGTTTTATTTCAACCTCACCCTGATCAAGGTCCTCTTTACTTGTGAATACTGAAGCAAAGTATTCATTTAGGACCTCCTCAACCTCCTCCGCCTCCAGGCACATGTTGCCTTCTTTATCCTTTAGCCTTCATTCTTGTCATCCTTCTGTTCTTCACGTACGCGTAGAATGCCTTGGGGTTCTCCTTAATCCTATATGCCAAGGCCTTCTCATGCCCCCTTCGAGCTCTCCTAAGTCCTTTCTTAAGCTCCTTCTGACTATCCTATATTTCTCATGAGACCCTCCTGCTTCCTGCTTCTGATATCTAACATATGCTTCCTTCTTCCTCTTGACGGGTTGCCTCACGTGTTTCGTCAGCCACGGTTCCCTTTTCCTATCATTTTTTTCCCTTGTCTCAGTGGGACAAACCTATCCTGAACCCAGCACAAGTGGTCCCTAAACTTCCTCCACATTACTTCTATGCTTTCACCCTTAAACATCTGTTTCCAATTTACTCTCGCTAATTCCTGCCTCATTCCTTCATAGTTAGCCCTTCCCAGTTAAGCACTTTCTCATTTTAAGACCATAAGACAAAGGAGAAGGCCATTCGGCCCATCGAGTCTGCTCCGCCATTTTATCATGAACTGATCCATTCTCCTATTTAGTCCCACTCCCCCGCCTTCTCACCATAACCTTTGATGCCCTGGAAACTCAGATACCTATCAATCTCTGCCTTAAATACACCCAATGACTTGGCCTCCACTGCTGCCCGTGGCAACAAATTCCATAGATTCACCACCCTCTGACTAAAAAAATTTCTTCGCATTTCTGTTCTGAATGGGCGCCCTTCAATCCTTAAGTCATGCCCTCTTGTACTAGACTCCCCCATCATGGGAAACAACTTTGCCACATCCACTCTGTCCATGCCTTTTAACATTCGAAATGTTTCTATGAGGTCTCCCCTCATTCTTCTAAACTCCAAGGAATACAGTCCAAGGGCGGACAAACGTACCTCATATGTTAACCCTCTCATTCCCGGAATCATCCTAGTGAATCTTCTCTGTACCCTCTCCAACGTCAGCACATCCTTTCTTAAATAAGGAGACCAAAACTGCCCACAGTACTCCATGTGAGGTCTCACCAGCGCCTTATAGAACCTCAACATCACATCCCTGCTCCTATACTATATTCCTCTAGAAATGAATGCCAACATTGCATTCGCCTTCTTCATTACTGACTCAACCTGGAGGTTAACTTTAAGGGTATCCTGTATGAGGACTCCCAAGTCCCGTTGCATCTCAGAACTTTGAATTCTTTCCCCATTTAATGTCCCCAATGTCTGTTTTTATCCTTTTCCATAGCTATGCTGAAGCTGAGGGAGTTGTGGTCACTCTCACCAAAATGCTCCCTCAAGAAGTCTGCCACCAGACCAGGTTCATTACCCAGAACTAGATCCAGTATGGCCTCTCCTCTCGTCGGCCGGTCCACCTACTGTGTCAGGAATCCTTCCTGAACACACCTGACAGATTCAGCCCCATCTATCCCCCTTGCAGTCAGGAGGTGCCAATCAATATAAAGTAAGTTAAAATCACCCATAACTACAACCTTGTAATTCCTGCACCATTCTAAAATCAGCCTGCTTATCTGCTCCTCGGTGTCCCGAGGGCTATTTGGGGGCCTATAGACTACTCCCAGCACAGTGATTGATCCCTTCCTTATTTCTGACTTCCACCCACACAACTCAGTGGACACTCCCTCTGCAGCGTCCTCCCTTTCTATAGCCAAGATACTATCCCTGACCAGTAATACTACTCTCCCCCCCCACCTCCCATCCTATTCCTTTTAAAACACCTAAACCCCAGTACCTGCATCAGCCAATCCTGCCCTTCCTCCAGCCAAGTTTCAGTAACGGCCACAACATCGCAGTTCCATGTACTGTACTGATCCATGCTCCAAGTTCATCCCCTTTATTTCCAATACTCCTAGCGTTGAAATAGACACGTTTCAACCCCTCTAACTGGCTACATTTATGTTTTGTCCCCTGCCTGTCTTTCCTCACCAACTCAGAACACACAGCACCATGCCCTTGTCCTTCTACCCGAATCTCTGCACTCACATTCTGATTCCCAACCCCCTGCCAAACTAGTTTAATCCCTCCCCAACAGCTCCGGCAAACCTGCCCCCCATTTCACGTACATCTGCTCTCACTCCATCCTCCCGCCACCCCACTAGGAATAGGGTTCCCCTGGTCCTCACCTACCACCCCACCAGCCTCCGGGTCCAACATATTATTCTCCGTAACTTCCGCCACCTCCAACGGGATCCCACCACTAAACACATCTTTCCCTCCCCCCCTCACTCTGTATTCCGCAGGGATCACTCCCTACACAACTCCCTTGTCCATTTGTCTCCCCCATCCCTCCCCACTGATCTCCCTCCTGGCACTTATCCGTGTAAGCGGAACAAGTGCTACACATGCCTTTACACTTGCTCCCTTACCACCATTCAAGGCCCCAAACAGTCCTTCCAGGTGAGGCAACACTTCACCTGTGAGTCGACTGGGGTGATATACTGCGTCCGGTGAATATTGGCGAGACCCGACGCAGACTGGGAGACCGCTTTGCTGAACATCTACGCTCTGTCCGCCAGAGAAAGCAGGATCTCCCAGTGGCCACACATTTTAATTCCACATCCCATTCCCATTCTGACATGTCTATCCACGGCCTCCTCTACTGTAAAGATGAAGCCACACTCAGGTTGGAGGAACACCACCTTATATTCCGTCTGGGTAGCCTCCAACCTGATGGCATGAACATCGACTTCTCTAACTTCCGCTAAGGCCCCACCTCCCCCTCGTACCCTATCTGTTACTTATTCTTATGCACACATTCTTTCTCTCACTCTCCTTTTTCTCCCTCTGTCCCTCTGAATATACCTCTTGCCCATCCTCTGGGTCCCCCCCTCCCTTGTCTTCCTTCCCGGACCTCCTGTCCCATGATCCTCTCGTATCCCCTTTTGCCTATCACCTGTCCAGCTCTTGGCTCTATCCCTCCCCCTCCTGTCTTCTCCTATCATTTTGGATCTCCCCCTCCCCCTCCAACTTGCAAATCCCTTACTCACTCTTCCTTCAGTTAGTCCTGACGAAGGGTTTCGGCCTGAAACGTCGACTGCACCTCTTCCTACAGATGCTGCCTGGCCTGCTGCGTTCACCAGCAACTTTGATGTGTGTTGCTTGAATTTCCAGCATCTGCAGTATTCCTGTTGTTTGCGCCAAAATATTGGTCCCTTTCCAGTTCAGGTGCAGTCCGTCCTTTTTGTTCAGGTCAGACATTCCCCAGAAGAGATCTCAATGATCCAGAAACCTGAACCCGTCCCCTGCACCAACTCTTCAGCCACGCATTCATCTGCCATAACTTCCTGTTCCGAACCTCTCTGTCTCATGGCACAGGCAGCAATCCTGAGGTTACCTCCTTTGAGGTCCTGCTTTTTAACTTCTTTCCTAACTCCCTATATTCTTTCTTCAGGACCTCATCCCTACTCCTACCTATGTCATTGGTCTCCATGTGGACCACAACATCTGGCTGCTCACCCTCTCTCCTGAGAACACTGAGAACTCGATCCGAGATATTGTGGATCCTGGCACCAGGGAGGCAACAGGCCATCCGGGATTCTCGATCTCTCCCACAGAACCTCTTATCTGTCCCCCTAAATATCGAATCCCAAAAGACCATAAGACAAAGGAGCAGAAGTTGGCCATTCGGCCCAGAGTCTGCTCCGACATTTTATCATGAGCTGATCCATTCTCCCATTTAGTCCCACTCCCCCGCCTTCTCACCATAACCTTTGAATCTCCTATCACTACTGCTCTCCTCTTTTCCCTCCTTCCTTTCTCAGCTGAGGGTTCAGTCTCGGTGCCAGAGACGTGACCACTACAACTTGTCCCTGGTAGGTCGTCCCCACCAACAGTATAGTCATAGTCATACTTTACTGATCCCGGGGGAAATTGGTTTTCGTTACAGTTGCACCATAAATAGTAATAAAACCATAAATAATTAAATAGTAATATGTAAATTATGCCAGGAAATAAGTCCAGGACCAGCCTATTGGCTCATGGTGTCTGACCCACCAAGGGAGGAGTTGTAAAGTTTGATGGCCACAGGCAGGAATGACATCCTATACAAACACATGGCAATGTTACAAACAGCGCTATTTGACCACAGATTTTCCATATTTCCAATGATGGTCCCTCAGTGGCAGGTTTGCAGTAATTGTTGAAGCAACAGCAAGTCCCTTCACCCAAAGTGAACAATTATGACTGAGAGACACAAAGCCCATAATAGGATAAACTATTAATTACTTTAAACATAACCAAACACTAAAATAAATGAAGTCAATAAAGATCGTTTCAACTCTACATTAATTTTTTTTTGAGGAAATCAGATTCCACACTTATCAGTGCCACAGAAAGACTTCAGCAGTGGTTGCTTCCTTAATTTCTCCTATAATTTCCTATTCCCAAATGTCACAATCCTTATTTTAGCAGGACATTTTAATCAAACACACCAAATTCACACTATTGCAGTAATTTCAAAAACTGTACCGTATGGAAAAAATGTACTAGATTCTTGCATCTTAACTGTGTCAGCAATCAGCTGATAGTACATTGTAGATTCCAGTTCCACTCCAGAGATTTCACAATATTCTCAGCTGATACCCCATCAGCTTACTACAGAGATGTTACCATTCAGATGTTAAATCAACCTATCATTTGCTCTCTTAGGGACACATAAAAACTCTCCTCTCACTACTTCTAAAGAGCTAAGTTATCTCCAATGTTTCTACCAATTCTTAACAAAATTATTAAATCATCACTTATAGGAAATTGCTGGGTACAAATTAGCTGTTGTATTTCCAAAAGGAGCATAGAGACTGTATGACAAAAGTAATGCTTTAATGCAGAGCACTTAGGCTATCTCATTGCCACACCTCTTCACCAGTATGTTGTCTGAAATGAAGGGTTAGAGGTAAAATGAGAGATTGGATAGGCTGGCCTTATTCTTACTACAGTGTATGAGGCTGAAGGCTAACTTTATAGAGGTTTACAAATTACATAGATAGGATAGATGATCAGTTTTTCTGCCAGGACAGGGTATTCCAAAACTAAAGTTTTAAGATGAGATGGGAGAAATTTAAATATCTGAGGGGCAAGTCTTTTTTCCAAAAACACATCAAGTGATAATTTCTGGTATGAGCTAACAGAAGTAGTTGTGGAGGCAGGGTACCTCTGCAAAACTTAAAAGGCACTTGATAAGCACTTTGAGTGGGATTTGAGAGAGTAGAAGGATATGGGCCTCATGTGGGTAAATGAGAATAGATCTTATAGGCATTATGGATGGTATGAGGAGGTAGGCCCAAAAGGTCAATTTACATGGGGTACAATTCTGATTCTATGATCTGAAAGGAATATAATGGCATATCAGTGCAAACATTCAACAGGAATTCTGCAGATGCTGGAAATTCAAGCAACACACATCAAAGTTGCTGGTGAACGCAGCAGGCCAGGCAGGCTGCGTTCACAAGCAACTTTGATGTGTGTTGAGTGCAAACATTCACATTGTTTTTGTTAGATTCAGATTACAATAATACTAATGGCTGATGGTTCTGCTATTATTAAAGTAATACAGAGCTTATGATTTGATCAGGAAATACCATGCATACCAAGGGCTAAATAAGAAAGGCTGAGATATCAAATACAGGTGTACTTTGTACTCCTGGATAACAATAATCACAACCATGCTCTGCCTTGACAATGAATGTTAAATGCAATGGACAGTATACCTCTCCACCTTGTACATAGTGCTAACTCAATGTGGGTGCATGAAGAGAAACAAAAGTTAGAGTGCTTCCAACCACGTATCCAGCTACAGGGGTAATTTATGGGCCCAAAACCCAATAACTGACACCAGACTGAGGCCAGTGTAAAACCTCTGGTTAACTCGTCATTTGCTACTTTTGGGATAGAGTGTGTTGATTACTCAGCAGAGTAAATTATGGACAGGAATGGTGTGGGAAGAAAAGAAGTTGGGTCTGGTTAGAAGAATAAACCTTATTTCGAATTCCCATTTAATGATTAGCGCTCACAAGTGTACACCAGGTGGCTAGAGGCTTTGTGACTTAATCAGAAATTCCTCTTGCGTTTCAGATTAAAAGTTGAGGGAACATTATTTTTTCCAAAGAACGTGGCTTTACCTCCTATACTTGTTATGATTTGACACCTATGTTTTGTCAAGGCCGTTGATCTCTGAACACAAGCTGCTAGTACCATGGCCATTTCATCTGTTTTCACTTCCTGCTCTTCCTGACACAAGATGCAGGTCAGTATTATTTTCTCGGTTGCTGTTGCACCTTGCATCGGTCCCAGCGCTATACCAGAACCTTCCACCGGAGGAATGCTGAGGAAAAACAAATTGCATATGGATTTTAAAAAGCAGCTTTATTACATGGGAAAAATAATGTTTTGTGTTTAATACATTTCCCTTCATGCACTTTGAAAAATATCAGACTAACTGTTCCAAATCCGTGAATTTATAGGAAAATACGTTTTCTCTTTCACTTGGGACTTGTATGTCCAAAAAAGTCAGTAGTACTGCACAGCAAAAGGCCCTTCAGCCCATCTAGTCCTGCACCTGGATCATAACCCTCAATGCCCCTCCTATCCATGTACTTATCCAAACTTCTCTTAAATGTTGCAATCGAAACCCCATCCACCACTTCTGTTGGCAGCTCATTCCACATTCTCACCACCCCAAGTAAAGAAGTTCCCCCTTAGTTCCCCTTAAATATTTCACCTTAACCTAATACCTCTTGTTCTAGTCTCAGTCCTCAATGGAAAAAGCCTACTTCAATTTACCCTATCTATACCTCTCTCAATTTTATTTACCTGCAAAAGATCTCCTCTCCTTCTCCTGCACTCCAGGAAATAAAGTCCTAACTTATTCAACCTTTTCCTACAACTCAGGTCTTCAAGTCCTGGCAACATCCTTGTCAATTTTCTCTGTACTCTTTCAATCTTACTGATATCTTTCCTGCAGGTAGGTGATCAGAGCTGAACACAATACTCCAAATTTACTTTCACCAATGAATTATAAACTTCAACATAACATCTCAACTCCTGTACTCAATACTTTGATTTATGAAAGAATGTGACACAAGCCAAAAGGAATTATGGATCTGTATTCCCAGATTCCTTTGTTCTATCACACTCCTCAGTGCCCTACTTTAACTGTCTAATCCTACCTGGTTTGTCCTCCCAAAATGCAACATCTCACAAAAAATTCCATCTCATTTTTTTCAGCCCTTTTTTCCAGCTGGTCCCGATCCCACTGTAAGCTTTGGTAGTCTTCCTTGCTGTCCACTATGGCCCAATCTTGGTGTCATCAGCAAGTTTGCTGATCCAATTTACCACATTATCATCCAAATCATTAATATAGATGACAAACAACAATGGACCCTGCAGCACACCACTAGACACAGCCTTCACTCAGATAGGCAACCATCTCTCTGACTTGTCCCACGAAGCCAATGTCAAATCTAATTTACTATCTCATCCTGAATGCCAAGCAACAGAACCTTCTTGATCAACCTCCCATGCAGGCCTTGTCAAAGGCTTTGCTAAAGTGTATGTGGACAACATCCACTGCCTTTACTTCATCATTTTCTTGGTAACCTTCTCAAAAAACTCTAAAATTGGTTAGACATGACCTAACATGCACAAAGCCACATTGACTAAACATGTCCTGACTATCCAAATACAGTGGATTTCAGTTAATTGGGCCCTCAATTAATCAGTGTCGCCACTTTTATTTGGGACAACTCACAAAAAACAAAATCTAATTGAGATAATAGCTGGGATTCCCTTTGTTTATTTGGGACGCTATTCCACTTAATTGGGACAGAAGACTGTTGCTGAACATTTTCTAACCAGTGCCAGTTGCATGCAAGTTATCTGGCTGTTAGACACTACATCATGCTTAGAGCGAACAGTTTTTAAATAGTGTCACTTGTGTGTTTGTGTTCAAAAAGCTGTGATTTTTGTCACTGATAATTGGCAAGTAATAAACAGTAAGACAATTCAGAACGGTTTTGCTCACTGCAGTTTCAAGCATTCAGGCTTGAAGATCCTAGAAATGGGTAGGAGTGAAAATGAAACGGTTTTGCTGCTTCAACAAGTTAGTGACTACAAAGAATTTGAAGATATTGTCAATTATCTTGAATGCTACAATGAAAATGAGGATTTGAAGGACACAATCAGCAATAGCACTGTATGCAGGTAGTACATTATCTGCATTAGGTATCTGTGCAGATTTTGTTCATTTATAGTCAATCAAAAGTACATGGCATCATGGCTACCACGGTAGTGTAACGGTTAGTGGGATGCTATTACATCTTGGGTGTCGGAGTTCAATTCTCATGTTATCTGTAAGGAGTCTGAACACCCTCACCATGGAACGCATAGTCCTTCCTCGGGTGCTCCACCTTCCTCTCACAGACCAAAGACGTACGGGTTGGTAGGTTAAATGGTCATTGCAAATTGTCCTGCGATTAGGCTCAGATTAAATTGGGAGTTGTTGGCTCAAAGGGCGAAAGGACCTATTCTGCACTGTACCTCAAAAATATAACAAAAGTTGTTTGTAACTCAGGTAAATGTATTTTGTCTTTGTTTAAACTTTAAAAAATTATTTTCATGAAATTTTGGCTAATGGGGAAGCCACTTAATTGGGCCGCCACTTAATTGGGCCAAAATATTCTGGCTCCACTCCAGTGTATCCCAATTTTAACCAGAATCCACTGTAACTTTACTTGTAGAATATCTTTCAGTAATTTACCCACGACTGACATCATGCCTCACAGAAACACCAGATGATAAAAACTATCTATGGACTGGAAGGAATTGAACAGAAGTACATCTCTGAACCCCTAAGTTGCAAGAAGTGATTTAGACTTGAGAAATGAATTTGCAAATATTATGAAAATTTTACAGTACAGTGCAAAGGTCTTAGACATTGTGTGTGTGTGTGTGTGTGTATATATATATATATATACACACACACACATATATATATTTAAGATTTTTGCACAGTACTTTACACACATGCAATTCATGAAAAGGCATTAAAATGGTAATCCGTGCAAATGATGAATAAGATTGAATGTGCATTTTCATACAAATAAGAAGCCATTTATTTTTATAATGTACATGGAAAAGAAGAACAAATCTGGGAATACAGATGAAATACTAAGGCATTGCAATGAGTGTGCAAGTGAGGTATTAAGGTTAACTTTCTGGTAAATGTAATGCAAAGGCAGGCAACTGTTATTAAAGTTATGCAGAAACATTTTAATTTGAGCACTGCAAGCTGATGCTAGATTACAAAATGAATATTTAATTACTGCAGGAAGACTAAGAATATCACTTGAATTGGGAAGTAATAACTATCCAGGCAGAATCTTAGACTGGAGCTTTTCCCTACAAGAATATACAAAAAAGAAGCTTTTAAAATTATAACAGGGATGTGTAGAAACTAAGCAGAATGCTGACTTTTCCAGGGCCATTGTACTGTTGACTATCTATTTCATCATCTTTCCTTTGCATCACATAGCAGAATTAGAATGGCTGCTTGTCCTTCTGTGTCACATACCTTTCATTCTCAGCTATGATTGCTCCTTGTTTTTGAACTTCTGTCACCTTTTCATATAGGTGTTTGTTTGATTCAATGAAGTTTTTCTGCATTGCAGACATCTGTGCCATGATCTTCTGTCGATATAATTTGGCAGCATCTGCTTTCCGTTTTCTCTCAGCCTTATCTTTGTCCTGTATGGACTGGAGTGCAAAAAAGAACTTCATGCAACAATGTGCACAACTTGCATTTTACAATCAAAGTAGTACTTTTGAAGCGTAGTCACAATTATATCACCATATAACATTTAACCATATAACAATTACAGCACGGAAACAGGCCAACTTGGCCCTTCTAGTCCATGTTGAACTCTTACTCTCACCTAGTCCCACCGACCTGCACTCAGCCCATAACCCTCCATTCTTTTCCTGTCCATCTATCTATCCAATTTAACTTTAAACCTGCCTCAACCACTTCTGCTGGAAGCTCGTCCACACAGCTATCACTCTAAGTAAAGAAGTTCCCCCTCATGTTACCCCTAAACTTTTGCCCTTTAACTCTCAACTCATGTCCTCTTGTTTGAATTTCCCCCACTCTCAATGAAAAAAGCCTATCCATGTCAACTCTATCTATCCCCCTCATAATTTTAAATACCTCTATCAAGTCCCCCCTCAACCTTCTACGCTCCAAAGAATAAAGACCTAACTTGTTCAACCTTTCTCTGTAACTTAGGAGATGAAGCCCAGGCAACATTCTAGTAAATCTCCTCTATATGCTCTCAAGTTTATTGACATCTTTCCTATTATAAAAAGGAAACACTGCAATTTGTACTGTATGTGCTTCTCATAACAATGTATTGTGCTAATGACCAGATTTTTTTTTTGGGACATGGGATAAACATTCACTCTGATTTTCTGGACAGTTCCCTTAAGTTTCTTTGAATATTTGCATTGTAATGGTTAGTGGGGTCTCAGTTTAATGTTTCATCCATGAGACACGAAGCTCACAAAGCAGCAACTCCACCAACACCACTCTGGATTGTCAACATAGACTGTGAACTTGAATTCATAACCTTGGCCTCACTACCTCTGAGTTACATCAATTGCTTCAGCCACTACTCAAACCATCCATTGAGCATCTATAAACTAAGACAAGTACCCTCAGTTACTTTGTTCAGCTGCCATTAACATGTTGAAAGGATTTTTTAAAACTATGAAATTAACTGGCTTTAGCTTGGCAGAGTCAAAGCTGAGACAGGAAACCAGCAGACTGCTCAGCTTTGTTTTTCTACGTATAACAAAATAAAGTCAAAATAGCATTACCTCATTTGCCCTTTGGATGTCAATGTCTGCTGAACTGGGGCTCGATTTCTCTCTCAGCCTTTTCACAACATCAAACATCTGGAGATATATAGATGTACATTTATTCCTTCAAATGTTCTATCTGGAGAGCACATGGTGCAAATGTCTCACCTTTCATTCACATTAACCATACTATAGTTTTGAAAGCTATATGGCAAGGCTACCTGAGACTATCTAAAGTATAAAGTTTTCTTACAAGTTAACTATTTCTCCCAGGTGAACTGGAGTGAAATCTTTTTCTTTGAAAAAAGTCCATTGATTTTAAGGAAAGGTTCTGCAATTATTCCAGATGTAACCCAAATAACTGTCAATTCATTGCATAGTTTAGATAATAAAATAAAAACAGAAGGTTATGGAAGTACTCAGCATGTCAAACTGCATCTGTGACAAAAGTCATTTTTCTGACAAAAGATCTTTGATATGAAATGTTTGCTTCATTCCTTTTCCCTACAGTCGGACATGCTGAATATTTCCAGCACTGATTTTCACTTGTATTAGATTACATAATGACAGCATTCGCATTGTGATGAATATAACAAGGGCTTACTGCTTGTGATAAACCTTCAACAGAACAGTGGAAGATGACTGCAGGATACTCAAAATATCATTTAAAAATCAAAAATCCATTACAACTCCGAAGTTCATAAATTACAATTTGGTATTCTTGCAGATCACATGGCAACTTCAAATCGTTTAGGATGAACCTCACTCCAAACATAATTCCATGAATTTTATAATAGCTTTTAATAAACTATGTTAGAAAATGTTGTAGATTTGCAATTCAAAGAACTGAAAGGGCCTGGAATCTCTCCATTTCAGATGAACTGACCCATTTCCCAAACAGTAGTCAATCAAGCCCATGCTCAGATGCTCACCAGAACTACCTTAGGCTGCAAGGCTAATTCCCATTAAGTTTGAGTCACAAATCAAAGTAAGTCTTGTTGTATACAATGTTACAGTTCTAAGTTTTTAAAAATCAGGAAATATTACAATGAAAATAAATGTCAGTTATTTATTTATAAATGTCAGCTATTTCAATCTATCTTTACAATAACATATTTGGTCAGAAAGCTTCAACAATTGGGGACTTCCGGTAGCGCTCATGGACTGAAGTTGTCTTCTTGACTCGCTCTATTACCTCTGAGTTTTTTCCTATGATCAGCTACATTTAAGCCAACCATTAAGGCACCGATTTTCATAACTCCTTGCAACAAATTCTTTTTTTTTGATATTTGGATGTTTTTAAGATCTGCTGTGTCTAAGAACGGGAAAGAACGCAAATCTCCAGTTAGACCGTAAGTTACCGATCCTCCTCCGACTGAACCAGCGTAAACTTTGAAAGCTATATCGGATCTGATTCAAACGAGAATTTCAACTACTATAACGGATCTGATTCGTGTGGAAATTTCAACTAAATTGCAGAAAACTATCGATGTAATCGACAAAATGGAAACATCTATCATGGAACATCAGACTGCTATATCTAATCTTCAAAAATCCACGCAACAAAATGAACTCAAGATGGGGAAAATTGAAGAGACAATTACTGGAATGAAGAAAAAACTTGACTTTCTGACTTTTAAAAACTTGGACTTAGAATGCAGAATGCGACGATAGACTATTCGAATTATTGGTATTCGTGAAGCTGCTGAATCTGATGACCCTGTAAAGTTCTTTTCTCAACTTTTAAAAGATGCGTTCCCTACCTTATTTCCTGACCAACCACCACTATTGGATCGGGCTCACAGAGTCCCATTATATTCGTCTAAGTCAGATAAACCTCGGCATGTTATTCTACGATTTCATTATTTTCAAGACAAGGAGAAATTGCCTCCATTCGCTCCACCTAAAGGTTACATTCATTATTCACAGCTTTGGTTCCGGCTGGTAGAGGATTTTAGTAAGTCGGTTCGGGATCAACGTGTCCGTTATAGATCTGTGATGTTGGAACTCTACAAGATGGATTTAAAACCAGTGTTGCTTTATCCTGCACGTTTGAAGATTCGTTCGCCTGATGGCTCTTCCCATTTTTTCGACTCTCCATCGGAAGCCCAGAGTTACCTTGATCAATTTTCGCCTTCAACATCTTAATCGCAATTATTAAACCATCTCTGTTTGTTCGGACGCAGTTAATCTGGTTTTTTTTCCCTTTATATGAGGGCAGAAAAGTTTTTTTTCGGTTAATTAATATGGTTGCCAAATTTTTTTCTAACTGCGTCATTCCTTTCTTTTTCCTTCGGGATTCTGGGTGGTTATTTCCTCTGCATCATTTTATGTATTTCCTTTGAGGCCTTAAATTTTGTAGTGTTCAAACGTACTTTTTGTAGTTTTCCTCGCTAGTCTATGTTAATTGTCTCATTTTCTTGTTTAACTACATGGTATGTTGTTGGTTAATGGTTTTCTTTATATTTACCTGTTTTTTCTTTATATTATATCGGGTTTGCTTTAATCGGTGTACTTTTTTTTATTTCTCTACTGTTTTATAACTTTAGCTGATCCTCTTATATATACACTTTTTTAGCGAGCGTCTATCCGAAGTCATAGGGGTAGTTCTAGTGCTTGCTTCTTTCTGGCTGGTCTATCTTAGATTTAGCTTTGGGGGTTCGGGGGGGGGGGCGGTGGGAGGGGCTTCACTTTTTAGTTTTTTTTCTCTTGGGCTACTTATATTACTGAACTATTGGTCGCGTTCTCCTTCCCGTTATCTCGTTTGTTCTGTTCCCTTTCTGGGTGCATGGGTTGACTTTAGGGTTTATGGAGTCTACTATTAATTTTGTCTCTTGGAATACTAATGGTCTTAATCATCCAATAAAAAGGAAAAAAGTTTTTAAAGTATTCCGGAGACTTAAAGCACATGTTCTATTTTTACAAGAGACCCATGTTCGGAGGGGGGAGAGATTACATTTTTTCAAATTCTGGAAGGATCAACACTTCCATTCGAATTCCAACGCTAAGATTCGAGGGGTTTCTATTTTTATAGATCCCTCAATCACTTTTGTACAACACGATATTATTTCTGATCTGAATGGCAAATTTCTATTAGTTAGTGGTTTACTCTTTGATAAAAAGGTAGTTTTGGTTAATGTTTACGCTCCCAACATGGACTGTCCGGAATTTTATAAATCATTATTTAATTTCTTCCCCAATTTGAATGAGTTTTCACTAATTTGGGGCGGGGATTTTAATACTTGTTTATCTCCATCTTTGGATCGTTCAGCTCCTTTACGGACCTTACCCAATAAATCTGCAACCTTGATTAACTCATTCCTTTCAGATTCCGGATCGACGGACATTTGGCGTTTTTTGCACCCTCAGGAAAAAGATTTTTCCTTTTTTTCACATGTTCATCGTTCCTATTCAAGAATCGATTATTTTTTTATTGACTCTCATCTTATTCCTTCAGTGGTCAAATGTGAATATGACTCTATAACCATTTCAGATCATGCTCCACTTAAACTTTCTATTAAAATATTGGCCAACACACCAAATAATAGACAATAGCGTTTTAATTCGTTGTTGCTTCAGGACTCGGATTTTGTTAACTTTATGAATGAACAGATTGATCTCTTTTTTACAATCAACTATACAGAAGATATTTCTATGAACATCCTTTGGGACACTTTTAAAGCTTATATTCGTGGTCAGATCATCTCGTATTCTGCCGCTTTGAGGAAGAGGTTGAAGGATGAGGAAGTAGTCATTGTAGACAAGATTAAGGAAATTGATAAGACATACGCTACGGCTCCCTCTAAGAAGTTGTATAAACAAAGAACTGAACTTCAAATGGAACATAGTTTATTACTTTCATCCTCGATTACAAATCAATTAATGAAAACAAGAAGTGAATTTTATATACATAGCGACAAAGTTGGTAAGCTGTTGGGTAACCAGTTGAAGACTAACTATTCCAAATTTCAAATTAATCAGATTTATAATCAAAATGATCAACTGATATCTGATCAAGCTGAGATTAATCAATCTTTCTTGATTTTTATTCCTCTTTATATCAATCAGAGTTTCCACGAGACTCTAAATATATGTATGACTTTTTAGATAACCTAGATTTCCCTAAGATTTCACATGATATATCTTCTATGCTTGACACTTCCTTTACTACTGATGAGATTAAGAAGGTTATTTTCTCTATGAGTCCAGGGAAAGCTCCTGGTCCTGATGGGTTTACCGTGGAATTTTGTAAATGTTTTGCATCTTCATTAATCCCTTGGTTATTCAGGGTTTTGGAGGCCTCATTAAAACTTAGTAAACTTCCTGAATCCTTCTATAGAGCATCGATCTCTTTAATATTAAAGAAGGATAAAGATCCTGCTCAATGTGTATCTTATAGACCAATATCCTTATTAAACGTTGATTCTAAAATCTTTTCTAAATTATTAGCAAACAGATTAGAAAAAACACTTCCTTATATTATTTCCGAAGACCAAACGGGTTTTATTAAAGGTCGTTACTCTTTTTATAACATTCGTACACTGTTAAACATTGTTTATACTCCCTCACAAAATGATCCTGAGTGCATCATTTCCTTAGACGCTGAAAAAGCCTTCGACAGAGTCGAATGGCCTTACTTATTTAAGGTGCTTGAAATGTTCAATTTCAGTCTGAAATTTATAGCCTGGATAAAATTGGTATATCACTCTCCTATGGCCTCAGTCCGTACTAACTCTTTAAGCTCACCTTTTTTCCCCTCATTTTCGAGGTACCAGACAAGGTTGTCCTCTTAGTCCCTTATTATTTGATATTGCATTAGAACCTCTTGCAATTGCCATTCGAGAATCTCCAAATATTATTGGGATAACTCGGGGTTTAAAGTCCCATAAAGTATCACTCTATGCTGATGACTTACTTTTATATATTTCTCATCCTCAAAAATCTATCCCTGCTGCTTTAGATTTATTAGCACAATTTAGTCTTTTTTCAGGTTATAAGTTAAATCTCGGTAAGAGTGAACTTTTTCTAGCAACTTCCCTTGTATTAGAATCTTCCATTTAAATTGGTTAATAATCATTTTTCATATCTTGGGATTAAAGTTACCTGTAAATATAAAGATATATTTAAGACTAATTTCCTACCCTTAATCGATTATATTACTCAACTTTCATTTAAATGGTCTCCATTTTATTTAACTTTGATTGGTCGTATTAATGCTGTTAAGATGTTTATTCTTCCAAAATTTTTATATGTATTTCAGGCACTACCGATTTTTGTTCCCAAATTCCTTTTTGATAAAGTTGACTCTAAAATTTCTTCATTTATTTGGCAAATAAAAACCCGAGATTGGGTAAAATACATCTACAGAAAGCTAATAGAGCTGGAGGTTTCACATTACCTAACCTTAGATTCTATTATTGGGCAATTAATATTCGACACATGAAATTTTGGTTACTTGATCAAGATACACTATCCATTCCTAAATGGGTAGTATTGGAATTACAATCTGCTCAAGGTTATGCACTTGGTTCCATTTTAGGTTCTTCTCTTCCTTTTGATTTGAAACGCTGTAAACTGGTTTGTAACCCGATAGTTAAATATACCTTACGTATTTGGTTTCAAATCCGAAAATTTTTCGATCTTAATCAATTTGGGCTTGCGATTCCTATTTTAGGTAACATATTCTTCCCTCCCTCTTCCACTGACCGTGCCTTACAAATTTGGAAGACTAATGGTATTTCACGGTTTTTAGATGGTTCCCTTATGACCTTTGAGCAATTATCTAACAAATATAACTTACCAAGAATACATTTTTTTTAGATATCTCCAAGTTAGAAATTTCCTAAGTACTATACTCTCTTCCTTTCTGACGCTACCTCCTACATATATTTTAGATACTATAATTAACCTTAATCCATGTCAGAAAGGTGTAACGGCTATTATTTATAATACTATTATGAAATTTAGGAAAGCTCCATTTGATAAGATTAGGTCAGATTGGGAAAAGGAATTGGGTCTTATTATTCCTGTGGATGACTGGGCGCATATTTTACAACTAGTTAATACTTCCTCTATCTGTTCTAAACACTCCCTAATTCAATTTAAAGTTGTCCATAGAGCACATATGTCTAAAGATAAATTAGCTCGTTTTTATTCTCATATTAACCCTTTGTGTGACAGATGTCATGGGGAGATAGCTTCTTTAACTCATATGTTTTGGGCCTGTCCTACTCTGGAAACCTTTTGGAAAGGTATTTTTAATATTATTTCAAAAGGTATTGAATATAGATATTTCTCCCCATCCTATTACTGCTATCTTTGGATTACCTAGAATTTCCAGTAATCTTTCCCCCTCAGCCCGTAGATTGATTGCATTTCTTACTTTAATGGCGAAAAGATATATCTTACAACATTGGAAGGAGATTAATGCTCCAACTACATTCTTTTGGTTTTCCCAGACGATACTAAGTTTAAATCTGGAGAAAATTAGAAGTAATCTTTATGATTCTTCAGTTAAATTTGAACAGACTTGGAGATCTTTTATTCAACATTTTCATTTAATGTAACTTTTTTTTTCTTTCTCTGGCCATATTTACATTCCCTTTTTGCTTTTTAACTGTTTTTAATGGAGGTCGGGTTTGAGGACGTGATTGTTTTAAGTTGTTTAACTCTACTTGATACCTAGTTAGCCCATTGCTTTGGTTTGCTTTTTAGTTTACTTGTACCGTGGGTTTTTTTTGGGTTTTTTTTCCTTATTGACATGTTTGAAAATTAGTATACTATTATATTACCTGGTTATTTTATATCTAAACTGCACTGTTTGTACTAACTTTTTTTTGTGTATTAATATCTCTTGTAAAGTTATATTGCAACTGTGTATCAGTGCCTATATGGTTTACCTTTTGTGTACTAATTCAATAAAAAGATTTAAAAAGAGAAAAAAAAAGAAAGCTTCAACAATTAAATTTAACAGTCCTAGTAAAGAACACTAGCGAGTCAGTCTCATGAGCCTACCTTCACCATTCAGTCACATCACTCTAACCACATTTACTCAAACCTGGTCTGTATTTCTCATTAAAAACAAAAATCAACAAATTTTAGTCTGGCAAATTCTCTACCAATTACAAGAAAATATTTTCTGATTTCAGTCGTGAATGGAGTAGCTCTAATTTAAGGATAATGCACTCTTACTCTTTCTCATCTGAGGAAATATCTGTAAGCAGCCCTGAAGAATTTTACCAAAATGTTTGTTCAGTCACAAAAAGCTCTTCAGATGGCCCATCATCAAGTTTGGGCAAGACTGTGGAATTTATTTTCCATGAAAGAAATAGAGTGTACAGGTCTTTTAACTTACAGCCCAGGTGTAGAAAGCTAACATTCAACTACTAAATCATTGTGCAATGAAAGAACATGGTAACAGAAGGAAGCTTCTCAGGTACACAAGACCATTCTATCATTGTGTTATGAGAGAGCTCTTTTACTCTTATTTGCTTGCTTAATTCCATATCTCTCAAATCTTAGTTCTGAAACTTTCAAAATCAGAAAACACGACCAGAAGTCTAGTACGTTATCAGCTTTACCTGTAAGGTATAAACAATCATGTCCTTCTGGGCATCTAATTGATGTACATGTTTTAGTTTCTCCAGGAGTGTCAGGATGCTCTCAGCATTCACGGCAGAACTACCTATCCCTTCAAAATACCAAACAATGATTTTAAGAAAACCAAATGCACACCTAATAGAATAGAAGTAAACTGGTCTTGTACTATATATTGACTAAGATATTTTCACATGAAATGCTGTGTAAAGTCAGATAATTTTAAAAAATCATTTAAAAATTCTGATTCACTTCGCAGTAACAGCAGCAAGGCTATATATCTGGAAAAAACTGTGCTCGGACGGCACTTGTAAGCAAATGAAAAGGCAGTCAAAATTCAAATGTGCAATAGCTGAAAAGTTTACAAATTCAAGAAAAATAATAACATGGCATTAAATATGAAACTCCCTTAATACGAAAAAAATTAGAAGGAATCATGTAAGGAATTTTAATTTTGACAACTGATGGAAGAGACAACTTTGGATAATATGTTATCTCCTGACAAAACACATACCACCCAAGGGAAGGGAAGATCTGTGCCATGTGCTAACAAAGATAGCTAACAGGATGACAGCAGCATGCTCATCAGACTGTGGGAAGTTCATTTCGGGGTGGGAAGGGATGGGGGTGCACAAGTTCAAATCCCTTGGATAGAAATCAAGACAGTCAACTACAGTCACGAAATATTGTGACCCAGTTTACCTGGAACCCATCCAAAACATCAAAATGTAATTTTGAATAATAAGCCCTTGAATAGTATTGGTGCTGACATTGGTCTACTATGATCTCAGTTTTAAAGTGGGAATGCAGTTTCTATGCAGCGTGATTTTGATTTAACTGCAAAGGAACATTATAAACCATTAGCATAGAAGCAGGTTCCAAATGCCAAAGCAGCCAACTTACTTGTTGCTTTGAGGTACACATCAAATGTCACATCCTCCTCTGCAGTGACTCCTTCGAGCTGTCTCTGTTCTTCTTGCAAAGCCAAGCAGATGAGATGAAGGGTCTACATGATGATGAAAAACACGCTCTGATGCCACAAGCCACACAAAATATGTTAACAAAGTAAATATTAAAACGAGTCAACTAATTTAAAAATCAACTTTGAAATGCTTTGGTATTTGATCTACCATCCTCCCCCTGCTCCACATTCTGGGATTTCTACTTTCAGCAAGTACCACTAATGGAAGTGGTTCAAATGAATTTGAATTTCATGCCACAACAACTTAGACTTCAAGCTGCTCTGTGACTTTTCACATGGAACTGCACTTTAAGAGGAACTGCATTTGGGCAAATCTTACAGTATCTGTATGCAGGATTTGTGGCATCCAAACAAATAAAAATAAAGGTGAGAAGTAGATCAACAAGACTGTCCTTTTTGCAAACTCCTATTTAGCACTCAGTTTTAACATGAAAGATCCAACAATCTCCAGCAATTAGGATACAACTTTAGTTTTTACACAGCTGAAAGTCGATAGTTGACAGGTTAAAATGAAAAGCTGAAGGAACATGGAATACAAAATAAAATTACTTTTACAAATGCAATATAAAAGACAAGAGTCTCCATTTCTTTGTTCTCAAAATGCAGGCTAATAGTTGCATTATACCATTTTTGAATTACTGCAAAGTACAGTAAAACCATTCTATTTTTTCAAAATTAACTTGGAGGTAATCAACATGTTCCAAGTCCATACCTTCTGCACCATTGCTTCATTGCACAACTGCCCAATGGAATCTACAGCTCGTTGAAGAACTGTTCTGATGATCAGCATAAAAACGTCACATTTCAAAATGTTTGCAACCTTTGCAAATGTTGCGTAGAACTGAGGGGGGACAGGAGGTGGAAGAGCTGCAAAACAAATTATCTTCATTTAAGGGGTTGAAGAGAGCGAAAACAATTGGTGCACAAAAGTTATAGTCATCCAAACATTGGTATAAGACTTTAGTTGCCAAGGATCCTCATCAAGTAAATTCCTACACTTATAAGCTCCCTCATTTTCTAAATGAATGGGGCAAAACTTCCACTGATGGATAGTGAGGAAGTAATGTGTCAGTTATGAGAGCCAGGGTTGGCTGAGGTAGTCTTCTGAGCACAGACAGCAGAGGAGCAGCCTGAAAGGATTAACACCATTATGAAAAGCATAGACTGGGTAGATGGTAAGAGAAACTTCTCCCCATGGCAGAAATAGTCAAAGAACAGAAAGGATAGGTTTAAAGTGAGGAGTAAGAGCCATAGGAGTAACGAGGATTTGAGAAACTTTTTACTGCAGGTAGAGGGTGGATGGAATCAGGAATGTGCTGTCCAAAAAGGTGGCGGAGCAGATAATCCACATATAAGCATATACGAGGAATAATTATCGAGTTCAGTTTTGGCCATCCTGTATAGGAAGGATGTGATTAAACTAGAAAGAGGTCAAAAAAGATTTACAAGGATGTTGAGGGACTGAGTTATAGAGAGAGGTTTGACTTTGCTCCTTGGAGCACAGGAGACTGAATGGTGACCTCAGGAGGTATATAAAACTGAGGGCAGAGACAGGGTGGGCAGTCTTTTTCCAGGGTTGGGAAATTAAAAACCAAGAGAACATAGTTTTAAGATTAGAGGTGAAAGGCTTGGAAGGATGCTTCTTAAAAAAAACACTACAGGTGGTAGATATACAGAACCTGCTGCCAGAAGTGGTTCAGGCAGGTATATCAGTAGGTTGTGGATAGATATATGGATGTCTAGAGTTTAGAATGATATGGGCCAAGTGCCAGTAGATGGGATTAGTTTTTGAATATTTATCTTGGTTGGTATAGACAAGTATGGGCCAAAGAGACCTTTTTCCATGCTGCAATACTCAATGAATAAGTGTTTGTGCTTCTTAATTGCTTTCTTTTTCTAGAGCAACTGCTTCAGGCACGAGCTAGAGAAAATTTAAGTTCCATCTGAATTTGCAGTTGAATCATTATAGTTTACAGAGTAAATGCTGGCAACAGTTTGGCACGAACGTGGTGAGCTGAAGAGCCCATTTTTGTGTCAATGATAATATGATTATGATACATTCTCTCTTCTTCAGGACACCATAGTTCACAGTGTGTGGAGTGGCTGCCTCTCTCTTCCACTGACCAGGCTGTGCCCTGACGCCTGGCACTGTGTGGGGTTTACACATTCCCCCGTGACTGGATAGGTCTTTTTCCCCAAGTCCCAAAAATATGCGAGTTGCCAAGCTATTTGATCACTATTAACTGCCTCCAATGTGTAAATATGTAACAGAATAAGAGAAGTTGATTGGAATGTTAAGGAGAATAAAATGCATTAAAGTATCATTATTGTAAAACTGGGTATGATAGTTGGCACAGAGTGAAGTCAGTTTTGGTGTCATATCTCTCCATGACTTGTGCCACCCAACTCAGTGCAGGTTTTCTCTCCAGAAGAATTATTAGAAAGGCTTCAGAAGATGATGAAGCTCACTCTAAGGCTTCCTGGTTATCCAAGCTACCGAAATTTAAATAGAACACCTGTAGATCTCCTTGACATCCAAGCAATCAAAAACACCAAGTATTAAAATGTAAAAAAAAATAGAAAACTAAATTTAAAAGAAAAATTAAAAATACAAAATATGTTTAAATCTATTTAATTAAAAAATAGTAAGGATTATTTATTGGAGACACAAAATTTAGCAGATGTTGGAAATGTGGAGTAACACACAAATTATCGAAGGAACACATATCAGGCATGATCATGGACCATAAAATATAGGAGCAAATTAATTCCATGATGAATATGGTGAGAGACCCTTCAGCAGAACATGGAACAGTACTGCACTAGACAGGCCATTTGGCCCATGATATAGTGCCGAACTTGACACAATTTATACTAAATGAACTCCTCCTGGTTATCATCATATTCCTCCATTCCCTTCATATTCACGTGTCTAAAAGCCTCTTAAACTCAAACAAATTGCATGCTTCCACTTCTACCCCTTGTAACCCTTTCCCAGCAACTACCACTCCCTCTTAAAAAGAATCTTCCTCCAACCTTAAAAGTATGTCCTCTGGTTGACATTTCCACTCTGGGGAATAGATTCTGACTGGCTAACCTATCTATGCCACCCAATTATAAAAACATTTATCACATCTCCCCTCAGCCCCTGACACCAAGGAGACCGATCCTTATTACTCATATCATCTAATCCAGACAGCACTCTGGAAAACTACATTTGCACCTTTTCACAACATCCACATCCTTCGTACAATGGTGTAACCAGAATCACACACAATATTCCAGGTGTTGCCTGGCTGAAGTTTTATATAGTTGCACCATGACTTCTTTATTCTTGTATTCAACACACTTCCAATACAGGCAATGATTCCATAGGCTTCTTGTGTATATGGGCCTTGATCTCAAGATCACTCCCTGCACACCAAGTCCACTCCAGCAAATCATTGGCTGGTTCCGGAATTCTGTCTAGTCAGAAGGAATAATTGCTGGCAATCCATGAGGTAAATGAGTCGGTGTGACTGGAGTTCAAGGCCTAATGTTCAGTGTCACATCATCGGCAAGTCTAGGGTTTGAAGGCCTGGAGTTCAGGGTCCTCATTTATTGCTATGATTGGTGAGTCCTGGGGTCAATACTGAAGATCAAAGCTCAAAGGTCAATTAGAAATTCAAAAGTCAAGGCCCAACAGTTAAAGCCCTGAACCTGCACCCAATGTTCATGAATAAATGAGGACGCTGGAAGCCGGAGGTGACCTGTCCTATACTTTCAGAACTGTGTGTGCGCACTATTCGGGAGGGATGAACAGGACTTGTTTTGCTGTTATTGTTTTGTTACTTATATGTTCTGTTTTGTTGTGCTCTAAGACGCTCTGTCGAGGATCATGGGCTTGCAGGGTGGCCCCAGCACAAATCATTAGGTTGTGTTGATTGTTAACATGAATGACACATTTCACTGTGTGTTTCAATGCACGTAATAAATAAATGAATTTGAATCTGAAGTGTACACTTCCTCCTACCCTTTCACCTCCCAAAGTGAAACACCCCACACTTGCCCAGGTTAAACACCATCTGCCACTTCTCTGTCCATATCTGTAACTGACTTATGTATCTCTGTATTTGATAGTCACTTACACTTTCCACAACTCAACGAATCTGAGTGTGCTTCGCAAATTTGCTAATCCAGTCATCTACATTTTCATTCAAATCTCAGGGTTCTTTTGAAGACTCTGACCTGAAGTTACACGCTGGCTTTGGTTCTTTGCGGGAATGGGACCTGCTCTCGGGGTCTCACAACTGGCCGCTTTCGACATACCAAGGTCACGGCCTAGAAGACTAGCATGGCTTCTGGGGGGGAGGGGGGGGGAAAGGAGACACATACACACACACACTGTGGTATACTCAGTGCTAGGTGAACGAGTAGTCTTTGGGGTACTGCAAGTCTGTGTCTTTGCTGCATGTTTGAATGCTCGGTGGTGGGTACCAATGCTTTTTTTTTGCTGGTGGGGGAGGGGAGATCGTTGCTTTGCTGCTGTTTACGCGTGGGAGCAGGGCTCTGGGGATCTAATATTTAACTGGCATTCATTCTTTGGGGTCACTCCTCTGTTTTCATGGATGGTTGCGAAGAAAAAGTATTTCAGGATGTATATTGGATACATTCCTCTGACATTAAATGTACCTTTGAAACCTTTGATATACAGTGGATTCCAGTCATTGGACCATTGGTTATTCAGGGCAGTTGTTTATTTGGGACCAATCTTAAAGAACAAAAACTAATTGAGAAAATAGCTGGGATTCCCTCCATTTAAGCACAAAATAATCTGCAGATGCTGGGGTCAAAGCAACACTCACAACACGCTGGAGGAACTCAGCAGGTCAGGCAGCACCTGTGGAAAAGTTCGGTCGACATTTCGGGCCGGAACCTGATGAAGGGCTCCGACCTGAAACGTCGACCGATCTTTTTCACGGATGCTGCCCATTCCCTCCATTTACTTGGGACACGATGTCACTAAAGATCTTTGACCACCGATCAATCCTGACATTGGAAGTTTTGAGAAAAGGGGGTTTCACTCAGATCCATAGACCAAGTAGAAAAGCCAGCTGTGGGTTGCTACAGTGAAAAACAGCTTTCACCAGTGACCAAATGTCATTTTGGATTGATTAGCAAGAGTAAACTGTCTAGTGCCTAGTGAAAGCAGGGGTAAGCACAGTGGCCATTGCCTGAGCGGACAGAGTCAAGAGTAGTGATCTTGAGGCTTTAGCACTTCAAGGCTTCAGTCAGAGAAAGCAAAGGACAGAAAAGTTCAAAATTGTTTTTTTTTCTCCTCTTCTTTATATCTGCTCAGCTAGAACAGCAGAGATGATCGGCAGGAGAGCTGAATGCTCCTCTTGCAGGATGTGGAAAGGCAGGGAGACCGCCAGTGTTCCTGATGACGACAACTGTGAGATGTGCGTCCAGCTGCAGCTTCTAACAATCCACATTAAGGAGCTGGAGCTGGAAATGGATGAACTCAGGATCATTCGGGATGCTGAAAGGGATGATAAATAGTATAGAGAGGTAGCTACATACAAGGGGCAGGACACAGGAAACTGGGTGACATTCAGGAAGGGGAAAGGAGTTAAACAGTCAGTACAGAGTACCCCTGTGGCCATCCCCCTCAACAATAGGTATAAAACTTTGAATATTGTTGGGGGGTGGGGTGGGGGGGGCTGATGACCTAATAGAGGAAGGTCACAGTGATTAGGTCTCTGGCACTGAATCTGTTTTTCTGACTCAAAGTGGGGAAGAAGAGGCACACTATGGTGATAGGGGATCCGTTGGTTAGGGGAACAGACAGAAGATTCTGGGGGTGAGAATAAGATTCCCAGATATATGTTTCATCCAGATGCCAGGGCCCGGGATAGCTCGGATCCCCAGGATTCTTAAGTGGGAGGGTGAAGTTGTGGCCTATGTAGGATGGGATGAATGACAAGGTTCTGCATAGGGAATTCAGGGAGTTAAGTGCCAAATTAAAGGGCAGGGTTTTAATCTCAGGATACCTATGCCATGTGCTAGTGAGCCTAGAACTAGGAAGATTATACAGCTTGATACGTGGCTAAGAAGTTACTGTAAGAGGAAGATTTTTGGATCATTGGGTTCTCTTCCAGGGAAGGTGGGACCCCTAGAGACGGGAGGGTTTGCACCTGAACTGGAGAGGGACTAACATCTTAGCATGATGGTTTATTAATGCTGCATGGTGGGGTTTAAACTGGAGTTGCAGGGGATAGGAACAAGAGTGCCAAAACAATTCGTGGAGAAGTTGTGGAGGCAAAATGTTGGTAAGATCTCACAGTTAGGAATCAAGAGTTGAGCAACTAGTGTCCTGAGCTGTGTATATTTCAATGCAAAAAGTTTTGTAGGAAATGCAGATGAGAGTGCTGAAGATGAGGTAGCTGGTTTACAGAGGCAATGTGTAGTGAGGAGAGGCTATTGATAGGGCCAAATTGCAGCCAACAGTATGAATTGCAACATAAAAGGCAGACAGAATTGAATACAGGACCGAAGGTATTGTATTTGAATACATGCAGTATATGGAATAAGGCATATGAACTTGTAGCACAGCTACAGATTGGCATGTATGATGTTGTAGTCATCACTGAATCATAGCTGAAAGATGATAATAGCTAGGAGCTCAATGTCCAAGGATACACATTGTTTGTAAGGACAGGCAGGAAGGCAGAGGGGCGGCGTGGCTCTGTTGGTAAAAAAAAAATGAAATCAAATCATTAGAAAGAGGTGACATAGGTCAAAAGGTGTTGATTAATTGTGGATAGAGCTTAGAAACTGCAAGGGTAAAAAGACACTGAAGGGAGTTGTATCCAAACAGTAGTAAGGTTGTGGTCAACAAATTACAACAGGAAAATGAATGCCAGAAAATGGACCAGATGGTGTACACCCTAGGGGTCTGAAAGAGGTGGCTGAAGACATCATGGAGGCATTAGTATTGATCTTTCAAGAATCACTAGATTCTGGAATGGTTCCAGAACACTGAAAAATTGCAAATGTCACTCCAGTAAGGGAAAGAAGTAGGAGGAGGAAACTATAGGCCAGATAGTCTGACCTCAGTGGCTGGGAAGATGTTGGAATTGATTATTAAGGATGAGGTCTCAGAATACTTGGTGGTACATGATAAAATAGGCTATAGTCAGCAAGGTTTCCTCCGAGGAAAGTCTTGCCTGACAAATCTGTTGGAATTCTTTGAAGAAATAACAAGCAGGATAGACAAAGGAGAAATGGTTGACGCTGTGTACTTAGATTTTCAGAAGGCCTTGGCAAGGTACCAGTCTAAGCTGCTTAACATGCTACGAGCCCATGGTATTACAGGAAAGATTCTAGTGTGGATAAAGCAGTGGCTGATTGGCAGGAGGCAAAGAGTGGGAATAAAGGGAGTCTTTTCTGGTTGGCTGCCTGTGACTAGTGGTGTCCCACAGGGGTTCATGTTGGGACCGATTCTTTTTATATTATATGTCAATGATTTGGATGAAGGAATTGATAGCTTTGTTGCAAAATTTGCAGACTATATGAAGAAAGGTGGAGAGGCATGTAGCTTTGAGGAAATAGAGGGGCTTTAGAAGGACGTAGACAGATTAGAAGAATGATAAAGAAATGGTAGATGGAATATAGTGTCAGGAAATGTATGGTCATGCACTTCTGTAGAAATTAAAGGGTTGACCATTTTCTAAATGAAGAGAAAATACAAAAAAAAACTGAGGCACAAAGGGACGTGTGTCCTTGTGCTGCAAGATTCCGTAAGGTTAAATGGTAGGTTGAGTCTGTGGTGAGGAAGGCAAATGCAATGTTACCATTCATTTCAAAACGGCTACAATATAAAATCAAGGATGTAATGTTGAGACTTTACAAAACACTGGTGAGGCCTCACTTGGGGTATCGAGAGTGGTTTTGGGCCCTTATCTTAGAACTGATGTGCTGAAACTGAAGAGGGTTCAAAGGGTTTCATGAAAGTGTTTCCATATTGAATGGCTTGTCCTATGTTGGCTCTGAGCCTGTATTCAGAAGAATGAGGGGTGACTGCATTGAAACCTATTGGTTGACGTAGGATCGGAAGGTGTACAGTCTCTATGGCAAGGGTAAAAGGACCCTAATGGCAGTTGAAAACAGGCCTCCAAACAGCAGCCGGGATGTGGATTACAAATTACAGCAGGAGATAGAAAAGGCATGTCAGAAGGGCAATGTCATGATAATCATTAGGAATTTTAACAAGAAATTGGATTAGGAAAACCAGGCCAGAACTGGACCTCAAGAGAGAGAATTTGTAGAACGCCTAAGGGATGGCTTTTTTAGAACAGTTTGTTATTGAGCCCACTATGGGATTGGCTGTGCTGATTGGGTGTTGTGGAATGATCCGGAGGTGATAAGAGAACTTAAGGTTAAAGAACCCTTAGGAGACAATGATCACAATATGACTGAGTTCACTTTGAAATTTGAGGAGGAGAAACTAAATTCCAAAGTGTCGGTATTTCAGTGGAATAAAGGAAATTTCAATGGCATGAGAGGGAAACTGGCCAAAGTTGACTGGAAAGGGACACTAGCAGGAAGGACAGCAGAGCAGCAATGGCTGGAGTTTCTGCGAAAAATGAGGAATATGTAAGACAGATATATTCCAAATAAGAAATTTTCGAATGGAAGGAGGATACTACCATGGTTGACAAGTAAGTTAGAGCCAAAGTAAAAGCAAAAGAAAGGGCATACAAGGAAGGCAGAGCCAGTGGGAAGATAGGCAATTGGGAAGATGTTAAAAACTTGCAGAAGGAAACCAAGGTGGTCATTAAGACCAATAGAAAATTACGCTGGAGATATTGTAAAGAGAGACGCAGAGACAGCAGAGGAACTGAATGCGTATTTTGCACCAGTCTTCACAGTGGAAGATATCTGCAGTACACCAGACGTTCAAGAGTGTCAGGGAAGTGAAGTATGTGCAGTGAAAATTACAACTGAGAAAGTGCTCAGGAAACTTAATGGTCTGAGGGTGTATAAGTCTCCTTGGGTTCTGAAGGAAGTAGCAGGAGAGATTGTGGAGGCATTAATGATGATCTTTCAAGAATTGATAGATAGTGACATTGTACCGGATGACTGGAAAATTGCAAATGTTACCCTGCTATTAAGAAGGGTGGGAGGCAGCAGAAAGGAAACTATAGACCTGCTAGCATGACATCAGTGGTTGGAATCGATTGTTGGGGGTGAGATTATGGAGTATCTGGAGGCACATGACAAGATAGGCCAAAGTCAGCATAGTTTCCTGAATGGAAAATCCTGCCCGACAAACCTATTGCAATTTTTTGAGGAAATTACAAGCAGGGTAGACAAAGGAGATGCAGTAGATGTGGTGTACTTGGATTTTCAGAAGGCCTTTGACAAGGTGCCGCATATGAGGCTGCTTAGCAAGATAAGAGCCCATGGAATTATAGGGAAGTTACTAGCATGGGTGGAGCATTGGCTGGTCAGCAGAAAACAGAGAGTGAGAATAAAGTGATCCTATTCTGGCTGGCTGCTGGTTACCAGTGGAGTTCCACAGGGGTTGGTGTTGGGACTGCTGCTTTTTACGATGTATGCCAATGATTTGGACGACAGTATTAATGGATTTGTGGCTAAATTTGCTGATGATACAAAGGTAGGTACAGGAGCGGGTAGTGTCGAGGAAACAAGAGAGCCTGCAGAGAGACTTAGATAGTTTAAGGGAATGAGCAAAGAAGTGGCAAATGAAGTACAATGTTGCAAAGTATATGGTCATGCACTTTGGTGGAAGAAATAAATGCACAGACTATTATTTCGATGGGGAGAGAATTCAAAATACAGAGATGCAAAGGGACTTGGGAGTCCTTGTGCAGGATACCCTAAAGGTTAATCTCCAGGTTGAGTCGGTGGTGAAGAAGGTGAATACAACATTGACATTCATTTCTAGAGGTATAGAATATAAGAGACAGGATGTGATATTGAGGCTCCCTGCAGAACACCACTAGTTACTGGCAGCCAACCAGAAAAGGATCCTTTTATTCCCACTCACTCCCTTACACCAATCAGCCAATACTCTAACCATGCAGGTTATATTGGTGAAGATGACAAATGTAATGTTCACATTGATTTTGAGAGGACAGAAATATAAAAGCAAGGACGTAACGCTGAAGGTTTATAAAGATATTGGTCAGACCACACTTGTGAGTATTGTAAGCAAGTTTGGGTCCCTCATCTAAAAGATGTGCTCGCATTGGAGGAGGTCCAGAGTAAGTTCACAAGAATGATTCTGAGAACTGAAGTGTTAACGTATGAGGAGCATTCATTGGCTCTGGAGCTGTACCTGCTGGAGCTCAGAAGAATGTGGGGGAGGGGATCTCACTGAAACCTATCAAATATTGAACGACCTAATTAGAGTGGATATGGAGAGGTTATAGGGGACGTCTCAAACCAGATAGCACAGCCTCAGAATTGAAGGATGCCCATTTGGAACAGAAATGAGGAGGAATTTCTTTAGCCAGAGGGTAGTGAATCCGTGGAATTCACTGCCACAGAAGGCTGTGAAGGCTAAGATATTGGGTATATTTGAAGCAAAGATTGATAGGTTCTGATTAGTCAGGGTGGAGAGAAGGAAGGAGAATCGGTTTGAGAGGGATAATAAATTAGCCAAGATGGAATGGCAGAGCAGACTCAATGGGACTAATTCTACTGCTATGTCTTATGATCTTAAGTTATTGTGGTTCTTGCAACATAGTAACTCATCATTGAGGTCTCCATGAGAAAGTTTTAATTCAGAAGCAGGTAAAGGCATAGATACCATGGGTGGAATGATTAAAGTATAATTAGAGGTTTCCAGTGCTGGAAGAAATTACTAAGATAAAGAGTGGTGAAGAGGGCAATAAGAAACTTCTTTTCCCCTCAGTGCAGAATAAAGATTTAGGGTAAGACATAGGAGATTTGAAGATTTATTTTAGCCATTGACATTATATCCCATGCATCTCATTCTTATTTATCCCAAATTCCTATCAATATTTCCCCAGATTCTACCACTCAGCTGTAAGAGAGTGAGTTATGTTGACCAATTGATCTAGTAATATCCTAAGCACATCCTTGGGATATGGAAAGAAACTAGCATGCAGAGGAAATACAGTCACATGGAGACCCTTACAGACAGCAGCATTGAACCCCATTCAGTGGAGTTGAATGGCAGAGTTCTACTAGTTGCAACACAGTGCTGCTCCCTGTCTGATTTCCCTCTGTTCCTCCTCCAGTTCCTTTTGTTGTACAATGGCATTTTATTAGCAGTTCTCCAGCCCTGGGGACCTCTCTCCTACTTCCCATCCTGTGTGAGTGAACTTTATGCTTGCCAGCCTTTTCAGAAAGTTGTTCTTTAACGATTTTTGCAGTTGTGTGAAACTTTAGTTAGATCACTTTTGGAGTAATAAAATAGCAATAAAATAAAATAGCAATTCTGGCCTTCTGAGCCAAGCTGCCCAGCAACCACACAACTCTGATTTACACTAGCCTAATCACAGGACAATTTACAATGACCAACTGACCGACCTGGCACACCCTTGGACTGTGTGAGGAAACCAAAGCACTGCACGTACTCAATGGAGAGGACATCCAGAGACCTCTTATAGAACAGCGCTGGAACTGAACTCCAAACTCTGGAATACCCCAAGCTGTAATTGCACTAGCTACTACAGTACTGTGGCATCCACTCTATAGGAGGAGGTGGAAACTTTGAAGAAGGAGTAAAAGAGCTTCACTGGGATGTTCTCTGGATTACAGAGTATTAGCTATAAGGAGAGGCTGTTCAAACTTGGGTCATTTTTTCTGAACTGGAGGCAAAGGGGAGACCTGACAGATAAAATTATATGAGGCAGAGATATGACAGAGTTTCCCCCGATGAGGAAATGTTGAACAATAGATAGCATAGATCTAAGGTTTCAGGTGGAAAAGTTTAAAGGAGTTTTATGAGGCAAGTTCTTTTTAAATACAGAATAGTAGGTGCTTGGAATGCACTGCCAAGGGAAGTGGTGGAATGACACATTCAGACGGACACATGCGAATGGAGGTATCAGCCACGAGCAGGCAGATAGGATTAGTTTAGACTGGCACCATGGGTGAGAAGGCCTGTTTCTGTACTTTCCTATGTTTTAGTAAAACTTTTGTTTTAAAACTATGATTACAGCATCACCACCCTGTTAACATCAATTACAAGGTAATCATTTAATACCTCAGTCAAGTCCTCTTCCTCCATGAGTAGGCACCCATCTTGCTCCCTAAATGGCCCCATTCTCCATGTCTTATTATTTAAATACATGCAGCACAGACATTTTGGTTTCATTTTATGTTAGCTACCACTCTCCTTCCTATTTGCTCTTTGCCCCCATCTCCTTTTCCCCACTTTCCCTCCATTTACATTTAGCCTGGTTCTCAGGTATCATCAACCAAGCACATGCCTGAGTCCCCCAGTTATTGTGTTACATGCTTAAGGAGATCTGTTTTTTTTTGAGAGAATGATGTAATGGTCTTTTGGAGGTCACCTGATGTGATTTTCCCGCCGATGTGAGGTCACATGATGATGTTTTCCCCCCGCCCCCGTGACTATATAAGGGTCGACTCAGGTGACGCAGTAGGTTTTTGAGTTTGTAGATTTCCAGGTGGAACGTGTTATGCCTCCATTTCTGTTGCATGTTTGTTTTTGTGACGCAGTTTCATTTTAAAAACGGAAGGTGCGTTCTCTTACAAGATATGGTATTTGGACTGGAAATTTGTGGCTGGAAGTGCCAATTTATTCAATTCCGACAGTTTTGAAGGGAGAGTGAAGAATTCATCGAAGTGAAGGATCGAGAGCAGTCGGCATCGTTTGGCAGTTTAATAAAAAATCGACCTTATTGAGTCTTCGTCGGAGAGAACCTGCATCGAGATAACTCTTGTAAAAGGGCAATGAGTTCATGCAAAAAGGTGCTCTCTCTAAAAGGAATTTAAGGTCAGTCGATTTAAACTGTTTAATTTTGGCATCGGGAATCCTGTGGACAGAACCAGCAGTAAAGTTGCGTCTGTGAAGAAATCTTTCTCCAGAGAAGTCTCTCCCAATTGAATGTGTAAAACCGTTGGACTTTCAAAGTTATCGCTTTAAGAACTATATCTGACTGTATCACTTTAAGAACTGTTTTCAGCATTTAACGCTTTCAGAACCAGAGCCGAGTGGCGAGTTGGTGAACGGCTGCGTACCTGTTAACCTCCGGTTAAATTTTTCCTTTGTTTTTTTTTTCCTTATCATTTAGACATGTTTAATAAATGTTTTGTTGTTTTTATATAACCAGTCTCGATTAATATTCATTGTTGCCGGTTATGTAACAATTGCTTCCATCATGCTATTGCTTGTACAATCTAGAGAGGTCTTTACACGATTGTCAGACTTTTCCTAATGAGGAAGTGAACTTAATTAAAGTGAAACAGTTCTCATTACTTTTACCAGATAATCTTTGACTGTAATTCAGCAATTCTCAATTCCCTGATTTTTCAAAAATCTCTCAAAATGCACCAGGAGTGATAGTGCCTCCACGACCCTCTGGGTAGAGAATATCAGAGATTTAATACTCTTGTGAGCTAAGGTTGTTAAGCACCTCAGTTTTAAGATTGCCCCTCACCTTGACTGGTCTTTTTATCATCTCTCATTAGTGGAAACAGTTCAACCTCAACTCTGGTATGCCCCCTTTGGAACTTATTTTTCAGTAAGATCATCCCTTACTTTTCTAAACCACAAAGAATAAAGGTCTAACATAAAAGGATAACCCTTTCATCTGAGAAATTAGCCTTCTGAATAAACTGTCTTTGATGTTAGCTCAATCTTTTAAATAAGAGATCAAAATTGTACAAGGAGTGGCTTCACCAACATCATATACCTCAGAAAGCTGAAACAGGCCAAACTCCCACAAAAGCTGTTGCTTAACTTTTACAGAAGCACAATTGAAACCATCCTGACCAACAACGCCACAGTGTGGTATGCCAGCTACACAGCCGCTGAGCAACAAGACCTGCATCGCGTGGGGAATGCGGCCCAGCAAATTGTCAGGATGGAGCTCCCAGGACTGGACACTGTCTGTTCCAGCAGACTCAGGAGGAAAGCAATCAGCATAACCAGAGACACCACACACCCCGGCCACTCCCTGTCTGACCCGCTGCCGTCCAGCAAAAGGTTCAGGGCACTAAAAGCCAGAACAAATAGACTGAGGAACAGCTTCTATCCCAGAGCTGTGGCCTCCATCACTCCACTCCCACAGAACAATGACTGAAACTGAGCACACATGGACTCAAATACTTGCACTAACGGCACCTTGTGCATTACTGTGATATTCTGGTGCTGCTGCTGCTTATATTCTGTAACTTATCTATTTAATACTGTTTTTCTATTACTGTCTTGTTTTTATCTACCGCGTTATTTAATTGCCTGAGAGGAAGCCAAACAGAGTTTCATTGTACCTATGTATAATGACAATAAAGATCATTCAATTCAATATACAGCCAACTAAGTCTGTGGTGACCATTGTGTCGATCTATCTCATCCCATTTGGCAATACTACAGCAATACTTTCCTAATTTTAAAATTCAACCTGCTAGCAGAGAAGACTGATAACCTTAACTACAGCAGTTGCAATCTAACCTACTGCATTTCGTACACAGCTAACTGGATCCTTCTGTGCTCCACTTCTATGCAATAGTTCTCTCTTTAGATAATAATTTATCTTCTAATACTGCCTACTAAAATGCATCACCTCGCATTTTCCAGCTAAATTTTCATTTGCCAAGGTCCTGCTCATTTCCTCAATTCCTATCCTGCTGAACCATCACGAACTGTGCAATGTCAACAGTGCTTTAGTTCATTTCACTATGCCAAGTTTATTCTTTTATTCTTTGTGCTGCAGATTAACTGTACTCCAAATCCTCAGACCATCCAACAAACCACTTATATAACCGAGAATTTTTATTTGTTTGCAGCAGTGGTTCAGAACAAGCTTGCTTGATTAAATAATGCATCCCACATTTGTCGTAAATAAGGACGAAATATTAGATTAAGCATTCAACTATTCTTTAATTGAAGTCCCATGCAGTATTATGTTTATGTGACCTGGAAAGAGCAGCTGAACCTGTGATTGAACTGCTACTGTATGACATTCGCCCATTTCTCCCGTAGCTAAACCATTATAATATTTAACCTCAACAACTTTATTGATGCTGGCTATCCCACTGTAAAATATAAAACTACAACCTGCAAATGCATCCTTAAATAGAAATTTAAACCTGAATTACCTTCATCACTGTTGGTTTGTTTTTTCTTTTTTTTCTGCTCTTCCTCAGCCTTTAATAAATAGACAAATAATGAAACTTAGTACTGGAATATCAAAATAACAGTTTTTATATCTCTCAATTTTAAAATTTGTAGGTCCCGGAGGCCCAATCAGATTGAATTTTAGCAGCCTTTGTCAGGTTGGAAAGGTCCATTGGAATAGTTTGTGATTTTAAGCAACTTAATTATGATTGTTCAGTTAATTGTTCAAAAGCCAGAGAGTGGAGAATCTGTGGAATTCGTTGCCACAGTCAGCAGTGGAGGCCAAGTGTATAATTAAGGCAGAGGTAGATAGATTCTTGATTGGTCAGGGAATGAATTGATACCAAAGGTAAGGCAGGAGATTGGGGCTGAAAGGGAAAAATGGATCAGCCATGATGAAATAGCGGAGCAGACTCAATGGGCCAAATGGCCTAATTCTGCTCCCACATCTTATGGTCTTATGAAAAGGTTTGCTTTCAATTAAGACTTACATACTGAGCAAGAGATTGCAACGGCTTTCTGAGCATGTTGAATGTTACTTTATCAATAAGTCACAATTGTGTAACATCAAGAGGTGGAAACAATTCAAGGTGCATCAATAACCTTAACATACATGGACAGTACATCAAGCACAGTGGTGTAGGAGTTAGATACACCATTTTACAGATTAATCTTGGCCTTAGGGACTGTATATACAGTGTTTGTACATTTCCCTGGTGTTTCAGTTTCGTTTACTATCTCAAAAGTGCTATGTTAATTACTATGATTTAACATGACTGTAAATTACCCCAATAATTGAGTAGCAACAAATTTAAAGGGGAATCGATGGCAAGTTTGACAGAATCAGTCACAGGGTAACAGAGATATGAGAGGAATGGAGCTGAGACATTCTACGGGGTTATTAATGGCACTAGTTAACTTTATAAAATCAAATATTATACAGCAGGGTGAAGTTTAAGAGATGATGGCTCCTAGTGGCGGCTCCTTTGTTTGCATCTTCAAAAACAGTTCTATTTCTATCTTTAGTATCTCTACTTTTCTCTTTCAGGGTTCTTTTGAAGACCCTGACCTGGAGTTACACACTGACTTTGGTTCTTTGCCAGAATGGGACCCGCTCTTGGGGTCTCGCGACTGGCTGCTATTCGACATACCAAGGATGCGACCCAGAAGACCAGCATGCCTTTGGGGTTCTGGGATTTTGTGGCTCTGGAGGTAGGCGTACTTGAGGTTGATGCCTCCACAGAAAATCACTGTGTTGTGGGAGACAGAAGATAGAAAGCAGCAAGCTGGCTGCGTGCCCAGAGATCCGAGTGCTTCGGGCACAGAGCTAGGAAAAAGCGACGCAATAGACTTTTAACATCGTAAATCAGCAAGTTGTTTGTTATGTTTCCCCTCTTGCTGTGAAACGGGGACACCTCTTTTTCCCTTATTAGGGAGAAAGAGAGCTTGTGGTATGTGAATTACTGGGTGAACGAGTAGTCCTTGGGGTACTGCAAATCTGCGACATTATTGATGCTTTGCTGCATGCTTGAGTGCTTGGTGGGGGGAACTGATGCTTTTGTGCTGGTGGGGGGGAATCATTGCTTTGCTGCTGCTTATGCATGGGAAGGGGAGCTGGGGAGGGGCTTTGGGGTTCTAACATTTAACAGTCATTCATTCTTTGGGACACTGCTCTGTTTTCAAGGATGGTTGTGAAGAAAGTAGTTCAGGATGTATATTGTATACATTTCTCTGACATTAAATATAACTTTGAAACCTCTGAGATAAAGAAACTTAGTAAATACAAATACAAAATAATCTGCAGATGCTGGGGTCAAAGCAACACTCACAACATGTTTCCACGGATGCTGCCCGACCTGCTGAGTTCAACAGACAATAGGTGCAGGAGTATGCCATTCGGCCCTTCGAGCCAGCACCACCATTCACTGTGATCATGGCTGATCATCCACTATCAGTATCCAGTTCCTGCCTTATCCCCATAACCTTTGATTCCACCAACTTTACGAGCTCTATCCATTTCTTTTTTGAAAGCATCCAGAGACTTGGCCTCCACAGCCTTCTGGGGCAGAGCATTCCATATATCCACCACTCTCTCGGTGAAAAAGTTTTTCCTCAACTCAGATCTAAATGGCCTACCCCTATTTCTTAAACTATGGCCTCTGGTTCTGGACTCACCCATCAGTGGGAACATGCTTCCTGCATACAGCGTGTCCAATCCCTTAATAATCTTATATGTTTCAATAAGATCCCCTCTCAGCCTTCTGAATTCCAGTGTATACAAGCCCAGTCGCTCCAATCTTTCGACATATGACAGTCCCGCCATCCCGGGAATTAACCTTGTGAACCTACGCTGCACTCCCTCAATAGCAAAAATGTCCTTCCTCAAATTTGGAGACCAAAACTGCACACAGTACTCCAGGTGTGGTCTCACCAGGGCCCTGTACAGCTGCAGAAGGACCTCTTTGCTCTTATACTCAATTCCCCTTGTTATGAAGGCCAGCATGCCATTAGCTTTTTTCACTGCCTGCTGTACTTGCATACTTGCTTTCAGTGACTGATGTACAAAAACACCTAGATCTCGTTGTGCTTCCCCTTTTCCTAACTTGACTCTATTTAGATAATAATCTGCCTTCCCGTTCTTACCACCAAAGTGGATAACCTCACATTTATCCACATTAAACTGCATCTGCCATGCATCTGCCCACTCACCCAGCCTGTCCAAGTCACCCTGTATTCTCATAACATCCTCCTCACATTTCACACTGCCTCCCAGCTTTGTGTCATCAGCAAATTTGCTAATGTTACTTTCAATTCCCTCATCTAAATCATTAATATATATTGTAAACAGCTGCGGTCCCAGCACTGAACCCTGCGGTACCCCACTAGTCACCGCCTGCCATTCCGAAAGGGACCTGTTAATCACTACTCCTTGTTTTCTGTCAGCCAACCAATTTTCAATCCATGTCAGTACTCTGCCCCCAATACCATGTGCCCTAATTTTGCCCACTAATCTCCTATGTGGGACTTTATCAAAGGCTTTCTGAAAGTCCAGGTACACTACATCCACTGGCTCTCCCTTGTCCATTTTCATAGTTATATCCTCAAAAAGTTCCAGAAGATTAGTCAAGCACGATTTCCCCTTCGTAAATCCATGCTGACTCAGACCAATCCTGTTACTGCTATCCACATGTGTCATAATTTCATCTTTTATAATTGACTCCAGCATCTTTCCTACCACCGATGTCAGGCTAACCCGTCTATAATTCCCTGTTTTCTCTCTTCCTCCCTTCATGAAGAGAGGAACAACATTAGCCACCCTCCAATCCACAGGAACTGATCCTGAATCTACAGAACATTGGAAAATGATTACCAATGCGTCTATGATTTCTAAAGCCACCTCCTGTAAGTACCTTGGGATGCAGACCATCAGGTCCCGGGGACTTATCAGCCTTCAGACCCAACAGCCTATCCAACACCATTTCCTGCCTAATATAAATTTCCTTCAATTCATCCACTACCCTAGGTCTTTTGGCCACTATTTCATTTGGGAGATTGTTTGCGTCTTCCCTAATGAAGACAGATCCAAAGTACCTGTTCAACTCGTCTGACATTTCCTTGTTCCCCATAATAAATTCACCCGCTTCTGTCTTCAAGGGCCCAATTTTGGTCTTAACTATTTTTTTTCCTTTTCACATACCTAAAGAAGCTTTTACTATCTTCCTTTATATTCTTGGCTAGTTTACCTTCGTACCTCATTTTTTCTCCACATATTGCCCTTTTAGTTACCTTCTGTTGCTCTTTAATAGTTTCCCAATCCTCCAGCTTCCCACTCGTCTTTGCTATGTTATACTTCTTCTCTTTTATTTTTCTGCTGTCCATTACTTCCCTTGTCAGCCACGGCCTTCCCTTACTCCCCATTGGATCTTTTTTCCTCTTTGGAACGAACTGATCCTGCACCTTCTGCATTATTCCCAGAAACACTTGCCATTGCTGTTCCACTGTCATCCCTGCTAGGGTACTGTTCCATTGAACTTTGGCCAGCTCCTCCTTCATAGCACCATAGTTCCCTTTGTTCAACTGTAATACTGACACTTCTGAGTTTCCCTTCTCCCTCTCAAATTTTAGATTAAAACTTACCATATTATGGTCACTACCTCCTAATGGTTCCTTTACCTCGAGGTCCCTGATCAAATCCGGTTCATTGCACAACACTAAATGTAGAATTGCATTCTCTCTGGTAGGCTCCAGTACAAGCTGTTCTAAGAATCCATCTCGGAGGGACTCCACAAACTCCCTTTCTTGGGGTCCAGCACCAATCTGATTCCTCCAGTCTACCCTGCATGTTGAAGTCCCCCATAACAACTGTAGCATTACCTTTGCGACATGCCAATTTTAACTCTTGATTCAACTTACACCCTACATCCAGACTACTGTTTGGGGGCCTGTAGATAACTCCCATTAGGGTCTTTCTACCCTTACAATTTCTCAGTTCTATCCATACTGACTCTACGTCTCCTGATTCTTTGTCATGCCTCGCAAGGGACTGAATATTATTCCTCACCAATACAGCCACCCCACCCCCTCTGCCCATCAGTCTGTCCTTTCCATAGGACGTATACCCTTGAATATTCATTTCCCAGGCCCTGTCCACTTGAAGCCATGTCTCTGTTATTCCCACAACATCAAGTTCCTCCAGCGTGTTGTGAGTGTTGCTAGTAAAAACAAATGCTTTCACAAATGCACAAATTTACTCAAAGAATCATACATTTATTCATCATTCCTGTTTCAGAAAGGTCCATTCACTTCATTAATCTTCCCTTGTAAAGAATTCCTTACTGCTTTCACCAGTCTTTTGGATATAATGCAACATTAGAAACTTCTTAGGTCAACTTGTTGATACTTTTTTGCCATTATCTTTATCTTAATATACTTAAACTGTTCTTTGGCTAAATTATATTAATCCTTTTCATGGACACCTATGAAAACTTAAGTTCACTCAATTAGAATACTTAAATTATCAATTGCAATACTGGTATCAATTTTTAGCCCTCAAGCAAACTATAACCAAAGAGAACTTACCTTTGTTTGTTGTGACTTGTAGTAATGGTAGAAAAAGAGATTGAAGTGCTTCTGACATTCTGGCTTCAGCTCATAAACACCATGCCCAGTTAACCCTGGTTTTCTAGAGAGAGCACAGCGGTCATGAAGCTCTTCCTGTGGAGTGTATATACAGTCCTCCAATACCCATAACAGTTACAAGCACTTTGAGGATGCAAATGTGAGTTGACTCTGCTTTTGGAATTCTGAGCAGATATTGATTCCAATCAGTCACCTCAACAAAGATCACTTTGTAAAACTGAAACTTTGCAGATTCAATCTGACATGCTGGAGAAGATTAAAATAATCTATAAAGATCAACTACATTGTGTTTTAGTGATAGGAAGGAACTTTCAAAGTACTTGAGCTCAAATTTGCATTGAAAGCAATAGAACAGCTCCATATAAATTTCTAGCCTATGGATTATAACAAACAGTTGGAAGGGGGCTGATGAGATGCACCCCACAGTCTAATTGCTCTGAAAGGAATTGTCTCTGGTGACCCTTCTTCTATTGATCAAGAGCATATCTTAATGAGGGTGATAAAAGTCCTAAGGTATGTGGAAGCAATATTTTAGAGTACCTATGAATGAAAATATTTCTAATTTTCCAAAAAGAAAATGACTTATAACTGAGAAAATTTAATTCTTCAATAACTAAACCAGCATATTAGCACCGAAAAAAATTAGCCTTTGCTCAAATAATTATACTAGTATATTCTACGGAAGTTTAGACTTACTTAAATGTAGCCACTTGATGTATAACTTTTTCCAAACCAGTTTCATTGTTCTCCTGTAAAAACATTTTGAAAACAGAAATGGCATTTTTGGATGCTTCCCCCAAAGGGTGGCTGATAATAATCACATTTTCATGGTGATCATTTACATCACTCACAGTATTTAAAATTGTACCTGATATTCTCCCAAAACAGTGTCATCACACAGGACAGTAGTAGATATAAAAAACACATAAATTGGAGATAGTCACATCAAAACGGCTTACATTTCTACTCTAATACACAAAATGCTGGAGGAACTCATCAGGTCAAGCAATATCCATGGATGAAAATGGACAGTCAACGTTTTGGGCTGAAACCCTTCATCACAACTCTTAACAAATTCCTATTTCCTTCATTAAAGCAGCCAGCAATGAGTAACATTGGCACTGATTACATCCTAAGCCAAAAAAAAATACACCAAACACCACAGGTATTAAGTACAATAATAAACTGGAATTTTAATTCAGGGTGCAATTACAATTGCAACAGATTTGTCAGGTGAGATCTCCCCTTCAGGAAACCATGATGACTTTGACCTACTTTATCATGTGCCACCAAGAAGTCTGAAACCTCATTCTTTATCATGGATTTCCAACCACTAAGGTTAGGCTAACTGGCCTGTTCTTTCTCCTGCCTGCCTCTCTCACCCATCTTAAAGAGTGGAGTAACATTTGCAATTTTTCAGTGCACAGGAACCATTCCAGAATCTGGTGGTTCTTGAAAGTTAACTACTAATGTCTCCTGCAATCTCTTCGGCGACCTCTTTCAGAACCCTGGGGTGTAGTTCACTACCCTTTCCAATCTTTTAGCTTCACAAACACCTTCTGCAAAGTAATAGCAACTGCACTCTCTGCCCCTGACACTCTCCAATATCTGGCATATTGCTAGTGTCTTCCACAGTTAAAACTGACACAAAATACTTAAGTTCATCCACCATGTCTTTGTTCCCCCATTAATACCTCTGATGGTGTCACATCTCATCACGAGTGGGTAAGTGTGCCTGACGAGGGTCACCAGTTAAAAATAAAACAGCTCATAAGCCATAACAGCATGTTAGTGCAAGGGGTTTTATTTAGTGCCAGGTGAAAAAAAGAGCAAAAGCTGCCCAAAAGTTGTGAAGAAACTAAGTGTTTACAAATAGACAAATGAAAACAAACACGTCAACAAATACACTCAAAAAACTTCTTGGCATGTCAACAAGTACTCTCAAAAACTTCTATAGGTGTACTGTGGAGAGCATTCTGACAGGCTGCATCACTGTCTGGTATGGAGGGACTACTGCACAGGACCAGAAGAAGCTGCAGAAGGTTGTAAATCTAGTCAGCATCTTGGGTACTAGCCTACAAAGTATCCAGGACATCTTTAGGGAGTGGTGTTTCAGAAAGGCAGCGTCCATTATTAAGGACCCCCAGCACCCAGTGCATGCCCTTTTCTCACTGTTACCATCAGGTAGGAGGTACAGAAGCCTGAAAGCACACTCTCAGTGATTCAGGAACAGCTTCTTCCCCTCTGCCATCTGATTCCTGAATGGACATTGAATCTTTGGACACTACCTCACTTTTTAAAAAAATATACACTATTTCTGTTTTTGCACTATTTTTGTAATCTATTCAATATATGTAATTGATTTACTTGTTTATTTATTACTGTTACTTTTTTCTCTGTTATGTATTGCATTGAACTGCTGGTGCTGGGTTAACAAATTTCACATCATGTCCCAGTGATAATAAACCTGATTTTGATTTTGACGTACAAGAATTTACCAATATACTTTCTCCATAACACACTTTGTTGTTAACTTTCCAATATAACCATTCACCATCAACAGCTCTCAGCAAAGCCAAACTGAGATATTAAATCTACCTGCGTAGGGTGTAGTGCATCTGCTCCCACAAACCTATGCATCATTTTAGGATGCCCCAAACTGTCCCTTGGGTCTTTTGGGGTCGTTCTGTTGTCTACAAACAGTGCGTGGAAATAAATGAAACTGTTTGGAATGTCTGTGTCTAGAATCCTTATTTGTATGAATTACAAACCAGTAGAGCACGTTAACTGAAGGAATTGTTTTGATTAACCAAGCTAGCAAATGTTTTACTGTTGGGGTGTGTAAATGGTGAACTCGCAAGAACTGCAGAATAGGAGGGCAAACTGTGTGAACTATGGGAGAGACTGGACCAGGGACAGAATAAGGAGGAGTGACTAACCGGGCAAAGGGGCAAGGTTAGTGGGAGAATTAGCAATGTCAACCTGTTCTGTTTAAGATGGCTTTGTGGCCACGTTTGCAGACAACATGAAGATAGCTAGAGGGACAGGCAGTGTTGAGGAAGTAGTGAGTCTGCAGAAGGACTTAAATAGAGTGGGCAAAGAAGTGGCAGATAGAATATACTGTAGAGAAGTGTATAGTCATGCACTTTGGTAGAAGGAATAAAGGCATAGACCATTTTCTAAATGTAGAAAAATTTCAAAAAAATCAGGGGTGCAAAGGGACTTGGGCGTCCTTGTGCAGGATCCCCTGAAGGTTAACTTGCAGGTTGAGTCAGTGGTGAGGAAGGCAAATGCAATGCTAGCATTCATTTCAAGAGGATTAGAATATAAAAGCAAGCTTTATAAAGCACTGGTAAGGCCTCCCTTGCAGTATTGAGAGCAGTTTTGGGCCCCTTATCTAAAAAAAGACGTGTTGGCATTGGAGAAGGTCTAGAGGAGGTTCACCAGAATGATTCTGCAAATGAAAGGGTAAATGCATGAAGAGCATTTGATGGCTCGAGGCCTGTACTTGCTGGAGTTTAGAAGAACGAAGGGAGATATCACTGAAACCTATTGAATATTGAAAGGCTTAGATGGAGTGGATGTTAAGAAGATGTCTCCTATATTGGGGGAGACTAGGATCAGAAGGCACAGATTCAGAATAGAGGGACTCCATTTAGAACAGTGATGAGGAAGAATTTATTTAACCAGAGGATAGTGAATCTGTGGAATTCAATGCCGCAGAAAGTTGCGGAGGCCAAGTCATTGGGTGTACTTAAAAGTGGAGATTGATAGGTTCTTGATTAGTCAGGACATCAAAGGTTACGCGTAGAAGGTCGGAAAACATGATTGAGAGGGATAATAAATCAGCCATGATGGAATGGTGGAGCAGACTCAATGGGCCGAATAGCCTAATTATTAGAATCAGGTTTAATATCATCAGCATATGTAGTGAAATTTGAAAATTTTGCGGCAGCAATAGAAAGTAATACATAATAGAGAAAAATGAACCACAGTATGACTATATTAAATAGTTAAATTAGTGCAAAAAAAATAGTAATATGGTAGTGTTCATGGGCTCAATGTCACACCACTCAGAAATCCAATGGCAGGGGGAAGACACTGTTTCTGAATTGTTGAGTGTGTGCCTTCAGGCTTCTGTACCTCCTACCTGATGGTAGAAATGAGAAGAGGGCATGTCCTGGTTAATAGGAGTCTTTAATGTTGGACACCACCTTTTTGAGGCACTGCTCCTTGAAGATGTCCTGATTATTACAGAGGCTAGTGCCCAGGATAGAGTTGACTAAGTTTATAACTCTCTGTAGCTTACTTCGATCTTGTGCAGTAGCCCCCAACCCCCCATACCAGACAGTGATGCAGCCAGTAAGAATGCTCTCCACAGTTAAATCTATATAAATTAGCGAGTGTCTTTAGTGACAAACCAAATCTCCTCAAACCCCGAATGAAATATAGACGCTGTCTTGCCTTCTTTATAGCTGCATCGATATGATGGGTCCAGGTTAGCTCCTTGGACATACTGACAACCAAGAACTTGAAATTTCCACTTCTGATCCCTCTAGGAGGAACGAAGCATTCCCTCATCTTACCCTTTCTGAAGTCCACAATCAACTCTTTGGTCTTACTGATGTTGACTGCAACACCACTCAACTATCTGGTGTATCTTGCTCCTGCACATCCCCCGTCGCCATCTGAGATTTTGCCAACAATAGTGGTATTGTCAGCAAACTTACAGATGGCATTTGAGATGTGCCTAACCACACAGTCATGGGTGTAGAGAGACTAAAGCAATGGACTAAGCACACATCCCTGAAGTGCCCAGTGTTGATTTCAGTGAGATGGTGATATTATTTCCAATCAGCACAGACTGTGGTCTTCCAAATTGCAATGGGTCCAGGTCTTTGCTGAGGCAGGAATTGATTCTAGCCATAACCAACGTCTCAAAGCACTTCATCACAGCATCCTGGCCTGCTGCGTTCACCAGCAACTTTTATGCATGTTGCTTGAATTTCCAGCATCTGCAGAATTCCTGTTGTTCATCACAGTATATGTTAGTGCTACTGGACGACAGTCATTAAGGCAGCTCACACTACTCTTCTGGTGTAATTATTGCAGGTCAAAACTTCCGACTGTAGCAATGAGAGATTGTAAATGTCTTTGGAAACCACCACCAGTTGGTTGGCATAGGTTCTCAGAGCCTTACCAGGTACCCCATCAGGACCTGTTGCATTGCGAGGGTTTACCCTCTTGAAAGAGGGCCTCCGAGATAAAGATCACAGGGTCACCGGGTGCTGCAGGGATTTGCACAGGCGTAGTTTTATTCTCCCTTGCAAAGCGTGCAAAAAAGGTGTTGAGCTTGCTTGGGAGTGAAGCATCACTGCCATTCATGATGTTGGGTTTTGCTTTGTAGGAAGTAATGGCCAGCAAACCCTGCCAGAGTTGACATCATCTCCAACCTTGCTCAGAACTGTTCCTTAGCTCTTGAATAGCCCTCTGCAAATCATACTCGGCTTTCTTGTAGAGACCTGGGTTGCCAGACTTGAGTGCCACAGATCTATCCCTCAGCAGACTATGAACCTTCTGCTTCATCCATGGCTTTTGATTTGGGTATGTATAGTATGTTCTTGTAGGCACACAATTATCCAAGCAGGCTTTAATGAAGACAGTGACAGCTGTGGCATACTTATTCAAATTCAAAAATGAATCCCTGAATACTGTCCAGTCCACCAATTCAAAGCAGTCCTGTAAGTGCTTCTGTGCCTTCCTTGTCCATACATTTTTGGTCCTGACTACTGGTGCTACAGTCTTCAGTTTTTACCTATATTCAGCCAGGTGTTTAGACTATCCAAAGTGTTTGGCATGGAATAGCATGGTAAGCACTCTTTGATGGTGGTATAACAGTGGTCCAGTGTATTGTTTCTGCTGGTACTACAAGTGACTTGATGGTAACAGAGACTTTTTCAAGTTGGCTCGGCTGAAGACCCCAAAATGATGGGGAAGGCATCAGGATGTGCTCTTTCATTGCTCAGTTTGTCTAGAGATTGTCTTTCATTAGCCTGAGGTGGAATGTACACCACAACCAGAATGATTGCTTAAATCTCACATGGAGGTAAAATGGACGACACTTGATCGCGAGGTTTTCCAGGTATGGTGAACAGGTCTGGGATACCACTGCCACATTTATACACCACAAAGAGTTGATCATTAAGCACAGTCCTCCTCCCCTGCTTTTCAAAGACTCAGCAGTCCTATCTTGGCGGTGTATCGTGAACCCATTGATCTCAATTGCTGCATCCAGAATGGAAAGGGTTAACCAAGATTCTGTGAAACAAGAGAGGCAAGTGGTCCTAATGTCCCTCTGATACATCGCCTTAGCTGAGATCTTCAATCTTATTTACCAAAGACTGTATGTTTGCAAACAAGATGGTTGGTATTGGAAGTCAAAAGATGTGCTTCTTTAAGTGAACTATTGGTTCAACTCAGCATCCCCTCTTCTACCATCTTAAGGAGAATCCGTGACCAGGGTCTGTTCGAGTTCTGTCAATTTTAAGTAATGATCGATTTTTAAAGTCACATTAAAATGATGTTATTAACTGTACAGACCTTAGATGTAGTTGTGGTTCTCAGCTGTAGTAGGCTGAAACGGGACTATTTGATGGTATCCATTATAGTTGCATGCACAAGTTGCCTTGTCGGTGGCGCCCCAGAAGCAACAATTATGCTCCTACGTCATATGGTCTGATAGCAATTCAATTGCTTTCAAATACTCTGAAGCAGCATGAGTTGACAAATGGTCAATATCAATGGAGGTACTATCTTTATCCTACTTTAAATATACAGCTCAAAGTGTCAAGAAAAATATTTGATGAGCTAGGTACACTCACGTTCTCAGGTAATAATTTTGCCAGTTCACTGTGAGGCATTGGTTCAATACACAGTAAATGGATCACCTCTCTGAGAGTGACATCATCTTTCATCACATGGCCTACTCCAGGAACATACCTCTCCCCTGCATGGAAACAAGATGTAAACTTATTAGTCTATGATGGTGGAAGGTTGGTATTCAAACTAATATGCCAACAGGTTAAAAGAATAGAATATCAATTACAGGCATAGATAGGGTGAATGCATACAGTCTCAACATAGAACCACATAGCAAGATACAGGCCCTTTGGCCCATGATTTTTGTGTTGACCTTGTAAAATTTCCTAGATCAGTCTAACCCTTCCCTCCTACAAAGCCCTCCATTTTTTCGATCGTAAATGTACCTCTTTAAGAATATATTTAATGTCCCTAATTTACCTGCCTCTACCTACACCCTTGCCAGTGTTCCAGGCAATAATCACACTTATTTTACCCCCCCCCCCATACTTACCCCTATCACCTTAAACTTATGCCCTCTCATATTAGTCACTTCTACCATGGTAAAAGTCCTTGGCTATCCACTTGATCTTTGCCTCTTATCATCTTGTACACCTCCATCAAGTCACCACTCATTTTCATTTGGCCCAAAGAGAAAAGCCCCAGAACAGATCCCTATAAAACATCTTGTTGACTTCCAGGCAGAAAACGCTCTGCCTTCTATGGGCAAGCCATTTGTGAATCATCCAATCAAGTGGAACTGGTCCTGTGATCAGTGAGGACACAAAGATCATTGTCAAAAGTGCAGTAGTCTCTTCCCTCACTTCCCATAGCAACCTGAGGTATATTCCATACAGCCCCAGGGCCTTGTCTATCCGAATGTTTTTCAAAGATTCCAACTCAACCTCCTCCTTAGCACTGATATGTTCCAGTACAGCAGCCTGTTTTACACTGTACTCACAAATGTCATGGTCTGGCTCACTGGTTAATACCAAAGCAAAATATTCATTAAGGACGCAATCACAAGGAAATCTGCAGATTCTGGAATTTCAAGCAACACATATAAAAGTTGCTGGTGAACGCAGCAGGCCAGGCAGCATCTCTAGGAAGAGGTACAGTCGACGTTTCGGGCCGAGACCTTTCATTGGGACCTGAAGAAGGGTCTCAGCCCGAAACGTCGACTGTACCTCTTCCTAGAGATGCTGCCTGGCCTGCTGCGTTCACCAGCAATTTTTATGTGTGATGTTATTCATTAAGGACATTCCCTACCTCCTCCAACACCAGGCACATTTTCTTTTCTTTCCCTAAACGATCCTACCTTCACTCTACTCATCCTCTTGTTCTTGATAGAAATGTGGAACACTATGGTTTTCCTTAATCTTACTCGCCAAGACCATCTTGTGCACCATTCTAGCTCTCCTTGGCCATTTTTAAGCTAGTTCCTGATGACATTGTAGCTCTCTTGAGTCCTGTCTGATCCTTGCTTACTAAATCTTAAGTAAGCTTTCTCCTTCTTCCTGACAAGATGTCCCATATCTCTTGTCAACCATGGTTCCTTCACCCTACCATATTTTCCCTGCCTGAAGGGAACAAAGCTATCTCAAACCCCATACAAGTGCTCCTTGAACAACTTCCACATTTTTGGTGTTGATTTCCTAGTACATCCGTTTGCAATTTATGCTCTCAAGTTCCTGCCTAATCGCACCATAATTTCCTCTCCCTTAATTAAATATGTTCCCATACTGTCTGCTCCTATCCCTGTCCAACACTATAGTAAAAGTCAGGGAGTTGTAATTAGTGTCTCTGAGAGAGATCTGATACCTGATCAGGTTCGTTGCCTAGAACCAGATCCAATTTGATCTTTCTTCTAGTCAGCTTGTCTACATACCGTGTCGGGAATCCTTCCTGCACACAGCTAACAAATTCTACCCCATCTAAATCGTTTGCACGAAAGAGTTGCCAATTAATATCAGGGAAGTTCAGGCCACTCATGAGAACCACCCTGATATTTTTGCACCTTTCCAAATTGTACTTACTAATCTGTCCTTTAGTGTTCCTTCTGTTATGGGGGGGGGGGGGTTTACAGAATACTCCCAATAGAGTGAATGCTTCCTTCCTGTTTCTGACTTCCATCCACAATGATTCAATAGAAAACCCCTCCATTACCTCCAGGATGTCCTCCCTTTGTGCAGCTGTGTTACCATCCCTGATTAGCTGTGCCATTCTCCCACCACTTATTTCCTTCCCTGTCCCTTTTGCAACAACTAAAACCCAGAACATCCAGCAGCCATTTCTGCCCTTGTGACAGACAAGTCTCTGTAATGGCCACAGTCCCATGTACTGAACTATGTTGCAAATTGATCACACTTGTTCCTGATACTTCTTGCACAAAAATAGACAAAATTTCAACCCTTACCACTGACTGCAATTTTACTCCATTAACTGCCTGCCATTACTCACAAGCTACAACTACAAGTAGCTGTACACCAAATGCCCCATCCTCTGCCCTGTCACTGATTCCCACCCCCCTGCCAAACTAGTTTAAATCTTTCCCAACAGCTCTGGCAAACCTGCCCACAAAGATACAGGTTGACCTTCACTAATCTGGCACCACTGAGACCTGAGGAGTGCTGGATTAGTGAAAATGCCAAATTACAGAAGGATCATATTAAGCATAATCAGTGCTGGATTATCGAAGGAACCAGATTACAGGTAGTCGGATTAGTGAAGGTCAACTGTATTACTCCCCCTCGAGTTCAGGAGTAGCCCATCCTTTATACACGTCATACTTCCCCAGAAGAGATCCCAATGATCCACAAATCCAAAACCATGCCCCTGCACAAATTCCTCAGTCACATATTCATCTACCAAATCATCTTGTTCTAACCTTCACTGGCACGTGGCACAGGCAGCAATCCTGAGATTACTACCATTGAGTTCTGCTTTTCAGCTTCCTACCTAGCTCCCAATATTCTCTTTTCAGATCCTTATTCCATTTCCTGTCCATGTCTTTATATCACAACCTCTGGCTGCTTACCCTCTCCCTTTAGAATGCTGTGGACCCAATCATCCCTGACCCTAGCATCTGGAGGCAACATACCATCCGAGAGTCTCATTCAGGTCTACAGAACTTCCTGTCTGCTCCCCGAACGACTAAATGTCCCATCACCACTACACTCCTCTTCTCCCCCGTTCCCTTCTGAACCAGGCTCAGTTCCAGTTATCTGGTCACTGCGGCTTTCTTCGGTAGGTTAACCACCCACCCCCACCAAACAGTACCCAAAGTGGTATACCTGTTATTGAAGGGAACAGCCATAAGGGTACTCTGCACCATCTGCCTATTCCCTTTCCCTCTCCCTCTCCTTACAGTCACCCAGCTACCTGCCTCCTGCAAGTTAGAGGTAACTAGCTCACTGTAGCTCTTATTTATCACCTCCTTATTTGGACATATGAGCTGAAGGTCATCCAACTTCAGCTCCAGTTCCCTGAGTAATAAGTTCACGCACATTTAGTTATCAAGCAGACAGAAGGTCTCTCACTTCTTTAGCTAGGCAAAGAAAGGAAGCTTACCAGAAACTTACCTTTGCCTCCACCTCTTCTTGCCAAAGCCCTGGGGGGCTCCACTCTGACACTGGCCACTCACACAATGATCACTTCGCTTAAACCCAACTTCTTTTTATAGAACTTTGCCAAATCCCTAATAAACTACAATATTTCAAGCCCACCAAAAAGTTCCAAGAGCTCAGAGTTTGTGCTCACCTCCCTCACCTCCAAACAAGTAACTGTTCGCAATACCTCAAGTCTGTCAAAAGTTCCGAAAAGCCCCACTCCCGTTTCAAACCTTGAGCTTAGCTCACTCACCTCCAAATAATTTCCCAGGGATGTGGAATCAAGAACTAGAGTCATCACAAACAAAAGAAAATCTGCAGATGCTGGAAATCCAAGCAAGACACACAAAACGTTGGCCAAGCAGCATCATGAAAAAGAGTACACCCAACGTTTCGGGCCAAGACCTTTCATCAGAACTGGGGGAGAAAAGATGAGGAGTCAGAGTAAGAAGGGTGGGGCAGAAGAGGAAGAACCACAAGGTGATAGGTGAAACAGGAGTGGGGGTGAGGGGTGAAATAAAGAGTTGGGAAGTTGATTGGTGAAGGAAATACAAGGCTGAAGGGGGAATCTGATAGGAGAGGACAGAAGACCATGGAAAAAAAGAGGGAGGAGCACCAGAGGGAGGAGATGGGCAGGTAAGGTGAGAGAGAGAAATATTAGTAGGCAATGGTGAAGGTGGGGGGGGGGGGGGCGCAGGGACAGCATTACCGGAAGTTCAAGAAATTGATGTTTATGCCATCAGGTTAGAGGCTACCGAGATGAATATAAGGAGTTGCTCCTCCAACCCGAGTGTGGCCTCATCGCGACAGTAGAGGTGGCCATAGATGGACACGTCGGAATGGGAATGGGAAGTGGAATTAAAATGGATGGCCACTGGGAGATCTCGCTTTTTCTGGCGGATAGAGTGTAGGCACTCGGCAATATACAGGAGGCCATACTGGGAGCACCAGATACAATAAGTGATGCTAGATTCACAGGTGAAGTAACACCACACCAGGAAGGAACACTTGGGGCCCTGAATCGTAGTGAAGGAGGAGATGTAGGGGCAGGTGTAGCATGTGTTTTGCTTGCAAGGTTGTGCCAGGAAGGACAGCAGCTGGGAGGGATGAATGGACAAGGAAGTCGCGTAGACCGCGATCCCTGCAGAAAGCAGAAAATGGGGGGGGGGGGGGAGGGGGAGGAGGAAAGATGTGCTTGGTGAGGGGACCCTGTTGGAAATGGCAGACTTCCAATTGAAAACAAGGAAAAATCTGCAGATGCTGGAAATCCAACCATTCCAATCACAAACAATACTGCCCTCAACTGCATCTCTTCCATTTTGCACACATCTGCCTTAGCCCATCCTCCCGCACCCCACCAGAGATAGGGCTCCTCTTGCTCTCAACGACCACCCCACCAGCTTCCATGTCTAGCACATAATTCTCCATAACTTCCGCCATCTCCAACGGGATCCCACTACCAAGCACATTTTTCCCTCCCGTCCACTTTCTGCTTTCCACAGAATCGCTTCCTACGTGACTTCCTTGTCCATTCGTCCATGGCCTCCTCCATTGTTGCGATGAGGCCACACTCAAGTTGGAGGAGCAACACCTTATATTCCATCTGGGTAGCCTGCAAACTCATGGCGTGAACATTGAGTTCTCAAATTTCCAGTCATTCCCCCTCCCCCAACCCTTCACCATTCCCCTTTCCCTCTCTCACCATATCTCCTTACCTGCCCATTACCTCCCTCTGGTGCTCCTCCCTCTTTTCTTTATTCTATGGCCTTCTGTCCTCTCGTATCAGATTCCCCTTTCTCCAGTCCTGTATCTCCTTCACCAATCAACTTCCCAGCTCTTTAGTTCACCCCTCCCCCAGCCTCCCTGTTCCACCTATCACCTTGTGTTTTTCCTCCCATCACTCCACCTTCTTACACTGACTCCTCAACTTTTTCCTCTAGACCTGATGAAGTGTCTCAGTCCGAAACATCAACCGCACTTTTTTCCATAGATGCTGCCTGGCCAGCTGAGTTCCTCCAGCATGAGTTGCAAGAACTAAAGTGCAAAGGCTTAAGGAGAAAAAAAGGCTTTAATAGAAATCTGAAGAGCAACTTTTTCACCCAGAGAGTGGTTAGTACATGAATGAGCTGCCAGAGAAAGTGGTTGAGGCAGGTACAGTAACAGCATTTAAAAGGTATTCAGGAAAGGATCAGAAGGATAAGGGCAAATGAGACCAGCTTAGATGTTGATCTTGGTTAGTATGGACCAGTTGGGACGAAGGGCCCATTTTCATTGTTTATGACTCAGGATAGAAAACTTGGACTGCAATTAAAATGTTACATAAATTCTGCATCTAACACATTAGAGCCTACACCAAATAGTTTTCAGGCCAAGAGTCATCTGCCTCTCAAGTGTATGTTGATTGATTAAATAAGAGGCTAAAAAAATCTTGCAGATTGAATATAATCTGGGGAAATATGAGAGTCTTGAAAGAATATAAAATCAGAAGTCTGTTTAGAGAAATTGTAGAATGCTGATGAACAGAAGGATCTCAGCATCTTCACTCAGGAAACAAAATCAGAACATTATTCCCTAGTTACCTACAAACAAGCCAAAAGAAATATTGACTCAAAGGTTTCTAACAAAAATAAAATAGGGTAGTCCTGCAGGCCTACATAGCATTGGTAAGACTAACCCTAGAATTAAATTTTCGTGCCTTTAACTGAGGATGAAATAACTGCAATACAGACAATTCACAACAGATTTTTATTTATTTAGAAGAAGAAGAAAGCCCTCAACTCCGAGTGGAGTCATTGGGACGCTGTCATGATGGCGTTTTTTTTAAAGCAGGCTTTCTTATTCTTACGAGGCCAAGTTGCTAGCTCAACGCTCAACCCAGCACGGATGGAAAGTGTGCAAGGGAGCCGGCTGGATTCGAACACAGGAGTTTGCTCTTTTTAAATTTAGCGATACAGCACGGAGTAGGCCCTTCGCTGCCCCAACAACCCCCTGACAAACCCCAACTTAATCATGGGACAATTTACAATGACTAATTAATCGCTAAGCCTTTGGACTATGGGAGGAAACCAGAGAACCCAGGGAAAACCCACGCATTCAAAGGCAAGGACTCGTTATAGAATTGCACCGGAATTGAACTCCAAACTCCAGAACATCTGAAGCTGTAATAGCAGCAGTGCCAAGGTTAATTAAGTTGATTGAGGGGGTGGGACTGTATTTGTGTTAGAAGAATTAACAGCTTCTTAACGAAACTTTAAGATTCTTGAGGGCACTAGTCAAGACCAGAGAGGATCTTTCACTCATGATGGATGCAAGAACAGAATGGCATAATTAGGTTTATTCATTTAAACTGAAGAGTCAGAATGTCCACTTTCTGAGGATGGACAATCTGGAAATATGTAGCTTAGAGTATGGTGGTGAACAAGCTTATATATCCAATGCTAGCAATTTTTAATGTAAGTAAAGGTTATTGAAAGCAGGTTATTGAAAGTGGCGTTGATGTCACTGATCAGATCTAGGCTCAAGAGAGGGACCATTTAGTATACTCTATTTAATGTTCTATACCATCAGCATAAGAGGGCTGTTGACTATACTAAGTTCTGCTCAATTTCTTATACTCTAATGCTGGTTTACAGTCTGCTATTGTTTTTCCTATCAGATATATTTAAACAAGTTGTTAATCTGAAGCATTAGCATGAGCCATCATCTATTAGTTTGAATTCATGCGACAAATGCTTTGTGCATCATCTGGTTTTTCACTGAATTGGATTCAGCTGGAACTCTAATTGGACTCATTTGTACATTACATTCAGCCTTTAATTAATAAAATGAAGTCTTACCAACAACCATAATAATGAGGTGGAGTAATTCATCTATTAAAATATTAGTCTGCTGGATTACATCCTGCAATATATAAAAGGCAATTAAAAACTCATTAACAGATTGGACAATTTTAAGTTAAGCTGTTTCATTGTTTTAATATATTAAATGACTCTCATGCAAAAATTGAGATTAAATACAAAAGTAAAACAACTTTACATTTAAACCAACTTCTTCCATTAAGCTGAGCATGTCGCTGAGTCAATCAGATACTGACAGAACTGCAAGTTACAGCTACCTGTTTCTTCTTTATCTACTCTACTTGATACTGTGCACAAAGGAAGACAGTTGTAGTTGCAGGAGGTGAATCATTCCAGCCCCAGAATGCCACTGGAAAAGTTCCCAGGGCAATGCCTTAAAGGTCCAATCATCCTCAGCAGTTCTGGATTGAAATGTTCTCTGATGATTGCAATATTCAACTCCATTCATGCTTTCTAATGTAGCATGGTACAAGGCAAGAACAACATTCATGCTGGGGGCGATAACAGCAAGTGACATCCACTGCCATACTAATACCAGGTAACAACCACCTCCAACAAAAGAATCTAAGACCATACATAGGAGCAGAATTAGGCCACTTGGCCCATTGAGTCTGCTATGCCATTCCAACAGGGCTGACTTATTATCCCTCTCAACCCCATTCTGCCTTCTCCCCGTAACCTTTGACATCCCAATTTATCAAGAAACTGCATTAAATACCAAACCTCTGCATTACGTATCCCAAATAATTTAGCCCTCAAAGTTGTCTGTGGCAACAACGTCCACAGATTCACTGCCCTCTGCTTAAATAAATTTTCCCTCATCTTGGTTCTAAATGGATGTCTATCTGAGTCTGTGCACTCTGGTGCTAGACTCCCCCACTATAAGAAATATCCTTGCCATATCCACTCTAACTAGGCATTTCAATATTCAATATTCTTCATTCTTCTAAACTCCAACAAGTACAGGCTCAGAGCCATCAAATGCTCATGTTAATCTTTCATTCCCAGAATTATTCTTGTGAACCTCCTCTAGACCTTCTCCAACGCCAGCACATCTTTTCTTATACAAGGGGCCCAAAACTGCTCACAATACTCCAAGTACAGTCTGACCAATATCTTAAAAAGCCTCAGCATTACATCCTTTCTTTTGTATTCCAGTTCTCTCAAAATGAACACTAACTTCCTTGCCACTGACTCAACTGCAAGCTAACCTTCAGGGAGTCTTGCAGAAGGACTCCTAAGTCCCTTTGCACCTCTGATTTTCTCCCCACTTAGAAAATAATCCACATCTTTATTCCTTCTACTAAAGTGTACGACCATGTGCTTCCCTACACTACATTCCTTCTGGCATTTTTTTGCCCATTCTCCCAATCTGTTTAAGTCCTTCTGCAGGCACTCTGCTTCCTCAACATTACCTGCCCCTCCACCTATCTTTGTATTGTCCGCAAACTTGGCTAAAAAGTCATCAATTCCTTCACCCAAATCATTTGACACATAACGTGAAAAGAAGCAGTCCGAACACTCACCCCTGTGGAACACAACTAGTAACTGACAGTCAACCAGAAGAGGTATATTTTATTCCTGCTTTTTGCCTCCTGCCAGGCAGCCAATCTTAGACCACAAGACATAGGAGTAGAAATTGGGCCATATGGCCCATCATGTCTGCTCCACCAATCAATCATGGTTGATCTTTTTTCCTTTCCTTAGCCCCACTCCACAGCCTTCTCCCTGTATCCAATCAAGAACCTATCAATCTCTGCCTTAAATACAAACAACAACCTGGCCTCCATAGCTGCCTCTGGTAACAAATTTCACAAATTAGCCACCCTCTGGCTAAAGAAATTTCTCCACATTTTGTTTAAAATGGACACCCCTCTATCCCGAGGCTGTGCGCTCTTGCCCTAGACTCCCCCACCATGGTAAACATTCTTTCCACATCTACTCTGTCTAGACTTTGCAATGTTCAAAAGGTTTCAATGAGATTTTCCCTAATCCTTCTAAATTCCAGCAAGTACAGACCCATCAAACATTCCTCATATGATAATCCTTTCATTCCCAGAACCACACTTGTGAATCTCCTCTGAGCCCTCTCCAATGCTAACACATCTCTTCTGAGATGAGGAGCCCAAAACTGTTCACAGTACTCAAGGAAAGGCCTCATCAGTGCCTTATAAAGCCTCAGCATCACATCCTTGCTCTTGTATTCTAGGCCTCTTGAAATGAATACTAACATTGCATTTGTCTTCCTCACCACCAACTCTACCTGCAAGTTAAATTTTAGGGTGTTCTGCACCACGAGTTCCAAGTCCCTTTGCATCTCAAATGTTTGGATTTTCTTCCCATTTAGAATATAGTCTGCATCTTTACTTTATACTACCAAAGTGCACGACCATGCATTTTTCCAGCATTGTATTTCACTGGCCACTTTCTTGCCCATTCTCCTAATCTTCAAAGTCCTTCTCAGCCTGTTTCCTCAACACTACCTGCCCCTCCACCAATCTTTGCATCATCTGCAAACTTGGCAACAAAGCCATCTGTTCCATCATCTAAATCATTTATATACAGCATAAAAAGAAGTAGTCCCAACACCGACTCCCGCAGAACACCACCAGACACTGGCAGTCAACCGGAAAAGGATCCTAAAAAGAAGTGGTCCCAACACCGACTATTATGATCACTGCCATTCTAGTACCCATGGATCTTCCATTCACACTAGTATCTTCCCTGTTAAGCAACCTCATGTGCAGCATCTTATCTTAGGTGTATAAGATGATGAGAGGCATTGATTGTGTGGATAGTCAGAGGCTTTTTCCCCCAGGGCTGAAATGGCTAACATGAGAGGGCACAGTTTTAAGGTGCTTGGAAGTAGGTGCAGAGGAGATGTCAGGGGTAAGTTTTTTTTAAAATGCAGAGAGTGGTGAGTGCATGGAATAGGCTCCAGCAATAGTGTTGGAGGCAGACATGATAGGGTCATTTAAGAGACTCCTGGACTGGTACATGGAGTTCAGAAAAATTGAGGGCTATGGGTAACCCTAGGTAACTCTAAGGTAAGGACATGCCTGGCACAGCTTTGTGGGCCAAAGGGCCTGTGTTATGCTGTAGGTTTTCTACGTTTCTATGTTTGATCAAAGGCATTCTGAAAATCCAAATAAACTTCCAATCTCCTTTGTCTACCTTGCTTGTTACAAGTACCCCAAAACTGCAACCTTAAGATAGACTCCAACATCTTTCCAATCAGCTAACTTTCCCATAATTTCTGTTCTGCCTTCTGCCCTTCTTAAAGAGTAGTGACAGTCGCAATTTTTCAGTCCTCCGGAACTATCCAGAGCCGTTAAAGATCATTAATCATGCCTCCAAAAAATCTTCAGCTTACTCTTTCAGAAGCCTGGGTTGTAGTTCCATCAGATACAGGTGTCTGATCTACCCTCATATTTTTCAGTTTCCGAAGCACTTCTCCTTAGTAATAGCAAAAACACTCACTTCTGCCCGTCACTCTCACATTTCCAGCATTCTGCTGGTGTCTTCCACAGTGAAGACTGATGCAAAATACTTGCGTTCATTCACAATTTCTCTGTCCCCCATTATTACATCTCCAGTGTAATTTTCCAGCCATCAACACTTACTGGTCACTCTTCATATATCTGAAAAACTTCTTGTATCCTCTTTTATATTATTGGCCAGCTTACCCTCATCTTTTCTCTCTTTTGGCTTTTTAGTTGTCTTCTGTTGGTTTCATAAGTTTCCCAATCCTTTACTTTCCAACTAATTTTTGAGATATTATATACTCTCTCTTTTGCTTTTATGAAAACATAAGTCTTCCCTTCTTAGTCTCATTCCCCTTTAGAATACTCCTTCATCTTTTGGAAGTATTTTGCCTGTGCCTTCCAAATTGCTCGGGAAACTCCAGCCATTGCTGTGCTGTTGTCATCTCTGCTCACGTCCCCTTCCAATCAACATTGGACAGCTTTTCTCTCATGCCTCAGTAATTTCCTTTACTCCATTTAGTACTGACACATTCGACTTTAGCTTCTCCTTCTCAAACTGTAGTGTGAATTCTACTACTTTTTGACATCTGATGGTCAAAAGGGCAAGATTACCACTGGAGTTCAAAACTGGATTAATTGGAGCACTCACATCAAAGTTGCTGGTGAACGCAGCAGGTCAGGCAGCATCTCTAGGAAGAGGTACAGCCAACGTTTCAGGCCGAGACCCTTCGTCAGGACACTGACTGGTCAGCAGAAAACAGAGAGTGGGAATAAAGGGATCCTATTCAGGCTGGCTGCTGGTTACCAGTGGAGTTCCACAGGGGTCGGTGATGGGACCGCTGCTTTTTACAATTATATCAATGATTTGGACTACGGTATTAAAGGATTTGTGGCTAAATTTACCCATGATAGAAAGATAGGTGGAGGACCAGGTAGTGTTGAGGAAACAGTGAGCCTGCAGAGAGACTTAGATAGTTTAAGGGAATGGGCAAAGAAGCGGCAAATGAAATACAAAGTTGGAAAGTGTATGGTCATGCACTTTGGTGGAAGAAATAAATGAGCAGACTATTATTTAGATGGGGAGAGAATCCAAAATGCAGAGATGCAAAGGGACTTGGGAGTCCTTGTGCAAGATACCCTAAAGGTTAACCTCCAGGTTGAACTGGTTGTGAAGAAGATGAATGCAATGTTGGCATTCATTTCTAGAAGTATAGAATATAAGAGCAGGGATGTGAAATTGAGGCTCTATAAGGCAATCATGAAACCACAGTTGGAGTACTGTGTGCAGTTTTGGGCCCCTTATTTTAGAAAGGATATACTGACATTGGAGAGGGTTCAGAGAAGATTCACAAGAATAATTCCAGGAATGAAAGGGTTACCGTATGAGGAATGTCTGCCAGCTCCTAGGTTGTATTCCCTGGAGTTCAGGAGAATAAGGGAGGGGATCTCATAGAAACATTCCGAATGTTAAAAGGCTAGATATGGCCAAGTTATTTCCCATGGTAGGGGATTCTAGGACAAAAAGGTATGGCTTCAGGATTGACGGACGTCCATTTAGAACAGAGATGCAAAGAAATTACTTTAGTCAGAAGGTGGCAAACCTGCGGAATTTGTTGCCATGAGCAGCTGTGGAGGCCAAGTCATTGGGTGCATTCAAGGCAGAGATAGATAGGTTCTTGATTAGCCAAAGCATCAAAGGGTATGGGGTGAAGGCAGGGGAGTGGGGATGACTGGAAGAATTGGATCAGCCCATGATTGAATGGCAGAGTAGACTCAAAGGGCCGAATGGCCTACTTCTGCTCCTATATCTTAATTCTAAGGCTGGAGAAATGCAGGTGATTCATTAGTTTCACTTTTATTGTTGGTGGGTCAAATTTCTGGGAACTCCTACCTAACAGCACTGAGGAATAACACTGCCACTACAGACTGGACAACAATTGATGAGCAATAAATGCTGAGTTTGCTGTTAACACTGATATCCCATGAATGATTAAAATAAGGGAAGAAGGGAGCTTTAAGAAAGCCAGGTTCATGCCTTTTTCACCTACAGAAGTGGAATATATTCAGCAATAAACCTGACTTCCTTGTGTTCACAACATATTGCTGGGAAGCACCTGGCTTACAAATGGGTTTCAAAACAGAACAAGGTCAAGTTCAAAAAAATCACTGGACGTGATGAATAATGATATACTTGGTTAGTATGGTTGAACATCACTTACTGTCCTACAAATTGTGAAGATGGTACAGGGAAGCTGCAAAGTTATACAGACAGTTAAACTAGTTGGAAAAGATTGCATAAAAGGAGAACTATGAAGAAATTCATGACATTGCCCATGTTGACATGAAAAATAAAACAGAGCATTTGTACTGAAAGATTGGAGAGCTGACAGGTAGAACAATCTAGTTGACCAAGCTAAATGTGAATCGAAGACGATGCCTAACATAAATACTGGAACTGATAAGGAAAGCTAACAGAATGTTAATTGCTAATGGAATTGAATACAAATGTCGATTATATTTGTGTATAGTCATACTTTATTGATCCCGGGGGAAATTGGTTTTCGTTACAGTTGCACCATAAGTAATTAAATAGTAATAAAACCATAAATAATTAAATAGTAATATGTAAATTATGCCAGGAAATAAGTTCAGGACCAGCCTATTGGCTCAAGGTGTCTGACCCTCCAAGGGAGGAGTTGTAAAGTTTGATGGCCACAGGCAGGAATGACTTCCTATGACGCTCTGTGTTGCACCTGGGTGGAATGAGTCTCTGGCTGAATGTACTCCTGTGCCCAACCAGTCCATTATGTAGTGGATGGGAGACACTGTCCAAGATGGCATGCAACTTGGACAGCATCCTCTTTTCAGACACCACCGTCAGAAAGTCCAGTTCCATCTCCACAACATCAGTGGCCTTACGAATGAGTTTGTTGATTCTGTTGGTGTCTGCCATCCTCAGCTTGCTGCCCCAGCACACAACAGCAAACATGATAGCACTGGCCACCACAGACTCGTAGAACATCCTCAGCATCATCCGACAGATGTTAAAGGACCTCAGTCTCCTCAGGAGATAGAGACGCCTCTGATCCTTCTTGCAGATAGCCTCAGTGTTCTTTGACCAGTCTAGTTTATTGTCAATTCGTATCCCCAGGTATTTGTAATCCTCCACCATGTTCACACTGACCCCCGGATGGAAACAGGGGTCATCGGTGCCTTAGCCCTCCTCAGGTCTACCACCAGCTCCTTAGTCTTTTTCACATTAAGCTGCAGATAATTCTGCTCACACCATGTGACAAAGTTTCCTACCATAGCCCTGTACTCAGCCTCATCTCCCTTGCTGATGCATCCAACTATGGCAGAGTCAAGAGAAACAAGAGAGTCCCCAGTGCTACTGATCACTCTGTCGGACACACAGTGTTGTAAGCACACGTACTGTGGTCTGCCAGTCAGGTAATCAAGAATCCATGACACCAGGAAAGCATCCACCTGCATCGCTGTCAGCTTCTCCTCCAGCAGAGCAGGGTGGATGGTGTTAAACGCACTGGAGAAGTCAAAAAACATGACCCTCACAGTGTTCGCTGGCTTGTCCAGGTATATAGACATTGGTGAGCATCACATTATATCATACGGAAATGGGCTGGAAAAAGTTCAGAGATAGTTTACTGGACAACACCTGGAACGACAGGGCTGTCTTACAAGGCTGAACTGGCTAAGCTTTTGTCTATTGGAGTTCACTTGATTGAAACATACATGACCATGATGGGTCTTGACAAAGTGATGTGCAAGAGATGCTTTATTTATTGGAGAATCTACAACTAGGGGCCACTATTTCCAATCAAAGATTGACTACTTAAAACAGATCTGGTGAAATAATTCTCTCAAAGAGCCATAAAACTTCCAAACTTTCTTTGTCAGAGCAGTGGAAGTAGGGTTTTCATTTTTAAGGCAGAGTTTGATACATTTCTGTTAAGAGGTACCAGGCATCAGTAGGAATGCGGAGATAAGCTCATTTAGATTAGTCATGATCTTATTAAACAATGGAGCAGGGTTGAGAGTCCAAGTTGCCTACTCCTGCTCCTAATTTGTTTGGCATATTCAAAGCTATATTCAATCTGCAGATAATAGACCTTACCTTATTTCGAGCAAATGCAGGCTTAGAAAAAACTTCAAATAACTCATATCTATTGAGTACAAATATTAGAAACCGATTTGGATCCATAATAGAGGCAGCAATCTGTAATATAAAAACAGATATCATTGATACCACAGTTAATAAGCAGAGCGAAAGTGGCTTGCGGCAGTCAACGCCCATTATTTACATTGTCTGTATTCATCCAGCTATACGATTTCTTAAGAAATCGGATGAACAATTCCTGGTTTAATTTAGGCAGTAACAGAAATCGCAACAATTCAAAAGGAAACCTTCAGGCTATATCAGATTCTATTTCACAGCAGCAAATCCATGTGATGAATAGCCCTTTGCAAAACTGCTAATCAGCTCAGCAACACTAATCAATGAAGAAAACATGTGCTTTTAAATTAATCCAACTCAACCCCAATTTGTAACCCACTGTACTTGCAGTTTTATAATGTAGATTTTGAACACAACTTAGAGGAAAGATGCATAATCAACCATAGTATTCCAATCTACACTAGGAAGGTCCAAGTTCCACATTACCACTACTCTATAGTTAGTAAACCTCTTAGTAATTTCTCTGATCCATATACCCTTCCTAGCAGCCGGTGGTGAAAATTTGGTGGCCTAGCAGTGAAACAGTACTTTAATTGTTTCTGAACCCTAACCATTACCTTTCCATACGAACATAGGGATACTACATCTACACTTACACTCTGGCCTTGCCAACCATCAAAGGACACAAACAATTATTTCTGGCAAAGCAGCAATTTACATAGGCACTTCTTTCAATTTAATGCACATCTCTGATGCAAATAACTGGAGAAACCGAATGCAGACTATCTCTATTCAGTCTGCAAGGGTGATGCAGCACTTCCAGTTGCCTGTCAAGTTAATTCTTCATCCCACCCTGACCTGCATCTCTACACTGCTTTCTACACTGCTCCAACAAAGCCCAATGGAAACTCATGATTAGTATCTGATCTTCTGTCCAACTTCAAGGATTACATATTCAATTATAAACAACCAATCTTTCCTGTTTTACAAGTTGCCAGCTATTGTAAAGACAAGTGACACACACAAGATGCTGGAGGAACTCAGCAGACCAGGCAGCAGCTAAGGAAAAGAGTGTAGTTGACGTTTCAGGCTGAAAATCTTCATTAGGACCGAAGAGAAAAAGATGAGTCAGACTTAGAAGGTTGGGGGGGAGGTAGGGGGGAGAGGAGGAACAACAAGGTGATAGGTGAAACCGAAGTAGGGGTGAGGGGTGAAATAAGAGTTGGGAAGTTGATTGGTGGAAGAGATACTGAGCTGGAGAAGGGGGAAGATCATGGAAGAAAGAAGAGTGAGGAGCTTCAGAGGGAGGTGATGTGCAGGTAAGGAGATAAGGTGAGGGAGAGAAATCGGAATAGGGAATGGTGAAGGAAATGAGGGGACATGACCAGAAGTTCAAGAAATCAATGTTCATGCCATTAGGTTGGAGGCTACCCAGACGGAATATAAGGTATTGCTCCTCCAATCTGAGTGTGGCCTCATCCATAGAGGGGGCTATGGATTGATGTATCAAAATGGGAATGGGAAGAAGAATTAAAAATTGCTGGCCACTTCGAAATCCTGCTTTTTCTAGTGGATGTTTCATAGGTGCTTGGTGAGCCAGTCTCCCAACCTATGTTGGGTCTCACCACTATATAGGAAACCACATCAGGAGCACCAGATACAGTAGATGACCCCAAAAGATTCACAGGTGAAGTGTTGCCTCACCTAGAAGGACTAGTTGGGGCCCTGAATGGTTGTGAGGGAGGTGGTATAGGGGCAGTATTGTCAAACATTGACTGTACTCTTTTCCATTGTTGCTGCCTGGCCTGCTGACTCCCTCCAGCATTTTGTGTGCGCTGCTTGGATTTCCAGCATCTGCAGATTTTCTCTTATTTGTAGTGCAAGGTCAATATGTGATACAGATAAGGAAGATCATTCAACACAGATACAAACTGTCTTGCTGAATATTTCCAGCATTCTCTTCTATTCTAGAATTCGAAGAAAAGTGGTGTTTTGTATCTCAGAATTCCAGCATGTTTATTTCTTTCCACTCTTTTCCTCTGCCCTCATTCACCTCCAGTCGGATCAGTTATCATTAACATTCACCTGACATCAACAGCATTTGTTACGTCAGATTTTCTTCCTCTTCACTCTATCAAATACATTTTGCCTCCATTCTCTATTCATAACTTCCTTTTGCAAATTAAAACACATTTGTTTCTCACTTTCCTAGTCTGGTAAAAGATCACCAGCTCAAACTCCACTTCTCTCCCCACAATTGTTCCTGATTCTACTGAGTACTTCCAGCATGATCTTTTTTTTTTAAATCATATTTCAGCATCTACAGCTTTATTGCTGTTTCTCATAGATTCTGCCCTTAACCCCTCAAGTATCTTGGCTCCCTCCAGCTCCTGAATCAATCCTGTCACATCCACTGTCTTCTTTAATTCCTGATTTTCTTTAACACCTTGCACCCACGTATATTTATACTCAATCTTGCACTTCCGCTGGGGTCTATTACCACAACAACATATGGTTCTTTTGACTAACTACCAGTAAATTTCTTTATTGAATAAATAGGAATATTCATATGTATAGCTTGCAAGTGACCACTGTACCTGTAACATAATTATGTCTTTGTCAAACATCTCTTCCCTCCACTTTACATTACGGTAGTGATACACCTTGAAGGGAAAGGAACATCAGTATTTGAACATTGGAACAGCATTTTAATATAATCATAACTTAACCAACTGATGAAAATTACTATAGCTCTTTCGAGTGATATAATTTTTACTACATTAATTTTGCACTGTAGTATAGGTTTAGCAAACCCCTATTTTACTTTAAAGTTTTGTTATATTCATTTACAGTTTACATAAATGAATCTCATCGAACACCATACTTCCCACTGGTGACATCTTGCAAATGAAAATTTGAATTAATTCCTCAAGCTCTGACAGACTCAAAGATATAAAAGTTGAATCCTTTTTGTTACCAGTTATTTCAAGGATTGAAGTATATTTCAATTATAAAATAGCGTAAGCAACTGGACAAGATTTACAGCAATTATTTGCTGAAATTTACCTGGCCAAATTAAAATTGAAAAGAATCTGATTTGCATTTTGTAATTTGATACCATAGACGGCTTCAATCTCTTCATTCTCAGATTTCAATGTTTTCACACTTTCAAAGTGACCTCTGCCTCACTTATTCCTGATAGTCAAGTCATTTGACTCCATCTGAAAATTCCTCACAAATACTCTCAAGATTTGAAACAGAGTGTAGTGGAATAATTAATAATATGTAATGATGATACATCCACACATGGCCAAGTTTATTGATTGAGGTACAGCATGGATTGGTCTTTCGAGCCATGCTCAGCCCAGCAATCCCTGATTTAATCCTAGCCTAATCACAGCACAATTTACAATGACCAATTAACCTATCAACTGGTACATCTCTACACTGTGGGAGGAAACTAGAGCATCTGGCAGTCACCGGGAGAATGTACAAATTCCTTACTGATAGTGGTGGGAATTGAACACTGGTTGCTGGTACTGTATAGCGTGCTAACCACTACACCACCACGCCATCCCTTACAATGTCCTTACTTATTTTCTTTTCTTATAAGTAGAATCTACCATCTGACATGCTCAGTAATTGTTTGTCACACAAGTAACAAGTCAATACATGACAATACCTGATTTACTAAGGAAAATCCATTTCTTCTCCACATTTCAGCCGTGACTTGAGACATCAGCACTAAGCAACGCAATGGGTAATCCATCAGTTTTTCTACATGAAATTCCGACTGCAAGAATTGGTACATTATATCGTCATCATCACCAAGAACATGCTTCAAGATACAACTTCCACTAAGTGAGTTAAGGTGTCAGATTTTGGGCAGTGGGTTTAATTATCTCTTGTATTTTTTGTTTTCTTTACTGAAGTTTCCATCCAACTGGCCTCTGCCACTTTGATCTGGGCCACACTTTCATCAGCCTGGTCCAACTTCAGTTGCCTTTATTCGAGTTTCCTGCTTAGGGAAGGATAGGCGGAGAGGCAGAGGGACAGAAAAACAAGTAGAAAGATAGAGAGACAGCGAGTGTGTGCACTCTCTGGGTGGGGGGGGAGAATGAGTGGGCATCTGTTCAACTTTGTATATGCAAGGGTTTGTCAACCAAGAAGGGAGGGGGTTCTTAAGTCTGGGTCAGGTCCAGTGTCAAGGACATTTGGACGAGTATTAGGGGTAGGGATAGAGTGGACTGGGACTCCAAACCAGGATAAGGAATATTAGGATAAGAGGTTGGAGGGGAGGGCAACCTTCATGGTGAGGAGCATTAGGAATAGGGTTACACATTCTACCAACTATCCCACTAGTGCTAACATAAATATCAATGCTGTACAAGTTTACATTCATACAATTTATTCTGACATTTTAGTAAATCCAAGTTCATAACTCAAAAATTGCTAAGAGATAGTAAATATATTAGGGGTAGGGTGTTACCATGTTACATAATAACCTTCCTCATTATCAGCTAGGGAAGGTATTTTTGTTTGTATTTAAACGACAAACCCTGCCAGTGCTCTAAATTCGGAAGTTACAAAACATTTTTGAATTTCTCAAGTGTCTATCATAAATACCACAGTAAAATGACAGAAATACCAAAAAAAGACAGAATTATAGATGATGGATATTGCTGTTTACTTACTGGTGGTACAAGCTCCTCGAGCTTGTTAATTGCTCCACTCTTGCTTAGGTGCACATGCAAACCTAAAACACAAAGCAATGTTTAAGAAACTGTAGACGAATAGTTGTGAACAAAGCAGCTTTGCACTCTATTAGATCATGTCAGTTTCAATGCAGATGTTAATTTGCCCAAGTACTACATAATACTCAACATGCTCCTGATGTAAGGTGCTTCAGTAATTAAACTAAGTTCAAAGTAAATTTAATTATCAATGTACATATTTATCATTTTCTTGCGGGCATACTCAACAAATCTATAGAATAATAATAACCATAACAAAGTCAATTAAAACCACACTAACTTGGGCATTCAACCTGTGTGCAAAAGACATCAAAAAGAAAGAATTAATAATAAAAAATAAGCAATAGCTATCGAGACCTGAGATGAAGAGCCCTTTGGACTGATTGTGGGAACATTTTAATGATAGGCAAGTGAAGCTGAGTGAAGTTATCCTCTATGGTCAAGAGCCTGATAGTTGAGGGATTAAAAACTATTCCTCAATTTAGGCTCCTGAGACAGAAGTTTGAATCTTACAATAGCTGGTGGGGAGTTTAAAATTCACAAAACTATTTGCAGCTAGTATCAAAATCTAGCATCAGTAAAATTGTACAAAACAATTCTGCTTCACCAATGCTTATTTTGTCTGGTTTGTATGCAACTCCAGACCCACCACTGTGGCTACTCTACCAAGATACAAATTCCATTTTGGTAGCCACCATTTATTTCCTATCCCTAATGATCTGATTGAAACATACAAAACTGTTAACTAGGTGGATGCAATGAAGAGTGTTCTCTGGCCGGGTAATCTGAAGCTAAGAGGCCGTGCCTCAGACTAGGGGAAAACCATTTAGGACTGAGATGAAGAATAACAACTTCTTCCAGTGGGTGGGATTTGGGATTTTCTATTGCGGTAACTGCGAAGGCCGAGTCATTCATAGATTTGTTTAAAATTAAAACTGAAAACTAACAGGTTTCTGGATATCAAGGAAATTAATAGGTAGCAAAGAAAATAGTGTTCTGAGGGAAATTGAGATCAATGGTCCATCTCGATACAAGAGGCCTGTTCAATAGTCTTATAACAGCAGAAGAGAAGCTGCCCTTGAGCCTAGTGGTACATGATTTCAGGCTTTTATCATCTTCTGCCCAATAGTGGGTGGGTGGGGGGAGGTGGGGAGAGCAGAGAGAATCCCCGAGATAGGATGGGTCTTTGATTACGTTAGCTGCTTTATAAAGGCAGCAAGAAGTGTACACAAAAGTCCATAAGACCATAAGACAAAGGAGAAGAAGTAGGCCATTCGGCCCATTGAGTCTGCTCCACCATTTTATCATGAGCTGATCCATTTTCTCCTATTTAGTCCCACTCCCCCACCTTCTCACCATAACCTTTGATGCCCTGGCTACTCAGATACCTATCAATCTCTGCCTTAAATACACCCAATGACTTGGCCTCCACTGCTGCCCGTGGCAACAAATTCCATAGATTCACCACCCTCTGACTAAAAAAATTTCTTCGCATTTCTGTTCTGAAAGGGCACCCTTCAATTCTTAAGTCATGCCCTCTCGTACTAGACTCCCCCATCATGGGAAACAACTTTGCCACATCCACTCTGTCCATGCCTTTTAACATTCGAAATGTTTCTATGAGGTCTCCCCTTATTCTTCTAAACTCCAAGGAATACAGTCCAAGGGCGGACAAATGTTCCTCATATGTTAACCCTCTCATTCCCGGAATCATTCTAGTGAATCTTCTCTGTACCCTCTCCAACGTCAGCACATCCTTTCTTAAATAAGGAGACCAAAACTGCCCACAGTACTCCAAGTGAGGTCTCACCAGCGCCTTATAGAGCCTCAACATCACATCCCTGCTCCTATACTCTATTCCTCTAGAAATGAATGCCAACATTGCATTCGCCTTCTTCACTACTGACTCAACCTGGAGGTTAACTTTAAGGGTATCCTGTACAGGGACTCCCAAGTCCCGTTGCATCTCAGAACTTTGAATTCTTTCCCCATTTAAATAATAGTCTGCCCATTTATTTTTTCTGCCAAAGTGCATAACCATACACTTTCCAACATTGTACTTCATTTGCCACTTCTCTGCCCATTCTTCCAATCTATCCAAGTCTCTCTGCAGACTCTCCGTTTCCTCAGCACTACCAGCCCCTCCACCTATCTTCGTATCGTCAGCAAACTTAGCCACAAAGCTATCTATTCCATAATCTAAATGGTTGATGTACAATGTAAAAAGCAGTCCCAACACTGATCCCTGCGGAACACCACTGGTAACCGGCAGCCAACCAGAATAGGATCCCTTTATTCCCACTCTCTGTTTCCTGCCAATCAGCCAACGCTCTATCCACGTATGTAACTTTCCCGTAATTCCATGGGCTCTTATCTTGTTAAGTAGCCTCATGTGTGGCACCTTGTCAAAGCCCTTCTGAAAATCCAAATATACAACATCCACTGCATCTCCCTCGTCTAGCCTACTGGTAATTTCCTCAAAAAATTGTAATAGGTTTGTCAGGCAGGATTTTCCTTTAAGGAATCCATGCTGAGTTCTGCCTATCTTGTCATATGCCTCCAGCTACTCTGTAACTTCATCCTTGACAATCGACTCCAACAACTTCCCAACCACCGATGTCAAGCTAATAGGTCTATAATTTCCTTTTTGCTTCCTTGGCCCCTTCTTAAAAAGCAGAGTGACATTTGCAATCTTCCAGTCCTCCGGAACCATGCCAGAATCTATCGACTTTTGAAAGATCATCGCTAATGCCTCCGCAATCTCCACAGCTACTTCCTTCAGAACACAAGGGTGCATTCCATCTGGTCCTGGAGATTTATCTACCTTTAGCCTATTCAGCTTCCTGAGTACTTTCTCTGTTGTAATTGTGACTGCGCACACTTCTCTTCCCTGCCACCCTTGAGTGTCCGGTATACTGCTGTCTTCCTCAGTGAAGACTGATGCAAAATACCTGTTCAGTTCCTCTGCCATCTCCTCATCTCCCATTACAATTTCTCCAGCATCATTTTCTATCGGTCCTATATCTACTCTCACCTGTCTTTTACTCTTTATATACTTGAAAAAGCTTTTAGTATCCTCTTCGATATTAAGTCAATGGAAAGGAGGCTGGTTTGCATGACGTACAGAGCTGCAGCCACAACTCCCTGCAATTTCTTGCAGTCTCCGGCAGAGCCTAAACAAACCATGGTCCAGCCTGCATATTATAAAAATTGGTGAGGGTCAACAGGGGCATGCTGAACTGTTTTAGCCTCCTGAGGAAGCCAAGACTTTCTTGGTCGCCGTATCTACTTGACTGGACACAGGACAGACTATTGGTGATGTTTACTCCTAAGAACTTGAAGTTCTCGACCTCTGCACTATTGATCTAAATAGTATCACCCCAGTTCCTAAAGTCAACAACCAGCTCTTTTGTTCTGTCGATATTGAGGGAAAGGTTGTTGTCATGGCACTGAGCTCTATCTCCTTCTTGAGCTCAGACACTTATTTGAGATTTGGCCCGTTACAGTGGTGTTAACTGCAAACTCGCACAACAGAGATGATTGCATAGGGAGTAAAGAATGGCACTAAGGACACAGCTTTGTGGGGCATCAATGTTGAGGATAATCATGACAAAGGTGCTGCTGTCTAACCTTACTGATTGTACACTGTTGGTCAGGAAGTCAAGGATCTAGTTGCAAAAGGAGGTGCCGTATCCTAGGTCAAGGAGTTTGGAGGTGAATTTGTACTGAAGGCAGAGCTGTAGATAAGCGATTGACTTTAGTGGCTTTATTATCCAGATCCTCTATGAGTTTAGGGCCAGTAAGGTGGTGTTCACTATGTACCTGTTTCAGTGGTAGGCAAATTGCAGTGGGTCAAGGTTGCTTGGGAGGCTGGAGTGTGCTTTGACCACCTCTTGAAGCAATTCATAATGGTGAGCATCGGAGATACAGAATGGTAGTCATTAATGGCATATTACATTGGTAGCAGGGTGACAGTGGTCTTCTTAAAGCAGGTGGGAACTTCAGACTGAAGCAAGGAGAGGTTAAAAGTGTCTGCAGATATCATCAGCAGCTGATCTGCACAGGAACTAAGGACATGGCTGGGACTTCAACAGGGTCAGATACTGGCTGGTGGTTCACTCTCTGGAAGAATGATGTGATGACTCTGGGGACAGGTGCACTGGAGGTTGTCAGGGAGGGTGATGACACAGGAAGTGATGCATTGTTGTCAGTGATGCTGCTTAATTTAACTTCATAGCTCATATAGCCTTGCTACAAGTTATGGTTGGTCTAGGATTTGATTTTGAACTAGTATCATCTCTTGGTATTCCTGATAGATTTACTAGAGTCATAACTCAATCTTTTGTATAGCTCAGGGTGATCCATTTAGAATGCCACAGACCTGATCTTCAACAGGAAATGGATCACCCAGTTAACCAATGTTTTCTTGTTTGGAAACACCCAGACTGACCTCTTTTGAATGGCTTACTCTTGCACAAATGGGAAACATTCTTATGTTCTAATTGGAGGTGTGTAGCGTTTTACCTTCATGAACTGCCGTAGTCCTATCGGTGATGGCAGTGCTGCTGGGTAGGAGTTCTGGATTTAGACCTAGCAGTGATGAAGAAAATGTGGTATCTTCCCAGCTTGGCTAAAATCTTACACATGGTGCTTTCTATTTATTTACTTAGAAGTGCAGCGCTAAATAGGCCCTTCCAGCCTTGTCCCCAGCAATTTAACCCCAGCCTAATTCATGAGACAATTTACAAAGACCAATTAACTAACTACCCGGTATTCTTTGGACTGTGGGAGGATACCCATGCATTCCAGAGGGAGGATGCAAAAACTCCTTACAGATGATACCAGGTTTGAACTCCGAACTCGAATGCTCTGAGCTGTCATAGTGTCGTGCCAATGGCTATGCTACCATGGCAATATCATGCTCTTCCCACTCGGCTGCTGCTCGTGTTGCTTTAATTGATAAAGGTTCTTGGTTTCAACGGTACTGTCAACGAAGTCTCAGCATGTAATTTCAGCACATTTTGTAGACAGCACACTACATCTGATTTGGGGAATGAACGAATGTTGAGGGGATGTTTAGGGATGAACAATAAATGCCAGTCTGTCCAGTATTGCCCACACTCTGAGTATTACTAATCAATACCACTCCCACCAGAACCAGCAGCTTGTATCATAAATAATTTTTAAATTAGATTACTGTATTGTAATTAGTCCACGTACTCCACATTATTTGAGATGTTTATGTAAATTATTTACATTTCTACCTATTATTTACACCTAAACACTCAAAAACACAAATAAAAAGACACTCACAGTCACTATAGCTAATAAATAAATAAATCAGTCTTTCCAAAACTGATCTGCACCTCAAAGTGCCAGAACTAATACTTAGTTAAATTTCCAAATCAAGGGTTTAGTCTTCCATCACAAGCATAGGTCATAAAGATATAAGCCACGTACAAGGTTCCTAGTGTAGTTTTGTCTCTCGTGAGTTGGCTAATCTCAGTCAAGATATAGTAGTATGTTACAGCTATTTTGGGAAAAGGCAAAGAATGGAGAAAAAAAATCTCAACTAGGATACTCCTTTAAAATTTGTTGAGAAACTTTAAGATTAAGAGGAATGCCAACTGGGAAGGTATTGCTAAGAATCAGCTCTAAATAGCAATTTCAATACGTCAAGGTGGTGCCGACTGTTCTGTACTTTGTTCATTATAAAGGACCCTCTTCCCATCTCTTACCTAATGTGAAGCTGCCCATTAGTAGAAAATATTTCTAATGCCAATAAAAAAGTAGAGCATTTGTTTTGTCACTTGCAAGACAGTTGTATTAGCCTATCATCTAAACTATCCAATTACACTTCCCTTTATTGCATTTTTTTTTAATAACAAGGGTCTGGGAACAACAAATCGGAGATGTGACCATAAATTGGTTGCATAGGCTGAAAATAATTAGAAAACCAATAAGGCACAATTTCAATATATAGGCATTTTTTCACCCAAGGGTTGGGACAATAACAATATTTCTATTAATTGCCTTGTTACTACATTCAATAAATTGTAAATAATTGAAAACATCAATGCCATCATAGTCTTCTGTGGAATTATTAGATAATTAACATAAATTTACTGGCATGTAAAAATCAGTATAGAACAACATAGTGGACTGCCTCAACTAATCAGGGTTCTGGTGAATGGTCTCCATTTGAAAGAGGCACAATGTATTTTAATCCATGTTACTGGGAACTGGATAGTCCCCTTCACGTTGTTGCCATATCATAGTAGTATCCAGAGTACTCAATCTCGCTGCATTCAAGCCTGTGAGGCAATTTCCTTAAACCAACCTGCAAGGAGCCTGGATAAGGGAAGGTGAATACTGACAGACTCTCGTGATACCAAATAGCGTTTCAAGCTGATGGAGTGACCACACAGAGTCAGAGTGTTGTACTGCCTCCTTGCATTGCGTTGACTGCACTCATTAGAACACTGGGACAAAACACGGTGGCACTCCTTATAAGCTCGAAGTAGAACTTGTTCCTGCATGTAGACATAAGAAATAATATAAATAGAAGGTGTAAGCTTCCAGCTCATTAAAGTCTCCTCTATTTCCTGTAATTTTGATCTCAACTTTACTTTCCTTTTCTATCCCACTCATATCCCCCTTTTACCTGTTTTACATTGGTGATATAGCAGTGTAGAATGCAAGCAGTTTCAAACTCCTGGGACTGCACATCACGCACAACCTCTCAAGGTTCTAGAATACATCTGACATAAGAAACTCAGCAAAGCCTCTACTTTCTGAGGAGACTGAAGAGACCTGAACTTTGTACATCCATACTCACGTCACTCTAGTGTTGAAAATCCAGACAAGCTGCATCACTGCTTGGTCCAGAAACTGCACTGTAGCAGCCAGGAAGGCTCTGCAAATGGTAGTCAAAACTGCCCAACGCATTATTGGCACTCACCATCAAGAAATGTGCCAGAAAAGGGTCAGTAACATCATGAAGGATCCCACCCACCCTGGTTGTCCAACTTCGATCGAGTTCAGTTCATTGTCATCCAACCAAACACATGTATATCGCCAAATAACATTCCTTCAGATCAAGGTGCACAACATAGTACATATAACTCACACACATAACACAAAGTAATATTACCACAAATAAATTAACAAATAATAAAGTGCATATACAAGTTAAAAAATAAACAGTATAACGCTACTGGCAATGTATACATGATGAGACCTGAGTGGTGGCAGGGGGTTACAACCTGGGGCAGGAAGCAGTGTCCCTTCTTAAGGTTCTTGCCCTAATGCTACAGTACCTCCTGCCTGATGGTAGGGGGTCAAAGAGATTATTGAACAGATGGGAGGGATCATTGACAATACCAAGGGCCCTACATACACAGTGCTGCTGATAAATATCTCTAATGGGCGAAAGAAAGACTCTGATGATCCTCTCAGTAGTTCTTGCAATCCTCTGCAGGGACTTGTGGTCAGATGCCTTGCAATTCCAGTACATGACTATGATGCAGTTGGTCAGGAACTTTCGACAGTGCTCCTGTGAAAATCGGGTGGGAGGGGAGCCTTACTCGCTTCAATCTCCTCAGGCATTGGACAATGCTGTGCTTTCTTGACCAAAGAGGTGACGTTGAGGTACCAGGTGAGATCATCCATTATGTGCACTCCCAGAAACTTGGTGCTCCTAGCTCTCTCCATGGAGGATCCATGTATGTGCAATGAGGAGTGACCAGCCTCCTCAGTCCCAACACACTGCAAGTCATCCCCATAATCACCAAGGTCCTTTTCCATAGTGAATACTGAAGCAAAGTATTCAGTAAATTCCTCCACTACCTCCTCCAGTTCCGTACACACTTTTCCACTGTCACACTTCATTGGTCCTATTCCCTCACGTCCTATCCTCTTCCTGTTCACATACTTGTAACACCACTAGTCACGACTGCAAGTTGCCTCCTGCCAATCAGACACTGCTTTATCGATGCTAGAATCTTTCCTGTAATACCATGGGCTCGTAGCTTGTTAAGCAGCATCATGTTGTGCACCTTGTCAAAGGCCATCTGAAAATCCAGGTACACAACACCAACCGGTTCTCCTTTGTCTATCTTGCTTGTTATTTCTTCAAAGAATTCCAACAGATTCGTCAGGCAAGATTTTCCCTTGAGGAAACCATGCTGACTACAGCTTATTTTATCATGTGCCTCCCTGAGGAATGCTGTCTCATTCTGCCCTGCAGAGCTGATGCATGGTTAGAATGACAATAAAGTTTTTTGAATCTTGAAATACCGAGACCTCATCCTTAATAATTCTCTTCATGGTTATTAGGGAGATCTGGACTGGAATAATTTTAATGAGATAACTGATACCACTCACAAGAATAACGTTCTAATTCCTACTTGACTAAAATTTTTTAAGAGGCTATAAGCAACTTTGGAGCATTATGAAGTTGTGTCAAGTATAACAAACATCTGTTTTCCTTCAAATTCTTTCAAGGCCCTTAAAATCTAATCTCCCTTTAACAATAATAGGAGAGGGGAGCAGCGTGCAGGGGATTTAAAAGATTTCTCATGGTAATGACCACACAAGTCTTAACGATGGACATTTGAAACCAAAATAAAACTACAATAGAAGTAACAAGAGTAGGAGGAACTCAGTGGTCAGGCAGCACCTGTGGAGATAAAATACACAGATGATGTTTTGGGTTGAGACCTTTCATCTAAAGTGGTTTACATTTCACGTAAAGTGGGAGGAAAGAATTTTAAAGGGGATTTCTAGAGATTTTTATTTAAATAGGTAGTGTATTTGATAACTGGAGCACACTGCCAGAGGTGGTAAAATCACTGTGTTTTAGATTATTAAGCAGATATTTAAATAAGGCATAAAAGGATATGGTCCTAACACTGGCAAATGGGAATAGTGCTGTTGAGCAAAAAAATTTAGCATGGATGTGGTGCCAGTCTGCTGAAAATCTACAAACATCACCTGATCTCCGCACGAACCCTGACCTTTACTTTTGTTCTTTCTGCTCCACCCTTTTCTTTCTGACTTCACACTCATCTCACTTCTCATTTCTCCCAGTTCTGTTTAAGGATCACCAAACGAAGGGCTAATTGTTTCTCTCTAGAGATGCTGCCTGACCTACAGAGCATTTACATCATTAAAAAAAAATTCATGTCCATATTCGTGGCAAATATTCCTGTGATCAACTAATTTCCCTCTACTGGTATAATTTCAAAATAATCAGTAAATTGGTAAAATCTCAGTTCAGAAGTACCTCTCCAACCACTGCAAATCCTCTCAAAAATGTAAAACAAGAAAATCTGCAACAATGTATGTCAAATGTATGGAGCAAAAGAAGAACACAGTCATACAAAATTGACTATTGATTAACATGACCCATTAGCATAGCACAGCTATCGCATACAGTTTGTAAAGAGTTTAGCAGTGAGAGATATTCTAAAGGTAGGCTCTCTTACTGGGGCTAGAGCTACATTAGTACCTTGTACCTTCCTGATTAGATCAGTGCCTCATAATCATGGTATCTGAAAATCAGCCTCTGCTTAATCTAATCTCAGGGTTCAGAACATGTTGTTAATTAGCTTTACTGCAGCAGATGGAGTTTTGAACATTTATTGTGGAATATAGATAGTCAACCTAATTATATTCTACAATGAGTGGCTGACATATTCTCAGAACTTATCCAGTCCTGGATGGAGGGAAACAGCTTACATTTGTTTTTTCTTTCAACTACTGTGGCACAGTAAATGGGAAGCTTATGAACACAGATAGAATCACAGTACTTACATCAGATGCACACCACTCCCGAATCATGGACAGAATACATTTCAGAAGCATTTGGATATTGAATGCTTGTACCCACTCTGGCTCTATCTCAAGGTGTTGCCCAATCTGGCGGCTCACTGGCTCCATGTTCTGCATAAAATTAACCAGTTCACTTTTTGTTCCAAAACAAAATGAATTAATTCCTTCAAAAATGCAACTTTCTTATTCACGCATACAAACAAAGGTTACTGACAAACAAAACAACAATCTTCTTTCTCAATCTTGAATCACATTGATTAAGATAAATATTAAAAAGTTCCCAAAGTTGCTTTTGTTATTCTTAGAACTGACCATAAAGTGTGAATAATCATTTGAAGTTACAACTCTAACTGTAAGGTATATCAGTGCAATAAGTAAAAGAACAAATAGTCCTGTCCTATTAAACAGTCAGGCACGTTCTTTGTAATCAAGTACATGGCTGGGAAGGGCTTTTTGACTTGCTGCTCCAAGTGGAATATTCCATAAAACAAAGGGACAAAAAGCCTGTTCATCATGCAATTAACATTTACCAGAAAGAAAGAAAGAAGTAATAGGTTTAGAGACATTTGATCAAAAAATCAAGTATGCTTCCCAAAAATAATGTCTGACAGGTTCAAATGACTGATTGATTGGTTGAATGAAAGTTTCATTATGATCTGATACTGACTAGAAGCAAATGGCTCTCTGATCTCCGGAGAACGATGAGGTAACGCTTGATGATTAGTCAAGAAATCCTACAAAGTGTAACCTCAGCAAACAAACACAAAATGCTGGAGGACCTCAGCAAGCCAGGCAGCATTGATGGATAAGATTAAACTCGACCTTTTGAGATGAGACCCTTCATCAGGACTCTGACAACACCACAGTTTATAGCTTTTTATGAACACTCAACTTTACCTCCACCAAATTTTATTTAATATTTGACAAAATAACATTACTATCCTGAAATCTCTTACTCCTCAAATTTCCTTAATAGTCATACAGTAGGAAAGCAGGTCATTCAGCCTATCACATCCACAATGACCAGTGGGCATCCATCTGTTATTAATCCCATCTGACAGCATTTGGCCCGAGACTAGGTAATTTAAGTACTCACTTTAGACACTAAAATGATGTCACTGACTCTGCTTCCACCTCTGCCCCTTGCAATATATTCTAGGCACATACCAGTCTTAATCCCTTTTAATCTATTACCCCTTAACACCCAAATCCATGTCCTCCGGTTTTTTACACCTCTGATAGAGTGAAAACATTCCTGCACTCTACACTATGATTAATTTTTATACCTCAATTATATCTCCTCTTCATCTCCTCTGCTCCAGGGAAAACAGACCTAATCACTCAAATCTCTCCTCCTAACTACAATACTCTATTCCAGCGAACATCTTGGTGAATCTCCAATACGCATCGTTTTTCCTATTGCGTGCTGACCAAAACTGCACAAAGTAGTCCAGCTGAGGTTTGACAATGTTTTATAAAGTTGGAGCATAACCTCCCTGTCCTTGTGTTCAATATACTACTTCATGAAGGCCAGTATCCCATATACCTTTTAACTACATTACCTACCACTTTTAAGGATTGACTTACACACCAACATCACTCTGTTCTTCAATATTCTCTAGGACCTACCATTATGGAAATATCTTAGGATTGGTAGTACTCCCAGAGTGCATTACCTCATTTTCCTCATTTAAACTCCATCTGCCATTTCTCAACCCATTTCACAACACATTAATACCACCTTGCAGCCTCTAACTATCCTCAACTTCTTCGCAAGTCTTAGTGTCACCTGACAGCTAAGTGATCAAGCCTCCTACATCCACATCAAAATCATTCATGAATGTAACAAACAGCAAAGGATTCCACACCAATCCCTGAGGAACACCACCAGTCACAGACAACCAACAAAAACCTAAAACAAGAGAAAATCTGCAGATGCTGGAAAACAATGCAATACACACAAAATGCTGAAGGAACTCAGCAGACCAGGCAGCATCTATGGAAAAGAGTAATCAGTCAACATTTCAGGCCGAGACCCTTCATCAGGACTGGAAAAAAGAGATGAGAAATTACAGTAAGAAGGTGGGGGAAGGAGAGGAAGTAATACAAGGTATAATTGATAGGTGAAACCAGGCAAGGGTAGGAGTGAAGTACAGAGCTGGGAAGTCGATTGGTAAAAGAGGTATAGAAACACAGAAATCTACAACACATTACAGGCCCTTCAGCCTAAAATTTCCCTCCGCATAGCCCTCTATTTTTCTGAGCTATAGGGCTGGAGAAGGGGTAATTTGATCAGAGACACAAAAAGCCATGGAAGAAAGGGAAAGGAGAGTCACACCAGAGAGAGGTAATGGGCAGGTAAGGAGATAAGGCTGAGAGAGGGAAATGGGAATGGGAAATGGTGAAGGGGGGGGTTACTTACTGGAAGTTTGAGAAATCGATGTTCATGCCATCAGATTAAAGGCTATCTTGACAGAATACAAGGTATTGCTACTCCAATCTGAGTGGGCCACATCGTGACAGTAGAGGCGGCCATGGATTGACATGTTGGAACAAAAAAACTCATTTGCTCACCATTCCCCGAGGAACACTCACCAATCCCCAAGGAACACTACTTGTCAAAGACACACATTTCGTATCATCCTGACTCCTATTGTCAAGTCAATTCTTGGTCCAATTTGCCAACTTGTTCTGGAGTCCTTTTTGACTAGTTACCAAAGTGAAATCAAATCATGTCAAAGGCCTTACCAAAGTCCATGTGAACCACATCTACTGCATTGACTTATCAATATACATTGTAACCTCCTAGAAAAATTCAATCAGATTGGCCAAACGAGATCTGCTCTTGTCAAAGCCATACTAGTCATCTCTGAACAGTCCCTGCCTTTCCAAGTGATTATTACTCGTCCTTCACAATTTTCACCACTAAATTCCTTACTCCTGATGTTAGGCTCACAACGATAGAAACATAGAAAACTTACAGCACAATACAGGCCCGTCGGCCCACAATGCTGTGCCAAATATGTCCTTACCTTAGAAATTACCTCAGGTTACACTTAGCCCTCATTTTTCTAAGCTCCATGTACCATTCCAGGAGTCTCTTAAAAGACCTTATTGTATCCGCCTCCACCAACGTCAGTGGCAGCCCATTCCATGCACTCACCACTCTCTGCGTAAAAAACTTACCCTGACATCTCCTTGGTACCTACTTCAAAGCACCTTAAAACTGTGTCCTCTCGTGCTATCCATTTCAGCCCTGGGAAAAAAAAACCTCTGACTATCCACACGATCAATGCCTCTCATCATCTTATACAGCTCTATCAGGTCACCTCTCATCTTCCATCGCTCCAAGGAGAAAAGGCTGAGTTCACTCAATCTATTTTCATAAGGCATGCTCCCCAATCCAGGCAACATCCTTGTAAATCTCCTCTGCACCCTTTCTATGGTTTCCATATCCTTCCTGCACTGACATGACCAGAACTGAGCACAGTACTCCAAGTGGGGTCTGATCAGGGTCCTATATAGCTGTAACATTACCTCTCGACTTTTGAACCCAATCCCACAGTTGATGAAGGCCAATACACCTTATGCTTTCTTAACCACACAGTCAACCTGCGCAGCTGCTTTGAGTGTCCTACGGACTCGGACCCCAAGATCCCCCGATCCTCCACGGGTCGAGTCTTACCATTAATACTATATTCCACCATTGTACTTGACCCACCAAAATGAACCACCTCACACTTAGCTGGGTTGAACTCCATCTGCCACTTCTCAGCCCAGTTTTGCATCCTAGCAATGTCCCGCTGTAACCTCTGAAGCCCTCCACACTATCCACAACACCCCAACCTTTGTGTCATCAGCCAATTTACTAACTCATCCCTCCACTTCTTCATCCAGGTCATTTATAAAAATCACAAAGGGGTCCCAGAACAGATCCCTGAGGCACACCACTGGTCACCAGCCTCCATGCAGAATCTGACCCGTCTACAACCACTCTTTGCCTTCTGTGGGCAAGCCAATTCTGGATCCACAAAGCAATGTCCCCTTGGATCCCATGCTTCCTTACTTTCTCAATAAGCCTTAAATGGGGTACCTTATCAAATGCCTTGCTTAAATCCATATACCTTCAATGTGTTTAGTCACATTCTCAAAAAATCCAATCAGGCTCATAAGGCACGACCTGTCTTTGACAAAGCCATGCTGACTATTCCTAATCATATTGTGCCTCTCCAAATGTTCATAAATCCTGCCTCTCAGGATCTTCTCCATCAATTTACCCACCACTGAAGTAAGAATCACTGGTCTATAATTTCCTGGGCGATCCCTACTCCCTTTCTTGAATAAGGGAACAACATCCACAACCCTCCAATTCTCCGGAAGCACTCTCATCCCCATTGATGATACAAAGATCATCGCCAGAGGCACAGCAATCTCCTCCCTCGCTTCCCACAGTAGACTGGGATACATCTCATCTGGTCCCAGTGACTTATCCAACTTGATGCTTTCCAAAAGCTCCAGCACCTCCTCTTTCTTAATGTCTAATGTTCAAGCTTTTCAATCCGCTGTAAGTCATCCCTATAATTGTCAAGGTCCTTTTCCATAGTGAATACTGAAGCAAAGTATTCAGTAAGTACCTCTGCTACCTTCTCTGGTTCCATACACACTTTTCCACTGTCACACTTGATTGATCCTATTCTCTCATGTCTTATCCTCTTGCTCTTCACATACTTATAGAATGCCTTGGGGCTTTCCTTAATCCTGCTCACCAAGGCCTTCTCATGGCCCCTTCTCGCTCTCCTAATTTCATCCTTGGGCTCCTTCCTGCTAGCCTTATAATCTTCCAGATCTCTATCATCACCTAGTTGTTTGAACCTTTCTTAAGTTTTTCTTTTCTTGTTGACTAGATTTTCAACAGCCTTTGTATACCATGGTTCCTGTACCCTACCATCCTTTCCGTCTCATTGCAACGTACCTGTGCAGAACACCACGCAAATATCCCCTGAACAATTGCCTCATTTCTGCTGTACATTTCCCTGAGAATATCTGTTCCCAATTTATGCTTCCAAGTTCCTGACTGACTGCTTCATATTTCCCCTTACTCCAATTAAACGTTTTCCTAACTTGTCTGTTCCTATCCCTCTCCAATGCTGTGGTAAAGGAGATAGAATTGTGATCACTATCTCCAAAATGCTCTCCCACTGAGAGATCTGACACCTGACCAAGTTCATTTCCCAATACCAGATCATGTACAGCCTCTCCTTTGTAGGCTTATCCACATACTGTGTCAGGAAACAATCCTTATCACACCTAATAACTTTCACCCCATCTAAATCCCTTGCTCCAGGGAGATGGCAATCAATATTGGGGAAATTAAAATCCCCAATTATGACAACCCTGTTATTATTGCACCATTCCAGAATCTGTCTCCCTATCTGCTCCTCAATGTCCTTGTTAACTATTGGGTGGTCTATAAAAAACACCCAAAGTTATTGACCCCTTTCTGTTTCTAACTTCATCCACAAAGACTCAGTAGACAATCCTTCCATGACTTCCTCCTCTTCTGCAGCCATGACACTATCTCTGATCAGCAATGCCATGCCCCTACCTCTTATGCCTCTGAAACATCTAAAGCCTGGCACTCTACGTAACCATTCCTGCCCCTGAGCCATCCAAGTCTCTGTAATGGCCACAACATCACAGCTCCAAGAACTGATCCATGCTCTGAACTCACCCGCTTTGTTCCTGATGCTTCTTGCATTAAAATAGACAGGTCTCAAACCATCAATCTGAATGCATCCCTTCTCTGTCACCTGCCTATCCTCCCTCTCACAGTCTACACACATTCTCTACTTGTGAGTTCTTCAGTTCAGTTCCCACCCCCCCTGCAATTCTAGTTTAAACTCTCCCCAATAGCCTGAGCAAACCTCCCTGCCAGGATATTGGTCCTCCTCGGATTCAAGTGCAACCTGCCCTTTTTGTACAGGTCACATCTGCCCCAAAAGTCATCCCAATGATCCAGAAATCTGAAACCCTGCCCCTTGCTCCAGTCCCTCAACCACACATTTATCCTCCACCTCACTCTATTCCTATATTCACTGCTGCATGGCAGAGACAGTAATCCCGAGACTACCACCTTAGAGGTCCTGCTTCTCAGCTTCTTTCCTAACTCCCCTCTTCCTCTCTTTTCCTACCCATGTCATTGGTACCAATATGTACCACGACCTCTGGCTGTTCACCTGCCCACTTCAGGATATCGCGGATGTGATCAGAAACATTCCGAACCCTGGCACCTGGGAGGCAAACTACCATCTATGTTTCTTTCCTGCGTCCACAGAATCGCCTGTCTGACCCCCTAACTACAGAGTCCCCTTGGCGACAGCTGTGTAGGGATAGGGTTCGTATTCTGGAGATGAGAAAGAACAACCAGAAGACAGCAGAAGAGAGCCAGGAGAAATGCAGCCATGGTTGCCACCACTACCACCATACATACATGTCCCACCTGCAATAGAGCTTGTGGGTCTGGATAGGACTGTATAGTCATCAAAGATCTCACTGTTAAAAGGAGTGGACGTCGTCATCAGATTTCGATGGACAACCGAAGAAGAGTACCCTATCACTGCTGCCATTCTCTTCCTTTCCCTACCCTTCTGAGTAACAGGACCAGACTTTGTGCCAGAGGCACAGCCACTGTTGCTTCCCCCAGGTAGGCAATTCCTCCCCAACAGTACTCAAACAGGAGTACTTATTGTTGAGAGGGACAGCCACAGGGGTACTCTATAGTATCTGACTCTTGCCCTTCCCTCTCCTTACTTTTACCCACTTGTCTGTCTCCTGAGGCCCCGGTGTGACTACTTGCCTATAGCTCCTATCTATCACCTGCTCACTTTCCCTGACCAGACAAGGGTCATTGGACTGCACCTCCAGTTCCTTAACACAGTTCCTCCGGAGCTGCAGCTCAACGCACCTGGCGCAGATGTGACCGTCCATGAGGCTAGGAGTCTCCTGGACTTCCCACATCTGACACCCAGTGCAGAATACTAGCCTCACAGACATACTTCCTATTCTTCATAGGCAACTTACCTTGCCTCGACCCATCATCGCCGAAGCTCTGTGGAACCCACGGCCTCCTACTCCGACTCCCTCTCCCTCTGGCTCTGTCACCCGCTTTATAAAGCTGTCTTCTTTTTAGATCTTTCTCCCCGGTCTAACTTGCTGACGTCCACACGTTTGTGCAGTTGTCCCTTGATCAAACTGTTGAAGAAAAAGCTGTCTTCTTTTTAAATCCTTCCCGCCAGTCTAACTCGCTGATATCCACACGCTTGCGCAGTTGTGCCTCGATCAATTGCAATTGGCAGGATTTTCCATGCTGCCTTCCTTGGTGTTTATCAGTGATGAGATGATATAACCTATCCACACTCACTGTGGTCACCTGAGAAAGTTGAAGATCCAATGACACAGGGAGGTGCAGAGGCCCAGGTTTAGGTAGTAAGGGGATGATGGTGTTGAACACAGCCTATAAAAGAGTAGCCTGATGTACAGATTATTTTGCTGTTGTCTTGGTGCTCCAAAGCAGAACAAGAGACCCAGTGAGATTGTGCCCACTATAAACAGTTGAAGCAGTAAATAAATTGCAGTGGGTCCAGGACCCCACACGGGCAGGAGTTATTCTAGCTATGATCACCCTCTTAAAACATTACATCACAGTAGATGCGAGTGATGCTAGATGATAGTTATTGAAGCAGCTCACCGTACTCTTCTTCAACACCAGTATGACTGAATACTCTTTTGAACCACATAACAACCTCTCACTCCAGTCAGTTGGTTAGCACAGGTTTTCAGTACCCGGTCAAATAGTACATTATCAGGGCCTGACACCCTTTTGAAGGATGTACTGGCATCACCTTCTGAGACAGAGATCACAGGATTGCCAGATGTTGTGCAGATTCACATAAATGTAGTCTACTTCTTCCCTTCAAAAAGTGATTAAAAGACTCTGAGCTCATTGGGAACTGAAGCATCTTGCCATTTATGCTATTAGGTACCTCACTTGTGGATGTCAAGGATTTTAAAATCTGTCAGAAACCCAACAATCTCTTGCATTGTCTTCCATAGTAGCTGGGATAAACCAATCCATTGACTTCATATATACTTCCCATTGCCTCAAGAAAACAGACAACATAATCAAGGACCCACTTCTACCCTAGTCTTTCTCTTCTGTTCCTCTGCTGCCAGGGAGAAGATATCATAGTGGGAGAGCACAAACCACCAAGGTCATGGACTGCTTCTATCCCACTGTTATCAGATTCCTGAATGTATACTAAAAGATGACTTTCGATCTTCAAATCTTGCATTTTATCTGTATTGTACTTTCTGTAAATGTAATATTGCACTCAGTATTGTTTTCTTTAACTATCTCAATGTCATTATATATGGAATGATCTGTCTGAATGGTAAGCAAAACAAAAGCATGTCACTGGTTCATTATTATCACATTTACTGAGATACACTGACAATCTTATCTGGCCCTGGAGATTTATGCACCCTTAAAGCCTATTATGGTATCGAGCACCTCCTCTTCATGCAGATACCACAGAATTTCACTTTCCTTTTCACCAACTTATCCAAATACAAATTCCATTTCCTTTGTGAAGATCGATGAAAAATATAAATTTTTCACCTCATTTATAACTGCTGGCTCCACATAGAGCAACTTAATGAGCCCTACTCTTGCCCTGGTTATTATTTGTTCTTAATCTAATAAAATGCCTTCATATTTGCCTTAAATCTGTACACTAGTGACTACTCTTTGCTTTCCTAACTTTTTTAACCATTGGCCTATACTTTGTATATTCTTAAGGGCCTCCCACGTCTGTAGTTCTGCCCTTTGCTTCCATGTTCCTATTTATTCAACATGTGATATCCCTTGACATTCAGGTTCGCTATACATTTTATGTAGTCACCATCTCCAAAATACCTCCCTCAACACCCCCTGCACCAAGATATGTTTCTTGTTGGTTCCATATACTGTGTCAAAAAAGCTCTCAAAAATTACCTAAGCCACTTATGTTAAGTCTTAACTTTTTATGTAAACCTTATATTAAGGTTAGTAATTGGGAAATTCCCTAATACTATAACCCTACATTTGTTACACTTCTCTGGTCTTTACACATATACCTGTTCCACTTTCTCCTGTGGATTGTTGGCAGATCAGTAATAAAGACCCAGCAAAGTGAGGACATCCTTTTTAATCCTTATCTCTACCCATATGGTGACACTTGAGAAGCCTTCTTGTATATTCTCCCTCAACACTGAATGAATGCAGTTCCTAACAGTGCATTGCTACCACTTTCTTACAAACACCACACAGCCCCCACAATATCACATGAAAAGTCTGTACTTCAGAATACCTGACAGTCCTGCCCATATTTCAACCATGTCTCAGTGATGGCACAGATCTTTGATAATTAGAACTTCCAGTTCTTATACCTTATTCAAGACTTAAATTAAAATAATATGTAATTTATCTTTGAATTTCCCTCATGTACATTTAGTCACCTGTTCTGTCCAGTGGACTAATTTTTCTTCTCAGGGTGACTGTACATCTATTCTGGTTGCCCTGCCAGCTCAACTTGAAACTCCCCACAGAAAGCTAATCCCATTCTGATTTAGGTGCAACACATCCCTCTTATAAAGGTCCCAACGAACCAACCAAAAAGCCAATTCCCTTTCACCATCACATTTTTAAATGCCTTTAAACTCCTACGAATGGAGTAACTGCAGTTATTTTCTGTTGATGATGGAAATCCAGAGACATTCTTGCTCTCTAATTGCTCACATGTCACACAGGCAGAACACAGTTTACCCTGTTATTTCCTTTGGTTCTTGTTTACTGATAGCCTGAAGTAAAATTAACATGTTTGCTTTAATTAAAATTAGGAAAGCAGTAGAAGCCAAAATTATACCATAAATATTTCTGAGGGCTGTAGGGCGGAAGGAACTTTGATAACTTTGAAGGAACTTTGAACTTTGATCATGATATCTCAGAAAAATATTAAAATTTAAAATAACTTAAAACAGCCAACACTCATAACAGTATATTTGATATGTAATTTTACACACCTGCATTGATTTTAACAGCTTCAAAAAGGTTCTAAAACCTTCTAGGAAATGTTCTCTCTGCCGGTCTGTCCAAAGAGGTGGTTTGCTGATTAACACATATCTGCAAAAAAGATACAGACACTGGAAGAGAAATTACAGTGCTCTTTTCTATCATATTACAAACTATTTGTCCACATCTTCCCACTGTATTTTATACAATTCCTACTTTTTTCACCCTTGGGGTTATCTACTTTAATTTATTCATTTTTTCCTCAGTATTGTTGTTAGACAATAGACAATAGGTGCAGGAGTAGGCCATTCGGCCCTTTGAGCCAGCACCGCCATTCACTGTGATCATGGCTGATCATCCACTATCAGTATCCAGTTCCTGCCTTATCCCCATAACCTTTGATTCTGCTATCTTTAAGAACTCCATCCATCTCTTGAAAGCATCCAGAGACTTGGCCTCCACAGCCTTCTGGGGCAGAGAATTCCATATATCCACCAAAATTATCCATCATCTTGTTAAGATGAATATTTATCACCACCCCTAACTGGCCAGAAGAGGTGGTGATGTACCTTTCTGAACTGCTGCAATCCTTCTGGGGAAGACAATCCTCGGATTTAAAGCCCATTAATGTGAAGGCAGTGACATACAGTTGCAAGAAAAAGTTGTGAACCCTTTGCAATTACCCAATTTTCTGCGCTAATTACTCATAAAATGTGGTCTGATTTTCATCCAAGTACCAATAATGGACAAACATTATCTGCCTGAACTAATAACAAACAAACAACTGTACTTTCCTGCAGCTGCTGATCAGACTTGCACAACGGCAAGGAATGTTAGACCACTCTTCCATACAAAACTGTTTCAGTTCATTAATATTTCTGGGATACCTTGCATAAACAGCCCTCTTTAGGTCATGCCACAGCATCTCAATTAGGTTAAGGTCTGCACTCCGACTTGACCATTCCGAAACATGAATTGTCTTCTTTTTAAACCTTTCTGTTGTTGACTTACTCTTCTATTTCAGGTCACTATCTTGTTGCATCATCCAACTTCTATTAAGCTTCAGGTGACAGACCGCTACCCTGACATTCTAAGGCGGGAGGAGAAGATAGCAGCACACCACTCTCTGATGAAAATGATATCGTATCCATTAAATAGGGGCCATGGACAACTCTGATTTGATGGAGACAGACGTGAAAGCACAGAGGAACATCTGAAGAAATTTCTGAAATGCCAGTTCGCTGCCGCTGTTACTGGGCGATCGAGAATCTTCCGGAGGGAAGGCCTCAAAATCTCCGACTTTGCCTGCTGCTGGCGACTGAGACGGAGGTCGAATCGTTTGGATAGAGATGGTGCTCGGTACTCGGTGTCGGAGGGCTGATCGGAAGCTCAAAGTTTTCGGACTGTGGTCGGGCATGGCAGGGAGAGTTTTCTTCCTTCTCCTGTCTGTGTGAGATGTGGGACTTTCGAGAAACTTTGAACTCTTTTACTGTGCCATGGACTGTTCTTCATCAAGTTATGGTATTGTTGCACTGTTGTAACTATATGTTATAATTATGTGGTTTTGTTAGTTTTTTCAGTCTTGGTCTGTCCTGTGTTTTGTGATATCACTCCAAAGGAATATTGTATCATCTCTTAAAGCATGCATTACTAAATGGCAATAAAAGAGGATTGCATGTCCTCATAATCTAAAAATGTCTTGACACAATTTTGAACTCATTGTTTTGTCAACAATTGCAAGCCATCCAGGCTCCAAGGCAGCATAGCAGCCCCAAACCATGATGCTCCTTCCACCATGCTTCACAGTTGGGATGAGGTTTTGATGTTGGTTTGCAGTGCCCTTTTTCCTTCAAACACAGCAGTGTGCATTTCTGTCAAAAAGTTCAATTTTTGTCTCATCTGTCCACAGAACATTGTCCCAGAAGCAATGTGGAACATCCAGGTAGTCTTTTGCAAACTTGAGACTTGCAGCAATGTTTATTTTTGGAGAGCAGTGCTATCCTCCATTGAGTCCTTCCATGAACACCATCGTTTTCAGTGTTTTTCTTATAGTAAACACATGAACAGAGACTTCAGCAAGTTCTAGATATTTCTGCAGGTCTTTTGCTGTTACCCTTGGGTTCTCTTTCACCTCCTTCAGCATTGCATGGTGAGCTCTTGGTGTGATCAATGCAGGATGTTCACTCCTAGTGAGAGTAGCAACAGTACTGAATTTCCTCTATTTGTAGAGGATTTCTCTTGGTGTGGAATGATAAACACTCAGGTCTTTTATAAATTCTTTTGCAGCCTTTTCCAGCTTCATGTATCTCTACAATTCTTCTAAGGTCCTCTGATTGTTGTTTTGCTCATGGCATGGTGCACAAAAACAAATCTTTCTTGAGAAAAGCAGTCTCTGTCAGTAACCTGACTTTGTGGGTATCTCTACAACCCACACCTCCAATCTCATCTCACTGATTGGAACTCCTGACTCCATATAGCTTTTGTAGAAAGCATTACCCCAGAGGTTCACATACTTTTTTGAACCTGGACTGTGATCGTTAAAATTGTGTACTCAGTATTGACAAGTAGTAGTACAATTGTGTGTTATTAGTTTAAGCAGATTGTGCTTGTCTATCATTGTGAGTTGGATGAAGATCAGGCCACGTTTTATGGGTTATTAATGCAGAATACCAAGCAAAGTGCTCCTAAACTTTTTTTTTGAGCAACTGTACATTTCGAAGTCAAGATAGCATATTGTCAAGTAGTTGTGATTCCCTATGCCTGTTGCCCTCAATTGATTTGGTGATAGTAGTCACAGGTTACAATTTGGAAAGTGCTTTCAGAGAAGCTGGGCAAATAACTCCTGCACATTTTGTAAATGGTACACAGTACAGTGCTTGTGTGATGGTGGATAGAAGAAATGTTTAGAGTTGTGGACAGGTACCAATCAATTGGTGTTAGGTTTAGATTACTGTTGGAGCTGTACTCATCCAGACAAGTGTGGAGTATTCTATTACACTCCTGACACACCTTGGAAATTATGAATAAGCATTGGGTGTCAATGAACTGGGCATTGTAGATGAATTGTCTTCACACCTTGAAAACTCCTTTTGAAACCGCATGGGATAGATGGAAAATGCCACAGCTACCAATTGGCTCAACTTTAATCACAATTTTAGTCAGCAGCTGAGGTGAGAGCACCAAGGTGCCAATTGATTTAGTGTGGAATCAAGGAGTTATCCAGAACAAAGTAACCAACTTCATTGATATGCCATCTACAAAGCAAAATATTTATTCTCAAACATATGACCTCTCAACAACCAAGACAGAAAGTGCATGGGAACACCTTTGAAGCTGCATACCATAGTGACTTGGTCCTTCATCGCCCAGGACCTAAATCCTGGAACTGCCTCTCTAACATCCCCTCTCCATTAAAGTATTGTGACCACAATGAGGCCCATCATCAAGGACAATTCGGAAAGGGCAATAAAAACAACCCTTGTCAGTAACATCAATATTCTCAATCACATTATCAGTGTAAACTGCAATTCACCACAAACAAGAGATTCATTCTGCTACTTGAGTTCTGTGTGAATGGAATAAGTACACATTGGTCAATGATAACACAGATTGGTCCATTTAAAAATGTTGTTTTCTGCAGAGTGACTCCAAATTGTGAGCTGGTTCAGATTACCCCTGTTCCCCCACAAACCCCCCCACCCCAGCTTGCAATTTGGGGCATCACAATAGCATAGCAGTTAGCATAATGCTATTAAAGAGCCTGCAATCCGGGTTCAATTCAATCACTGTCTGTAAGGAGCTTGTACGTTCTCCCCATGACTGCGTTGGTTTCCTCTGGATGCTCTGCTTTCCTCCCACATCGGTCACATGGCTATAACTGGAAGGCACAAACTCGTTTGGCCAGAAGAGTATGTGCTGTATCCCTAAATAAAAAAAATAAATCCTATGTCACATTTAATTATCTCTGACACAAAGTGACCAAAATGGAAAAGTATTTCAAACAAAATTGGTCACTTTTGAAGAACAATGAATGAAGAAAGATTCCAGTGGCAAATCAGAGTGAATGCATTATATTGTGTGGCAAAGACCAATAAACTACAAAGGTCTAAACCAACATGAAAAAAAATCTTCTGAATTAATTATTTCTACAAAGTCATTCTTCCTCAAAAAGCATTTCATATCAAACCACTTCATAACTTTAAAAGACAATTTTTATTATTAATTTTTTGAAGTCTCTTCTTTTTCTTGTTTTACGGCGGTTGGCACCCAGCTTAATGGTGCATTACCACCAACTTCTGCTCCGGAGTGTATAATAGACTTGCATTCTAAATCCCTTCACCCAATCTCTCACAAACACATACCCTAACCTACACTTTATCCTTCCATCTTTGGTCATTCTATTCCTGCTTATCCATCATATCCTATATAAAAAAAAACCCTGTACCCCTTAAGAAAGCTAAAAATACCCTGACCTGTGCTCTCTCACTCATGCCCAGCAACCCTTTTAATGTGAATTACTGCACCCCCAATTCCCTTAGATTGATTCTCATCCTCTCTCTGTATCCCATACTTCCTGCAACTCAGAACTACATGTTCTACTGACTCTCTTCCTGACATTCCTCACACAATCCTGGTGTTTCCCTATCATCTTCAATGTTTTGTTTAACATAGTGCCCCAGCCATAACCTAGTCCACACAGTCTCCTCTCTTCTGTATCCACTACCTACCCTAGTAGCTGCAACACTCTTTCGTAGTTGATATAAATGCCTCCCTTTCCCCTCCCTGTCCCATCTTTCTTGCCACATTTGGTTGATTTTTTCCCAGATTACACACTTAACTGCTGCTTTACTGATACTAATGTGCATTTCTATATTTTCTTTCGTTAACACCCTCTTCGCCAACTCATCCACCCTCTCATTCCCCTTCACCCCTACATGTGCTGGAACCCATAGAAATTTTACCAGACCTCCCTGATTTGCAATTCTTGTGACTGACTGAAGGACTTCACAAAGTACATCTTGCCAACTGTTTGAGTGAAAAGACTTTAAACTTGTTAGAACTGAGGATAAATCTGAGCATATCAACACTTTGACTTGTCTAGCTTTCTCCACCCATTGCAAACGCAACCAACACTGCCAGCATCTCCACTGTATACACTCCTAACTTATTTGATGTTCTTCTGCTGATTCCAATTTCTTTTGCTGGTATAGCCACCCCAAACCCTGTCATTCCTGTTTCAGGTTCCTTAGCACCATCTGTATAAATCTGAGTATGATCACTATACTTTTCCCTCACATGACAGTTAAGTGCACTTACCAAATCAGTTTTACATTTTCCTTTCCTTTTTACCTCTAACAAATGCTAGTCTATGTTAGGCCATACAAGCTTCCATGGAACTACAACTAGATACTAAGTACTGAAGGACTTAACCTTAGATCAAATACTCCACATTATTTAGCAGTATCATTCCCTACCCGACTAAAGTTATCCCTCTGAAACCTCCCACTTTCCCAGCACTCCGGCGACACTCCTTTTGCAGGGTGAGAATCATTGTGCCCATTTTTGAAGTCTCTTAGCACTTCGAGGCAATTGCAGCATATTCCTGTGGAGGTGCAGCAGGGACACATCACAGACTGTTCTCACTGGAGCAATAAAGGTACAGATAACAAAGTGCTGGAGGAATTCAGGCAGGTCAGACAGGAGGAGGTCAGGCAGCAACTGTGGAGGGAAATAGACAGTTGATGTTTTGGGTTAAGACCCTTCATTTGGATACAAGTTTGAGGTGGAGGGGAAAAGTAAAGCAAGTAACAATTCAGGAATGATGGAAGTGATGCAAAGGTTTGCGAGGCTTCCTGCAAATGGCCACTCAGTGAAGTACCACAGACGAATCAATGGAGTCATAAAAATGATCTACATGTGCATCCATATTTCTGCAGTACTTTTCCTTAAGTATAAGAATCACAAGGTTTTTGTCAGCAATTAAGTATTTTTTGAAGTTTAGTTGTTATAGTTGTAGTTGTTACATCACAAATGTATCAATTTGTACCAGATCACCTATTTGATGTTAAAGGAAAAAAAGTGGGCTGATTCAAGAACAGTTCATGGATTCACATCTTTTTTTCCTTTGCTTATACAAAAGCAGCCTGCATACAAGATTAATTTATTTGATTCATGCTTTGTTGATTTTATCACTCCACATTATGCAATTCAAGTCCTTCAAAATAAAAACTCAAGAAGTTAAACAATCCAATCAAACTGAGAAGTGCGGTTGAGCAACTGTGTCATTGTACCAGAACTCCGAATAGCTGGGTTTGAAGATGCACTTACTTAAGATCATAAAAGACCATTTGCTTCCTTAGTGATTTTTCCTGGTAGCTACTCTGAAAGTGAAGCTTGCCATTATCCATGTGCTCAGAAAACAGCTCAATTATGGTCTCGATGATGATTCTTAGTGCACCATGTTCTTCAATCAAATAACGAGCCTAACAAAAAGTAAAAGTTCACTGTAATATTCAATCAAAATTGATTATAGAGCAATTAAATTAGAACCACTTCACTTTTTGCTACAATTTTTCCTGTGAGGCTGAGGAACAGATAAGCTGGTGAGAAAAAGGAACAAAAATTGTAGCATCTCTGAGAAACAAAGAGATTTTCCTCTCAAAGATGGTGCCAGATCATTGATTAACAATTAACAGCTCAGGTTTCAAACTGATCTTCATTACAAATGTAATTTATCTAATGTCAATCATTAATCCCTGATGATCTTCGGAGAAGGCAAGTTCTAACCTGCGCACCTTAGGTTCGCAGAACGTGCACACAATACTTGTCCTACTTACCAGTGTTGGAACAGTAAATATTTGTACAGACTGAGCAGTCACAGATATGTTTCGATCGTGATCATCCTCCACAAAATTAAGCTGCAATTGCTTGTAATGCTGTTGGGAATAAACAGATAATCTTTAAATCACAAAGCACATAGAGAAAAACTTGCTGGCCCAGCCACCAAGGTGAAAAATTTGTAGAATTTACTGCACAGGAACAGGTCACTTGGCTCACAAAATTCATACTGATGTTGACACTCCATACAAGGTTTCACTCACTATTTACTTCATTTTACCTACAGAAACAATGAATATGCTATTTAGCCCCGAGTGTATAAATACGCTAACGCTAACCTTTATTCCTTGATACAAGCTCTCTGTAACCTTGATTACAGCATGGACCAAAAGCAATTTTTGGTCCAAGCTGTAATCAAGTTTATAGTACAAGGGAATAGGAATGGCCGATGAAGGATCAGGGACAAATTCCCCTTCTCTCACTTGTTCAATTAGATCACAATCCACCCACTTCAAGAACATGTTAATGTTTTGTAAAACTTACTAGGCTTTAAATACACTTATGACTTGGCTCCACAGCCCTCCATGGCAGTGAATCCACAGATTTCAACCCCCCGCCCAACTTTACCTAAAGAAATGTGTCCTCTTATCAGTTTTAAAGGGAGATCCCTTAATTATGAGGACTTACTCTTAGATCCTAAACTTCCCTACCAATGGAAACACCCTTTCTATATCCTTATCCCCACCGGTTCTTCCTCGTGCACTGAGCTTCATGGTAAACGCATCTGTTGTAGTCACCTCAACTCTTCCATGGAGTTGCAGGTTCTACATTCCAACCACAAACTTAGTAAAGAAATTCCTTTTGAACACTTATTGTATTTATTAATGATCATGCTATACTTACTATCTTTGGTTCTGGGCTTCCTCTCCAATAGTAATATCACATTAACATCTATACTATCAAACACCACTGTGTTTACCAAAAATGTGGCATCTTTGTCTAAGGAATTACCCAAATTATTTGACTAAGCCAGGGAATGTTCTTTTGCTGTACTTATGTTTTGCTATTACAACAAAAATATTATGCTTTGATCCTCTCTACTTGTCCTCGGTTCTGAATACAGGGCAAACATGATACAAACCCACTTCCAAATCTCACCGACTGAAGTACAGCAGGGATGATTGACAAACAACGAGACAAATGGTCTCCTGTGGTGTAAATTTTCTTTAATTCATTAAATGATAACACTTACTGTGATAAATTCAACAGCAAAGAGTCGCTTGTATTCTGTTTCCATCAGCAAAATGCACACTATTAATTCATGGAAGACTTTGCGAGCTCCTGCATTCAAAAAATTGCACATTCACATCGTATTTTTATTTTTCTGCTTTTGCAAATGCCACATTTTTGTTCTCAACGATTAAAAAACTACAGCTCAATGAAATTAATTAATTTCTGCAGTCATGGGCACAGAGCTCATTCTGATTGCCAAATGCATCCAAACACTCAAAACGTTTTCCATTCAGAGCACTTCAGAATACTACAGGTCCTTCCAGCCTTTTGAGCCGCACTGCCCAGAACCCACCTATTTAACCCTGGCCTAATCACAGGACAATTTACAATGACTAATTAACCTACTAATTTGCATGTCTTTGGATAGTGGGAGTAAACCCATGTGCACATGGGAAAGATCATACAAACTTGCTAACAGAGTGTTAGTGCATATTCTGGAATTAAAGTATGTAGCAAATATTAACCTCAGCAACTAACTTCAGCAACCAATCATTAGACCTGAATGGGGATTGTAGATAAAATTTAAAATGCATCTCTGGACAATAGTTTCCTGAAGCTGCGAACACTAGTTAATTGCAAACCAGTCAAAGCTGATTAATATTCATTTTGGGTGTCTGGAGCATGGGGATGAAGGAGGAGATGAGAAAATTCAGTACATTGAAACTACAGAATTGTCCTTTTTTATATGCTAAAGATCAATGTCATGTAAAATTGGTTCAAACGGGCCTCTTCCTCCAGGACTGTCTCATTTTGTTGAATAAAGCACTTCTATATCTATTAGCTTCAGTGTCTCTCCGGTGGCTATATTCATGTTACAACACAAGACGACATCAAAATTGAACTCTGACCATCCTCAGCTGTAATAATGTCGCACTAACCACTGCATTACGATGGTGCCCCATAATAAAGAAAAAGCATAGCTAGAGTTGTAAATTTTATAGGTTCCTGTTCATGCAAACAGAAGGGAGAACTGTTACAGCACCAGCAAAAAACAGATAGCATTTAACAGATCGGTCAGTGGGTTAACCAACAATTCTACTATGAAGGTTTCCACGAAGTACCATCAGATTTGGTGGTGAAAGAAACCATGAAATGAATCTATTTCAAATGATGCCCTCTTCAGCAAATCAGCTGTCAATCAAGTGAAAATTATGCATAGAAATCAAAAAGCTGCAGATGCAGTAAATCTGAAAAAACAGGGAAAGCTGGAAACACTTAGCATGCAAGGCAATAAATTTGTAAATTGTCTTTCTTTGTCACATGTACTTTGCTTGACATGCCATCCATACTTATCTTTTGTTTCATACAGAGAGCAAATCTGCATGGAGTATTGCAGGTACAATCCCAACAATACCCTCTAAAGTGCTATCCTCAAGTGAGAACTCAATCCGAAGTGCTCAGTTAAGTGGAGAAAAGTTAAGAATGGAACTCATTTCAGATACAATCCTGCATTAGGATGGCATATTCATTTTGAAATTATTGAGCATCAGAACAACCAAAGGGCACCACAGTGGTGAAGCAATTAGCGCGACACTATTAAAGCTCAGGATACTCCAGAGTTCAGAGATCAATTCTAGCACTATTCTGTAAGGCGGCTCTGTACATCCTCCCCATGGAACGGGTGCTCCAGTTTCCTCCCACAGTCCAATGATATACTGGGTAGATTAGTCAGTCACTGTAAATTGTCCCATGATTAGGTTATGGTTAATCGAGGTTATGGGGTTGCTGGGACAGCATGGCAGAAATGGCCTACTCCGCTCTGCATCACTAAATAAAATTATGTCAAATCCAGTCTTCTGAATGAGAAAGAAAAATTCTTTTAAGAACACAGGAAACAGTATAAACATATTTGTGGATATCTTGTGCCTAATCAATTAGAATTGGATGTTTAAGACCCAATTAGAAAATACCAAAATATTGACTAACTCACCTTTCCACAATTTGGTGTCAGCTAACATTAATTTGCTGACCAGGCAAGGTTGATCCGAGCCTGGAGGTTGGTGAAGTACAACTTCACAGAAAATTTGACGCAATCCAGCTATACAAAAGAAGAACAAACATTTTGTATCTACTCAAACAAACTCCCAAAACGCTTTCTATTAACAGACTATGGACCCATGGAATAATTCCACTTGCCAGGATGAACGCTGTTGCAACAACATTCATAGTTTGATCCCATAAAGTATTGGTCTCCAACCACCGGGCCGCAAAGCATGTGCTACCAGGCCACAAGGAAACATTATGATCTGGCGATATGAAACGATATGAGTCAGCTGTACCTTTCCTCATTCCCTGTCACGCCCACTGTTGGAACTTGAACGCACGCGAGGTCATTACATAAGGAACCCCCTTCGAGGATCGCTGTCTCCCATCACTCCTCGATGGGACTGTCTTGTTGCAAGGAAACAAGCCCAGGGCTCCCATTGATTCAGTCATATTGGTGTGTTGCAATGATTTTATATGTTCATACGGGGAAAATATATGCTGTATTTAACACTAAATTCGTTAGATAAACCCTTTTAGAAACGAAATTGAGTGTATTAGTCACTTATAAGTGACTTATAGTTGACTTATTATCTATATCCGGTCGTGATTAATAACCAACCCCCCAACCCCCCACCCCGGTCGGCTGGTCCGCAAGAATATTGTCAATATTAAGACGGTGCAGAAAAGGTTGGGGACCCCTGCCATAAAGCATATTGCTTGATTGACATACCTTTAAACATTCACTACTACTGCGTCCTTGCTGTTGTGTATACCATCTCAACAGTTTACCATGACTTTTTCCTGTAACACTTTCCAAACCTATTACCCCCTCTGCATGCAGAGGAACAAAGGCAGCTAGCAGAATCGATACCACTGTCTGCAAGTTATCCTCTAGATCTCACACAAACATGAAATGTAAAGACTCCAAAGTTCCTTCGTTGCTGCTGGGTTGAAATAGTGGAACTTCCTATAGTGGCAATAACAGCTGGCCCTGCTTATGAGCACTTTATAAAAATCTTTAAATGATGCAAATTTATCCTAACAATGCTTTTGGCAGTCAAGCTTGTTAAATTTATGCATTTCTGCATTTCCATGTAGTCTCAAGAGGCGGAGAAAAGTGCATTAAGTCAACGGCTCATCCAGTTAATAAGGACTGGAGAAATACTTATTTGGACCACATATCCAAGCAGGTGAAGACATTAAACTCCAGGAAGTTAACCTGCATGTACAATTAACTGCAATAAAAAGGAAAGTATTGTGAAGGAGGTGATACTTGAATTGATGCTGCTTTAAAATAAATACACACCTTGTTTCTCTAACTTGATCAAGTTAATTTAAAAAAGAAAGATTAAATAGATTAGTGGATAATATATACCCCAATAAAGTTTCACACAGTCAGATAAAAGATTTTGGACTAGGTGCAACTTTGAGTACCTAACTTATCACAAAATTTCAGGCTGAAGCTATCTATTAACAGAAATAGGCAGACATTTCTTAAGATATTCATGTCTGTCTGGCAGTGCATTATGTTGGGTCTAAACTATTGATCACCAGTGATGGTCTAAGAGACAGTATTAATAGAAATACAAGTTTGCAAATCTCTTTCACACATGTCATTATATTGCAAGTGTTTGAAGACAACAGACGCAACACACAAAGTGTTGGAGGAACTCATCAGGCCAGGTAGCATTTATGGAAAAGAGTACCATCAACGTATCAGGCTGAGACCCTTCATCCTGATACCCTCGAGCAGCGGTCCCCAACCACTGGGCCACGGATCAATACCGGGCTGCAAAGCATGCGCTACCGGGCAGCGAGGAAACGATATGATTTGGTGATACGAGTCAGCTGCACCTTTCCTCATTCCCAGTCACGCCCACTGTTGAGCCATTACACACACGAGGTCATTACCCGCACGTCATCCATGTCAGTGCGGGAAGAAGATCAACTCTTTGAGCTTGCAAATGACGGCGGGCTGAAAAGTATGTTTGACATAACATCTCTGCCGGCATTCTGGATCAAAGTCAAGGCTAAATATTCTGAGATAGCCACAAAAGCACTGAAAATGTTGCTTCCATTTCCAACATATCTCTGCAATGAATGCAAGGAAAACTAATTGCGGAATAGACTGGACATAAGGAACCCCCTTCCAGTATCGCTGTCTCCCATCACCCCTCGATAGGACCATCTTGTTGCAGGGAAACAAGCCCAGGGCTCCCACTGATTCAGCGACATTGGTGTGTTGCTTTTATATGTTCATACAGGGAAAATATGTCCTGTGTGTTTAATATCCAGAAGTTACTTAAAATGTTATGATGCTATTGACTTACTTATATAACCATATAATAATTACAGCACAGAAACAGGCCACCTCTACCCTTCTAGTCCATGCCGAATGCTACTCTCACCAAGTCCCACCGACCTGCGCTCAGCCCATAACCCCCATTCCTTTCCTGTCTATATTCCTATCCAATTTAACTTTAAATGATAATATCAAACCTGCCTCTACCACTTCTACTGGAAGTTTGTTCAACACTTACTTCAAGCTCCCCTGTCCTCCCCGATAATTGACTTATTGCTGTATTCACATGAGTAAAATATGCGCTGCGTTTAATATTAAATTCGTTAGATAAACCCTTTTAGAAACGAAATTGAGTGTATTAGCCACTTATCACCTATATTCCAGTCGTGATTAACACCCCCCCCCCACCCGAACAGAATGGCCAGAAATGATTTGTGGAAAACATCGGCACGTACACGCATACGCAAAGCACGCATGCGCACTGGTGCCCGCGCAAGGCTTCATGGTCATTGTAGTCTCTTTGTGTAAACAATGTATTTGGCTCTACTCTTGTCCGTTGGCAACCCTACCCCCCCCCCAACTCCCCCCGCAGGACCGCAAGAATATTGTCAATATGAAACCGGTCCGCAGTGCAAAAAAGGTTGGGGACCCCTGCTCTTGAGCATGTTCCACCACTGAATAAAATGGTAAGTGATCTGACTTCGACTTCAGCCCCACATCTATGGTAAAAATCTCCAAAGATTCACAGATCCTTTGAGAGGAGAAAATCCTCCTCATCCTCTTTTCCTAAATGGGTGATCTCTTATTCTGAAGCTTTGCCCTAGTCCCAGATTCCCTCTTGAATGGAGAAAACTTCCTCTTCATATCAACTAAGTCCTTTTAGAAACTTAAGTTTCAATAAGATGTGTCTGACTCTTCTCAAATCTGATGAACAAAAGCCCAACCCACTCAATCAAATATCCATTACAAACAAGCTTACTCTCCCACATCTAATTTGACAATCCCACCTTTCTCCTGTAATGATTCCACTGGGGTCATTCAGTTCTTCTGCCCATCTACTCCAAATATGAGACTTTCCCATAGGTACCTCTAAAATACCTTCCTTCATGAACGCAAACAGAATCTGCAGATGCTGGAAATCCAAGCAACACATGGTCTTGGCCCAACATATCAATTGTATTTTTTTCCCCATAGATGCTGCCTGGCCTGCTGAGTTCCTCCAGCATTTTGTGTATGTTCCTTAATGAATTTTGGTTTCCCTTCTACCACAGTTGACAGGACCCTCCATCATATTTCATCTATTTCCACACTTCTATTTCAGGTTGCACTCATACTTGCACAATTTCCAGATGGACCTTTACCATGCTCTGCTGGCCTGTGATATCACTTACTGTCTCTCCAGTTCTCCACACCATCATAGACCTACCCTTTCATTCTTCCCACATTCCCAATCCACCTCTCAGCCCCTTCTGCTCTACTTAAAAATTGCTTCTAATTTTTCCCAGTTCTGATGAAAGACCATCATATGTTAACTGCTTCTCCCTCTAAAAAATACTGCCTGTTCAGTATTTCCAATATGTTCTGTACTTGTTCTAAACTGACTTTTCTTTACAATGGTTCAACATTATTCAAGAGATACACTTGGAATTTTCCATTTCAGTTTGATCTTTCCAGAATTAAGAAACTTTGGAAAATCACAAGTGCACCTATCATTGTGGCAGCCACTTCTGAGGTTGACAGTCTGTAATCCCTATAGCTTTCTTAATAACAATTTGCCCAATTTTCTTATTCCTCCCTTTTGCCCTGATTTTATTCGGGAAGAAGAGTCTTCCACCATGAAGACAGATACATAGGATTTGTTTAAAATCTCCATTTCCTTATTTCCTACCATTATCTATTCAGTCTTGCTCTCAAAGCGTCCAATATTTAATGGAGCTACCATTTGTTATCTACTCTTTCTGGTAGTTTTTTTTTCTCCTAGACGTAACAAAACACATTGATGAAGGTACAGCAGTGGATGTAGTAAAGCATTTGATAAGGTTCCCAATGTGAGCCTCAGAAAGTAATGAGGCATGGGATCCACGGAGACCTTGCTTTGTGGATCCAGAATTGGCTTGACCACAGAAGGCAAAGGATGGTTGTGGATGGTTCGTATTCTGCATGGAGGATGGTGATCAGTGGTGTTCTGAAGGGATCTGTTCTGAGACCCCTCCTCTTTGTGATTTTTATAAATGACCTGGATAAGGAAGTAGAAGGGTGCTTTGTAAGTTTGTTGATAATACAAAAGCTGGAGGTGTTGAAGACACATTGATAGGATGCAGAACTGGGCTGAGAAGTGGCAAGTGGAGTTCAACACAGATAAGTGTGAAGTGGCTCATCTTGGTAGGTCAAATTTGAAGACAGAATATAATAATAATGTTAAGACTCTTGGCAGTGTGGAGGATCAGCGAGATCTTGGGGTCCGTGTGCATAGGACACTCAAATCTGCTGCGCAGGTTGACTGTGTTGTTAAGAAGGTGTATGGTGTGTTGGCTTTCATCAGCCATGAGGTAATGTTACAGTTATATAAGACCTTAGTTACTGGAGTACTGTGTTCAGTTCTGATCACTTCATGGCAGGAAGGATGTGGACGCTATAAAGAGTGCAGAGGAGTTTTACAAGGCTATTGCCTGGATTGGAAAGCATGCCTTATGAGAATAGGTTGACTGAACTTGGCCTTTTCTCCTTGGAGTGATGAGGGATGAGAGGTGACCTGATAGAGGTGCTTAAGATGATGAGAGGCATTGATTGTATAGATAGCCAGAGGCTTTTTTTCCCAGGGCTGAAATGGCTAACAAAAGGGGGCATAGTTTTAAGGTGCTTGGAAGTAGGTACGGGGGGGCATGTCTGAGGTAAGTTTTTCCACACAGAGTGGTATAAAAGGCATCCGTTCGTCTTGCGAGACCATGGATCTGCACCTGGAAAGTCTTCACTCTCCAGGGTGCAGGCCTGGGCAAGGTTGTATGGAAGACCAGCAGTTGCCCATGCTGCAAGTCTCCCCTTTCCATGACACCAATGTTGTCCAAAGGAAGGGCATTAGGACCCATACAGCTTGGCACCAGTGTCGTCGCAGAGCACTGTGTGATTAAGTGCCTTGCTCAAGAACACAACACGTGCCCACAGAATGGTGGGTTGTGTGGAATGCACTGCCAGTGAAGGTAGAAGCAGAAAAAATAGTGTCTTTTAAGAGATTCTTAGATAGGTACATGGAGCTTAGAAAAATAGAGGATTATGTAGTAGGGAAATTCTAGGCAGCTTCTGGAGTAGGTTACATGGTTGGCACAACGTTGTGGGACAAAGGGCCTGTAATGTGCTGTAGGTTTCCTATGTTCTATTTTCTAGGTTATCCTGATAATCTACTTTCACCCTCTACTTTCTGTTAGACCAGGGGTTCTCAATCTTTTTCACGTCATGAACCCCTACCATTAACTGAGGCGTCCGTGAACCCCAGGTTAGGAACTCCTTTGTTAGGTATTCTTTGTTGGTTTTTAAGCATTCCCATTTTTCTGTAAGATCATTAATTAACCACCCTGTTTAATTGCAGATGAGCTGATTTAAAGTATGTTGTCTAGTTGATTGAACAGCATATTCTAATAAAAATCTACACTGAATACACAAACAAGAGAAAACCTGCAGATGCTGGAAATCCGAGCAACACACACAAAATGCTGGAGGAACTCAGCAGGCCAGGTAGCATCTATGGAAAAATGTACTGTTGACACTTCGGGCCAAAATCCTTCAGCAGGACTCGTCAACTGTACTTTTTTCCACAGATGCTCTTTGGCCTGCTGAGTTCGTTCAGCATTTTGTGTGTGTTACACTGAATACATACGTGCCAACTTATGTAAAGATTAAAATTACCCATAATTATTGCAACACCTTTCTTTTAAAAAAAGATTCAGCCAAAGTTTTGTACTTGCCCGAACGACCAATAAGGTGGCTAAGCCAGGAGAGAAGACGCAAAGCAAATGCCTGATGGGATACAACACTTGAGTGAAGAATCTCAACATGAAGAGGTGACTGCAAGACACTGTCTAAAATATTCTGGAAGAAAAATTCGCAATAAACATTGTAATACTCTCCTCAGATTGCCCAAAAACATTTAAACGAATTTATTAGTTGTATCAGTGCTATTGTTACAATGGTAGTAACTACTCAGCAATTCATTCATATATCAAATGTCAGCAATCTGAAATATCAATCTACATCCTCCTTCAACTGCTGCTTGATCTGAGTACTGACAACATGCTCTCCATAACATCATGAATCAGCCTGTTTGGTTTACATGTGCTTTTTTCATTCTCCCACCACTTTTCATTTAGATTATGAGAACACTCAGTCCTCTTTTATTGTCATTTAGAAATGCATACATGCATTAATAATTTAGCAAATTACGTTTAACTTTACACCCTTATGCATCTCCCTCCAGCTTCTCCTTGTCTCATTTACTCCTTGTGATAATTCATTCTCTACATCACAGCAGCTTGAAGAATTCTTCCTGGGATTCATTAGTGACCACTTTATGTCTATTTCTCCTCACAGAAAACCAAAAGGTAACTAGGTATTTGTCAAAGGGGCTGATCAGCCAAGAAACATTATGATAATTTTGTTTCATGGCATGCATCACTGATTTCTATTAAATCACTGCCATGTTGCAAAATAGGGTTGTTCCTACAGCTGTTGAGCAGTTATCTTAAACAATGTGTGTTGGATGCATAGTGCAAAAAAATGGTACTACGTACAAAAACTTCAAGCTTTGTTTCTTGACACGAAAGCAATGTTCCATGTTTTACAGCTCTACGACCCTAGAGAAGAAACACAAAACTGCCAAATTGAAAAGAACTATATTGCAATGAAACAAAAAAACAACAAGTACACATGACTCAATATAGAAGCAAACTTGCAGTACACAATTATTTGCTAGTTTACTAATACTACAAACAGCTTATTCCAGATTAAGTGATCAGATCTCTCTCAAGGTAATACTTCTTAAGCTGCTGGCTAATGATTGTGCTTATGTGCATTATTTTACACAAGCATGCAGAAATCTATCATGGTAGATACTTAATATTTTGAGTAAAGGAGACTTGAAAAGTATGACAAAAATTTCATGCAGACAAGGAAGGCAAGGATAGAGACTATATAAAGTGTGTCACAAGGGTCAGTTCAGAAGTCTTAATCCAGAGATAAAAATCGAAAATGCTGGACAATCTAAGCATATCAGATTGCATTTCTGAAAAGGGAAACAACTAATATTTCAGTCCAAAGCCTCCTCATCAGACTTCCTCAGTTACATTATTGGACCCAATAAACTATTTCTCTTTCCTCAGATGCTGCCTGACCTGAGTTTTTCCAGGTACAGTCATCCCTCGGTACCCGTGGGGGATTGGTTCCAGGACCCCCCACGGACACGAAAATCCGCGGATGCTCAGGTCCCTTATATAAAAGGGCGTAGTATTTGCATATAACCTACACACATCCTCCCGCATACTTTATATCATCTCAAGATTACTTATAATACCTAATACAATGTAAATGCTATGTCATTCTACTGTATTGTTTAGGGAACAATGATGCTTTGGAAGAGGCTCAATAATACTAATGTCAGGATCTGTGGAGGTTGAGGGATGAGGAACTTCAAGCGTTGAAGGTTGAGGCTTCACAGTTGAGATGCTTTAGTTAGGAACACTGTTATAGGAAGCTGTTTCTTCTTTTTTCTTTGCATCATCAAACAAATCTTGCAGTGGTTGTAGGCATGTTGTTATCCCTCCGGTGACACAGAGGCTTTGTTCTATTGAAGGATCGTACTCAAGGATCATATCCTTTAACACTTGCGCCTGTTGAAAAACTGCTGCAAATTTTTCAAGAGTCCAAATTGATGACTCTGCCTCCGCTAAATCTTCTGCATCATCATCCGTAGAGGATTTCAGCAGATCTTCAAGTTCCTCGTCGGTAAGGTTTTCTCTATGCTCTTCTATGTGTTCCTTGACATTGTCCTCGCTGTCAGAGAAGCCTTCCCCACCAACTTCTCTTCCAACATTCAAGATATTTCTGACTTCTACATCAATAGTGGGGAAGCCCCTGAAATCATTGACTACCTCACTCCATAATGGCTTCCAACATACATTGACTGTTTCAGGCTTTAGGGTGTCTACAGCCTCTGCAATAAGCACAATTGCATCTGCAATTCTGAAGCTCTTTCATAAATCCATGATGCTGCAGTCAGGGTTAGCGTCAAGTGCAGCACGAATCCCCCCGAAGGTGAGGCGGGTGCAAGTCACCTGAACGCACCTGATGATGTGTGTGATCAAGTGGCTGCAGCAGGGACGCAGCGTTAGGAGGCAGGACATCACCTCCACGTTATCCTCGGCGAAGCCGAGAGGTTGGGGATGGCCGGGAGCATTGTCAATTATGAGGACCTTGAATGGCAGCCTCTTCTCTTCGAGGTATTTCTTCACTTCAGGAATGAAGCACTGGTGGAACCATACCAAGAACAAGATCGCTGTCACCCAAGCCTTCTTGTTGTGTTGCCAGAACACAGGTAGGCAATTTTTGTTTTTGTTCTTAAGGGCCCGGGGATTGTTTGCTCGGTAGACGAGTCCTGGCTTGATCATGTGACCAGCTGCATTGCCACACAGCACCAGAGTAAGACGATCTTTCCAGGCCTTGAACCTCAGGACCTGCTTGGCACTCTTATGGATGTAGGTACAATTGGGCATCTTCTTCCAGAACAAGACTGTTTCATCACAATTGAAGACCCGCTCTGAAAGGTAGCCTTTCTCTTCTATGAGTTTCTTGAGCTGTTCTGGGAACGCTGATGCTGCCTCGGCATCAGTCGATGCCGATTCGTCCGTGATCTTTAAGTTCTTGAGGCTGTAGCGCTTTACTTAGCTAGCCAGCCATCCCTTACTACCCTTAGAAACTCCTTCCTCTCGCTCTCCTCAACCCCCTCACAGTATGCTCATAGAGGCTAAATGCTTTTTTATGCATAATTTTGCCATCAACAGGGATATGCTTCTGTGACATGTCCTCTAGCCACACACTTAATGCTTTCTCAGTCTTCGCAAGCACTTTATCACGAACCAGAGAGACCATTTTTGCCATTGTAGGGGTAGCACTAACACTTCCACGAATTTCACCTTCTTTCTGCTTTATTGTGCGAATGCTCGATTCATTCTTACCAACTTTACGGCCCACTTCGGCGAGTGACATGCCACTTTTCAAAAGATCTAAGATTTTTATTTTCTCAGCGAGAGATAGTACTTTACACTCTCTCTTGGCCTTTGAGGAATTGCTTTGACCACTTAATTGCTTTTTAAGAGCCATTTTTTCACAGAAACAAAGGGGGCACACAACACAAGTAGCAAGGCCAACAATGCTCAAACAACGAGTGCTGGAGAGAGACTGAGGATCTGTGAAATGGTGGGAGGCTACAGCAGGGCATGCCTACACATCACTTCATTGACGTGGATTAAGCACATTAATTCAAGTTTTGCTTTTTGGAACTTGCTGGAATTTTTTTTTCCAAATATTTTCGATCCACGGTTGGTTGAATCCGTGGATAAGGAGGGCCGACTGTATTTCCTATCTTACATATTTCCTAATTTTCCTATTCAAGATCCAAGCCTGTTTGTTTTTCTGCACAAGAAAAGAAAGCGAAGAATATAATCCAGTCTCGTGCTTGTATTTTTTTTGGTATTGACACCCTATCCAAATCCCTAAACTGTGAGAATTCTGCAATCTTCTAAATCTAGTCAATTGGACATTTTTGACCCCACATTGATGGCTAAGTCTTCAGTTTTAAAGCCTATGCTGTATAATTATCACTCTAAGCTTCAATGTACACTCTCTTTCCCAACCTTTGCCAGCTTAACTAAACTTGTTTGGTATGAATATTTTTTCATGTTAATATAGAGAAAGTTCTATACAAACTTGTTTACACAAGAGCCCACAACAGCAAACAGCACTTACCTCTCTATCTATCAAGGCAGCGTAATTCTGTGCTTCTTTTTGTGAACAGTCTAATGCCCGCTGGAGCAAGTAAATTATGTGGTCAAACAAAGGCTGCTTATCATTAAACAGCAAACAGAAATAAGAGTCCGACTTCTCCCTTTGGGGAATAAAAAGCACAAGAGTAAGACTTTGCATCAACACATTTTATTCAGATTGTCATCAATTATCATTACCAGACAAAATTGGCAAGCATAGTACAAGACATTAGCTGACTTCTCCGCCCAAAACTATGGAATCCTCTACCACTGACAGCACATTTAAATTTCCAGACTCATCTATTAGACAGCACTAATCAGAGAATCAGATGTCGCCTACTGCATTTTTTACTAATTAATAAACAATAAATACTTCTGTGGTTCTGAGATCTTAATACTTGCATTTGAAAGAAAAACTGAACCCTACAGTTTTTATGAATTTATTTATAGAATGGAAGATGGGGGCAGCATGGTAGTGTAGGGGTTAACACAATGCTATTACACAGCCAGTCCAAGGGATTTAGAGTAACAACTTTGTAAAGAGATCGTAGCCGATTGAAAGAAGGCTGTTATAGTAGTAGGTGATTATAACTTTCCACTGGGAATCCTATAATATAAAAAGACTAGATGGGATACAATTTGTCAAATGTGTTCAGGAAAGCATCCTTCATCAGTACATGCAAGTCCCAACAAGAGCATGTGCGATACTGGATCTGTGATTAAGGAAAGAGACAGGGCAGGTGACAGAAGTTTGTGCAGGGGAACATTTTGCACCTAGTGATCATAATGCCATCAACTTCAAAGTAAATATGGAAAAAGATAGGTCTGATCCATGGGGTGAGGTTCTAAATTGGAGAAAGACCTATTTTAATTGTATTCAAAATGGAGGTGGTTTAAACTTCTATGGTACAGGATGGGAATCAGTAGGAGGAAGCTGAGGGTGTGCCAGCAGTTTTATAAGTAGATGACGGATGTGTAAGTGGTTTCTTCTTTCATGTTATTTGCTAAGGCTAATAAAATGGCTCCTCTGTAATGTTAACTGCTGAGTTAGCAGTAGCAGCTTGTTTGGGTTATAATTACTGATAACGAGAATTGTATTAATTTGCTAACCAATTGGGATAGATGTTATTCTTTCTTGTGTGTCTGTAAGCTATTGTTTTCGCAGGCTTTGGGCAGAAGGTGCGATGGGGACAGAGACAGGAGACGCGATGACAGAGATGCTGTAAACTGGGCGAGGATCAGACCCAAGAGGGAGTCCGAAGCCCAGGGCTTTTTGGGAAGAGAACCGAAGAGGAAGAACGTGCTGGACGCACTCTGGTCAACCACTGTGGTTGGTCCCAGGCGGCAGGTCGAGGAGGTCGGAGGAGATCAAATGGTGGAAGGAAGACTCCATTAATTGAGCTCCAACGGTTGAGCACAAAATGGTTGAACTCTGATTAAGTTTGGCACCTTTTACATTGTATCTCGATTAATTACATAGTTCCAGTAAGATCTATAAAGTGTAATCTGTAAATCGTACATTGTGTGCTGTCTGTTAATTGGCGGTGTGGGGTACATCACACGGCATCCCCACAAACTTGATTACCCAGTTTGGCGGGGCCGAAGACTGCTCCACCAGACGAAAGCGAGCTGAGCGAGCCTAAGGCTTACCAGGAGGCTACAGATGTAACATGAATGCAAGGAAGAACAAGCCAATGATTGGGTACAATGCAAACAGAGCAAAGAGTTAAATTGTACCACGGAGACAAAATTCAAAAAGGTGAAGAATGCAGGACTGAAGGTGCTGTATATAAATGCAAATAGCATTCAGAATAAGGTGGACAAACTCGTGGAGCAATTACAGATTGGATGGTATGTCGTGGGCATCACTGAGTCCCAGCTGAAAGAAGGCCATTGTTGAGAGCTTAACATCAGAAATTATACTTTGTATTGAAAGGACAGGCAGGAGGGCACAGGCAGTGGTGTGGCTCTGTTAGTAAGAGATGGAATTACATCTTTAGAAAGGTGACATAGGGCCAGAGATTGTTGAATCTTTGTGGGTGGAGTTTAGAAACTGCAAGGGTAAAAATATCCTTTGTGGGAAATCATATATAGGCCTCCAAATAACAGCCACGATGTAGAATTGAGATTGCAAAGGGAGCTGGAAAACGCATGTAATAAGGGTAATGTCACAATTGTAATGGGGACTTCATTATGCAAGGAGATGGGGAAAATCAGGTTGGTGTCAGATCATAAGCGAAGGAAAGCCGATTAGATGGCTTTTTAGAGCCACTTGGAGCAAGGCCATCTTAGATTGGGTGTCGTGTAATAACCCAGATCCTTTTAGGGAGCTTAGCATAAAGGATCCCTCGGGAGACAGTGATCATATGATTGAATTCCTACTGCAGTTTGAGAAGGAGAAGCATAACTCACATGTATCAGTATCGCAATGGGATAAAGGGAGTTACAGAGGCATAAGAGAGAAGCTTGCCCAGGTGGATTGGAGGAGCATACTGGTGGGGGTGATGGCAGAGCAGAGGTGGCTGAAGTTTCTAGGAATAGTTAACAAGGTGCAAAACAGGTATGTCCCACAGAAATAGTTGTTCTCAAATGACAGGGTTGGCAACCGTGATTGACAAGGGTACTGCATAAGACTGCATAAGACTGCATAAAAGCCAAAGAAAGGCCATATAAGGTAGCAAAGGTGAGTGGGAAGATGGATAATTGGGAAGCTTTTAAAATTCAACAAAAAGCAACTAAAAAAGCTACAAGGGAAAAGGTGAAATATGAGGGCAAACTAGCCACTAATACAAAGCAGGATACTAACAGTATTTTCAGTTCTATAGAGAGTAAAAGGGAGGTGAAAGTTGATACTAGACCCCTGTAAAATGATGCTGGTGAGGTAGTAATGGGGGAAAAAGATTAACTTAATCAGTCTTCACTGTGGAAGACACTAGCAGTGTTCCAGAGGTCCGTGAGTGTCAGGGAGCAGGAGTTAGTGCCATTGCTATTACAAAGGAAAGCATGAAAGGCAAACTCAAAGGTTTTCTGGTGGACAAGTCACCTGGACCAGACTGATTACATCCCAGAGTCCTGAGAGAGGTTGCTAAAGAGATAATGGATGCATTGGTCATGATTTTTCAAGAATCATTTGATTCTGGCATGCTCCCAGAGGACTGGAAGATTGCAAATGTCACTCCACTCTTTAAGAAGGGAGGAAGACAAAAGAAAGGAAATTATAGGCCAGTTAGCCTAATCTCAGTGGTTGGGAAAGTGTTGGAGTTTATTATTAAGGATGAGGTTTCAAGGTACTTGGAGACTAATGATAAAACAAGTCAAAGTCAGCATGGTGGAGGATTACAAATACCTGGGGATATGAATTGACAATAAACTGGACTGGTCAAAGAACACTGAGGCTGTCTACAAGAAGGGTCAGAGCCGTCTCTATTTCCTGAGGAGACTGAGGTCCTTTAACATCTGCCAGACGATGCTGAGGATGTTCTACGAGTATGTGGTGGCCAGTGCAATCATGTTTGCTGTTGTGTGCTGGGGCAGCAGGCTGAGGGTAGCAGACACCAACAGAATCAACAAACTCATTCATAAGGCCAGTGGTGTTGTGGGAATGGAACTGGACTCTCTCACGGTGGTGTCTGAAAAGAGGATGCTGTCCAAGTTGCGTGCTATCTTGGACAATGTCTCCCATCCAGTACATGATGGACTGGTTGGGCACAGGAGTACATTCAGCCAGAGACTCATTCCACCAAGATGCAATACTGAGCGTCATAGGAAGTCATTCCTGCCTGTGGCCATCAAACTTTACAACTCCTGCCTTGGAGGGTCAGACACCCTGAGCCAATAGGCTGGTCCTGGACTTATTTCCTGGCATAATTTACATATTATTATTTAATTATTTATGGTTTTATTACTATTTAATTATTTATGATGCAACTGTAATGAAAACCAATTTCCCCCGGGATCAATAAAGTATGACTATGACTATGAGTCTGTAAAGGGAAATCTTGCCTGACAAATCTCTTCTTTAAGGAATTGACAAGCAGGTAACCAAAGGAGAGGCAGTAGATGTCATTTACTTAGATTTTCAGAAGGCATTTGATAGGGTGCCACACTTGAGGCTGTTTGACAAGATAAAGTCCCATGGCGTTTCAGGAACGATAGTAGCATGGATAAAGGAATGGCTGACAGGCAGGAGGTAGTGAGAAGAAATAAAGGTGGCCTTTCCTGGTTGGTTGCCAGTGACTAGTGGTGTTCCTCAGGGGCCAGTATTGGGACCACTACTTATTACATTTTTTGTCAGTGATTTAGATGATGGAAGAATAATGCAGACTATTATATAAATGGGGAGAAAATTCAAACATCAGAGGTGCAGAGTGACTTAGGTGTCCTCGTGCAAGACTCCCAGAAGGTTAATTCACAGGTTGAGTCTGTGGTAAAGGCGGCAAATGCAACGTTAGCATTTACTTCAAGGGAATAGAATATAAATGCAAGGAGACAATGCTGAGGCTTTATAAGACACTAGTCAAACCACACTTGCAGTACTGTCAACAGTTTTGGGCCCCATATTTCAGAGAGGATATGTTGTCACTGGAAAGTGTCCAGAGGAGGTTCACAAGGATGATTCTGGAAATGAAGGGGTTAACATACGAGTGTTTGGCAGCTTTGGGCCTGTACTCACTAGAATTTTGAAGAATGCCGGGGGGGGGGGGGGTGCGGGGAAATCTCATTGAAACCTACCAGATGTTGAAAGGACTAGATAAGGTGGATGTGGAGAGGATGTTTACTATGGTGGGGGTACCCAGAGCTATCAAAGGATATGGCAAGAAGGCAGGTGTATGGGATTGAGTGGGATCCAGGATCAGCAATGATGAAATGGCGGAGCAGACTCAATGGGATGAATGGCCTAATTCTGCTCCCATGTCTTACAGTCTTAGGGTCTTTATCTGTCAAGTGTGGATTGGGACAGGCCGTTTCTAGCAAAGGTGTACTTGGTAAGTGGGAGACCTTCAAAAACAAAATTTTGAGACTACAAAGCTTGCACGTGCCTGTCGGAATAAAAGGTAAAGATAATAGGTGTAAGAAAACTTGGTTTTCAATAGAAGTTGAGACCCTTGTTTAGGAAAAAGAAGATGCACAGCAGGTCTAGGCAAGTAGGAACAAATGAGCTGCTTGTGCATTAGAAGAAAGCACTTAAAAAAGTAATCAGGAAGTCTAAAGAAGGCATGAAGTTGCTCCAGCAGACAAGGTAACGGAGAATCCCATGGGATTCTATAGGTACATTAAGAGCAATAGGATCACTAGGTACAAAATTGGTCCTCTGGAACAGCGGTCCCCAACCATTGGGCCGCAAGGAAACAACATGAGTCAGCTGCACCTTTCCTCATTCCCTGTCACGCACTGTTGAACTTGAAATAACCTACCAAGTCATACCAAATAACACATAAAACCTAAAATAACACTAACATATAGTAAAAGCAGAAATGATATGATAAATACACAGCCTATATAAAGTAGAAATAATGTATGTACAGTGTAGTTTCACTTAACAGAATCGGGAAGATTAAGCCAAAACCGATTTGTAGGAAAAAAAATTGGCACCTACCCGCATGTGCACACAGGTGCCCGCACAAGGCTTCATGGTCATGGTAGTCTTTCTCGAGGTAAACACAAGCATCCCGTATTTGACTGCTACTTTTGTCCCTTATTTGGGAGTGAGAAAGTTGGCAACCCTACTTGAACGCGCACCCACACATTTCCCCCCCCCCCCACCCCGGTCGGCTGGTCTGCAAGAATATTAAGAATATTGTCAATATTAAACCGGTCCGCAGTGCAAAAAACGTTGGGGACCCCTGCTCTGGAAGCCCAGAATGGTAATCCATGTGTGAAGCCAAAACAGATGGGAGAAGATCTTAAATGAACACTTTGCATCTGTATTTACTCGGAAGACAATTACAGAGTCTATAGAATTGAGGAAAAACATCATCAACTTCGTGGACCCTGTACCAATTACAGAGGAGGAGATGTTTTGCTACCCTGAGGCAAATCAGGATGGATAAATCCCCAGGGCCTGACAAGGTGTTCCCTCGGACTCTACGGGAGGCAAGTGTAGAAATTACTGGGGCCTTAGCAAAGATATTTAAAACCTCCTTAACAACAGGAGAGATACCACATGATTGAAGATAGCCAATGTTGTTCTGCTGTTTGAAAAAGGCTCTAAACAGAAACCATGAAATTATAGGCCAGTGATCTGACATCAGTAGTGGGAAAGTTATTGTAAGGTATTCTAAGGACTGAATACACAAGTATTTAGATAGACATGGACTGACTAAGGATAGTCAGCATGGTTTTGTGTATGGTAGCTCATGTTTAACCAATCTTAGATTTTTTTTTTCCCCAAGCAAGTTACCAGGAAAGTGCATGAAGACAAGGCAGTGGGTGTTGTCTACATGGACTTTAGTAAGGCATTTGACAAGGTCCCGCATGGGAGGCTGATCAAGGAAGTTCAGTCGCATGGCATTCAGGATGAGGTAGTAAATTGGATTAGACAGTGGCTTTGTGGGAGAAGCCACAGAGTGGTCGTAGAGAGTTGCCCCTCTGTCTGGAGGCCTCCAACTAGTGGTGTACCACAGGGATTGGTGCTGGGCTCTTTGTTGTTTGTCACCTATATCAATCATCTGGATGATAATGTGGTTAACTAGATCAGCAAATTTGCAGATGACACCAAGAGTGGGGGTGCAGTGGACAGTGAGGAAGGCTGGAAAAATGGGCTGAGAAATGGTAGATGGAATTTAATGTAGACCAGTGTGAGGTTTTGCACTTCAGCAGGACCAACCAGGGTAGGTCTTACACAGTGAACGGCAGGGCACTGAGGAATGTGGTAGAACAAAGGGATCTGGGAATACAGGTACATAATTTGTTGGAAGTGGTAGATGGGTCATAAAGAAAGCTTTTGGCACACTGGTCCTCATTAATCAATGTATTGCAAACAGAAAATGGGATATTATGAAGTTGCATAAGACATTGGTGAGGCCTAATTTGGAGTACTGTGCGCAGTTTTGGTCACCTACCTACAGGAAAGATGTAAACAACGTTGAAAGAGTGCAGAGAAATTTTACATGGATGCTGCCAGGACCGGAGGACCTGAGTTATAAGGAAAGATTGAATAGGTTAGGACTGTATTCTTCAGAATGCAGAAGATTGAGAGATTTGATAGAGCGATACAAAATTATGAGGGGCACATACAGGGTAAATATCAGCAGGCTTTTTTCCACTGGGGTTTTGTGGGACTACAACCAGAGATCATGGGTTAAGGCTAAAAGGTGAAAAGGTTAAGGGGAATATGAGTGGAAACTTCTTCACTCAGAGTCATGAGAGTGTGGACTGAGCTGCCACAAGTGGCCCATGTGAGCTCGATTTCAATGTATAAGAAAAATCTGGATAGGTACATAAATAATAGGCATATGGAGAGTTATGGTCTTGGTGCAGATTGTTGGGAGTGAGCAGTTTAAGTGGCTTTGGCATAGTCTAGATGGGCCAAAGGGCCTGTTTCTATGTCATACTTCTCTATGATTGGATAAAGCGCTCCTGATACAGCCTCCTCTACATTGATGAGACCCATTGAAAATTTGGAGGACTACTTTGTCGAGCTCCTCCACTCCATCTGTCAAAAGCAGAACTTTCTGGTGGCAAACATTTTAATTCCAATTCCCATTACAATATGACTATCCATGGTCTCCTGTGTCACGATGAGGTTACTCTCAGGGTGAAAGAACAACACCTTATATTCCATCTATGTAGCATCCAACCTGACACATGAAAATTGATTTCTCACTCCAGGAAAAACATTTATCCCTGCCCTCCCCTCTTCTTTTATTCCCTACTCAGGCCTTTTACCTCTTCTCACCTGCCTATCGCCTCCACTGGGTCCTCTCCTCGTTCCCTTTCTCCTATAGTCCACTCTCCTCTCCTATCAAATTCCTTCCTCTCTAGCTGTTTACTTTTCCCACCTCCTGGCTTCACCCAAGGCCTTCTCACTATCCTCCTTCCCCTCCTCCCACTTTATTCTGGGGACTTCCCCCTTTCCAGTCCTGAAGGTAGGTCTTGGCCTGGAAGGTCAACTGTTCATTTCCAGAGACGCTGCCTGACCACCCGAGTTCCTCCAGCATTTTGTGTGAATTGCTTGGATTTCCAGTATCTGCAGAATCTGTCTTTTAAATTTTATTTGCATACTTTTTGGTGTGCATGAGTTGTTTTTTCCCCTGCACATTGGGTGCTTGACAGTCTTTAATGGGTTCTGTTAGGTTTCTTTGTTTTGCAGATTCTTGTAAGGAGATGACTCTCAAAGCTATATATAGCATACATACTTCAATAATAAATGTATTAAATTTGACCTTTTGAACTTCAAATTACTGATGTTTGTCAACTTTGAAATGAATTGCTTTTCAGTATTGATCAAGATTCTTATGCACAAAATCAAGATTTCACTAGGATGCCCTTTCTCAGGGAGACCCTCAAGATTTTGTCTCCACTTCAGCCTTGTGGGTTCTGAGGTAGTTGATGAGATCAGAGTGGAATCTGCAAACTACCACAGATGGGATTGATAAAGTTTACAACATTCTCAAGCAGGACTGTACATAAAAAATAACTTAGCAAGAATAATTTTAAAAATAGTTCTATGAGCTTTAAAATATAAATTCCAGTTTTTAAAAAAATCACTAATTCACTGTATGTCCTGGAAAGGCTGGTATTTTTTTGTAATCACTCTCATTTTCCCCAAACAATCAGTTCCCTCCTAAACAGATGATTAACTTCTAGTATCGATATTCCTACAGTCCTAATAGGAATAATGTCAACAAGACAGAGGAGATGGTCATCGACTTCAGGAAAACCACACCCCCCTTCACATCAGCAGCACAGCAGGGAAGACGGCAAGCAGTTTCAAACCCAGGAACAGCACATCTCCCACAACATCTCAGTCCCAGAACACAAACTCCACAGTCAAGAAAGCACACCAATGCCTCCACTTTCTCAGGAGGCCGAAGAGGACTATGCACACCAATATTCACCATCTTCTTCAGATCCAGTAAGGAACATCCTGACATGCTACAAAACCACACTGCAGTGGACAGGAGTGCTTTAGAAACAGGGAAACAGGGAGTTGAAACTGCCCAATGCACCACTGGCACCTGCCTACCTGCCATCAATGACCTATATACAAAAAGATGCCACAAAAAGGCCAGCATTATCATTAAAGGATCCCACCCAACCTGGTCATGACTGTTTGCCCCCTCTCCTATCAGGGAACAGGCTATGCAGCATCCATGCCAGGACACCAGACTCAAAATCAGTTTCTTCCCTAAGCCACAGGCCGATCAACACCTCCATCCATTATCCTACCATCAATACTTTATCATTTCCTGTCAGTCACCTTATGTACAGACACCCGTGTAACCAAGTGTCACTTTATGTACATATGATCAGTTTATCTATATAAACTAATCTTATGTATCTTACGTTAATTGTACATGTGATTTTTTTTGTGTTCTATTGCTGAGCAGCAGTGAACCATCTGATTAGCCTATCAGAGTTCTCTTTGGGAATTAGCTGACTTGATCAGCATTTCTGATCTGGCTATTGTTCACGATTGCATTTAATTAAAAAAAAATGTTTTTAATTGTGTTCTTTATACACCCTATCCTCGTTATATGCGTCTTCAGACAATGCAGCTTCACAGTTATGTGAAGAACCTATTTGTACCAACGTCTCGTTATATGCGTCCAAAATTCACAGTTATGCGAAGAGCACTGCCTTCCCGCCAATACAAGTCAAGTGCACACACCTCACAGTCTCACCGTTGGTACAAGAAGCACTGTTTTCCTGCAATACAAATCAGGTGTGCGTGCACCTCACAATCTCTCTCCTGCCACTCTCGCATTGGTTTTGGCAAGGTGTGGATACGCGATCTTAAACTTCTGTTGGTTTAACCTACGGTGCAGTGACTTTGCGCTTGAAATATTTAACTATGCCTCCTAAGCGTCCGATGTCATGTCCTGGGCCGTCAGCTGAGCGGCACAGAACCGCTTTAACACTTGAAAAAAGTTGGAAATTATAAACAGCGCAGCATCAGCTGAAGGTAACACAGCTCTGGGACACTACTGCCAGGAACAGAATCTTGCCTTTAAAGTTAGTTTGTTGCTTGTCAATGCGCTAACCCATCCTAAACATTTGGACAGTATTCATCCTAACATAACAGTGCGTTTCCTGCCGCTTAACACAACATCACTGATTCAACCACTCGACCAAGGTGTAATCCACATTCAAGGCATGTGTATTTTTTTTACCGCGAACTATCTCTCAGATGCTGCAAGCAACAGACAATTTTGAAAATCCCAGGAGTTTACCCATGGTGAGGGAATGCTGGAAGTCGGAACACTTAGCACAAATGGTGATGGACATGGACCCACGTTTAGAATGGAGTCAGCATTTCAGTCATTCCCTGCTGTCAACCCTTCTTCCCTACAAGCAAATTTAAAACAAAATGCTGCCAAGCAAACAACCCTCACCACTTTCTTCAAATCAGTAACACCTTCTGCTGGCAGTTCTAAGAGTTCTGTGAGTCTTCCTTCACCCCTTGCTGTGCTTGAAATGATCCTGACGACCACAACCATCCACCTTATCCATGTAAAGCTGCCCGACACCACAACAACCACTCATCTCCCGGAGCAAACACACCTGCCACTGTTGGTAAGTACTATACACCCTAGGATGTTAACTTTCTATGATTTATTACACTGAATATTACCATAAATTGATGAAATATAATACAAATGTCTTGTAGTACTGCTTTTGTGTCGTATTGGTATGAAAATGTGAATAAATTACAGATAAAGCATATTTAGAAAACCCGCACTATTTTCTCTTTTTAAATAATTCACATTATGCGTCAACTGCGAGGAACGTATCCCCTGCATAGGGTGTACTTATTGTGTTTTTTATGTTGCATCACATCCAGGGTAACAATCATTTCGCTCTCCTTTGCAGAAATCAACAGAGCATGGATAATGATCCAACCAGTTATCCTCTCATTGAAGCAAATGACACAAGAAAACAATTACCATATATTCCGGAGTATAAACCGACCCCCCATTTTCAAGGTTTAAAAAAGTGACATTTTTATGCTACCTTTGTATAAGCCGACCCCTTTTGTAGAGGTTTTTGATTTAACTAGAAAGGAATGCAAGATCTCACATGCCGGTACTCAGCAGTGTTGTGGAGAATAAAAGGGGTAATATCGGAAATGTTGAGCAGATCAGATAGTCGAGTGTGGGATGTTAATATTACAGCTGGTTAACCCGCAGCACAGATATACCTCTAACTGTGCTGCTGCTTCCTCCTCCGTCAATAGCATAACAGTGGTGCTGTTCATGTAAATGAACTTGTTTGGGCTCCTGCCATCCAGCATTGGTACTGCAGCTGCTATACATCTTCCAACTTTTTCATTTGCCTGTCTACACTACACTTTCACTGTAACTGCAACAATATTCTGCATTGTTTACCTTCTTACTACCTCAACATACTGCATCTAGATACAAACAGTGAAATCTGATATTGTTTAATTTGAACTTAGACTTGAAGGCCGTATGGAAGGCACGGTGATGTTCCTCAAGCGGCTTATTATCCAGTCAGTTCTGCTGCAAATTTATCAACCTATAACAATAACAACTTGGTTTTCCCTTTGTGCAAGGCTCCCTACACCCATTCTAACAACTTTCTCCAGGAGCACCAGGGAGAAGGTCCCGTCTGGCTGCATCATTGCATGGTACAGAAGCTGCAAGGCATTGGATTGCAAGATCCTACAGCAAAAACTGCCGAGAGGAACACTGGCATCTCCCTCCTCCTCACCCCTTATTTATGACATTTTTTGGGGAGTGTGGCAGATGGAGGGCCCAAAGCATTGTTGAGGACCCCTACCACCCCATCCCACTATCTCTTTGACCCACGACCTTTAGGGAGGTGGTACAGGAGCACCAGCATTAGGACTGCCAGAATGGGTAACAGCTTCTTCCTTCAGGGTGTGAGACTAATGAATAACCAGCCACCACCGAAACCTTATCACTCGGCTAGCGAGCTGTTTACCTGTGCTGTACTGTATTACATGTATTTTGAATTATATTTTAATTAACTTATAGTATAATATTTTGGCTTATGTGCTATAGTTGATATATGTTGCGTGGGAGCACCATGATGCAACAAATATTGTTTTGCATGGTTGTATATGTGTACAGTAGAATGACAATAAACTTGAACTCTCTCGATGAATATTGCCTGATCTATAGGACATTTCCAACATTCGTGTTTTGAATTCATTCTCTGTAACAGCTTTGAACTGCATTTCGCAACACACACAAAACACTGGAGGAACTCAGCATGTCAGGCAGCATCTATGGGAAAGAGGAAATAGTGTAAATTTTGGGCTGAGACCCTTCTTCAGGACTGGAAACACCCAAACCGTCGACTGTTTACACTTCTCCATAGATACTGCCTGACCTGCTGAGTTCCTCCGGCATTCTGTCCATTTCCAATTTCCAGACCATAAACTCAGCTTATTCCTTTTGGTTATGTTTACTGGATTTCTCTCCATAGGCCAAGTAATCTAATAGAGTTCAGTCAATAAAACTGAATGCATTCAGTGAAATAAACTGCTTTTGCATTGATGTTTTCCTTTGTAAGCCTTTTTGGTGTTTAATAAACTGTATCTAGCCTGAAACTCAATTTCCTGCATGACAGATCTGACTACCACATTCAATCGTAAAAGCAAAGAGAAATAATAAACTGGTTTCTCTCTGATTGGGAGGCTGGGACTACTGGGGCAGTGCTACTGTTGTTTGGGGCCCCAGCTATTCACAATCAATTCGACCAAAGGGGACCAAATGTCACATTTCTAAATTTACTTACATGGAATTGTGGTGAGAAGAATATTGTGACTCATCAAGATGGTACAGAGAAACTAAGTGGGGAGAATATAGCAGATGGAATATAATGTGGAACAATTTGAGACCATTCACTTTCGTGCACAAAACAGAAATGCAGAGTACATTTTATAAAGATATATATAAATAAAATAATGTTTATACGGACCTGTACACAAGTCATTGAAATCTAATCTGCAGATACAGCAGGCAATTAAGATAAAAATTCTGTTTGCCTTCATGAGAGGATTTGAGTTTAGCCGTAAAGAACTGTTGAGCAACAAACAATCTGCTGAAAGAATTAAATACGGTGAGCAGCACCTGCATCTATTCTCAACTCCATTAACTATGTGTATAGCAGGTCTACTGCATCAGTGGGCTGCTCATTGTTCAGAGAAGCCGGCCGGGTTGTCATGAGAGCTGGCCAGCAGTTCAGAGAAGGTGTGTTGGCCCATCGGGTTGAGGGATTTGGGACGGGCTGTTGGGAAGAGCTGACTTGGGTAGGGACCAGCCTGCTGCCTATAGTCATAGACATACTTTACTGATCCCGGGGGAAATTGGTTTTCGTTACAGTTGCACCATAAATAATAAATAGTAATAAAACCATAAATAATTAAATAGTAATATGTAAATAATGCCAGGAAATAAGTCCAGGACCAGCCTATTGGCTCAGGATGTCTGACCCTCCAAGGGAGGAGTTATAAAGTTTGATGGCCACAGGCAGGAATGTCTTCCTATGACGCCCTGTGCTGCATCTCGGTGGAATGAGTCTTTGGCTGAATGTACTCCCGTGCCCACCCAGTACATTATGTAGTGGATGGGAGACATTGACCAAGACGGCATGCAACTTGGACAGCATCCTCTTTTCAGACACCACCGTCAGAGAGTCCAGTTCCTTCCCCACAACATCACTGGCCTTACAAATGAGTTTCTTGATTCTGTTGGTGCCTGCTACCCTCAGCCTGCTGCCCCAGCACACAACAGCAAACATGATTGCACTGGCCACCACAGACTCGTAGAACATCCTCAGCATCGTCCAGCAGATGTTAAAGGACCTCAGTCTCCTCAGGAGATAGAGACGCCTCTGATCCTTCTTGCAGATAGCCTCAGTGTTCTTTGACCAGTCCAGTTTATTGTCAATTCGTATCCGCAGGTATTTGTAATCCTCCACCATGTCCACACTGACCCCCTGGATGGATACAGGGGTCACCAGTACCTTAGCTCTCCTCAGGTCTACCACCAGCTCCTTAGCCTACTACTCAGATGCACTAGAGTTGGCACAAAAGCAGTGTGTAATGAAACTGTCAGTGACTGTCTTGGATGTTTCTTTTACAATTGCAAGGCCCTGCTGGACATTGACTGCCCCAGGTCTACTTCCCTTGTTTGGTGGTAAGACAGGCAGCAAGGCAACAGCATTATCTTGGTTGTCGCAAGGACTAGGTCTCAAGCCACCGGTTTGTGTTGTAGCGTGGCATCTGGGAATGGCCTCTCCCGTCAGTACTGGACTGGTGGAATTGCAAGCTGGACTGCTGGGAACCGTCAATTTGCAGGGTTTGCCACTCAGGGTCTTGGACTAAAAATGTGTTTTCTTATGTGATCATGATCTTTTTTTTTTTTCCCTTTCTCGTTACTGAATGCACATGTATGTTTTTGCACCTTGGCTCCAGAGGAATGTTGTCTTCTTCAGCTGAATCCACGAATAGTATGGATGACAATTAAACTTGATTTGAATTTATTTTGATTTGATCTGTGGGAGGAACGGAAATGCTGATGTTTTCAGTTGAAATCCTGCATCAGGACTCATCTACAACTCCTTACTTCCCACAGATGCAGCTTTACCTGCTGAGTTCTTCCAGCAGATAGTCTGTTGTTCCAAATTCCAGCATCTTTGGTCTCCTACCTCCAGTAAAAAAAATCTCGTATTGCAATTGTATACGGCTTGGTCATACAGCACATGGAGTGTTATGCATAATATTTTTCTCCTTGCCAATGCTAAAGGAGGAATGAGATGAAGATTCACTACCTTGATTCCACCGATACCCTTAGAAACTTGCCTTTTGTGAACCTGAACAAACAGGCTTATATTCTCCTTAATTTAGAACAAGTAATCTCATTGAACCTTACAGGACTCAATGGACTGGTTGCAGGGAGAACAATCCTAGTAATTGAGGAGAATAAAGTTAGGGGTTACAGTCAGATGAAGAGAAATTTCTTCACTCAGAGGGTGGTGAACCTTTGGCATTCTCTACTTGGAAGGCTGTAGAAGTTCAGTCATTGGGTTCATTCACGTCAGATTTCTTGACATTTAGGGAATAAAAGGATATGGGGATAGGGCAGGAAAATATGGGAATAGGACATGATCTTGATAAACAGATCAAGCAGAAAGGGCTGGATGGCCAACTCCTATTCACGATTCTCCTATTCTTGTATTTTCAATTATCAGCATGTTAGTGATAAAATGGACATTTCACATCATATACCTTGGTTGCAGTCTTGGATGCAGCTCTTTGTCCTCTGTCCAAATCAGCATGTCCACAATATACATGAATATAATAGTGAACAAGTCTTGGGCTCGTTCAGCCACACCTACAGGTAATTGGCTCGCAGGATTCTATGGAAACACAAATCCAGTATTTAGAATAAACACAGATTGCAAATTTTTTTTACTTTTGTACAAGAATTCCAACACAGATCATTTTCCATGACAAAGCAGTTTTGTGGATCAGTTGATAACATAACTGTTAAAATGCATTATAGTTATCATAAGTCCTGAAATATGCTCCCACTTCAATTCATCCTGGGGCGCTCTGCCACACAATGGTATTTTTCTTTCACCACCTGTCTGCTTCACAATTACAAAGATACTTGGTTTGATTCATACTAGTTTACCTTTTCATTCACACTTTTGCTCTCTTCTGATTACACACCACTAACATTTGTTGCTCACACTTCCAACTGTCCTCCCCTATCAATAGCTTACCAGTGTTGTTGTCATATAAATCAAGGGTTCCCAAACTTTGTTATGCCAAGGACCCTTACCGTTAACCGAGGGGTCTGTGGACCCCAGATTGGGAACCCCGATCTAAATGAACATTTTTTTTTCCTGACGCTTAGCACTGATGTGGCAGCTGCTATACCTCTTCCAACTGCACTTTGTCTTAGCTACACATCATGTCCTCTGTAACTGTAACACCATATTCTGCATGATTTTACTATCTCCACATACTATGTCTGGAATGATTGGTCTGAATTGCACAGCAACTAAAGCTTTTCATTGTATTCTTGGTACATATGACAATTATTATGGAGAACGCTTAGTACACACACTCTGTACACATGCGCATTTACACACACAACTATTGCCTTGTCATTCTGCTGTCACTGCACTGAGTGTGCGCACTTCAATGCCTTTATATTCTTATAATGCGTTGGCTTTATGGTGCTTTCCCGCCACACAGGGCAGAATATTCCATTAGTAATGGAGATGTGTAAATGTGTGTAGATCGTATATTGTATTAGGATACTCTATTTTGTAATATGATCGTAACTACATTGTGGGGTGCATCATATTTATTCATGTGCAGTCTTAAATTAACTTTGTGGGTAATTAAAGATGGTATGTCCTGGTGTCTTCTGGTTTAAAATAGTGCTACTCACTAGTTTGAGTGGCAACTTTCTGGTGGTCAATGAAACAAAGAAGGCAACTAAATACTTCGCTATTCACACTTTTTCTGGTAAACAATTGCTGCAAACTGTGACCTGTAGCTTCCTGTCAGAGTTGAGCTGAGGCTATCTCCACACTACGCCAGATAGTTTTGAAAACGCCGGTTTTGAGTAAAAACAACAGCCCTCCACACTAAGTGTTTTTCAAAATATCTCTGTCCACATTAGATGGATATTTGGGTGAATCTCCTCCTACTGGGCATGCACAGGACACACAGAAAACAAGCAAAGAGGAAACGGTATACTTGGTATGCGTTTGTCCAGTTACAGAGTAGAAAAACTTAAAAGGAATTGCTCTTGGCTCTTGCGCAGGAGGACTTAAAACTAAAAAAAATACTGGAGCGTATGGAGACAACCGACAGGGAATTCACAGACAGTATGACCTGGCTGACGACGAACACTGAAAAACTAACTGTTGCATTAATAAAGCACCTTGTTAAATGTATAAAACATGTCTGTATCAGTGTTATCTTGTATTTCCATACAATGTTACCTTAGGCTGTTACACATCTATTATCAGAGAAGTACTTGCATAAGTAGGTAAACCACCTTCATACAAGCAAGGACAGAAAACAGGGCAAAGTGAGTATACTTATTTATTCACTATGGGTCAAAGTATTTGGTGAGTACACTTCTAACTCTTCTGGCTTCAGTCTTGTTGCCATCTGTTCTGAAACTGTTAGGTTCTGTGAAGTGCAGAATCAAATATCGCTGTGATGATATCGCTCTAGTATCGTTTGGCGACAGTAAAGTACTAATAAGAAGAAGATGACAATGAAATGCCGCTCTGTCGCCATCTGTTCTGGCACGTCATGACAGCGGTTTTAAAAAGCTCCGGTTACCCCGTTCACACTGCAAGGATATTAGGCGTTTTCAGATTTATTCACTCTGGAGACAGTTTCTGAAAATCTCCATTTTCGGGGGCTGAAAACATCGTTTCAGTGTGGACAGAAACGAAGAGAAAAAGCTTAGTTTTCAAAATTATCTGGCGTAATGTGGACGTAGCCTGAATTGCCTTTGTGATCTGGCTCTTTCGTGCTGTGGCTGGAGTCTTGCTGGGGCAGGATGGTCATAGTGTGTCCAGGCTAGAGGTGCTGGAACAGACGGAGGCAACGTGAGGTGTGGAAAGATCCAAGGTCGTAGTAAGAATCCTACAATGTCAGTCAGAGAGCCCAAGGAACAATTGCTGGGACCAAATGTGTGATGTGTTGGGGAAGGGTGACCTGGCTGCTGGGTAACCAAGGTATTGTCTCTGCAGACCTAGGCCTGTAGTGCCCAAGGTAATGGTCACGTGATGGGTTGAGCTGGACAAAGGATCAACCTAGGTGGGGTCAGAGAGAAGTGACCAGAGTATATTTAAAAAAATGAGCACACCGCTGGTGAGGTCTCTTGCATTTGGACTAACCACAGGTTAGGTCACAACTGACACTGTGGAATGGGGCGCTGCAGTTAAAGGAACCCAGGCGTGCTTCCAAGACAAGTACCACTTTTAGTAACTTGGCAATTAAATGAGTTGTTTACAGCATTGTGTGTTCAAAGCTTATTTCTATCAGATCTGTGAACAGTCCTTAACTTTTGGCACAAAGGTTTGATTGATTTAAGAGATGAGCCAAATTGGAAAGGTCAGGTACTGGCCTTATCGAGGAAGCGAAGCCCAAGCCCATGGGCAAGAAACAACCCACTGTTAGGATGATTTAAGCACTTAGCCGGGTTGAGTTAGTTGGGGAGTCAAGTTTAAGTTTGCTCAACTCTGCTAGACCAGCAGCAGTGATGCCTGGTGTTGTGAACTTCAGTTATGAATGCTGTTTGCTTGCTTTATTGTTCGCAGAATTTGTATTTTTCTCTTTGCACATTGGTTGTTTGACTGTCTCCTTTTGTTTTTAATGGATTCTACTGGCGTTCTTTGTCTCATAGCTGCCAGTAAGGAAATGAATCTGAAGGTTGTATAAAGTACTTTGAACCCTGGACGATTTTAATTACCAATTATTAGCTGGGATAGTCAGTGCAAAGGTGTGATGGACACACAATTCTTGCACTGCATACAGGAATGCAGAATATAGAAAACCCTCTCTTTTGGACAGGGAAGGCAGTGCAATTATGTACTTAACTTTAGGATATGAAGCTTTTGGCAGATGGAGCTGGAATGCTTGGCAAGGCGATTACCAATTTATGTTGGGTCTCACCAATACTAGAAAGCTGCAATAGGAGCATCAGATACAATAGATACCCACAATAGATTTGTATGTAAAGTGTTGCCTCACCTGGAAGGGCTGTTTTGGACCATAAATGGGGGTAAGGGAGGAGGTGTAGCATTTCTGTCGTTTGCAGGGAAATATGCCTGGAGGGACATTAGTGGGGAAGGATAAATGGAGAAGGAAATCATGAAAAGAGTGTAGAAAGTAGCGAGTAGCTGGTGAGGGGGGTGGGGGGAAGAGGGTAAAGATGTGTCTGGTGGCAAGACCCTGTTGAAGAGCTAATGAAAGTTGCAGAGAATGATGCAGATGCTCTTGGGGTGTTACGTGAGGACACACAGAACTCTATCCCCATTAAGGCAACGAGAAGATGGTGTGAGCACGCATGTCTAGGAAATGGAAGAGATGGGCAAGGTGAGAAGGGAAACTCTGTTCTTTGAAGGAGGAGGACACCTTCGATGTCCTGGAAAGAAAAGCCTCATCAAGGAAAAGATGCAGTGGAGATGAAGGAATCAGGGAAAGGGAATAGCATTTTTACAGGACACAGGGTGGGAAGAGGTATAGTCAAGATAAACGTGGAAATTTGTAGGTTAATAAAATATGGCAGTAGACAGTCTGACTCCAGAGATAGAGGCAGAGAGATTGAGAAAGGAGAGACAGAAATGGACCAAATGATTTTAGGGCAGGGTCAATGTTGGAAATCAGACGATAAGATCTGACACCCAGCACACTATTTGGGATCTGCATTGTATTTGTACCTCATGAGATGATTTGCAAGGCCATAGGGAGCTTATTTTTTGAAGCAAGCATCAAGTTCAATTAGCTAGATAAAAAACAGCAGCCATGTCACGTTGTACACAAAATAAGAACAAAGTAGATCAGTTCTGTAATCTTAGCTCAACATTTACCAGGCTAATTAGTTAGCAATTTGATGGGATAATCTGCACACACATCATGTTCCACGATAAACTGCTGATCCCAAAACAAAAATAACCACTCTCAGCATTAACCATTTCTCATAGAACATATGCTCGAGTTACATTGAGTACTTTCAGCAACTGAAGTACTGCAGTCTTGAGCACGAGATCAAAGTTCAAAGTTAATTTATTGTCAAAGTACATGTCACCATACACTACCCTGCGATTCATTTTCTTGCAGGCATTCATAGGAGGGCAAAGAAATACAGTAGAACCAATGAAAAACTACAAAGAATGACAAACTGAGCAAATACAATACTGAGAACGCCAGTTGTAGAGTCCTTGAAAGTGAGTCCACAGTTTGGGTGAGTGAAGTTATCCACATTGTTTCAGGAACCTGATGGTCCTAGGGTAATAACAGTTGCTGAACTTGTTGGTGTGGAACTCAAAGCTACTGCACCTCCTTCCCGATGGTAACTAGAAGACAGCATGGCCCGGAAGGTAGCTGTCCTTGAAGATAGATGCTGCCTTGTGGCAAGGCTCCTTGTAAGTTTTCTCAATAGTGGGAGGACATTTCCTGTGATGGTCTGGGCTGTAACTAGCACTTTTCTAGGCTTTTCTGTTCTTGAGCATTGTCGTTTCCACACCAGGCAGTGATGTAAGCAGTTAGAACAATCCACTGTGCATCTATAGAAGTTTGTCAAAGTTTTTGATGATAGCCAAATCTGCACAAACTTTAAGTAGAAGCTATCGTATCTTCTTTGAAATGGCACTTAATGGGCTGGTCCTTGGACAGATCCTCTGATATGATAATGCCAAGCAGTATAAAATTACTTATCCTCTCCAGCTCTGATATCTACGGTAGGAAACTTCGTCACATGGTGTGAGCAGAATTATCTGCAGCTTAATGTGAAAAAGACTAAGGAGCTGGTGATAGACCTGAGGAGAGCTAAGGTACCGGTAACCCCTGTTTCCATCCAGGGGGTCAGTGTGGACATGGTGGAGGATTACAAATATCTGGGGATACGAATTGACAATAAACTGGACTGGTCAAAGAACACTGAGGCTGTCTACAAGAAGGGTTAGAGCCGTCTCTATTTCCTGAGGAGACTGTGGTCCTTTAACAACTGTCGGACAATGCTGAGGACGTTCTACAAGTCTGTGGTGGCCAGTGCAATCATGTTTGCTGTTGTGTGCTGGGGCAGCAGGCTGAGGGTAGCAGACACCAACAGAATCAAAACTCATTCGTAAGGCCAGTGATGTTGTGGGGATGGAGCTGGACTCTCTGACGGTGTGTCTGAAAAGAGGATGCTGTCCAAGTTGCATGCCATCTTGGACAATGTCTCCCATCCACTACATAATGGACTGGTTGGGCACAGGAGTACATTCAGCCAGAGACTCATTCCACTGAGATGAAAAACAGAACGTCATAGGAAGTCATTCCTGCCTGTGGCCATCAAACTTTACAAATCCTCCCTTGGACAGTCAGACACTCTGAGCCAATAGGCTGGTGCTGGACTGATTTCCTGGCATAATTTACATATTACTATTTAATTATTTATAGTATTATTACTAATTATTTATGGTGCAACTGTAACGAAAACCAATTTCCCCCGGGATCAATAAAGTATGACTATGACTATATCTAATGAGGACTGGCTCATGGATCAGTAAATTCTCTCTCCTGTAGTCAATAATCAGCTAGTTTTGCTGACATTGAGGGAGATATTGTTGCTGTGGCACCATCCAACCTGATTATCGAATTTCCTCCTATACACCAATTCATCACCAACATTGATTTAGCCAGCAACTGTGGTGTCATCAGACACCTATTATCCAGTGGCTGTGAAAGTTAGGTTAGATTTAACAACTTCCACTTTTGCTTGGTCACACAGGACCAACAAAACCTTGATCAAACTGGCTTACCGTCTAAGCAGATTCACATGGAGTGCATACCTCAAGACCATCTAACAGATCTTTTGCTTATAGTTAATTCAAGACTACCTGTGGAATACAGATCTGTCAAAGTTTGCTAAGGCTACAAGAACAAACAAGGCATCAATAAACTCTATATTACCACTGATAAATGCCAAATCTAAGAAGTGGAGTCAAGACTGAGGCAGTCACTTCAAACAGCAACCAGGCAGCCTAAACTAAACTCAAAAACCCTGCAAAAAAAAAAGTGGGAAATCAAAATATACTCTAACATCCCCTGGTGATTGTACCTGCATTCTCCGTGAAGTTTCTCGCTTGTACTTTAGATTCTTCTACACCATTGATCTTGCTGCGAATCCCTTCTTGTCAAAATGTTGACTTTCTCAAGTCCAGTGACGATATCCTGCTCTACATCACAAAACCTTTTTCAATTTCTCCAATGGTTTAATATAATCACACTACTTCTCCAATGGATGATATAGAACAGAAATTCCCTCTTGATATCAGGAAGGCTTCATCACCAACCGTCTTATCGACCAACTCCATCTGTCTGACAACTACCTGAAACTGAATCACTGGATATTCACAACTATGTACAGTTGCAGACATACCATCTCTTGTTAGGGTAGTCATTTATTTTTCATGATGTGAGTACTGCCGGCAAGGTTAGCATTTATTTGCCCATCTCTAACTTCCCTAAGGGTGGTGGTGATGAGCCACCCTCTTGAATAGTTGCGGATCTTCTCATGAAAGTGTTCCCATGGTGCTATTGACTAAACAGTTCTAGGATTCAGAACCAATGACTACGGAGAAACAGCAATTTGTTTATAAATCAAGATGGACTGACTTGGAGGGGAACCTGAAGGTGGTTTTCCTTTCTGCTTACTGACTTTGCCCTTCCAGGTACAGAATTCCTGGGTTGAAGAGATTATGTCACAGTAGCCAAGGTCATAGAGTAATAACGCACAGATACAGGCCTTTCACACCAATCAGTCCATGTGATCACGGTGCTCCAATTTCCTGCATTCAGCCCATATTTCTTTAAGCTCTTCCCTTCTGTGCATCTAGTAAATGATGCTGTTGTACCTGTCTCAACCTCTTCCTCTGGTAGCTTATTCATATATTCACCACTGTGCGAAAAAGGTTCCCTTTAAATCTTTCTCCACTCACCATAAAACCTATGTTTTGGCTCTCAAATCCAGGGGAAAAGACTGTTACAACTCACCTCAACCATTCCCCTCACAAGTTTAAACACTTCTACAAGGTTGCCCTTCATTCTCCAACATCCCAAGGAATGATGACTTAGCCTAGCCAAATCCCCTCTATAATTCAGGTCTTCTCATCCTAGCAACATACTTGTAATTATTTTTCCATACTATTTCCAGTATACCATCTTCCCTATAATAGAATGACTAAAATTGTACATAGTACCTCAAGTGCAGCCACACCAATGACTTACACAACTACATGTATCCCAACTCCTATAATCAATACCCTGACTGATGAAATACAGCGAGCTAAACACCCTTCTCGCCAATTTGACTACCTGTGACAGTTTCAATCAAATATGCACCTGTACTCATAGGCCCTATTCCATAATACTCTTGTCCTCCCATTCATAATTTAAGTCCTGTGCTTGATTGACTTTCCAAAATCTATACTTAGCTGCACAGAAATACATATTGCACTCAGTTCCCACCTGCTGGATCCTGCTTTTCCCCCCTGAGTTAGCCCTGCTCCAATTTAAGAAACCTACAGCACAGTACAGGCTCTTTGGCCCACAAATAATAAAATACTTTATTGACCCCCAGAGGGAAATTTAGGAACATAACTTGTCCTATCCTCTTCCATTCCATCTTAAAACAAATAGAATATGGTCACCAGAGCAAAAGTGCTCCTTAAATACCACTTCAGTTATTTGGCCTGCTCATTCGTTAAGAGCTAGTCCGGTATTCCACCCTTCCTAGTAGCACGGAAACTTTCCTAAATATATTTCAAAATTCTACCTCATCCACTGGAGCTGCCCTTCCCTTAGTGCTTATACATTCTCCCACATGGGCTCACGTTGTCCTGCAAGTACTGCTGTTACCTCCTCCCTTATGAAAAAGGCAATATCCTCCCTTGCTTACCTGTATCTCTGTCATGGCTGTAGAATCTGCACCTCAGAACAGTGAGCTGCCAATCCTGCCCTTCCCTCAGCTATGTTTCTGTTTTGGTTGTAACACCCCAGTCGCCAGAGCCAATTGCTCTCAGAGATTTTACTCCAAGTTCATCAACCTTACCTGCTAAGCTTTGTGTATTGAAATAAGTGAAGTTTAACTGAGTATTCTTTCCCTGGCTTCACTGAGCCCCACTTAATATAACTATATTTGTCGGCTACCTCGTTAACCCATGACTTGTTCCTGCTCATAATCCCAGCTCCACACACACCAATCCAGCTTAAACCCTCCCATATAACACTAACAAATTTCCTTGCAAGAATATTAGTCCATCTCTGGTTCAAGTGCAACTCGACTGCCTTGTACAGATCACCTCTAACCCAGAAGAGATCCAAGAATAGTCCAAGAACCAAAATTCCTGCTTCCTGCACCAGCTTCTCAGACATGCATTTATCTGGCTAAACTTAGCATTTCTGACCTTATTAACAGATGGCACTGTGAGTAATTGCAAGATCACCACCCTTGAAGACCCGCTTCTTAACTTCTTACTTACCTCCCAAAATTCATCCCTTGAGGAAACCTACGTAACTTGTACCAATATGTAAAATGACCTCTGACTTCACCCTTCTCTCAAGAATATTTTGCATTCACTCAGGCACATGCTTGACCCTCACACCCAGAAGGCAACACACCATCCTGGATTTCTTCTGTAGCCACAGGATCTCCTATCTGTCCTCCTCACTATTGAGCTAGCAATCATCAGTGATCACTCATGTTTGAGTATGATTCTTCTCCTGGTCACTTGAAGGTCTTGAGATGATTGAAGAGGCCGATCCATGATCCACAAGTCCTACTGCAGTGTTGGCAGGTGTATATCATAGAAGTGGTGGTGGATGTACCTGGTTGGGCCTTTCCCAGTCTCTCCCTATGTTGAAGTCGCTTAATCTCAGTGCTCAAAGACAGTCCTTTTCCAGCTTTCCCATTCCTGTGCTAATTTCTCCCATCCATTCAGGTTGATGTGGCACTTCCTCAGGTGGGTCTTGATACTGCCTTTGAACCGCTTTTGCTGCCCTCCAGCAGTGCACTTAACATCCTTGAGCTGGCTGAACAGGAGTGATTTAGGGAGGCGGGAGTCAGGCATACGGATGATGTGGCCAGCCCATTGCAATGGGTGTTGAGTCACAATTGTGGCTATGGAGTTAATGTTAGTTTTCTCCAGGAGGCTGAGTTAGTACACATGTTCTTCCAGCTAACTCTCAATTTTTCGGAAGCATTTTGATGGCAATTTTCTAGGGATTTAATGTGCCTGCTGTATGCTGTCCATGATTATGCTCCATATAGTTTGGGGGGGGGAGGGGTGGACTACAGTTTTATAGACCAGAAGCTTAGTGTTGGTCTCGATATCCCGATCTTCAAAAACACTCTCTCAGCCTGGCAAAAGCTCCACTCGCACAGCCTGTTCTGTGATTTATTTCAAGGTCAATGGTGGCTCTTGAAGGATGAAGGCTGCCAAGATATGGGAAATTATCAGTGTTCTCCAGAGGGATGTTGTCAACTTGGATGGTTGGAGGTTTAGGAGCTCGATCGGAGCAGATTGGTGCAGGGCTTTGGTTTTCTTGATATTTAGATCAAGTCCCAGGAGTTTGTATGCTCTGGCAAAAGCATCCATTATGCACGGCAGATCCTCCTCAGGATGAGCTATGATGGTGTTATCATCTGCATATTGGAGCTCCATGATGGAAGTAGTTGACACCTTGCTCTTTGCCTTGAAACTGTTAAGGTTAGGAGCCCCCACCCCTTCTGCCCTATAGAGAATCTGAACTCCTTGTGGGATGTCTCGGCCTGTGGGGTAAAGAATGGTTGCAATGAAAATGGCAGAGTTGGGGTAATGATGCACCCCTGTTAGCAATATCATCGCCTGACTGCACAACTCCCCTCTAAGCCACTCACAGTACAAGAGACCTGATTGCTGTTACTAACTCCTGAAAGATCATTCTCTCTCCACTGCCACACCCCAACAGTATCTAAAAAGGTATATACCTGTTAAAGAGTGGAACTCTGCACTGTCTGCCAACTCCTATTACTCTTCCTGATGAGCACCCATCTTCCTGAAACAGTCACAATGGGCTTGACCAGCTCAGTAAAAGTTTCATCAATGATGCTCTCATCACAGTGTACCTGTAATTGGTACACACATGACAACCATTGCACACTGGTAGTGAAGAGAAGAGTATTTAGCATGAAAGGGTAGCAATAAAGTGGACTGCTTTGACTGGTTGGTGTCCAGTTAGTGTTGGAGCTACACTCATCCAAACACATCCACATCACTGACTTGTGTCTTCTAGATGTTGGAAAGGCTTGGAAGTGCTAGGTAGAGAGTCACACCCATAGCATATACAGTATTTATATGGCCAGGTTAGCTGAATTTCTCCCCAGGATGATGATAATGATAGAGGATTCGGTGCAAATGCCATTGAAAATTTATGGTCGGCTGTTACTCTTGCTTGTTGGAGATGATCACAGCCACCTCATGGTACTGCTTTATCAGTTTATTTTGATTACCTTGCCGCACTCTGATATGAGCTGCTTCATTTGTAAATAGAATCAAACTTTATGCAGTTAGTGAATTTCCCACCTTCTGGACTTAGGCTGGATAAAAAATAATTGGCTAAGCAGCCAAAAAGGAGTGGGTCTTTGAAACTGATTCCAAGGGATATGATATTTAACCAATGCCTACAAATATCAGGTAGCATTTTGGATGTAGAAAAGAACTGGCGAGTACTTTCAGCATGCTGCATTTTTATTTTAAACTCATCAACTTATTGCTTTAATTGGACCACATCATTTCTCTGGTCATCTTTTGATTAAAGTAAGGAAAATTAACTATATTCATTTGAAAATGACAAGCATTTCATTGGTAAACTAAATTCTTCGGAACATACAAATCTGAAAAAAATTGCATCAAGACTGATAACTGATGAAAGAAAGATTGCCATTGCTACCCATTCACATACAACCTGCATGAACTCAAATGTTTACTTCACATTTTCACTCTGGGAAATACTCCAGGAAAATCTGATTCAAGTGTTTACAGTACGTGTCTCCAGTTGATTTCAGAGCTGCGTTTAACTCATTGTCCTCTGGAACACTGCCAATTTCTCAGGAAGAAAAGAAAGCAAGGAAAAAAACCTAAAGCTACATGGACACACCAAAGCTGAAACCATACAAAATCTTGGTTATTGTCAATTAATATTTCTATCATTCTACTCTACCAATTCACCATTGTAGATTAAGCTTCAATCTAAAATCAAAGCTATTCGAGTAGAATTCAAAGAAAATGAAGTTACCAGACAGCACCAACAAGCATTATCCCTTTCTATCATCCATCACAATTTATTCCTCATCTCTACAGAATTTCTTCAATTATTACACTTGTTTGAGGTGTGATAAAAATGCTCGTTCTTACACATCAGAGAGGAATTCAATGCAGTAGCATTGAGGGATTGAGATAAGGAGATAACAGCTGTTTTAGTGGATGCAAATTGAATGGGACTTCATGTGTAGAATTACCAGTTTTCAATTTAGTTATTTCAGTAATCTGAGAAGAAGCAACCAAATTGTTAAATTGGAACACTAATACCGATAGAGGGGTTCGTGAGGTGCTTGGAAACTTGCACACATCAGATACATGAGGAATTTCCCTCCAGGTAGTTCCAACTACAGAAGCACTTGCCCATCTGCAATCACCAACTTAATCTGATCTGCAACACATAGTAGCAAAAGTACATCCCGTCTACTGATACATCATACAGCTATAAGTTGTGTATATAACTTATATTTTCAGGATGTTCCAATGTTAACGCTTAGTCAAAGGTAGGTTTTAAGCTGCATCTTACAAGAGACAGATCTGGTGGCAGGCTTCCAGCCTGACAGAAAGATTGAAGGAACAATCAGTGGGAGTGGGAATTGACAACAGGCGAGAATTAGTAAAAAAAAATTATCTGATAAATTAATTCACACACTAGTCTTTCCTGCTGCTCCGGACTCACTTTCAAGGACTCTACAACTCATGTTCTCACATTAATTATTTTGTTCGTACAAAAAATAAACTATAAATACATTTGCTGTTTATCTTTGTGTTTTTCATTGATTCTATTGTATTTCTTTGTTCTGCTTGTAAATGCCTGCAAGAAAATGAATTTCAGGGTAGTACATAGTGACATACTGTCCAGAACTTTGATAATACATTTATTTGAACTGCTCTTGCCCATAACTGCAAGAAGCTGCAGTGTTGTGGACATACCTTGGCACTTCACAGAAGCCAGCTTCCCTTCCATGCACTGTCTGTACTTCTCACTGTCAGTAAACCAGCCTATATAATCAAACCTCACCCACGCCAGTAAATCTCTTTTCTCCTCTTTACCATCATGCAGAAGATACAAAAGCCTGAAAGCATGTACCACCATGCTCAAGGGCAGCTTCTGCCCAGCTACAAGACTACTGAATGCTTACCTGGTGCAATAAGATGGACTCTTGTCCTAACAATCTACCTCATTGTGACCTTTCACCTTAGCCTTCATGCACTGTACTCACTCCGCTGTAATACTTTATCCTGCATTCTTATTGGTTTATCTTGAACAACCTCAATGCACCATTGTAATGACACTATCTGACTGGACAATATGCAAATTTTTCACAGTACACCCTATCCTCAGGGGATACGTTCCTCGCAGTCGACGCATAATATGAAATCGCATAATGTGAGTAATTACTTAAATGGAGAAAATAGGGCTGAGTTCCAGCAGGCTTCCTAAATAGGTTTTACAGGTATCCCCTGCTTTTTGAACGTTCGCTTTATGAAACCTCACTGTTACGAAGACCTACATTAGTTACCTGTTTTCGCTAACAGGTGTTTTCACTGTTACGAAAAAAGGCAGCGTGCAGAAAAAGCAGCGCACGAAAAAAAAGTCAGCGCACAGCCCGAGCAGCCATTCTCTCCCGGATTCAGAACTGCATTCTCGCCGGCATTGTTTAAACACGTGCCTGTGAGCACCCGTTTGCAAGATGAGTTCTAAGGTTTCGGAAAAGCCTGAAAGAGCTCGTAAGAGTGTTGCACTTAGAGTAAAACTAGACATAATTAAGCTTTTTGATCGTGGTGAACGAAGTAAGGACAAAGTGAGTTTAGGTTGTGCAAGTTGATGAAGATGATGTTGAAGAGGTTTTGGCATCCCATGACCAAGAACTGATAGATGAAGAGCTGATGCAATTGGAAGAGGAAAGGATAACAATCCAAACCGAATGCAGTAGTGAAAGTGAAGTTGTCCAGGAACTGAACATGAAGCAACTGCGTGAGATTTTCGCGGCAATGATAAAGTATGACTAATTTTGAAAGGGTATGTCAGTTTAGGGGATACTTGTAAGATGTTTTGATTTCTTACAAAGAACTGTATGATAGAAAAATGCGCGAGGCTCAGCAGTCAAGCATACTGTCGTTTTTCAAGCCTTCCACATCAGCCACAGCAGACAACAAACCTCAACCTTCGACAGAGGCAGGCAGACATAGAAGATGACCCGCCTGCCCTAATGGAAACAGATGACACCCTGTGCGGACAGATACCGATTCGCAGAGAATGCAGCGGTAGCCGGGAGGTACACAGCACATCTTTAAGAAAAAAGCCGAAATAAACATGCTAATTAATTAGGTGCCGCCCAGCACATAATTGTCAGCCCAGATCAGAGGCAACACAATTGGCAATCGCCTCTGATCTGGGCTGACAATTACGTGCCGGGGGCACCTAATTAATTAGCTTGTTTATTTCAGCTGTTTTCTTAAAGATGTGCTGGGTGCATCCCGGCCACCGCTGTACTCTTGCGTGCTTCGCGGATCAGGATCGGTTCGCTGCCCAGAGGGTGGGGGCCACTGCACCACCCCAACCTTCGACGACTCAGCCTAGCACACCATCATCAGTATGCTCGCTGTCTTCCCGATTCCCGTAAGTGATACTACACTGTACATACATTATTTCTACTTTATATCGGCTGTGTATTTTTACGTGTTATTTGGTATGATTTGGCAGCTTCATAGCTTAAAGGTTACTGGAAAGTGTGCTTTTGCCGACAGCACTTGCGTGAGATTTTCGCTACGGCGAACAGTGCCAGCAATGATTGTGGAAAAGTATTTCTACTTTATATAGGCTGTGTATTTATTATATAATTCCTGCTTTTACTATATGTTACTGTTATTTTAGGTTTTATGTGTTATTTGGCATGATTTGGTAGGTCATTTTTGGGCCTGCGAACACTCACAAATTTTCCCCATATAAATAAATGGTAATTGCTTCTTCGCTTTACGATATTCGGTTTACGAACCGTTTCGTAGGAACGCTCTACCTTCGGATAGCGGGGAAACCTGTATCTGTAATTTATTCATTTTCACACCAATACGTCACAAAAGCAGTACCACAAGGCAACATTTGTATTATATTTCATCAATTTACAGTAATATTCAATGTAATAAATCATAGAAAGTTAACATCCTAGGGTGTACAGTACTCATGAACAATGGCAGGTGTGTTTGCTCCGGGAGATGAGTGGTTGTTGTGGTGTCGGGCAGCTTTACATGGATAAGGTGGATGGTTGTGGTCGTCAGGATCATATCAAGCACAGCAAGGGGTGAGAGAAGACCCACAGAACTCCCAGCAGCAGGAGATGACACCGACTTGAAGGAAGTGGTAAGGGTTGTTTCCTTGGCAGCATTTTGTTTTCCAGCATAAATCTGCTTGTAGGGAAGAAGGGTTGACAGCAGGGAACGACTGAAATGCTGACTCCGTTCTAAACTTGGGTCCATGTCCATCGCCATTTGTGCCAAGTGTTCCAACTTCCACCATTCCCACGCCATTGGTAAACTCCTGGGATTTTCAAAATCATCTGTTGCTTGCAGCATCTGAGAGATAGCTCTCCGTAAAAAAAAAATACACATGCCCTGAATGTGGATCACACCTTGGTCGAGTGGTTGAATCAGCGATGTTGTGTTAGGGGGCAGGAAACGCACTGTTACGTTAGGATGAATGCTGTCCAAATGTTTAGGATGGGCTGGCGCACTGTCAAGCAACAAAATAACTTTCAAGGCAAGATTCTGTTCCCGGCAGTAGCGACCCAGAGCTGTGTTACCTTCAGCTGATGCTGTGCTGTTTATAATTTCCAACTTTTTTTCCAAGTGTTAAAGCGGTTCTCTGCCGCGCGGCTGATGGCCCAGGACATGACATCAGACGCTGAGGAGGCATAGTTAAATGTTTCAAGCACAAATCACTGCACCGTAGGTAAAACCAACAAAAGTTTAAGAGCGCAAGATCACGCATCCACACCTTGCCAAAACCAATGCGAGAGTGGCGGGAGTGAGATTGTGAGGGGCGCGCACGTGACTTGTACTGGCGGGAAAGTGGTGCTCCTCGCATAACTGAGTTTTGGACACATATACGGAGACGTTGGTAGAAATAGGTTTCTCGCATAAATGTGAGGTTACAGCATCCTCTCTAAAGCTGCAATTGATCATCCCTGGTCCTTTTTTTAAAAAAAAAAGACCAATCACAAGAACACCAAGTAGTGTAAGTCTATTGAGCTGCTCAACAGCAAAGTAGCTGAACCACGTTGTAGCCTGTTTCAGCCACCTAGGGACTTCAGATGCACTGAGTGACCCAACAAATGGAATGATTGCCTTGGATGTTTTTATTGAGATCACAAGACACTGTCGGACATTGGTAATGTAGAATGTTCCAAGTCTGATTCACTGCTTCATTAGCGTCGCTGACGGCAGGGGAACAATGTAGCCTTGGTTGTGACACAGAACAGGCCTTTATGCCTTGGGGTCACCTATTGCAACCGCAGGATAAGGAGACGCCAGAGCTGACTGAATTCTGTACTGCGTTGGGGTTGGCCCTTCCAGTGTTCAGTTGGTGGAAGACAAGCTGGGTTGTGTTTGTGTCTGCATGAGTATGTGATGGCAACTGCTGCAGGCTTGTGTTTGCAGAAACATAGCTCCATGACAATATCCATACACCAATCTACAGGCCTTGACACACAAGGATTTGGACTATTTTTTGTAACTATGCTTTACTGCTTTCATAATTACATGTTCTATATGTACTGTGTGTTACTGTGCTTCTGTGATTTCCACCTTGGCCCCTGAGGAACACAGCTTCATTTGGTTTTATTTACCTGTACAGTTGAATGACAATCAAACTTGAACTTAAGAATTCCTAGTTTTGCTGCTGATACCAAACTGCTGCTGATACCAAACTACAGCTGTATGGACTGAGGATGCAGAGACTTTTGGGAGATATGGATAGGTTAAATGTGTGGGCTCAGAACATGCAAAATAATAAATAATGCAAAGTATGATGTCATTCGCTTTGAGAGAAAAAAGTGTAATGTGTACTTAAATACTGAAAGTTTGAAAGGTGTACTGAGGGTTCAGATTACCTTTATACTTGAATCACTGAAAATTACCATGCAGCAATTAGAAAGACTAATGATATTTTGGCTTTTACTGTCAAAGGACAAGAATACATGAATAGGGATATCTGACTCCAATTGTATCAGACATTATGTAGTGCTACAATCTCCCCATCAAAGCATGAATACATTTGCAACAGAGTGTCATCAATATTCATTGAATTGATTCCGGGGAGAAATTAAACATCCTGTAAATTCTATAGTGTTTAAGAGAACGGGGTGAGCTCAATGAAATAATCAAATAGGGCTTGACAGGCAAGATGCTAGGGGTGTCTAGAATCAGAAAACTGTCTCAACATAGTCATTCAAGTCTAATGATAGAAAATGTCTTAATCCAGACAGTGGTGAATCTTTAGCACTTTCTACCCGTGAATGGAGGCTTGGTCATCAAGTATATTGAAGACAGATCAATACATTAAGATATTGAAGAAATCAGGAATTGGTGGTTGCTGAAGGAAAGTGGTGCCGAGATAAAATGTCATCCATAGCCTTACTGAATGGCAGAACAGGCAGGCGGACATCAATGGACGTCCTTCTATTAATGCTCGTGTGCTTGATTGCTCAATTGCTATTTAAACTCAGGTATTGGTGAGCTGGTAATAGATCCTAGGAGTGCTATCAAGTTACCATCAAATTCAAGAAACTTATTTTCTGTTTCTCTGGCCACTTCTACTTAAGTATTTCTCTCCATTATCATATCCTAATCTGCTGTGCATGTCCAATAGGTTAGTATTTTGCAATTTTTATCTTTCTGTGTATTCTTACTCACCAATTTTATAGCTTTTGTTCATAGTCTCCCTCTTATTGTCCCCTTAACTACTGGCCAGATGATCTCTTTAACTTACCCCCATGGCAATCCCAGCTTCACCACATCATAACTATTCTATTTGTTCTATCTAACCCTTGTCCTATCTATCTATCCTTTGTCCTACCTTCTCAGCATCTTAAATACAAACAAGAGACAATCTGCAGATGCTGGAAATCCAAACAACATATACAAAATGCAGGAGGAACTCAGAAGGCCAGGCAGCATCTATGGAAAATCATACAGTCGACATTTTGGGCAGAGACATCAGCAGGACCAGAGAAAAAAAGATGAGAAGTCAGTAAGAAGGTGGGGGTGGGTGGAGGAGGAGAGAAAGTAGTACAAGGTAGTAAGCAATAGGTGAAACCAGGAGAGGGGGGAGGAGTGAAGTAAAGAGCTGGGAAGTCGATTGGTGAAAAGAGATACAGGGTTGGTGAAGGGGGAAGTCTGATAGGAGAGGACAGAAGTCTATGGAAGAAAGGGAAGGGATCAGAGTACCAGAGGTGGTCAGGTAAGGAGATAATGTGAGAGGAGAGAAAAATAGGAATGGGGAATGGTGAGGGGGGTGGGGAAGAGAGAGAATTACTAGAGTTTGAGACATGCTTATGCCATCACGTTGGAGGCTATCCAGACAGAATACAAGATGTTGTTCCTCCCACCTGAGTGTGGTCTCATCATGACAGCACAGGAGGGTACTAGGAGATGCCACTTTTTCTGGCAGATGGAGCATAGGTGCTCGGTGAAGCGGTCTCCCACTCTACATCGGGTCTCACTGATACACAGGATCACCGGATACAGATGATGCCCTCAACAGACTCACAGGTGAAGCGTCACCTCACCTAGAAGGAAGGTTTGGGGCTCTGAATGGTAATGAGGGAGGTGGTGTAGGGACAAGTGTGACACTTGTTCTGCTTGCAAGGACAGGTGCCTAAAGGGTGATCAATGGGGAAGAACGAATGGACAAGGGAGATATGTAGGGAGCAGAAAGTAGGGCAGGAGGGAAACGTGCTTGGTGGTGGGGTCCCACTGGAGACAGCGGAAGTAATGGAGAATTATGTACTGGATGCCGAGGCTGATGGGTGGTTGGTGAGGACAAATGGAACCCTATTCCTGGTGGGGTGGCAGGTGGATGGGGGTGAGGACAGACGTGCACGGAATGGAAGAGATGTGGATGAAGGCAGAGTTGATGTTGGAGGAAGGAAAGCCCCTTTCTTTGAAGGAGGACATCTCATGAGTTCTGGAATGAAAAGCCTCGTCCTGAGAGCAGACGAGATGGCGCACAGGAATTGAGAGAATGGGGATGGCATCTTTGCAAGTAGCAAGGTAGGAACAGGTATAGTCCAAAAGCTGTGACAATCAGTGGGTTTAAAAAAGATACTAGTAGATAAGACATCTCCAGAAATAGAGACAGAGAGATCAAGAAAGAGGAGGGAAATGGACCAGGTAAATTTGAAGGCAGGGAGCAAGTTGGAGGCAAAGTTGATGATGTTGACGAGCTCAGCATGGGTGCAGGAAGCAGCACCAATGCAGTTGTCAAGGCAGCATAGGAACAGTTAGGGAGTGATACCAGTGTCGGCTTGGAACATGGACTGTTCCACAGAGCCAACAAAACGGCAGGCATAGCTGGGAACCATGCAAAATGGCTACGCCACTATGTATGAAGGAAATGAGAGGAGATGAAGGAGAAATTATTGAGAGTTCCACCAGATGGAGGAGAGTGGTGGTTGAGGGGAACTGCTTGGTTCTGGTGTCCTGAAAGCAGAGAGCTTTCAGGCATTCTTGGTCGGAGATAGAGGTGTGTAGGGACTGGACATCCATAGTGAAAATAAGACGATCGGGGCAACAAACTTGAAATCATTAAGATCAAGAGTCATGGATGTAGGTAGGAAAGAATTGAATCCGGGAGATTAAACTGAGTTGAGGCATCTTAAAACACACTTCTGTCCTAGTTCAAATGCTACCACGTTGCCCTTATCATCAACAATGGAAAACTCCTAGTTCAAATGAAGGGTCTTTCATCCAAAACATTAACATTGCATTAAGATGCTATTGAACTGCTAACTGGTTTCCAGAGTTTTCCATTGTTGATGATAAGGGCAACATGGTAGCATAGTGATTAGCACATCACCTTACAGCACCAGCTTTCACCAGCTGGGGTTTAATTCCCAATGGCATTGCCTGTAAGGAGTTTGTACGTTCTCCGTGACTGTGGATTTCCTCCTGGTGCTCTGGTTTCCTCCCACATTGCAAAAGACGTTCAATTAGCATCATTAAGTTGTGGTCATGCTACGTTGGCACCGGAAGTATGGCGATATTTGCGAGCTATCCAGCATAACCCTTGCCGATCTGATGCAAATGATGCACTTCACTATGCTTCAATGTACATGTGACAAATAAAATTAATCTTAAAAATTGTATAACTGAATCACAATATTGAAAAACTTCTGGGAAGTATTTTTCCAATGCCCATAACTAGAATCTTTGCCATCAGAACATCCCTATCAAGTGGTCTACTTAACACGGTCCATACAAGAGCCTTGTCTCAAGAAAAGCCCTATAACATTATACCTGCTAGTGAATGTGTGAATTTTTAAAAATTTTATTACACATCATTCACTAGACCCTCCTTTAAGCCTCAACTTTAAATTGAAGTGAAGAGCTCTGTTTCTGATTACATGGCAAGTTTTGCCATTTACAAAACAGTGGGCAGTAACCTCAATGGTTGGAAGTCCTACTTTTCTGCACTCTAACTAACTCCCTAAATTCTCTCTTCTTCTCTTTTCCTACACATGTCATTTAGTGCCAATATGTACCAAGAATACTTTCAAGGGATACTTTCAATCAGTAACCATCCAGTCTTACTTAATCACCAAAACACCAAGCACCAAATAATGAAGACAGAATACTGTACAAAGAATCTTACCTTTATGTCCTCAGATGGACTGCGTTCATGCTTTATACACGTTGGTCCAGTCTTCCAGGCTTCAATATCACCACAGTCACAAAAACCTCCTCCAGGGGAAGAATTCATCTAAACACAAAACCATACCATGTATTGACTACTGTAATAATACCTGCTTCAAGAAAACCGGTTAGAAAAATGGCAGGATCTTACTGACATTAACATATTTCAACATAGATACGATACCAAAAAAGGAACAACTACGTCTGCACAAACTCAGAGCCTGAGATCCCCTTGTTCCTTAGTTATATATGGTTTACTTGAGAATTAGAATCCAATAATTGCAGCAAGACTGGTAATCCCACACATTCAGACTTTGCTGGTACAGGTTGAGTACCACTTTTCCAAAATGTTTGGGGCCAGAAGTGTTTTGGATTCCAGATTTTTTCAGATTTTGAAATATTTGCATCTATATAATGAGACAGTTTGGGGATGGGACACAAGTCATAACATCCATTTACATTTATGCACAGCTTGTACATATAGCGTGAAGGTAGTCTATATTGTTTTTAAAAATAATTTTGTGCATGAAATAACGTGTACAATGAACCATCAGAAAAGTAAGCCATCTCTTCCTCACTGCCTAGGTGGACAGTCAGTGGCCGTTTGGCATCACCATCATGTCAGACTGAATTTATGTGCTACCAGTAAGCAGTCTTTGTCTTAGACTTGTTCATCACACATATGTATTAACAGTAAAAATTGTTACATACCATTAATATAATGAAGATATAATGTGTGCAGGGCAGCATCGGGAGAATACCTGAATCAGCTGTTGATCAACAACGGCAGGCTTTCAGCCTCCACCAATGATGCAGTCAGAGTTTGATTAAAAAGTACACTGTATCCGTATTTTACTTTTTTAAAAAAAAAGGTTTTATGTATGGTGTAAATACAAAAAATTACATTTACCTGTAATTAAATTCAATGAAGACTGTGGAGAAAAGTCAACATTTTATTTTAATGCAATAATGATGCTGGTCATGGTACACTCAAACATGGGATTTTTTGTGGAGATGAAATTCAGACTTCATGCAAAAATAATATGTTCTGTAATTACCAAAAGAGATAAATACAGCATCAAACACTACAACTACATCAGGTCTGAGAAACTTGAGGGAGAGAATACATCATCGTGAAGAGGACATCAGAAGTGGTTGAGGGACCTGAAAGCAGATGCTCTCACAATGAGGCGGCACTGTGCTGGATGACTTTTTTTCCCTGCAAATGTTTCTTCCAGTCTTATGTTTCATTAAGAGTTTTTGTCATAACAATCTTTCTTTTATTTTATAACTGACATGATTTCTTGTTCTGTATGAATGCACACTGCTCTAACCCTTCAATTTCTCTGTTGCTTCATGATACATGCCTTTCCTTAAATTTCTGCAACCAACCTGTTGAATATTCACAATTACCTCAATTTTCAGTTTATCGCGATAGATCATTACTTGTTTCATGACTGTTAAGAGGCATATGTTCACTCCAACGTTGACAAATCCACTCTTTCAATACACAATCGAGATAATTTTTCATTATATGCAGTGTTTTTCTATTTTTCCTTAAATTCGGTATATTACTTCCAGCATGAAACTAACAGTTTTTTTCCTTGTGTTCCTTCCGGTTGTAGGTGGTGGTCAATCCAACACTATACTCCGTCAGGTGGTTCACATTTACACAACTGTCAAGTTTTTCCAACAACTTGACTTTGTGTTATAACCATAAATGCTTCCTCTTTTACCACTATTACCCATAAGGATAAATGCAGGCCTTTTTGACATTTTCAACAATAACTTTACAGCACAGACATGGAATAGGTATAAAACACATGGTAATCATTGAGTGATGCATGAAAATCAGGCTGTGATGACTACTGAAAACGAACTGGCACCAACAAGGTGCCACTCAGAGAAGTATGTAAGAAGTATCTCAGAACCTGCACAGCGCCTGGGAACCTTACCAGTGCCTTGTGGAATTTTCAATTGTGGCATCATGTCAGTGCTCAAAATAATTTTGGATTCTGAGGTTTGCAGAAAGGTTAGCTCAACTTGTATTGGATATTCTCATATTCCAAACATTGGGATATTACTATTAATACCTCAGTACATGTTCAAAATTGAGTCAATGATAGTATAACAAATTTTGCAATGAATCCAGGATGCTTAGAGTTCTAGAGACAACAGAACCCTGGTGAGCTGAAATAGAAGCAGGAGAAACAGCTCAGTGAAACCACTGCCATTCCATTGGGATTTTTCAAACAATGTATTTTATCAGAGTTTTACAGTATTTATCATGTCATTTTGGCTTTCTGAAATTGACTTGTGGATTTTTTTTTAATATTGAAAGCTTTTTGCAAAAAGAAACAATTTTCTATAAAGACTAAAGCCCTATCTGCTTTCAAATGGATACAAAAGATCTCTATTTCACCACAAAATCTCCAGTCTCAATCCTTGGTCCCCAAACAGAATTTAGACAACAAATACCAATATTTGACAAATGGTAGGCATTTGAAATGCACTGCCATGGATGGTAGGGGAGGCAAATACGATGGAGGAATTCAAAAGGGTTGCATGGGGCAAAAGGCCTGTTCCTCTGTTCAGGAGCCACTAGGTAATGTTGTTTCTCTATAAAATGCTGGTTACAGACATTCCACCCCACAAAAACTCATTTCAGGGAGGTAGCACCATCAATTTGCGGGAGAGTCCCGGAACTTCCCGGAGAGGTGGGATGTCTGCAATAGAGTAGCTCTTTAGCAGCTAGCCAGCTAGTTTAAATAACAAGCAACACACATAAAAGTTGCTGGTGAATGCAGCAGGCCAGGCAGCATCTATCCAGCAATTTTTATGTGTGTTGCTTGAAATTCTAGCATCTGCAGATTTCCTCGTGTTTAGTTTAAATAATATTAGCTATGCTAATGAACGAATGACACCTACTCAACTCATCTCAACATGTCTTTAACAGTCTTAACCCACCATGGGAGATAGAATAGTCACTGTTGCCAACAGTGCAGCGAGCAACACTGTCATTATTTTTGACCCCTATTAGGCAGGGGTACACTTTAGGATAGTCTGGGGTGACATACGTTTTATATTTTTTTGGAACACTCTGCCATGGCACGTGCGCTCTCTCTCTCTCACACTCCCTCTCTCGTGGTCGCTCTCTCTCATGCTCTCTCTTGCTCTCGCACTCTCTCGCTTGCTCTCAAAAAAATTGATTTCCGGGATATTGTATATAATTTGCAGGCATCAGGGAGCCTCCCGGAACTTCCAGGAGAGGTGGGATGTCTGTGGTTAGACCACACTTGGATTGTGTTCAGTTCAGTTCCAGTCACCTCACTATAGGAAGGATGTGGAAGTTTGACAGGGTGCAGAGGAGATTCACCAGGATACTCTCTGGATTACAGAGTATGTCATAGGAGGATAGATTGCGAGAGCTAAGACTTTTCTCTGGAGAGGAGGATGAGAAGCGGCTTGATAGAGTGTAAGAGGCATAGATAAGACCGGACAGCCAAAGACTTTTCCCCAGGGCAAAAATGGTTCATACAAGGGGCATAACTAAGCTGTTTGGTGAAAAGTGTAGAAGGGATGTCAGAGGTAAGTTTTTTTTGTAGGGATGGGTAAGTTTGTGGAATGAGCTGCCAAGGTTGTTGGTAGAGGTAGATATATTAGAGATATTTAAGAAACTTAACTAGGTACATAGATGAAATAGAGATTATGAGCTACGTGGGAGGGAAGAGTTAAATTGATCTTGGAGTATCAGCACAACATTGTGGGCCAAAGGACCCTATAGCAACTGTTCTATGTTCTATATACTTAAATCTTCATCTCCATTCCTAACAAGATCAATTTCTGTAACAATGCAAGCATTTAATTTTCAATTTGAACTGAAGATCATTAACTACATTGAGATAAAAGGTGGGACTTAAGATCCCTTTTAATTCTTCACCTTACACCAACGCCCTCTATTTCCAGATGCCTGCATTTGGAGAGATGGTAAGAAATTTTCTCTCATTTTCACCATTCAGATTTTTGTATACCTCATTCAGGTGCCTTTCCACTCCTCTGCTCCAATGAAAACAAAACCAACCTATCCAATCTCTCCTCATAAATAAAATAATCCAGCCCAGGCAACAGACTGGAAAACTACCTCTATAATCTTCTTCTGAGCAACTGCATCCTTTCTACCATGCAGCAATCAGAATTGCACACAGTACTCCAAATGAAGCCTAACTGAAGTTTTATGAAGTTTACCATGACCTTGATATTCTCTACACTGGCCAATGATGTCTATTAGCCTGTATGCCCTCTTCACCACTAACTGTTGCCATGTTTAGGGGTCCTTTGACTTGTACAATGTTCCTCTGCTCAACTCTCTAGAAGCCTACAAATTACTGTTAACCCTACTCTTATTTGGTTTCTCAAAATATATCAGATTGGATTTCACCTGCCGATGCTCTACCCAATTTATCAACTGACCAATAATATTATGTAACCCAAGATGATCTTCCTCAATATCAACATCACCTCAGTCTACCTGGCAGTAGAAAACTGAGTGTTCCTGACATGTCACCAGTCCAATAATACATCACAGTCTTTCAAGTGTGGCACAGATTCAACATGCAACTCATCACAAAACAAAGAAATTGATTTTTGTCATTTGTCCATTCCAAAGGACAGCATGATCAGTCTCTAAAACTCTGCTGTAATAATATACTAAACAGGTTTTTCCTTCCTGTACTATCCTTGTCACAAGAAAATCGGGTCATGGACGGGTCAGGAGCAGTTTGCCTGGTATTAATATTCCCTAATGATTCTCAGTAATAACAGATCAGAGGCAGAAAGCCAAGTATATATGAAACTACTCAGACATGCCACTGAAAATTCCTGCAAGTCTTCGTCTGCAATGCCCAGCCCTTACCCTTTACCACCCAGAAGGAAAGTGATATCAAATCACCAAGTTGCTCTCCAATTACACAGCTTTCTGATTAGGACAGAACAACAAGAAACAAAGTCTATATTCTGAAACTAGCAACATTACAAGGCCTGAAACAATGCTAGTATAGCTAGCAATGCATAATCAACCTTATGCACAAAACCTACATGATGATTTCTACTGCCCAATCCCCATTCAAATACTTCCACTAACTAAAAAGAACTGCTAAAAATTTTCTAGAAACAGCTATCATTCAAGTATAAAAACAATAAAACAAAAAAGATAGGACAAATACCTTGTACCGATGATTTCGGTGAACACTGTTTTGGAAACAGTCCATGCATAGTACACAAGTAAGATCTATTGCACAGTCTCTGTAAAGAAAAAAAAAGATACAAGCCTAGTGTTAAAATATGGTCATGTGTCAAACATCATAATCAGTCACAGAACAACAGCATGTGGCTGCTGATCCACATTCAGATCCTTGATAAAGCTGCTCAATTAATCCCATAATCCTATCCCTACAGCGTGTAACTGCTCAAGTATTTATTCAATGCAAACACGAGGAAATCTGCAGATGCTGGAATTTCAAGCAACACACATAAGAGTTGCTCGTGAACGCAGCAGGCCAGGCAGCATCTCTAGGAAAAGGTACAGTTGACGTTTCGGGCCGAGACCCTTTGTCAGGTATTTATTCAACACCACTTTAGAAGATGCAACTGAAACTGCTTCTACCTACCCAGCCTTTCAGATCATAAGGCAAAAACAATTTCCTGTAATTTTACCAATTACTTAAATTTTATGAACCTTGGTCATCTATATCCTTGCCACTAAATGTTTCTCCTCCCTTCAACTTTGAATACTTCCATTAAATTTTATATTGCTCTCATTTAACCTCTAGCCAAAGATTCTATTGAATCATGCAATTCTGCTATTTGTATTCTTCAGTTTACTTGTCATCATTTTTATATTTGTCTCAGCTCTTATTTGCAATACTCAAGATACATTACAAAATACCATAGGTTCTGGTGGCTTGACTACACATAACAGAAATTCAGAAACAAGTGCAATGCCCATTTTTGGAACATGAAAATAGACTATTAAAAAGATTACATTTGTGTACCATTTTTGACTGAGATCTTTGCTTACCATTCAAACAATAAAAAGCCAAAACATAACAATGAAATGATCATTGTCAAATGAACAAAATCTTGTGTTTCAGAGTGGAAACACCACAGAGGTTCCTGTGACTCTGCAATGGTAGCACTTAGCTCGATATGTACATTGCCAAGCTCCTGGCTGCATCACTGCGTAAAGAGTCATACTGGAGACCAGAACAGTACAGGAATAGGCACTTTAGGCCACATCACTGTGCTAAGCTACCTAATGCCTTCTGCCTGCATGTGAACCTATCTGTCCATATACTGCATATTCTCATAACTATCCAAGATATCATAGGAAAATTTGGACTAGGGGAAAGAAATGAAAGAGGTGAGAAATGGGTAGAATGGTGCAAGATGAATAATCAGGTCATTATGAATACCTACTTTAAAAACTATCCAAGACACTTGTGGACCTGGAAAAGTCCAGGTGATAACATGAGAAATCAAATTGACTTTATTACTATAAACCAAAGATTTAGAAACTCAGTGACTCAATGCAAAACATATCCAGGTGCAGACTGTAATAGTGACCATAACCCAGTACGTCATGTAAAAGTAATACTTAAAAAGCTAAAGAAGCAAAAACCTGAACAATCCCTTGACTACTTGCACATCTAGAAATAGAATCTGTTGAAGATGATAGCAATCATGTAGAAATGAAATTTAACTCTCTAAAGGATGCCTTGGTAGAATCAGCAGTCAGTGATTCCCAAAAAAGAAAAAAAACACAAAGAATAAATGGGTGGCAGATAAAATCAAAAATCTAATGGAAGAAAGGAGACGGAAGAAAGCAAATCCTATAGAATATAAGTCCTTAGATAAAAAAGTTAAAAGCTTATGTCAAAAATCCAAAGAAGAATGGTTAAACCAGGAATGTAAGCAAATAGAAAGAATCTCTATTACTGATCCAAAAAGGTTACGTCAATAAATCAAGAATATCACTGGTAAATAGCTCCTCTGTTCTTCAGGTGGATGTTTGAAAGCAAAGGACGGTACCAGTATCATGAAAAAAGATGAGATTATGAACACATGGACTGAGTATATTCAGGAATTCTTTGAAGACGATCAAGGCGAAAAACCAGAAATTAAGAAAAATATTGAAGGTCCAAGTATTTCAAAATCTGAAGTTCGTAATGCAATAAATAAGATGAAGAAAGGAAAGGCAGCAGGTCCTGATGAATTAGTAATAGAACAAATTATCACCCTTGAAGATTATGGAATTGAAAAACTTACTGATTTAATCAATGGCATTTATGAGACTGGAATAATACCAGAAGAGATGAAAAAAAAAATCAGTACTTATCACTCTTCCTAAGAAAGCTGAAGCAATAGAATGTGAATTACATAGGACCATAATTTTAATGAGTCATATCACCAAGATACTTCCAAGAATTTTGATGACAAGAGCTGAAGATACAAGCTGAAGTAGGCAAAGAACAATGTGGTTTTGTGAAAGAGAAAGGTACAAGAAACGCAATATTGATGTTAAGCATACTATCAAAACGAGCTATTCAAGTGCAAAAAGAATTGTTTGTTTTATCGACTACACAAAAGCATTTGATAAAGTGAAGCACAATAAGTTATTCGAAATATTACAAAAAACTCTAGATCTAGATTCGAAAGACCTCCGCCTAATCAGAAATCTGTTCTGGGAACAAACTGCCGCTGTAAGAATAGATGGAGAAGCGAGTCAGTTTACGAAAATCAAGAGAGGCATTAGACAAGGGTGTGTTTTCTCCCCCGATGTATTTAATGTGTACAGTGAAACAATATCACAAAAAATAGGAGACATCTTGGGAATCAAAGTTGGCAGTGAAAACATCAATAATTTCAGATATGCAGATGACATTGTGTTAATTGAAAGTACAGCACTTAATTGATATAATTGTTGAAGAAAGTACAAAAATAGGTCTATCTATCAATTGCAAAAAGACAATGTATGGTGATATCCAAAAAGAAGGAGAATCATATGTGCAGGCTGAGAATAAATGGGGAAGATATAAAACAAGTACAGAACTTTTGCTGCTTAGGAAGCTGGGTGACATCAGATGGCAGGTGCGACTTGGACATCAAAAGAAGAATAGGGATGGCAAAAAATACCTTTACGAGAATGAAGAGTATACTGACCAATACTAAAGTAGGCATGACAACCCACCTCAGAGTACTGAAAAGTTACATTTATCCAGTTATGTTATATAGCTCAGAATGTTGGATAATACGAATATCTAACAAGGATGTCATGAACAGAGCAAACACAAAAAGAGAAATAATGTATGAGATCATGAAAAGGCAACACAACTTCATTGGACATGTGATTAGGAAAGAGGAGTTGGAATGCATGGTAATTATGAGCAAGAATGAAGGGAAGAAAGCAAGAAGAAGACAAAGACAAATGATGGTGGAGACAGCAGCCAGACAACCGGAAATGAATACCAATGAATTGATCCACTTGACCCGAAACAAGAGTGTGTGGGCCATGGCAGTCAAAGCTCAAACTGGGCATGGCACCTGCTGATGATGATCCAATACACTCTTAAATACCTCTGCCTGGTTCTACCATCACCATGGGCAGCACGTTTCACACACCCACCACTCTTTTAAAAAAAACATACCTTGCACATCTCTGAACTTTTCTACTTTCACATTAAATATATGCCCTCCAGCATTAGATATTTCAACCCTGGGAAAAAGATACCAACTGTCTAACTTGTCTACGCCTGTAACTTTTATAAACTCATCAGGTCTTCCCTCAGCCTCCTTTGCACCAGAGAAAATAACCCTAGTTTGTCCAACCTATATTGAAAGCACCTATCCTTTAATACAGGCAGCATTCTGGTACACCTCTTCCATGTCCTTCCTGTAATGGAGCAACCAGAATTGAATACAATGCAGCCTGAAGTTTTATAAAACTGCAACGCAACTTGAACTCTGAACTCAATACCTCAATAAAAGCAAACATGCCATTCACCACCTTTACCACACTATAAACTTCCATGGAGATATGGACTTGGACTCCAAGATCCCTCCATACATCAGTGTTGCTGAGCATCCCCTTTACAGTCCACCTCCCCAAGTGCAATACCAAAGGGATTAAACTGTCTGTCCACCCACACCTGCAACTGATCTATATCCCACTGTATTCTTTCGCAACCTTCTACACCATCTACAATGCCACCAACCATCCTGTTAACTGCAAACTTGCTCATACGCCCATCCACATTTTCATCAAGTCATTTCTATCTCAAACAGCAGCAGTCTCAGTACAAATCCCTGCAGAATACCACTAGTCAAACATTCAATTAATCAAACCTTTTAGCTAGCATATAAACTATCAACCACTACCCTGTCTACCATGGAAAGGTCAATTCTGAATCCAAATGGCCATCACTGTGGATCCCACACACCTTTATCTTCTGGATGAGCCTGCATTAAAGCACTTTCAAATGCCTTACCAAAATCCACATGGACAACTTTCACTGTTCTACCTACATTGATCATCTCTTTAAAAAAAAACTCATTAGTAAGACACAAACTTATCCCACAACAAAGTCATGCCAACTGCCGCTAATTAGGCCATGGTTTTCTCAATGCTCATAAATCCTACTTTAAAGAATTCTCTCCTATAGTTTCCCATTGATGTATGATGAACTGGTCTATGATTTCTAGGATTATCCCCATTTCCCTTCCTGAACAAAGCAACATTAGGGTACTTCAACAGTCCTCTGGGACTTCACTGTAGATAGAGACGACAGATTTTGGTTAAAATCCTAGCAATCTCACCTCTTGGTTCTCTGACTATCTTGGGGTATAATCACATCAGGCACAGGAGAATTATCCACCTTAATATTCTTCAAGAGACCCAGCACTACTACATTCTAAATCTCAAAATGCCCTAGCATATTATCATGCTCCACACTGATTTCACTAAGTGATGAAAAGCAAGGAGCTTGCACTTGTGAAGTACATTTCAAAACTTCACAATATTGTTTGGAAATGAGGATGAAGTTTTCAAGTGTAATTATTTGCAGCCTCAAAATTGAGTTGCGTACCCAAGGCAATAATCTGCTGGAGGAACCCAGCTACTTAAACCACGGCCTGCCATGAGTCCCTCCAGATTCCAGCACCTGCGGTTTTGTGCCATAGACAACACAACCATCTTCAAATAGAAAGGCCCAATAGATTAATCATCTGCTTCCTCCCAAGTGTGGTGGAACACTACCCATTTACTTGTAAGAAAGCATCCCTAAAACAACATACTCCCAGCACCACCAAGGAAAAACCAGCCTACTTGATTAGATTCTGTCCATTAACTTAAGAATTACTCAAATACAAGAGATGCTGGAAATCCGAAGCAACACACACACAAAAGACTGGAAGAACTTGGCAAGTCAGGCATTATCTATGGACAGGAATAAGTTGCTGGCATTTCAGGTTTAGACCCTTCATCAGGACTGGAAAGGAAGAGGACAGAAGCTGAATAAGGTGGGGGGGGGGAGGGGAGAGAAAGAAGAAGAAGTGCAAGTTGCAAAGGTGATAGGTGAGGCCAGGAGAGGGGGAAGGTGGGTGGGTGGGGGACAGAGGATGAAGAAGCTGGAAAGGAATAGGTGAAAGAGGCAAAGTACTGAAGGAATCTAATAGGAGGGGACTACCCAGCAACCCATGGAATGGGAAGGGGGAGGGAAACCAAAAGGAGATGATGGGCAGGAGAAGGATGAGACGGTAATCAGAAAGGGTCTTGGAAAAAGCAAGGAGGAATAGGGGAGAAATTATTGGAAGTCAAGAGAAATTGAGACTACCCAGGCGGAAAATGCTGTGTTTCTCTTCCAAACATAGTTTGGAGACATTGTGGTAGAGGAGGTCATGAATAGACATGTCGATATAGGAATGGGAAGTCGAATTAAAATGGGTAACCACCGGGATATCTTGCCTTTTGTAGTGAACAGAACGAAGGTGCTCAATTAAGCAATCCCAAAATCTATGTTAGGTCTCACCATTAGATCTACACCTCCTCTCTCACCATCATTTAGGGACCCAAACAGTCCTTTCAAGGGCAGGAGTTACCAGAAGCAACACTTCACTTGCAACTGTTGGGTTCATCAATTAACCTGGTGCTGTTAGTGCAGTTTTCTCTACATCTGTCACCTTTCCAGCTTGTACTCCTTCCTCCCCCCCCCGCCCGTTTCTTATTCTAGCTTCTGTCCCCTTCCCTTGATGAAGGGTTCAGCCCAAACCATCGACTGTTTATTCCCCCACAGATGCTGCCTGACTTGCTAAATACTTATTCCCTCCTTGCTGCTACATATTGGCTTCAAGACATACCATCTACAGAATTAACAAAACTTATTCACCCAGCCTTCTCGAAAACACCCCCTTAACCTGGCAATACAAAGTCACCAAGCATCGGGAACAGTTCTACCAGCAAGATATCCATATTTGACATACTTAGCAATGTTTCACCTTTCCTACATCCTGGAGCTTGCTGACCCAGCACCTGGGTGCCATGGTAATGTAGCAGTTAGCACAACACCATTACAGCTTACGTTGTTGGAATTCAGAGTTCAATTCTGACATCCTCTGTAAGCAAGTTTACATGCTGTTTCCCATGTGCACGTGGGTTTCCTCCGGGTGCTCTGGTTTCCTCCCTCAGTCCAGAGACACTCTGTTTAGTAGGTTAATTATTCATTGGAAATTGCCCTGTGATTAGGCTACAGGGGTTGCTGGGTGGTATGGCTTGGTGAGCCTGGAGGGCCAGTTCCACATTGCATCTCTAAATAAACAAACAAACCTCCTTTAAAGTTCAAAAGTGCAGCTCCCATAACCCTTTCAACAGCAAAGGATTGTGGGCGGAGCTACCATGGCACTAGATACCTTCTTCGAGCTCATCTGCTTAATTTCCACATTTAATGCCTCTTTTTTTTTTAACTTTTTCAAGGTGGAAGGGTTCTGTCAGTGCCCGTGACATACAGCTGTACTCAAACTGCAGTTCTTTATGATGATGGTTCTTGCTGCTGGGGCTCACCAAGTGGCCATTTTTCAATATCCCATGCGCGTGGCCTAGAAGACGAGAGCGCCTTCATGGTCCCGAGGCTTTGCAGCCCCGTGGATAAGCCAGTTCTATGCTGGTGCCGCCAAATGAAGCATCACAGGAGAAAAGCGGAATATCGGAGACAGAGGGTCAACCAGAGATCCCTGTACTCGATGAATTGCTCTCTCTTTCCCTCTCTCTCATTGGTGGGGGAAGAGTTTGCTGCCAATCAACGAGTCACAGCACTCGACTACTGCAAATGATTTGAGCGGCATAGCCCCACTTTTGGTTTTAAAGTTTTAAGAGTGGCAGTGTCCAGTTATTCACTCACATCTGTCCCACTTGACTGCTTCTGACTTGTAAAAGAAAGCTATTCAATTTGTTCATCATCTGCTATGTCTCAATTGCTCTACACAGCTGACTCACCTCCTTGTTTTGAAATGTTAAACTGAGACCTATGGGACGCTCAGGTACATTAAGGAGTCCCAAGACAAACTTCAAAATAACAAAGGTCACCTCAGTGATTGAGCAAATCATAAAAACAGATTATCATTTTGCCAATCTTTATAGAATCTTACTCATGCAAATTCACTGGCATAGTTCCCAAAACACAACAGTGACTACACTGATTGAAACATATAAGATTATTAAGGGATTGGACACGCTAGAGGCAGGAAACATGTTCCCGATGTTGGGGGAGTCCAGAACCAGAGGCCACAGTTTAAGAATAAGGGGTAGACCACTTAGAACGGAGTTGAGGAAAAACTTTTTCACACAGAGGGTTGTGGTTCTATGGAATGCTCTGCCTCAGAAGGAAGTGGAGGCCAATTCTCTGGATTCTTTCAAGAAAGAGTTAGATAGAGCTCTTAAAGATAGCGGAGTCAAGGGATATGGGGAGAAGGCAGGAAAAGGGTACTGATTGTGGATGATCAGCCATGATCACAGTGAATGGCGGTGCTGGCTCGAAGGGCTGAATGGCCTACTCCTGCACCCATTGTCTATTGTTCTATTGTACTTCTGGTGTACTTCACCTGTTGCAAAGTGATATCATTTGCCCTGAAATTATGAAAGGCACTATATAAAAGCAAGTCTCCTTATTCACATTACTCTTAACTATCAGCATATATTATGTGCTCAAGTTACTACATCAGCAAAGCAGATGAACAAGATCATACAGAGGCATATTGACATTGATGCGTTAAGAATTGATTACTGGTAGCTCTACATGATTTATGGAATTACTATCCTGATGGTGAACACATGGAGTACACATCTTCCTGAGACACGGCTCCATATTCATTCCCAAAACTATTTTAATATTACTATCTATTACCTTACACAATGGCTATACTTCTAAGTTACTTCCTTCATACTTTGTGATACCAATAAGTCAATATAATAGATGACCTATTTCTTTTTCCAAATTAATGGTACTTCAGCTTCTTTCAAATCATTGGAACTAACACAGATATAAAAGAGTTGGCCAAAAGGTGGTTAAAACCATATGTAAATCAACATGAAAAGTAATCAGGGTAAAGTGAGGTGCTAAATTCACATGACTTCTCACCGACAGGAATATGTGGTTTCTCCTCCTTTGAAAACTCGGCCACATAGTTGTGAAGTATTATTTTGTTCCAGCTTTGCAAAACCAGCTTCGGGGCACTCCCCAAAGAGAAACCATTCCAGGGTTTGAAGTAACACATGATAGGCCTGTTCCTCCTCAGGTAACTTGACTTCTGATCCTGAACAGTGTACTAGAGGGACATATTCCATGAAGTATTGGTATATTCCAGAACACAGATCAACTCCTTCCTGCCAAATCTGCAAGACAAAATAAAACTGTTAGCTGCAGTGTTCATCAACTGAATATTCCAACCTCATTTGCTGAATATATTCTTGCAAACATAAATCCAATCATTAATCCATCAAATGCACAGATGCTGGAAATTCAAGCAACACACATCAGTTGCTGGTGAACGCAGCAGGCCAGGCAGCATCTCTAGGAAGAGGTACAGTTGACGTTTCGGGCCGAGACCCTTCATCAGGTCTTGGCCTGAAACGTCGACTGTACTTCTTCCTGGAAATGCTGCCTGGCCTGCTGCGTTCACCAGCAACTTTGATGTGTGTTGCATTAATCCATCAAATTGCCATTAACAGAGGTTAAACATCAACAAATATTTTTTAATATTTATTGTTGCCTACTTTAACTATCCTAATAACAAATATAAGCAGACATGGGCTGGTGTTACACATCACCCAAGTGTGTTTAAGTGTCAACAGCACCTCCTTAACCCACAGCCAAATATTCAAACTAAATGGTAAACAGGTATACTATTATCTTCAATTCTCATATTTGGTCTGAGTTTATTTCTCCTTCAATGCTCTTGAACTCAAATCCAAGAAAACCATATCCTATTTTATCTGTGCATCTCATTTCCCTGTAATTTATTTTCTTTTGCATACCTGCCCCCGACTCACCAGCAACACTCCCACACTAAGGGATGAACTACAGTGGCTATTTAAGCAACTAGCACATAGTTGGGATCTGGGGAAAACCTTACATGACTCCAGACGTACCAATACAGTTAACTGACGTGACCCACCAAGCTACTTAGCTCAAAGGCTACAAGGATAGGTAATAAATGCTGGCTTCACCAGCAACACTCAATTCCTGAAAATGAAATACATTAGAACTTGAAAATTAAAAAGACTACAGATGCTGGAAATCCAAAGTATAAACAAAAAAAATTACTAAGGTCAGGCAACATCTAAGGAAAGAGAAACAGTGAATGTTTCAGATCAAAGACCCTTCATCAGAATGCGAGCTTACCCAAAACACTGTTACTAATCTCTAACGTTAATGGTCAATCAACTGAGTGCCCCTGAAACATACTCACTCCCTACAAACAAAAATGGATACGTTCATCTCTCACCGGAAACATTCAAAAAAATCAAAACAAGGTGCAGATGAAGTTGTAAAGGAAGAAAAAGAATCAGTTTAACTTCCAAAATATTAAGGTGTAGAGTGAGAAAAGGATTTAATAGCTGAGATTTTGCTAAGGCTACTGGGGAGAGTTTAAACTAGAATTGTTGTGGGGTGGGAACCAAAGTGAAGAGACTGGGGAAGAGGAGGTTGGCTCACAAATAGAGAAAGCTTGTAGACAGTGCGAGAGGGAGGATAGGAAGGTGATAGAGAAGGGACAAGCTCAAACCAAAGGTATGAGATTTGTCTGTTTTAACGCAAGGAGTGTTGTGAACAAATCAGATGAGCTTACAGCATGGATCAGTGCTTGGAGATATGATGTGGTGGCCATTACAGAGATTTACAGGGACAGGAATGGTTACTTCAAGTGCTGGGTTTTAGATGTTTCAGAAAGGACAGGGAGGGAGGCAAAAGAGGTGGGGGTGTGGCACTGTTGATCAGAGATAGTGTCACGGCTGCAAAAAAGGTGGACGTCATGGAGGGATTGTCTGAGTCTCTGTGGGTGGAGGTTAGGTACAGGAATGGGTCAATAACTTTACTGGGTGTTTTTTATAGGCCGCCCAATAGTAACAGGGATGTCGAGGAGCAGATAGGGAAACAGATCCTGGAAAGCTGTAATAATAACAGAATTGTCATGATGGGAGATTTTAATTTCCCAAATATTGATTGGCATCTCCCTAAAGCAAGGGGTTTAGATAGGATGGAGTTTGTTAGGTGTGTTCAGAAGGTTTCTTGACACAATATGTGGATAAGCCTACAAGAGCAGAGGATGTACTCAATTTCGTATTGGGAAATGAACCAGGTCAGGTGTCAGATCTCTCAGTGGGAGAGCATTTTGCAGACAGTGATCATAATTCTATCTCCTTTACAACAGCATTGGAGAGAGATAGGAACAGACAAGTTAGAAAAGTGTTTAATTGGAGTAAGGGGAATCATGAGGCTATCAGGCAGGAAATTGGAGGCTTAAATTGGAAACAGATGTCCTCAGAGAAAAGTACAGAAGAAATGTGGCAAATGTGGGGATATTTGTGTGGAGTTCTGCATAGGTACATTCCAACGAGACAGGGAAATTATGGGAAGGTACAGGAACCGTGGTGTACAAGGGCTGTAATAAATCTAGTCAAGAAAAGCTTACAAAAGGTTCAGAGAACTAGGTAATGTTAGAGATCTGGAAGATTATAAGGCTACTACTACTACTACTACGTCGACTCAGGCCTAGGGGGCCGGCGTCGGGCACGATGACGGACTCTCCACTTCTCCCTCTCCCTCATCAGTGTGTTCAGTTCATCTACATTAACCGCACTGCTGTCTTCTACGGGCGTGTTGACCATAGTCTTGGGAGGGCGCCCAGGGTTCATCCTCCCGTGTTTCAGCTCCCAAATAATGACTAAGCTGGCAGGTAGCTCGGGGTGGCGTAGACAGTGCCCCGCTAGTTGCAGTCTTCTCGCCTCGATTTTAGTGGAGAGCATCGGTAGGTTGTTATAGAGCTCAACATTCGTCATGTGCTGTTGCCATCTCACGTCAACAGCCATCCAGAGCATTCGTGTATAGCAACCATCTAGGGACTTTCGCATCGTCTTGGTGAGTGTCCACGTCTCGCATCCATACGTGAGAATGGACTCTATGACTGCTATGAAAATCCTCTTTTTAAGCCCTCTGGTCAGGTTCGACTTCCAGATTTCCTTCATGTCGTTCATAGCCTTCCACGCCAGCGCCTTCCGTATCTTTATGTCCTTCTCTGAACTCATCATTCTTGACCCGAGGTACTTGTAGTCAAAGACCTTCTTAATGGTATCATTCTCTATGGTCTTGAGAGTACCTTCGTCGCAGTTAAATGCCATGTACTCTGTCTTTTCAGCGTTTAGGTGAAGTCCAACTTTATTGCATACTATTTCCATTTTGTCAATAGCTGCTGTGCTTCCTCCATCTGGTCAGAGAGTAGGACTATGTCATCTAAAAGGTTAATAGAAAGGAACTCAAGAAGGAAATTAGAGCCAGAAGGGGCTATGAGAAGGCCTTGACAGGCATGATTAAGGAAAACCCCAAGGCACTCTACAAGTACGTGAAGAGCAAGAGGATAAGATGTGAAAGAATAAGACCTATCAAGTGTGACAGTGGGAAAGTGTGCATGGAACCAGGGGAAATAGCAGAGGTACTTAATGAATACTTTATAAAATTGCTGGTAAACACAGGAGGTCAGGCAGCATCTATAGGAAGAGGTACAGTCGACGTTTCGGGCCGAGACCCTTCGTCAGGACTAACTGAAAGAAGAGATAGTAAGAGGTTTGAAAGTGGGAGGGGGAGGGGGAGATCCGAAATGATAGGAGAAGACTTTCAAATCTCTTACTATCTCTTCTTTCAGTTAGTCCTGACGAAAGGTCTCAGTCCAAAACATCGACTGTACCTCTTCCTATAGATGCTGCCTGGCCTGCTGCGTTCACCAGCAATTTTTAAGTGTGTTACTTGAAATTCCAGCATTTGCAGATTTCCTCGTGTTTGTGTAATGAATATTTTACTTCAGTATCCACTATGGAAAAGGATCCTTGTGATTGTAGTGATGACTTGCAGCAGACTGAAAAGCTTGAGCATGTAGATATTAAGAAAGAGAATGTGCTGGAGCTTTTGGAAAGCATCAAGTTGGATAAGTCGCTGGGACCGGATGAGATGTACCCCAGGCTACTGTGGGAGGCAAGAGAGGAGATTGCTGAGCCTCTAGCGATGAGCCTTGCATCATCAGTGGGGACAAGGGAGGTTCCAGAGGATTGGAGGATTGCGTGTGTTGTTCCTTTATTCATGAAAGGGAGTAGAGATAGCCTAGGAATTTATAGACCAGTGAGTCTTACCTCAGTGGCTGGTAAGTTGTTGGAGAAGATCCTGAGAGACAGGATTTATGAACATTTGGAGAGGTATAATATGATTACGAGTAGTCAGCATGGCTTTGTCAAGGGGAGGCCGTGCCTTACGAGCCTGATTGAAATTTTTGAGGATGTGACTAAACACATTGATGAAGGAAGAGCAGTAGGTGTAGTGTATATGGATTACTGCAAGGTATTTGATAAGATACCCCATGCAAGGCTTATTGAGAAAATAAAGAGGTATGGGATCCAAGGGGACATTGCTTTGTGGATCCAGAACTGGCTTGCCCACAGAAGGCAAAGAGTGGTTGTAAACGGGTCATATTCTGCATGCAGGTCAGTCACCAGTGGTGTGCACCTCAGGGATCTGTTCTGGGACCCTTACTCTTCGTGATTTTTATAAATGACCTGGATGAGGAAGTGGAGGGATAGGTTAGTAAGTTTGCTGATCACACAAAGGTTGGAGGTGTTGCGGATACTGTGGAGGGCTGTCAGAAGTTACAGCAAGACATTAATAGGATGCAAAACTGGGCTGAGAAGTGGCAGATGGAGTTCAACCCAGATAAGTGTGAAATGGTTCATTTTGGGAGGTCAAATATGATGGCGGAATATAGTATAAATGGTAAGACTCTTGGCAGTGTGGAGGAGCAGAGAGATCTCGGGGTCCGGTCCACAGGACGCTCAAAGCAGCTGCGCAGGTTGACTCCGTGGTTAAGAAGGCGTATGGTGTATTGGCCTTCATCAATAGTGAAATTGAATTTAGGAGCCGAGAGGTGATGTTGCAGCTATATAGGACCCTGGTCAGACCCCACTTGGAGTACTGTGCTCGGTTCTGATCGCCTCACTACAGGAAGGATGTGGAAGGCATATAAAGGGTGCAAGGAGATTTACGTTGCCTGGATTGGGGAGCATGCCTTATGAGAGTAGGTTAAGTGAACTCGGCCTTTTCTCCTTGGAGCAACAGAGGATAAGAGGTGACCTGATAGAGGTGTATAAGATGATGACAGGCATTGATTGTGTGGATAGTCAGAGGCTTTTTCCCAGGGCTGAAATGGTTGCCACAAGAGGACACAGGTTTAAGGTGCTGGGGAGAAGGTACAGAGGAGATGTCAGGGGTATGTTTTTGTACTCAGAGTGGTGAGTGCATGGAATGGGCTGCCGGCAACGGTGGAGGAGGTGGATACGATAGGGTCTTTTAAGAGACTTTGGGATAGGTACATGGAGCTTAGTAAAATAGAGGGCTATAGGTAAGCCCAGTAATTTCTAAGGTCGGGACATGTTCGCCACAACTCAGTGGGCCAAAGGGCCTGTATTTTGCTGTAGGTTTTTTATGTTTATATGTAAACTAGAAAAATGGTGAAAGGAAATATATTGCCAAAGGATTTCGAAGGGGAAGAGTGTCTAGGAGGAAGAAACTGATCAAGGTGTGTTTTTGTGGCAAGAGCAACAGTACAACCTTGATCTCTGTAAACTGTCTGTTGTAGGAGAGGCAGAAGACATCAGCGAATCCAGCTCTGAATTTGCTGTCAGTTGGAATGTAGGACCAAGGACGAGGGAGATTGAAACATTGAGGCAAACGCAGAAGGTGACTGTTGGCTACCTGCCCTTCGATCACTGGTGGGATTGCTCTGCTACGGAAGGGGGAGACTACCCTTTGATCACTGGTGGGATCACTCTGCTACGGAGGGGGAAAGGCCTGCCACTGGGCCCCAGAGAATGTTATCCAGATTTTCTGCATGTTTCATATGGACTAAAGACTCTTTCTTAGTCTTTTTTTAAAAATATATTCTTTGTTTTTCACCTGATCTTTCTCATTTTTATGTGTGCAGGGGAGGGGGATTTGAGGGTTGGTGTGGCTGTTCAGTTTGTGGTTTTTTTGTGCTGGGGAGGAAGAATTTGGGGTTGATGATTTTCTTTTCTTTCTTGGTTTCATGGCTACCTGGAGAAGAATAATTTCAGGGTTGTATACTTTGACAATACACGAACCTTTGAAATCATGTAATTTCACTGAAAGACAGATGATTAACAATAAAACTATTAAACAAGGGAGGAAAGTGAATGAAAACAGAAGTGATAGGATCAGGTTTACAACACAAGTATCACAATATGGAAAAAAAGCAGCAACCTACATGAGCTGGTTATACAGAAACTTTTACAATACTAATGCCCTACAAGTGTTTGGGAACTGAATAAATAAAATAGTTGATAAGTGAGGGATCTTGAGGCCAGATAAAGAAGAAGTCAATGGAATGTCAATCAACTCTGCCCAAGTTCAGAAACCAACAAAGCAATGGAATGAAATTGGGAAGCAATCTGAAAGAGAATAGGAAACAATCGCCTCTGATCTGGGCTGATATTTACGTGCCGGGTGGCACCTAATTAATTAGCTTGTTTATTTCGGCTTTTTTCTTAAAGATGTGCTGGATGCGTTCCAGCCACCGCTGTACCACCGCATTCTTCGCAGCCCGGAGGCTGGGGACCACTTAATTATAAGTCACTTATAAGTCAATAGCATAATAACATTTTACGTAAGGTTTGGATATTAAACACGCAGCGCATATTTTCCCTGTATGAACCTATAAAATCATTGCAACACACCAATATTGCTGAATCTGTGGGAGCTCTGGGCTTGTTTCCCTGCAACAAGACGGTCCCATCAAGGGGTGATGGGAGACAGTGATACTCGAAGGGGGTTCCTTATGTCCAGTCTATTCCGCAATTTAGTTTTCGTTGCATTCATTGCAGAAAACTCCGCTTTGCAGAGATATGATGTTGGAAATGGAAGCAATGTTTTCAGTGCTTTCGTGGTTATCTCAGGATATTCAGCCTTGACTTTGATCCAGAATGCCAGCAGAGATGTCATGTTAAACATACTTTTCAGCCCACCGTCATTTGCAAGCTCGAGGAGTTGATCTTTTTCCCCCGCGCTGACATGGAAGATTCACTGGAAACATTCACAAATGGGTCACGGACCCATTCCTTTGCGCGTCTTGGGCCACTGATGACCTCGCATGTGATAAAGTTCAACAGTGGGCGTGACAAGGAATGAGGAAAGGTGCAGCTGACTCATATTGTTTTATATCACCAAACCATATTGTTTTCTCGTGACCTGGTAGCACATGCTTTGCGGCCCGGTGGTTGGGGACCACTGATGTAGGGGGTGTATGGGATGTCAAGGGAGGGGTAGCACCTCTCATGAAGGGGCTTGTCTTGTCCATTCTGGGAAGCTCACTCACCTTTGGTCCCAACTGGACACTGTGGCTCCAAGTGGCTGTTTGCATGCAACCCAGTACAGCATTCTCCAGGTAGGCGAAACCAGGTGAAGGTAGCCGGCTGGCCTCATCCCCCAGAGAGACAGGAACATGCCTGTCCGAGCATGCGAAGTCAGCTCTGGCAGACTGGGCGGATGAGATAAACAACGAGATCCAACAGGCAGGAAGGCAGTTCTGCAACACTTCATGGAGAGCGAAGGACATGACAAGGCACAGAAGATGTCTTGGTAATCTACTGCAACCAAGTCCCCTGTTTTATGACAACTATTTTGTACCACTGGACTTGGACCTCCAAGTTAGAAAGAGTGGAAATGCCCCAGTGCAATAGCTTTCCCACTTTAAAAACTCTCTCGCCCAGGTCTATCACCCCACCAAGGGTTGGAGGCATTGCTGGAAAGAATGATTTCAATACCCACAACTAAATTGCTTCACCAGTTGAACCACTTATAGTAAAGATTGCACCATACTAGTGTAAGTCACTGCCATTTTTAACCAGCAACAATGAAAAATCAGTGCTAAGTTTCCTTAGGACATTGAAACAGAGAGCAAAGTTACCTGCCCATTTCTGTGTCTGTTGCCCTTATAATTTTTGGTGGGTGGAAGTTGAAAGTTTGGTTGTTTGAAGCTGGGGTTTATTTTTCGGATGGCGTTTTTCAACAATAAGGGTAAAGTGTTGTAGTTTGGGGAATAAAACTTGTACAGTGAACAGTTAGCTCCTGAGAAGTGTTATGGAACAGAGAAGTTCAAGTACTGTACATAGCTTTCTGACAGCAGTATCACAGTTAACAGGGTGAAGTTTGCATTAGGCATACTGGCCTTTATTAGTCAGGGTACTGAGTATACAAGTTGGGACATTATTTTATTTAGAGATACAGCACAGAACAGGCTTTTCTGACCCAAAGAACTGCACCAGCCAGCAACCCATCTATTAGGCACTAGCCTAATTACAGGAAATTTACAATGACCAATTAACCTACTAACTAGTAGGTTTTTGGACTATGGGAAGAAACGAGAGCAACCAGAGAGAAAATCCACGTGGTCATGGAGAGAACATATCAGTGTGCTACCAACACACAGAGTACTGTGTTTAACTTCAGTAGTCACTCTGTTTTAAGAAAGACACTATTAAACTGGAAATAATGCAGAGAAGGTATGAGGATGTTGTCAAGACTTGAGGGCCTAAGCTACAGGGAGAGGTTCAGTAGGCTAGGACTTTATTCCTTAGAACCGATAGAAGTGTAAAAAATCATGAGGGGTATTGATAGGGTGAATACTCATAGTCTTAGTCCCAGTGAAGATGAATCAAGAATAAGACGTACAAGGAGAGAAGAAATATTTAATAGGAACTTTAATTTTTAAAATTAATATGTATATATGGAATAAGCTGTTATGGAAAGTGGCTGAGGCAAGTATAACAACATTGAAAAGACATTTGGATGGGACAATGGATAAGAAAAGTTCAGAAGGATATAAGCCAAACGCTAGCCTGAATGGGCAACTTGGTCAGCACAGACCAGTTGAACCAAAGGGCGTACTTCTGTACTGCAAGACTGAATTTGAGACATGCAAGGTTGGTTAGATTAACATTTATAGTTAGACCATGAAGATGCTGTAAAGTATTCACAAACCACTGTAGCAGTTTTGGAGCCATTGTTTGGGCAATTATTCCACTGGCCTGAGATCACCACTCATGAAGAAGAATCCAGCTTCCCAGATCCTGGATTTGGTCATTTCTTCCAGTGCAGACCACAATGCAGCCTGGCTTCAGGTTAATCAGTGCAACCACTGGCAAAGAAAAAAGTCCCTTTGAAAATGTGGTCCACTGTGCTAATAGAAGCTGACACGCTGACCCAGGCTTTCTACTTCGAAAGCTCAACATTCACAATAATCCAAAAGTCAGTCAAATCTGTTGATAGTATTCTTGGAAACAATTTTAAAAAATAGATGACCTAAGATACAGCATGCATATGCAAAAAACAAATTAACAGTACATTTTACCAATGAACCCCATGAGTTTAAATTTAATTATCATTCAACCATGCATGAATATCGCCAAACAAAAGTGTTCCTCCAGGGCCAAGGTGCAAAATTAATTACCAACAGCACATAGCACAAATAGCACATATGATCATAATTTCAGAAACACAGTCAAAGAACAAACAAAATATAGCCCAAGTCCCTGAATGCATGACTGTAGAATAGATGGCAAGTTGTCCAGGTTCAGCTTGGTTGCAGTGGACCAAACAGTAGCCACTGCATCCAAGTGCACTACAATAATACCACAATGTACCTACCATCACAGCTCTGAGTGCCAGAGTCAGCCTTTCTGAGCAGAAAAATAACGACAGTCTCCAAACAAGAATGGGCCTGTCACAGGCTTATTTACTGGCAATGCCATTCAGATTATCTTGCCGGCACAACCAAGTTTGTTGGACCACTTTGTATGTCAATATAATAGAACGAGAGTCCCAGATAAATCAAAAGTGAACAGCAAGATTATTTTGCTCAAACGGCATGAGCAAAACTTAATTTGTTCATTATTTACACAATGTTAATGCCAATAAACAATTTTTAATCATTTTCAATATCAAATTCTTTTAAATTCTCACTCTGGATTGAGCTCAATTCCTTCATTTATCATAATGACAAAGCTAGCCAAGTCCTTCCTTAGGCTGTACTGCCAGACACTAAAAATTAAGCAAACAAGGTCCTTAAAGATGGAAAATCCTTTCCTTCTGATCAATTTCCCATGATGAACATCTTACAGCTACTGTTACACAAACCTCCTCTGCATTCTCAGTGCTGATGCAGGGTCTCAAATCAAAATGTCAGCTATCCTCTTGCCTCCACAGATGCTGCTTGACCCACTGAGTTCCTCCAGCAATTTAATTATTGTTCCAGATTCTAGCAACTGCAGTCTTGTGTCTTCACACACTGTTTTTGCTTTATTTCCACACAACCAATGACTGATAATTTCAGCAATGAGGTTTTCATCACATGGACCTGAACCCACATTTCAAAGATGAACAATCAAACCAAATGAGTTTTTCCCATTATCCAAACTGTTGTATTTGCCCTGCAAACTCCTGCTTGTTTCCACACTCTCTTCTCAATAAACAATGCGGACGATGACAGAAAGGTTAAAGTGGTGGAGTCCCACACAGGAGGCTGATCAACAAGGACAGGCTACAAAGAAGCTTTGTATATTATACTAACATAAATTGAGAGTTGTTTTGAAACAAAATAGGAATAAGCAGATGTTTCTTAGAAACTTTAGTAGTACAGGAATCAGTGCTTGTGCCTCAACTCTTACAATTTTTATCAAGTTTGACTGCTACACTATTATAGCTCTTGGCAGAGATCAATTCCAGCACCGCCTATTCCCTGTGAACACCTGGGTTTCCTCCAGGTGCTCTGGTTTCCTCCCATGATCAAAGACATACCAGGCAGTAACCTAATTGGTCATTGTAAATTGTCCTGTGATTAGACCAAGGTTAAATTGGTGGGTTGCTGGGCAGCACAGCTCGGTGGGCTGGAAGGGCATGTTCCACACTATATCACAAGATATCTGCACCCCACATCCTAACTACTGTTTGGGGGCCTGTATATATCTCCCACCAGGATCTTTGTACCCTTGCAGTTTCTTAATTCTACCCACAAGGAATCACATCTTCTAATCAGATTTCATTTCTTTCTAAAGATTGGATTTCTTTGCCTACTTCTCATTGCTGCCATCAAGGTGGTGGTATAGGAGCCTCAAGGCACACACTCAATGTTTTACAAACAGCTCCTTTCCTTCTGCATCAGATTTCTGAAAAGACTAAGAACCAACCCATGAATGTTACCTCACTTTCTTAAAAATTATAAATTAGTGCAAAAAATGCAAAATAAAAGAAAAAACTGAGGTATCCTTAATGTATATTTTTCTCCAGTTCTCACCAGTGAGGGGAACCTTGTGTCTGAGGACAAAATAAAACAGGCTCATACTTGGGGAAAAAAAATACTGAGAGGATATGCAGGAACTTCTGAAAAACTTTAGGATAGTTAAGTCCCTGGAGCCAGATGGGATATACAGGTGTCCCACGCTTTTCGAACGTTCGCTTTACGAAACCTCACTGTTATGAAAGACCTACATTAGTACCCTGATTTCGCTTTCAGAAAGTGTTTTCACTGTTACGAAAAAAATCAGTGCGCGATAAAAAGCCGCAGCCGCTCTCCCCCGGATTTGGAACGGGATTGCTTTAACACGTTGCATTGAGCAGCCGTTTGCAAGATGAGTTCTGAGGAAACGCCTGAAAGAGCTCGTAAGGGTGTTACATTTAGCGTAAAACTTAGACGCAATTAAGCATTTTGATTGTGGTGAACTAAGTAAGGACAAAGTGAGTTTGACTTGTGGAAGTGACGAAGATAATGTTGAAGAGGTTTTGGCATCTCATGACCAAGAACTGATAGATGAAGAGCTGATGCAATTGGAAGAGGAAAGGATAACAATCGAAACCGAATGCAGTAGCAAAATGTACGTAAAGCCACTGCATGAGATTTTCGCTGCAATGATAAAGTACGACTTTAATTTTGAAAGGGTACGTCAGTTTAGGGGATATTTGCAAGATGGTTTCAGTCCTTACAAAGAACTGTATGATAGAAAAATGCACGCAGCTCAGCAGTCAAACAAGCCTTCCACATCAGCCACAGCAGACGATGAACCTCGACCTTCCAACATCAAGGCGGGCAGTCATAGGAGAAGATGAGCCGCCTGCTCTAATGGAAACAGACGACGAGATAACACCCCAGTGTCCCACCACCCCAACACCCAGGCCGCGGACAGATACAGTACCGATTCGCGGAGAGTGCAGCAGTAGCCGGGAGACCCACAGCACATCTTTAAGAAAAAAGCCGAAATAAACATTAATTAATTAGGTGCCCCCCACATGTAAATGTCGGCCCAGATCAGAGGCGATGCAATCAGCAATCAGCACTGATCTGAGCCGACAATTACGTGCCAGGCAGCACCTAATTAATTAGCATGTTTATTTCGGCTTTTTGCTTAAATATGTGCTGTGTGCCTCCGGGCTACCGCTGGACTCCTGCGTGCCTCACAGCAATGTATCGGTCGGTGGCCTGGAGGGTGGGGACCACTGCACCACCCCAGCCTGCGACGACTCAGTCTAACACACCATCGGCAAGCTGTCTTCCCGATTCCGGTAAGTGATACTACATTGTACATACATTATTTCTACTTTATATGGGCTGTGTATTTTTACGTGTTATTTGGTATGATTTGGCAACTTCATAGCTTAAAGGTTACTGAAGAGCGCTTGCATGAGATTTTTTGCTTCGGTGAACAGTGCCGGCAATGATTGTGGAAAAGTATTTCTACTTTATATAGGCCATGTATTAACCATATCATTCCTGCTTTTACTATATGTTACTGTTATTTTAGGTTTTATGTGTTACTTGGCATGATTTGGTAGGTTATTTTTGGGTCTGCGAACGCTCACAAAATTTTCCCATATAAATAAATGGTAATTGCTTCTTCACTTTACGACATTTTGGCTTATGAATTGTTTCATAGGATCGCTCTACCTTCGGATGGCAGGGGAAACCTGTACCCCTGGTTACTACAGGAAGCAGGGAAGAGATTGCTCTATGTTTGGCAATTATCTTTGCTTCTTCACTGGCCAGAATGGTACCAGATGATTGGAGAATTGCAAATATTATGCCTTTGTTCAAGAAAGGAAGAAGGACTAACCCTTGCAAAACCTGAGAACAGAATCTTACTTCAGTGGTGGGCAAATTTTTGAAGACTCTTAGAGACGAGATTTACAGACACTTGGAGAAATATTGTCTGATTAGGGATAGTAGGTGATGCATCGTGAGGGACCACAAGACATGAAGCAGAATTAGGCCACTTGGCCCATCAAGTTTTCTCCACTGTTCCATCATGGCTGATTTATTATCCCTCTCAGCCCCATTCTCCTGCCTTCTCCATGTAACCTTTGACCTCCTTAATCAAGAACCTATCAACCTCCACTTCAAATATATTCAATGACTTGACCTCCTCATCCATCTGTGGCAATGAATACCACAGATTTATGACCTGGCTAAAGAAATTCCTCATCTGTTCTAAATAGATTTCCCACTGGACTTCGACTCACCCACTGTAGGAAACATCCTCTTCACATTCGCTGTCTAAGCCTTTCAAAATTCAGTAGGCTTCAATGAGATTTCCCCCCTTCATTCTTCTAACCTCCAGCAAGTACAAGCCCACAGCCATCAAATGTTCAAACATACATCAACCCTTTCATTCCTGCAATCATTCCCAGAACCTCCTCAGGACCCTCTCCAATGCTAGCGAATGGTATGCTGGCATTTATAGCGAAGGATTCGAGTACAGGAGCAGGGAGGTACTACTGCAGTTGTACAAGGCCTTGGTGAGACCACACCTGGAGTACTGTGTGCAGTTTTGGTCCCCTAATCTGAGGAAAGACATCCTTGCCATAGAGGGAGTACAAAGAAAGTTCACCAGATTGATTCCTGGGATGGTAGGACTTTCATATGAAGAAAGACTGGATGAACTGGGCTTGTACTCATTGGAATTTAGAAGATTGAGGGGGGATCTGATTGAAACGTATAAGATCCTAAAGGGATTGGACAGGCTAGATGCAGGAAGATTGTTCCCGATGTTGGAGAAGTCCAGAACGAGGGGCCACAGTTTGAGGATAGAGGGGAAGCCTTTAAGGACTGAGATTAGGAAAAACTTCTTCACACAGAGAGTGGTGAATCTGTGGAATTCTCTGCCACAGGAAACAGTTGAGGCCAGTTCATTGGCTATATTTAAGAGGGAGTTAGATATGGCCCTTGTGGCTATGGGGGTCGGGGGTATGGAGGGAAGGCTGGGGCGGGGTTCTGAGTTGGATGATCAGCCATGATCATAATAAATGGCGGTGCAGGCTCGAAGGGCCGAATGGCCTACTCCTGCACCTATTTTCTATGTTTCTATCTTAGATAAGGGGCTCACAACCCTCTTACAACAGTCTAAGCACGGTCTGACCAATGCATTATAAAACTTCAGCATCACATCCATCTCTTGTAATCTAATCCTCTCGAAATGAATGCCGACATTTTATTTACCTTCCTTACCACCAGCTCAGCCTGCAAGTTAACCTTCAGATAATCCTGCACAAGGACTCCCAAGTTACTTTGCACTCAGATTTTTGAATCCCCCCTTATTCCTTCTTCCAGTCAATAACCGTACACTTCCATTCACTATATTCCATCTGCCACTTCTTTGCCCATTCTCCTAATGTCAAAGACTTCTGCAGACTCCCTGCTTCCTCAACACTACTTACCCCTCCACTCATCTTTGTATCATCTTCAAACCTGGCCAGAAAGCCAACAATTCTGTCATTTGACATACATGAAGAGAAACAGTCCCAACACCAACACCTGAGCTACACCATCATGAGGCTATTTTAAGAGCAAAATAATAATTCCAGCTGAAGTTAGAGATGGAATTGGAAGCATGGCAACTCTGGCGGGGTTTATAGGCTGTTTCTTCCTACAAGGCTAAACCTATCATAAATGGCTGTGAAGCTTCATTCCAGATAAGGTTTACACCTTTTATGCACACTTTGAAAGGAAGAATAAAACTGCACGTGCGAATCCCTGCAGGATTTGATGGCCCTGTGACCCCTGTCTCAGAGGCCTATAACAGAACATCAATGATGAGGGTGAACCCTCGCAAGTCATAAGGCTCCAATGGTGTACCTGCTTGGGCACTGAAAACCTGTGCCAGCCAGAAAGTGAGTGTGTGTGCAGTTGGAGCTTCCCACCTGCTTCAAAAGGGTATCAATTACACCAGTGCCCAAGAACAGGGCAAGGTGCCTCAACAACTATCACCTAGTTGCACTCACTTCTACAGTGATGTAGTTCTCTACAGCCCCGTCTGATCCTTACTTCCTAAACTTACTAGATGTTCCACATCTCGTCAACCATGGCTCCTTCACCTGCCATCCTTTCCCTGCCTCAATGAGATAAACCTACCCAGACCCTATACAAGTGCTTCCTAGACAACCTCCACATTTCCATTGTGCATTCCTTTGCATACATATTCACAATTTATGCTCCAAATTCCTGCCTAATAACATAATTCCCCCTCCCCCAATTACTTTCCCATACCATCTGCTCCTATCCCTCTCCAAGACTATGGTAAAGGTCAGGGAGCTGTGGTCACTCTCTCCGAGTGCTCACCCATCAAGATATCTTTCACCCAACCTGGCTCATTACCTCATACCAGATCCAGTATGGCCTCTCCTCTTCAAAAATGATATGGAAATACCTGGAAATTAAGGAATAGAGGATAGCACAGGAAACAGTAAAAAGATTCATGTATTTGGTTGTCAAAGCCTGCGTTTTGACATTAGCACATCGTTGTTTGTCTTCCTCCCTCTTCAAAGGAAATCAAAAGGCCCCTCAACCCTGTTCCCTCTTCTTTTACTCCAAATTACAATCTCTTGTTCCAAGCCCCTTTTCTCTCAGTCCTCTCCCCAAAACCCCTCTCCAACCAAAGGTCACCTTCCCATACCCATGGTCTCCAAATCCCTCCCCACCCTCTACAAGTCCCACCTTTCAAAAACCCCTCCCATTTGAGTCCCCTCTCTTCTATTGCTCCTTGATTTTCTTCCCCAAAAACCTGTCACTAGCCACATCAAGCAGTTATAAAAGTGATTTCCATGGAGGCAGTTACATGTCCTAAGAGGGCATTAGGGGAAATAGAAGTTGCCGGAAGGGGCATTCAAGATTCCTGGGGTGGGGGGAGACAGTAAGCAGCACCCAACTTGATGCACGAGACCTGACCAACTGCTAGTAGAGTAAAAGGATGAGGCACTGGAACACTGGAACAATCACAGCTCTGCAGGCGGTGTACATTCGTTGTCACAATGTGTCTGAAACCCTGGAATCCGACCTTACCAACTAGACAGACGTTATTGGGTGCCCAACAGTTCCCCTTGACTTGCAGCACGGAATGATTTCATGCAATTTAACAGTTTGTAAGTCAAGTACATCCCCTCAACTTTCTCTACAGATCTACGGTAAACAGGTCACCATACAATACAGCACTGGCCAGAACCTAACGGTGAAATACAGCCAGTGAACCTGCCAACCCCAGCTTCATATGTACGATCAAGAACCATCTTTGTGCATACTGAGACCTTAGTTCAATTGTCCCAACTGAAATAGTACAAAGGTAACTTGTCAAACACCAGCTCTATCTTGACTAATTCAGATTCCAATCTGAATCCTTGCCAATGTAATTTTCACAGTTATGATCATTTTCAGTTTTGCCTCGCTACTATCATCATTTCATCCGTGTCAACTCACTGCCATTTTTAACATCCAATAGGCATTCCCAATTTTTTATTTTAATTTAGCCCTGTTAATGATGGATTATATGTATGGCACAATCTCTTTTTTAGACTGAAGGTGGTGAAGCCTTGAATTTTAATCCTGCTAAGAAACAAACTATAGAAAGTGTGTCAATACAATGTTACCTACCTGGAGTATGGTTTTATTCCGTTGTAATCAGCAACACCCCATGTGTCTATTTGTAATACTGTACTATCTAATCATGAAACCACGAAACCAAGATTGCAGGAACACTTCGGTAAAAGACACCAGGAAAAGGCTACTTAGGCATTGGAGAATCAATCTACAATGAACTCAAAATGTAAATTGAGGATAAAAGTATTCCAATTAGGAACATGATTTCCTGTGCAACAGGTGGAGCATCACATATGAAAGGTCACCATGCTAGTTTAGTAGCATTTATATAAAAAAATAAATTTCATGTTTGTTTGCAATCCATTGTGTAATTCATTATCAACATCTCACAGCCAAAAACCACAGCCAGCAACTTTTTTCAAGCATGACTCTTGTAGTATCTGCTATCAACAAAATTAAAGCTCATCCATTAAACAGCAGAATATTTTGCCAGTTATGTCAGGATAACGATGAAGAGTTTGAACACCTTGCTTCTTCACACTGAAGTGCACTGGCTGTCAAAAGGCCGCTGCTTAAAATGTTTCTTTGATCTTTTTGGCACTGTGGTTGAATTTTTGCTCAAAGTCAACAAGAGCTTGGGAAACAAGATTGAACATCCACATGGAGATGTGGCATATTAGCTGATCTGTATGACATAATGAACATTCTAAATAAGAAACTGCAGGGTCAGAATTTCAATTTAATCCACGCAAAAAGTGCAGTGTCCACTTCTGGTGGAGCATTGGAGAAGAATGCACCCTTTCACAAATGGTGATTTGCAAGAGAACTGCTTATACCTGCAGTTACTGAAGGATTTTCAGAATAAATTCAATGGTTTGTGTGAAATTCCGGCCTGGGTAATTAACCCATTTCTTTGCAAGGTGGAAGAACAGGAAGAAAGCTTGCAAGTTATCAATATTCAGAATGATGAAGCAAAAATGCTTTTCAAAAACGACAGCTTTTGTGGTACGTGGCTACACTGTCATGGTCTTTGGAGAAGAGCCAAATTACTTCTCATTGTATTTCCATCCTCCTACCTTGTTTAAAGAGGCTTCAGTGCAGTGCACCACATACTCACACAAAGAAAACAGAAAAACCGCTTGGACATTGTTACATGTGGGGACTTGAAACTTTTGCTGTCACAACTTGAACCACATGTTTCAACTCTTGCTGAAAACCATCAAGCTCAAGGATCACATTGACATCGAAGGTACTGTGCAGGCTAGGTTTAAAGACAAAAATTTTAAGCAGATTAATTTTTCTCATGTTAGCATATGGTAGACATGTTTTTACACTATGGGGGAGCTGGAAAGTATATTGTGCCTAAGAGGCGTGTTGGCAAGTATGGAGGTGTTTGGAGGGGGCGGGGGGGGCGTTGAGCTAAAAAAAGGTTGGGATACACTGAGTTAGAAGAAACTTACTGGAACTTAAAAGCTGCAAATTGCAAAAATGAACAAAAGAATTCTACCCATAGCCAATCACAAACAAGAGAAAATCTGCAGGTGCTGGAAATCTGAGCAACACACACAAAATGCTGGAGGAACTCAGCAGGCCCGGCGGCATCTAGGAAAAAAGTATAGTCGACGTTTCGGTCCTGCCAAAGGGTTCCCGCCTGAAACGTCAACTGTACTCTTTTCCTAGATGCTGTCTGGCCTGCTGAGTTCAAGTATTTCGTGTATGATACCCATGTGGTTAAATAGCTAAGCATTTCTCCTCCTCGCCTCACCACTATAAATAAGAAAATTGCCCATCCTAAAGGGTGAGTACTACAAACATGAAAAGACTGAATTAATTGCAGAATTTCTGCTCCACATGATGAATGATGCAGTACCAGTCAATATATCATTCTGTAAGGTGGTCTGAATTCATTACCCAAAAATCCATCCCATGGATGAAAAAGTTATTGTAGGTTTCATATCATTAAAGGTGGATAGACATCCAACTTTCTGCATTAGCTGGGCTTGAATACAATTAATCATTTATAATCAATTACTTATTAACATAACTAGAATACATAAAACAGTATATGTCACCAATCACAAAGTATTACATTTACTTCTATTGAATGTGATTGAAATAAGGAAACATGCAGACAAAATTGTGTGTTGTGGGCTGAATTTTCACCATGAGCAGATGGACTGTAGCTCTCAAAATTATGGTTCAAAGCTCCTATCCATATATCAGAGGATACAAGCCAAAGCAAGAGCCCAGTGTAGTACTGAGCAATTGCTTTCAGCCAAGATTAAGACAACATCTGCCACTGAGGTGAAGTTACATGATTAGGACACAAGAAACATAATTAAGAGAAAGCAACACAATTTATTAGGTGTGCATAGATAAGATAACTAATTGTGCCCAATCTGAATGAGGCCCTCAATGCTATTAACTATTACCTTTGTATTATCAATAAACTTAAACAAGTAATTGAGACCTAAACTATTTCACATTACAGTTTACCAATTTAACCTTCTTTCATCTAAAAATACGAATGGATCATCTTCACCAGGGGTCCCCAACCTTTTTTGCACCGCAGACCGGTTTAATATCGACAATATTCTTGCGGACCGGCCAACAGGGTGGGGGGGGGGGGGGGCGGCGTGTTAATCACCACTGGAATATAGGTGATAAGTCAAATATAAGTCACTTATCAGTGGCTAATACACTCAATTTCATTTCTAAAAGGGTTTATCTAACCAATTTAATATTAAACACACAGCACATATTTTCCTTGCATCAGTATAGTGATAAGTCAATTATAAGTCATAAGGGGGTTCTTTATGTTCAGTCTATTCGGAATTTAGTTTCTCTTACATTAATTGCAGAAAATTCCGCTTCGCAGCGATGTGATGTTGGAAATGGAAGCAACGTTTTCAGTGCTTTCGTGGCTATCTCAGGATATTCAGCCTTGACTTTGATCCAGAATGCCAGCAGAGATGTTATGTCAAACATACTTTTCAGCCCATCGTCATTTGCAAGCTTGAGGAGTTGATCTTCTTCCCACGCTGACATGGATGATTCACCGGGGACATTCACAAATGGGTCACAGACCCATTCCTTTGCATGTCTTGGGTCATTTGCGGTTGGGAAGTAATGCTCGAATTCTGTCGACAGCGAAGATAGGTGATCACGCACCAGCTGTGAGAAAGACGGTGCAGCCTCAGTCTCTCCCAACATCCCAGCTAATGTTGGGAACATGTCAAATATGTCCCTGTCCACTCGCCGTCCCCACAGTTCCAGTTTAGCTTTGAAAGCAGACACTGTATCTGCCAATTTGAAGACAATTATCATTCTCCCCTGAAGTGACAAATTGAGTTCATTGAGCAGGTTGAAGATGTCACACTGATAAGTGAGTTCTGCTATCCACTCCTCATCACTGAAGTTTGCTGCCAGTGGTGACTTTTTTCCTCTAAGAGATCTCTGTAGCTGCTCTCTTAACTCAAAAACTCTGGCCAGGGCTCTCCCCCTTGATAGCCACCTGACTTCAGTGTGTAAGAGAAGGCGTTAATGCTCTGCATCCATTTCCTCGCAAAGCTGCTCAAACAGACGTGAGTTAAGGGCTTTTGTTTTGATGTGATTTATAACTTCAACAACGTTACTCAATAGGCTGTTAGGATCAGGTGACATTTTTCGGCTAGCCAGCATTTCCCTGTGTGTAGACTAGCATTCAGGAGCAACTTCTTTGACTCAGGTAGTGAAAGCAGACTCGTTAAGTTGTTCCAACAGCTGTGCTTCGATGTCCTCCACTATATCATCGAAACTGTGGTAGCTGAAAGAGAAACCTGTGCCATCTTGTTAGCTGCAGCTTCTCCCAACAGTTCATGGCACATGTCCTTGGCAGCAGGCAGAATCAATTCTTCACCAACAGTGAAAGGCTTCTTAGCCTTAGCAATACGGCTAGCCACTAAGTACGATGCTCTCAGAGCAGCAGCATTTGTGGAGGTGGTGGCTCTCAGCACTTGCTTCTGTCCTGCTTGCTCACGTTTTTTCCGCTCAAAAAACTCAAACGGGTTTGTCTTTAAGTGCAGGGTGCTTGGACTCAAGGTGCCAAAGCAGTTTTGAGGGCTTCATTGCCTCATTAGACAGCTTGTCTCCACATATCACACACGGGGCTTGGGAGCATGCAAGTCACCGGTCACAATAAAGCCATATTTTATGTACGAATCGTCGTATTTTCTGTTGAAGGAAGCTTTCTTTTCTTGCAGTCTCGGCCTCAGGTGTCTCTGCGTTATCATCATTGTTAGGTCTTTTATGTCCCCTACCATCTCTTCCAAAGAAACTTTCAAGCGACATTTGTTTTTTTTTACTCATCGAGTAGTTGTAGGTTAATGGCCGACTGATGACCTCGCGTGCGTTCAAGTTCAACAGTGGGCGTGACAGGGAATGAGGAAAGGTGCAGTTGACTCATATCGTTTCCTCGTGTCCCGGTAGCACATGCTTTGCAGCCCGGTGGTTGGCGACCACTAATCTTTGCCATGGTATTTGTTTTTTCACTTGTGTAAATTCCTCCGTAGTATGAACAGGGGAATTTCCACAGGTCCTGACTTTATTCCTTAAAATGAATAAGTATTGTTTATCGGAGCCTCTGTACGCCATATTTCAAAACTGACTTGTTTCCACACATAAAAAATTGCTGACTTATGACATATTTTAAAATCACCTGTAATTTAAATATGCCATATGAATGCAACTTTACCCCACCTCAATGGTTTCACAGCATTAGCCTTTATTCATTTGTTGATTTTAAAACAAAGAACCATTAATCAGTGTATCTCAGATACAGTTCCTCATAAATTGCATTAATCGTCATCCATTTGCACATCCCCAAAACAATGAGCAGAGAATAGCCATTTAAAATTTACTGAACAATCAACTGTTAACAGTAAAAATAAAATGCAACGTAACTTAAGTTTCCACGTAACTGATGAAGTTCCCAGAACAAATTATTTGCCCAGGACCGAGCAATGAACCTCCATTCACAAATTCAGAGAAAGCAAGCAATTCTTAAAATCAATCCAAAATTTCTTTCAAAAAATGGAATCAAAACATGCCTTCATAATTCCAAGTCAGGCTTAACAGGACAAATAACCCCTTTTGCTGTATATGACATATTCCCCTCTAAAACCTAAACTGACCCAAGCTGTTTGAACTGCCTTAGTATCAATGTTCAGAAGGAAGTTGGCCAGATGCTTGAAGGAAGAAAAATTCTGAGGTTAACAGGGAAAGAGAAGGGGAGAGTTGCTACAGAAGACACTCAAATGGAGTGAAATGTTAACTGAGTGCCTACACAAAAAAATGATCCAGTTGAGAAATAGATTCAAGATATATTTCATTTTATAACTTGTAGTATTTCAAATTTAAGCTAATGATTAGTGCAGTTACAAAATCTAAAGAAATGCCAAATAAATTACACTTTTATAACTTTCAATAATCTTACAGACTATTAAATAAATCAAATCATTGTGAATACAGAACACAAAACTTACCGCCAAGTGTTGATGTGAACAAAGGATATTGCAGACTAGTTCGGTGTAAAAAAAAGAATATCTACAATAGACACTTCCTTGAGAGGAAGGTCAAAAACAGCACACTGTCTTGCTGGTGCCAGTTAAAGAAATATTCCTTTACATGCTTGCTGCTATTTATCCATGAGATAAGTGGGCTGGAATGGAAGGATGGGAGAGTGAAGCAGTTTACACATTCACTTTGTTACTGCAACACACATCAAAGTTGCTGGTGAACGCAGCAGGCCAGGCAGCATCTCTAGGAAGAGGTACAGTCGACGTTTCGGGCCGAGACCCTTCGTCAGGACTAACTGAAGGAAGAGCTAGTAAGAGATATGAAAGTGGGAGGGGGAGGGGGAGATCCAAAATGATAGAAGACAGGAGGGGGAAGAAATGGGGCCAAGAGCTGGACAGGTAATTGGCAAAAGGGATATGAGAGGATCATGGGACAGGAAGCCCAGGGAGAAGGAAAAGGGGGAGGGGGGAAACCCAGAGGATGGGCAAGGGGTATAGTCAGAGGGACAGAGGGGAAAAAAAGGAGAGAGAAAAAGAATGTGTGTATATAAATAAATAATGGTTAGGGTACGAGGGGGAGGTGGGGCATTAGCGGAAGTTTGAGAAGTCAATGTTCATGCCATCAGGTTGGAGGCTACCCAGACGGAATTTAAGGTGTTGTTCCTCCAACCTGAGTGTGGCTTCATCTTTACAGTAGAGGAGGCCATGGATAGACATGTCAGAATGGGAATGGGATGTGGAATTAAAATGTGTGGCCACTGGGGGATCCTGCTTTCTCTGGCAGACAGAGCGTAAGTGTTCAGCAAAACGATCTCCCAGTCTGCGTCGGGTCTCGCCAATATATAGAAGGCCACATCGGGAGCACCAGATGCAGTATATCACCCCAGCTGACTCACAGGTGAAGCGTCGCCTCACCTGGAAGGACTGTCTGGGGCCCTGAATGGTGGTAAGGGAGGAAGTGTAAGGGCATGTGTAGCACTTGTTCCGCTTACAAGAATAAGTGCCAGGAGAGAGATCAGTGGGGAGGGATGTGGGGGACGAATGGACAAGGGAGCTGCGTAGGGAGCGATCCCTGCCGAAAGCGGGGGGGGAGGGAAAGATGTGCTTAGTGGTGGGATCCTGTTGGAGGTGGCGGAAGTTACGGAGAATAATATGTTGGACCCGGACGCTGGTGGGTTGGTAGATGAGGACCAGGGGAACCCTATTCCTAGTAGGGTGGCGGGAGGATGGAGTGAGAGCAGATGTGCGTGAAATGGGGAGATGCATTTGAGAGCAGAGTTGATGGTGGAGGAAGGGAAGCCCCTTTCTTTAAAAAAGGAGGACATCTCCCTCGTCCTGGAATGAAAAACCTCATCACGAGAGCAAATGTTACTTCGTTACTGTACAAGTTTGCCGTCGGTGTTCCGAGTTTTCTCACATATCCCAAGAATTCATTGGTAGGTTATCACTGTGTGGGTTAATGGCAAAAAGAATCAAAGTGGAATTGATCGGCCTCTGATAATAGGTTGCAGGATTATAAGGAAATGAGGGGAGGGGAATGGAAATAAAAGCTTGCTCCCCTGACAGCTAGACAGCTTTTTCCTCTGTCATTAAAGGATCCCATTGTCAAGGTCAATGTAGAAATCAAGAATATAGATAAAATCAAGAACGAGATTCCTCAAGATATATCCAGAAGCTTGGGCTGAAATTTAAAAAGTCTCACTGACGGTAATGTCAGTATTGTTAACTTAACAGCATGGAGATTGGTATTCCATGAATGAAAGTTTGAATGAAAGAATAATTTGGGAAAAGGATTTCAATTCACAGGACACTAGCATAAAGTACTGGAAGAGTGCTGCTGCTGCACTGGAGCAGAGACTCTGCATATTTTGCTAAACTGTTTAACAAAGGTTGTAGATGACACTTTAAAGGGTTTCAAGTGTGGGAAAGCTTACAGATTTAAAGGATAAAGTAGCAATAGGTTAACCAGATTAAGTGAAGGAGACACTTAACAGTGGTTAATTGAAAATAAAGAAAAAAGTTCAAATTAAAGGTACTATATTCGAATGGGAAAATATGGGAAGCCTTGGAGTTAACATAGTATCAAATTACTGAAGTGATTCCTTTGGGAAAGAGGTTGTCCTATGAGGAAAGACTAATAAAAGCACCCTATAACCACAGAAGAGTTTAGATGAACAAGAGCTGACTTCATTGATACCAGAAAAAAACTCAGATAAGGAATGTCAGGGTAGATATCAATAGCCCATTTCCTCTCAGAGATTCTAGAACCATTGAGGGTGTTGGATACAATACCCTTCCTGTTATGAATTACTTTGGGAAATGTACTCACTCCATAGATTACAAACTTTCAGAATTCTCTACTTGAGAGCAATGCATTTTTGGATATTATAGGAATCAGAGGATAGAGATCAGGCAATGGGGTGAACGTTGAGGTACAGGAACTGATTAAGAGTATTTCCAAATGCCAAAAGTCAGAGTAACTTGCCCATCACATCGCCCTTGAATTTTCTTCCTCTCACATTAAATGCATACCCTCTGTTATTGGACATTTCAACCCTGGGAAAACATACTGTCTGTATCTATGCTTCTCAGAATCTTGTAAATCTCCATCAGATCTCCCCTCAGCCTCTGCTGCTCCCAAGAAAACGACCCAAGTTTTTCCAACTTTCCCAAGTTATAACACATGCATTCTAATTCTTAGTGCATGTGCTGGTAAACCCCTTCTCATACTTAAACAAAGTCACCTCCTCAGCCATCTATACTCCAGGTAATAAAGTCCCAGCCTATCCATACATTACTATATTCCGTTATTCCTTAGCTTCCATTACCTTCTCATGGAGGTATCAGATGAGATTTATTCATTGAACACCTCAACCAGCTCTTGGGGCTCCAAATGCAACCACATTGATCCTCAAGATCTATTTATTCCCTAATTCTGGAAACATCCTTGTGAATCTTTTCGGCACCCTTTCCATTTTAATGATATCCTTCCTATAGCTGAGTGATCAGTATTAAGCATAATCTTCTATGTGGTCACATCAATGATTTGTCCAGTTTCAAGATGATGTCCCAACTCCTAGATTCAACACACCAATCAATGAAGGCAAGCATACCCAACACCTTCACCACCTATCTGTGTACAACATTACAGGAATTATGTACCTGTATCCTAGATCTCTCTTTTCTACATCAATTTTCAGGGACCAAGTGCTGCCCTGGTACAACTTTTCAAAATACAATACCTACCACTTGCCTGAGTTCTACTTGCCATTTCTTGGCCCACTTCCCCAGTTCAGCCTGTGGTAATCTTCCTCACTGTGAACTGGACCAACAATTGCGGTATCAGTTGCAAACATACTAATCATATTAACAACACTCATCCAAATCATTAATACAAATGTCTTTTTCTTTCTTTTCAAATCTTTTTATTGTTATATTATACAGGAAAAATAACATGAATACATTGAAGTAACAACACTTACAATGTCTCAAAAAAGACATTATCTTAAAGATTGAAAAAAATTTTTTATGATAACAAAAAAAACCTACTAAGCAGAAAAGTGAGGAAAAAAAAAGAACCCATTAGGTGTACAAACCCGGAGTCATGTGTCATACAAAAAGCTTCTAAAAGTAAACATCACACCGCCAGCAAGAAAATATACTAAAAAATTTACAATTAGATCATGGAAAAATATCAATTAACTCAAATGATAATAATGAGCAAATGAGCCCCATCTTCCACAAAAACAAATAAAGGTTCAAAGGTTCGACTTCTAATTTTCTCCAAACTAAGACATAGTATCACTTGACAGAACCATTGTGACAAAGTGGGAGCTGATGTATCCTTCCACTTCAACAAAATGGCCCTCCTAGCTATCAATGTAACAAATGCAATAACATGTTGGTCAGACACAGAAATACCATGAATATTTTGAGGAATTATTCCAAAAAGCACAGTTAATTTATTAGGTTGTAAATTAGTTTTAAGTGCTTTAGAAATTGTTGAAAAAACTGACTTCCAGAACTGTTCCAATATAGAACAAGACAAAAACATACGTGTCAGTGTAGCTGTCTCAGTTTTACATCTATCACAATGACTAACATTAGAAAAGATTTTAGAAAGTCTCTCCTTTCTCAAATGATAACGATGTACAATTTTAAATTGAATCAATGAATGGCTAGCACAAATTGAAAAAGAATTAACCAACTTCAAAATCCGCATCCAATCCTCCAACATAAAAGTCAAATTAAGTTCCTTTTCCCAATCCTGTTTAATCTTACATAAAGGACGCTTATCCAATTGTAATAATAAATTATAAATTCTTCCAATAGAACCCTTAATCAAAGGATTCATACTCATAATATTATCTAACAGGTCAGCCTCCAATATGTAAGGAAAATTACTAAATATTTTTGTAAAAAATGTCTAACTTGAAGGTATTGCAGAAGTGTGAGTATGAAAGAGAATATTTATCAATTAATTGTTCAAAAGACATCAATCTATCTTCTTTAAATAAATCCAAAAAAGAATTAATACCTTTATTTTTCCAAAGTAAAAAAATTGGATCACTCAAAGGCGGCTAAAAAAAAGTAATTTCAGTAAATTAAACTACAAAGTTTAAATTTTTTAAGATTAAAAAAAATTGCGGAACTGGAGCCAAATTTGTAAAGAATACTTAATCACAGGATATAGGTTTAAATTAACAACTTTAACTAATTGCATAGGTAAAGGAGCTCCTAATAACAAGGTTAAATAAAACTGTTTTACAACTTCCAGTTCCAGGTCTACCCAAATTGGCCGATCACTCCTATCAATGTAATATAACCAAAAAGACATATATCGCACATTAACAGTCCAATAATACATTCTTACGTTAGGCAAAGCAAGACCTTCATCCTTTTTCAATTTCTGTAAGTGACATTTACTAATTCTTGGTCTTTTATTATTCCAAATAAAAGATAAAATAATAGAATCAGTCCGATCAAAAAACTTCCTAGTCAAAAAAAAGGAATATTCTGAAATAAATATAAAGATGTCGGTAAAATCATCATTTTAACTATATGAATACGACCAACAAGTGAAAATGTAAGTGGACTCTATCTACTAAATAAATACTTCATAGAGTCTACTAAGGGAACAAAATTGGCTTTATAAAGATCCTTATATTTTTTAGTAATTATAATACCTAGGTATCTAAAAGAGTCTGTAACTTTAAAAGGAGTATTATCATATATAGACAGAATCATTTAAAGGAAACAATTCACTTTTACTAAAAATTATTTTATATCCTGAAAAATCTCCAAATTAATTAAATAATTTGAGCAAGGCAAGAATGGATTCGTCAGGGTTAGATATATAAACCAATAAGTCATCAGCGTAAAGACAGATCTTATGCATGGTCTCATTCACAAAAATCCCATGGATATTTTTAGCCTCACGAAGAGCAATAGCAAGGGGTTCTAATATTAAATTAAACAACAAAGGACTTAATGGACAACCTTGCCTTGCCCCCCGTGAAAGCTGAAAAAAAAGACCTACAATTGTTAGTGACAAGTGTAGCAATAGGGGCTTTATATATCATTTTAATCCAATTATTAAAATTAGCAAAGCCAAATTTCTCTAAAACATTGAATAAATATTTCCATTCGACTCGATCGAACGCTTTTTCAGCATCCAAAGATACAACACATTGTGGAGTTTGAAAAGAGGGTGAATATATAATGTTAAATAGTCTCTGAACATTTGAAAAAGAATAGCGACCCTTTATAAAGCCTGTTTGATCTTTAAAAATAATTTTACCCAAAATATTTCTCCAACCCATTGGCCATTATCTTTGACGAAATCTCAGCATCAATGTTCAGTAATGAAATAGGTCTATATGAAGCACAGTCAGTAGGATCTTTATCTTTTTTAAGAATTAAAGAAATAGAAGCCTCATAAAAAGTAGAGGGTAAGTCATCTTTCACAAAAGAATCCTTAAACATTTCCAACATATACAGAGAAAGCAACTTTCCAAATTTTTTATAAAATTCTACAGGATAGCCATCAAGTCCCAGGGACTTACCAGATTGCATTGAAAAAATAGCTTTATGAATTTTGGCTTCAGTGATTTGAGCAGAGAGTTTTTTGATCCTCAACCAAGATTTTAGGAAAAACAATCTTTTGTAAAAAAGCATTCATTTCAGAGGAATCTAACAGACATTGAGATTTATAAAGCTCAACATAAAAATCTTGAAAAATCTTATTAATTTCTTCATATTCCTGAGCTAGGGTACCATCTTTCCTACAAATTTTCATGATTTGCCTTTTGGTTGCAGCTATTTTTAATTGAGATACAAGTAGTTTATCATTTTTATCTCCAAACATATAAAATTGGCTCTTTAACTTAAGCAAATATCCTTCAATGGGATGAGTTAATAACAGGTTATATTGTGATTGAAGTTCCACCCTTTGCTTAAATAAATCAGTATTGGGGGAAATTGCATAGATATTATCAAAATCTTTAATTTGTTTTGAAATTCTATCTAATTCTGCTTTAGTTTGTTTTTTTAAGTTCAGTTGAATAAGAAATAATCTGACCATGTAAAAATGCTTTAAATGTATCCCATATAACTAATTTAGACATACCGCCTATATCATTAAAAAGAAAAAATTCTTTTATCTGTGTTTCAATGAAACTGACAAAGTTTCAATAACGTCTGAGACATGTGCCAAGGTGGGCGGGCAAGAATGACATCATCAAATTCAAAAGACAAACTCAGATACAGCAATAGCGTCATATTTGCAAGTTTTAACACTAGGTAAGAAGCGGGGATCGATTATAATATAATCAATCCTGGAATTTTTTTATAAACATGTGAGAAGAAAGATTATTCTCTATTATCGGGATGGAGATACCTCCACAAATCACTCTGAGAAGTAGAGTGAAATTGCAAACCATTCCACCATCTAAAAAATCTATTTTGATCCCCCCACCCTAGTATGCGTCTCAAGCAAAAATTATATCAGTTTGGAATCAGTTAATAATTTTAGAAGTCTTTTTTCATTTAATAGAATGATTCCAACCAGGTATATTCCAACTTATTATATTAATCCGTTTAAATACCATACTATAATTTTATTCTACTTTATACATGCACAGAGCACATACCAATACGGGATGATCAAAAATGGCAGTGATGAAGAATACAACCAGATAAAAAACACGCATGCTCCGGAACCACCCAATGGAAAAATACTCCTAACTCTAAACCTACCCACCCACACCCAGAAGCCTGAAAAGGCAAGCGATCTACGATAGAATTCAAAGCTACTGACTGCTCTGTCTGTGTTTTCTTTCCCTCCCCCCAGTTAGTAAAAAAGTAGAATGACCTTGTGGAAAAAAAACAATAAAGTCTCAGCAAAAAAGTATTTACATTCCATCAACTAATAAACAAGAACCAAAATAATGTTATCTCTTAGAGAAAAACCAGCGCCATCTTTAAGTTTAATATTAATTCCCTAAAAAAGCTTTAAATTCAATTATAAAATGTTATAATAAAACAGAAAAAATACATAAAAAGCCCTATTAGTAGGAAAAAACTACCAATTAGCTGATTAAAAAAGAAACAAACCAAGTATTAAATTAAAGGAACAAATCCCCTTATCTTCTTCTCTCAGTCGTAGAATGTTCAGAGATCATTTAGACAGATGTACTTAAGCCATAAATCTTTCCAAAGGAAAACCAACAGTATGCAATAGTGAACAACTCTCCTTGTCTTCTTTAATTAGTCTCTCAATGAAATATACAAATGACCTTCATAAATCTTCTTCCCAAAATGCGAATAATATACAGATAGCCAAACAGCCTTTCAGATAGATCATTCAACAGCAGCATCAGTAACAGCGACGGGTATAGCCTGAACAAAGTCCAGTGCAGCTTTTGGATCAAAAAAAGTACGAGGAGAATTAGAAAGGAAAACTTTAATTCTTGTCGGGTATCTCAAAGATGGAAAACATTTTTTTTCTCATATGCTTGTTTCATTACCAGGGCAAATTTTGATCTTTGTTCCATTATCTCTCTTGGATAATCTTCATAAAAGTGGAGCTCAGATTCCATAGATCTAAAAACTGTTTTCTTGCCTGTCGCATTATTTGATCTTTAATTTTAAAGTGATGAAAGCAAACCAGAACAGATCTTGGTTTACTAGAATCCTTCAATTTTGAGATAAACGCCCTTTCTATAGCAGGCGGCTTTGATAGAATGGTAGGAAATAAAGTGTGGTAAGCAGTTAAATCTCCATCTTCAGCTCCTTCTTGCAGCCCAACAATTCCCATATTCTTTCGTCGAGACCTAGTTTCCAGGTCTATAATCTTATTTTGATATCTTTCCAAACGAGTTGTAGCTTCAGACAACTTTTGCTTAGTTATCTTCAATTCCTCTTCATGTGAAATAACTTGAGTTTCCAGGTCTTTAAGTTTTCCCAGAAATAACTATTCTTTTCCAGTTGGTCTTTAATTGATCCATTCTGATCCTTAATTGAATTCAGTGTCCGAACGATATCTTCAGCCCACGATGGCATTTCATCAGATCTTTCCTTTTGCACCTTTCCTTTCCCATAACCTTTATCACTAGGTTCAGGTAAATTCTTCCCACTTCTTGTAGACATAGACATATTGTTCGCCCTCAAGAATCAGCAAGTAAAAATTTTAAATTCAAAGCTTAAACTAGGGGGAGAGAAAGAAACTAAGAGCAGCACAAAAATACTGCTACTCCATTTGCAGACAGGGCGGGCCTCCTAATACAAATGTCAAACAGCAGGCCTAGCACTGGTCCCTGTAGCATATCACTGGTAGCAGGCCTCCAATATGACTAACAATCCTGCGTTACCAGACTCTGTCTCTTTCTATCAAGCCAACGGGAGAGTTTACCCTGAATCCCGTGAATCCTTACATTACAAAATAGACTTGTGGGCCTTGCTAAAATGTATACTGTTCTGTTATCAATGTGCTGTTACCTGTTCAAAAAAAACTGAATAAAAACAGATCCTATACTGCAGAATCCCCTGCAGTAACATTCCCAAAGCTGATGTTAGGTTGTACAGCCTGTAGTTCCCTGGCTTACCTTTGCAGCCCTTCTGAAATAAAAGGGCACTGCTCATCACCCTCCAGTCTTCTGGTACCTCATCAATGATGCAAGTATCTCTGTCAGGGACCCAGTATTTTTTTCTCTCTGGCTTCCCACAATGTCCTGGAATTTATTTGATCAGACCCTGAGGATTTATCCACCAGCTCCTCCTCTGCTGAAGTATGGATATGCTCCAACACATTACTATATTTCTCAATTCCTTTGCTTCCATTACCTTCTCCAGGAGGTATCAGATGAGATTTATTCATTGAACACCTCAACCATCTCTTAGAGCTCCAAACACAACCACATTGATCCTCACAATCTATTTATTCCCTAGTTAATCTTTTACTCTTAATATACTTGCAGAATTTCTTACCAGACTCCGTTACCTTATCTGACAAAGCTATCATATGCCCACTTGTCCTCCTGGTTTCCCTCTTAAAGGTACTCATAGCTCCAGGTGACCCAGCCACCTGACACACATTATACACTGCCATATGTGTAAGTGAAAAATTTATCAACCAATACACAGAGTTAAACTCTTACATTATCAAATTCGCATACACATTAATCTATTTCAAAATGCTGAGTTTTGGAATTACAAAATGAAATTAATCCACACGTTCTAACCCACAGAATGTCCTCTGTTTCAATAAACCAGTTAACTAGACGACGACAACCTGCAACATTAAACTTTACTTAGCATTGCTCCACTCCAGCCAGACCAGACTCCATTGCCACCCGTCCCTCACCTCCGCCCATCCCCTCCGCACAGTCCCAATCCCTCTACCTCCCCTCCCATTTCCAACCCCTCTTCCTCACCCTTCCCCCCTCCATCAGGTCCCGACCCTCCTGCCATTCCTCCCCTCCGCATGGTCCTCACACACTCCATCTCCCAACCTCTCCCTTCCCCACAGTCCCAACCCCTCAACTCCCATTCCCACCCCCCGTGCAGTCCCAATCCCTCTACCTCCCCTCCAATTTCCAACCCCTCTTCCTCACCCTCCCCCTTCCATCGGGTCCCGACCCTAACATCACCTTCCCCGCAAACCTTCTCTGCCTGTCCCCGGACGATCTTCCAATCCCAATCCCAGCAACCAGTCGTTGCCAACACCTGCTGAGTCGTTAACAACCATCACCCCCGCTGGTTTCTTTTGCTCGCTCACCCTGACTACTTGTTCGGGCTCCAGCCAAACGCCGGCTAACTCCCCTCGGCCGTCAGTGGGCTCCTTCACCTCCTCCTCATCCGCCATCTTCGTCCCTCGTCGCCGATTCACGGAAATTTTGCAGCTGCGGCCGTCGACGTTCTACGGCAACTCACAGGAAGCGAGGCTGCGGTGTCTAACGCCACCTCTCGGCGCTCGTCGGCATCAACTCAAAACACCACGGCCAGGCTCACTGCCAGCCGATTTGTATCATTTCTCTGAGCTCGGAGTAGAAAAGCAACAGTTTACGGGTAATGAAAATCTGACCTATAGGCAGAAAAGGCTGGAGATACTTAGTAAGTCGAGTAGCATTTGTGGAGTGCGAGGAATGGTTGCCGTTTCATGTTCTTCCAGCAGAAGAGTTACTGTTTCAGGTTAATGACCCTTCATCGGAGCTAAATCTGCGGCTTGTTGATCTGGTTGTTGAGAGGTTTTCCAAGGGTATGCTGCAAAGAGAATAGAGCCGCTGTTTTATAGCTGTCGTGACAACAGTTCAGTCCTGACCTCAGGAGCTGTTCGAATGGAGTTTGCACATTCTCCTTGAGTTATGGGTTTCCTCCGATTGCTCCGGTTTCCTCCAACATTCCAAAGACACTGTAGTGTGGTCCGTACGTTCACTGTAAAATGTCTTTAGTATGTAAGTAGATGGTAAATTTGTTGGGAAAATAGCTTAACAGAAAAAAACAGTGAAGAATATACCATACTGTACTAAGTAGCCAGGATCCTGCATCCTAACCCACCTCTAATTCATTGAGGTACAGCGTGAAATGGTCCTTCAAACCACGCTGCCCAACAACTCCTGACTTAACCCTAGACTAACCACGGGACAATTTACAATGGCTAATTAACCTACCAACTAGTAGGTCTTTGAACTTTTGGAGGAAACCAGAGAACCTGCAGGAAAACCATACAGCCACGTGGAGAAGGTACAGGCAGTGGCAGGAATTGAACCTGGGTCTTCATGGCAAATAGTGTGCAAGATCGATAAAAGTGAATTTAAATTGTATTGAGGTATTACCAGGGATAACATTGAGTAATTTGGAAAATCTGCTCTTCTGACACCACCAAAGTCCCAGAGTTAAGTTGACTTACAAGACACAGCTGTGTAGGTTATGAGGAAGCTTCGCGGTAAAATATGGGCAGCTTAATTCAATGGAGTTGAGATATAAGACACACAATGCTGGAGGAACTCAGCAGGCCAGGCAGCATCTGTGGAAAATGTTTTGGGCTGAGATGCTTCATCACGAACATAGTGTTGAAAAAATGCTGTCACCACTTCAGTAGAAAAATAGAAAACGGAATATTTTTAAAAATAGAGCGGTAGAGTTATACACATGAAGATTAGATTAGATTATGAGAACACTCAGTCCTCGCTTATTGTCATTTAGAAATGCATGCATTAAAAAATGATACAATGTTCCTCCAGAAAGATATCACAGAAACACAGGTCAAACCAAGACTAAAACTGACAAAACCACATAACTATAACATATAGTTACAACAGTGCAAAGCAGTACCATAATTTAATAAAGAGCAGACCATGGGCATGGTAAAAAAAAGTCTCAAGTCCTGATAGCCCCATCATCTCACACAGACTGTAGACCAACTCTGAGTCCGTCTGAAAACTTCGAACATCCCACTAGCCCTCCAACACTGAGCACCGAGCACCATCTCTGCCGAGCGCTTCGACCCCACCCCAGCCACCGAGCAACAAGCAAAGCCAAGGTCTCGGGGCCTTCCCCTCTGGAGATTCTGGATCACACAGTAGCAGCGGCAGTGAAGCAGGCATTTCAGAAGTTTCACCAGATGTTCCTCCGTGCTCTCACGTCTGTCTCCATCAAATCAGGACTGTGCCAGGCACCCTACATACAGATAACAGATACCATCACCGGAGTGGCTGCTGCACGCTGTGTCACGCCGCCGTCTTCTCCTCCCTCCTAATTCCTCTGCCAACCAAGATAACTACTTGAGCTGGTCCTATTTGCCTGCATATTCCTTTAAACATTTCCTATCATATCTAAGTATCTTTCAAAGTTGTAATTGTAACTGCCCCTATCACTTTCTCTGGCAGTTTGTCTCATATACCCAGCTCCCTCCGCGTGGAAAAGTTGCCCCTCAGATGCCCTTTAAATGTTGGCTTGCTCAACACTTTTTGCATCATCCTGCTGTTCTGAATTTGTCAATATATTTATTGTTGTATTTATTCTGACTGTGTGTACCGCTGCTCAGTGACCCTCATGCCAGCAAGGACTTTCTTCGCACCCAGTCTGTATGACAATAAGCTAATCTAATCACCTTAAAACAATATCTTTAGATTTAAATGGAAAAAAAATGTCTGTGATATACACCTCTACAAAGTCACCCCCTCAGCCTCCTGCTCTCCAGCCTATCAAGTTTCTCTTTGCAGCTCAAAGTCGTTACTTGTAGTAGCATCCTGGTGAATTGGTTCAGCACCCTTCCAAGCTTCATGATATTCTTGTTATCGTTTGGCAGCCGGAGCTCTGCACAGTACTCCAAGTAGTCGTCTCACCAGTGGCTTGTACAGTTGTAACATGACGACTAATTCTTGCACTCAGTGCCCTGACAGAGAAAGAGAGATGTACCCCCAAACATGGTTACAGATTGAAAGTGTTGGTATTTACAGTGACCCATGTGGTCTTATACAAAAATCACCGAAAATTACCACTGATATCTCACAACTCCAGCTTTGATATTGACCTCCAGTGGATCCTCTGTGGAGTTTGTACATACTCCTGGTGTCCTGTTTCCTCCCCTCATATCCCAAAGATGTGCTGATCGTAGGTTAATTGGATGTTGTAAGGTGTACTTCGGCGTAAGTGGGTCATAGGAGAACGAGCAGATGTAACCCAGCGAGCTATACCCTACAATATCTATCAGTGGATTGTGAACTTCCCAACAGGAAGGCTGGGCTCCTACTGGTCTAATCCAATGTCTAAAAGCACAGGCTCTCCCCAGGGCTGTGTTCTTTCAAAGGTGCATTTAATTTCCAACCTTGTGCCCAAAGATCCCTGGTCTCTGGGCAGACAGCCTTAGATCTTCCATCTCCTGCGACACACCAATCTCCTGCCAGGACACCAACCTTTGACCTGCCCGTTTCTAGAGCCACGAGATCTTGGCCCTCTGAAGGTGAACTGAGCTCTTGAGCCGAGCCCTTAGCATGCCAGTCGTGAGACCCCAAGAGCGGGTCCCATTCCCACAAAGAACCGTAGTCAGCGTGTAACTCCAGGTCAGGGTCTTCAAAAGAAACCTGAAAGGAAAAAATAGAGATATTAAAGATGAAAATAGAGCTGTTTCCGAAGATGCAAGCAAAGGATTTGCTGTTAGGTGCCATTAATCCTCCTAAACTCCTTCACCCCTCCTGTTCTTACTTTATACAAATGACTGTACCTCCCCAGGCAAATCCTTTCAACCCTGAAGTTGGTAGATGACACGGCTGTCGTTGGTCTAATCTCTATTAAAAAGGGGTCGGTCGTCTTGCAGTATGATGGAGCTTAATGCTATTAAGGCAGTGAAAATTAGATTTACTTATGCTGGCAACACCTATCAGCCCACCCCCCCCCCCACCCCCTGGAAATTAATGGTCGGGCTGTGTGCGTGATTGAGTCATTCAAATTCCTGGGGACTACCGTTACCAATACATTGAAGTGGGGCAAGCACGTTATGCTCATCACCAGGAAAGCCCAGCAGAGATGGTTCTTCTGATGCCAGCTTAGGAAACGTAACATCTCAGGGTGTATCCTGATGAATTTTTACTCAGCCATCAGTGAGAATGTTGTGACTGCTTCTGTCACCATTTGATTTCCTGCCACCTCCTCCCTCTCCAAGTCCACATTGCAGCAAGTGGTTCACCCAGCAGAGAAGATCATTGGCTATCAGCTACCAACATGAGAAGACCTGCTCATCGCCAAAGTGAAGAAAAGAGTGGAAAAAATCACTGCTGACCCCACCCACCCTAGCAGTCATCTATTCACCAAATTGCCATCAGAGAGACGCTACGAGTCCATCACCACCAGGACTACATGTCACCTCCGAAGCTTCTTTCCTGTAGCTCTCCAGCTTCTCAACAAAACTCACTCATGTGTAATACCCTCACTGTCCCTGCACAATATCCGTTAAATGATCTTTGCTCATCTCCTTGTTCATTTTTTTAAATTTAATTTTTTATTTAATCTGTTCATCAAGAGTCATAGAAAATTACAACACAGAAACAGGCCTTTTGGACCATCTAATCTGTGCTGCACTTATTTATACCGCTACTCTCACCAGCCTGCACTGGAATCATAGCCCTTCATGCATTTACCATCCATGTACCTATCCAAACTTCTCTTAAACTTTGAAGTCAAGCTTACATGAACCACATGTGTTGGCAGCTCCTTCCACATTCTTGTCACCCTCTGAGTGAAGAAGTTTCCCCTCATGTTCTCCTTAAACTTTTCACCTTTCATCCTTAACCCATGACCTCTGGTTGTAGTCCCACCCAACCTCAGTGAAAAAGTTGCTTGCATTTACCCTATCTGTACCCCTCATAATTTAGTATATCTCTATCAAATCCCCTCTTAATCTTCTATGTTTCAAGGAATACAGTCCTAACCTATTCAATCTTTCCATTCAACTCAGGTCCTCCAGACTTGGAAACATCCCTGTAAATTTTCTCTGCACTCTTTCAACCTTATTTATATCTTTCCTATAGGTAGGTGACCAAAACTGCACACAATACTCCAAATTAGGCTTCACCAATGTCTTATACAACTTCAACATAACATCTCATCTCCTGTACTCAGTATTTTGATTTATGAAGGCTAATGTGCCAAAAGCTTTCTTTGTGACCCTATCTACCTGTGACTCAACTTTCAACAAATTATAGATCTGTATTCCCGGCAACACACATCGAAGTAGCTGGTGAACGCAACAGGCCAGGCAGTATCTCTAGGAAGAGGTACAGTCGATGTTTCAGGCCGAGACCCTTCGTCAGGACTAACTGAAGGAAGAGTTAGTAAGATTTGAAAGTGGGAGGGAGGGGGGAGATCCAAAATGATAGGAGAAGACAGGAGGGGGAGGGATAGAGCCAAGAGCTGGACAGGTGATAGGCAAAGGGGATATGAGAGGATCATGGGACAGGAGGTCCGGGGAGAAAGACGGGGGTGGGGTGGGGAACCCAGAGGATGGGCAAGGAGTATAGTCAGAGGGACAGAGGGAGAAAAAGGAGAGTGAGAGAAAGAAAGAATGTGTGTATAAAAATAAATAACGGATGGGGTACGAGGGGGAGGTGGGGCATTAGCGGAAGTTAGAGAAGTCAATGTTCATGCCAACAGATTGGAGGCTACCCAGACAGAATATAAGGTGTTGTTCCTCCAACCTGGGTGTGGCTTCATCTCTACAGTAGAGGAGGCCGTGGATAGACATGTCAGAATGGGAATGGGATGTGGAATTAAAATGTGTGGCCACTGGGACATCCTGCTTTCTCTGGCGGACAGAGCGTAGGTGTTCAGCAAAGCGGTCTCCCAGTCTGCGTCGGGTCTCACCAATATATAGAAGGCCACATCAGGAGCACTGGACGCAGTATATCACCCCAGCCGACTCACAGGTGAAGTGTCGCCTCACCTGGGGCCCTGAATGGTGGTAAGGGAGGAAGTGTAAGGGCATGTGTAGCACTTGTTCCGCTTACAAGGATAAGTGCCAGGAGGGAGATCAGTGGGGAGGGATGTCTACTATAAGCCTACTGACTCTCACAGCTACCTGGACTATTCCTCTTCTCACCCTGTCTCTTGCAAAAATGCCATCCCCTTCTCGCAATTCGTCCGTCTCCGCCGCATCTGCTCTCAGGATGAAGCTTTTCATTCCAGGATGAGGGAGATGTCCTCCTTTTTTAAAGAAAGGGGCTTCCCTTCCTCCACCATCAACTCTGCTCTCAAACGCACCTCCTCCATTTCACGCACATCTGCTCTCACTCCATCCTCCCGCCTCCCCACTAAGAATAGGGTTCCCCTGGTCCTCACCTACCACCCCACCAGCCTCCGGGTCCAACATATTATTCTCCGTAACTTCCGCCACCTCTAACGGGATCCCACCACTAAGCACATCTTTCCCTCCCCCCCCCCCCCGCTTTTTGCAGGGATCGCTCCCTACGCGATTCCCTTGTCCATTTGTCCCCCCCCCCATCCCTCCCCACTGATCTTCCTCCTGGCACTTATCCTTGTAAGCAGAACAAGTGCTACATATGCCCTTACACTTCCTCCCTTACCACCATTCAGGGCCCCAGACAGTCCTTCCAGGTGAGGCAACACTTCACCTGTGAGTCAGCTGGGGTGATACACTGCATCCGGTGCTCCCGATGTGGCCTTCTATATATTGGCGAGACCCGACTCAGACTGGGAGACCGCTTTGCTGAACACCTACGCTCTGTCTGCCAGAGAAAGCAGGATGTCCCAGTGGCCACACATTTTAATTCCACATCCTATTCCCATTCTGACACGTCTATCCACGGCCTCCTCTACCGTAAAGATGAAGCCACAATCAGGTCGGAGGAACAACACCTTATATTCCGTTTGGGTAGCCTCCAATCTGATGGCATGAACATTGACTTCTCTAACTTCCGCTAATGCCCCACTTCCCCCTCGTACCCCATCCGTTATTTATTTTTATACACACATTCTTTCTTTCTCTCACTCTCCTTTTTCTCCCTCTGTCCCTCTGACTATACCCCTTGCCCATCCTCTGGGTCCCCCCCCTTGTCTTTCTCCCCGGACCTCCTGTCCCATGATCCTCTCATATCCCCTTTGCCAATCACCTGTCCAGCACTTGGCTCCATCCCTCCCCCTCCTGTCTTCTCCTATCATTTTGGATCTCCCCCTCCCCCTCCCACTTTCAAATCTTACTAACTCTTCCTTCAGTTAGTCCTGACGAAGGGTCTCGGCCTGAAACGTCGACTGTACCTCTTCCTAGAGATGCTGCCTGGCCTGCTGCGTTCACCAGCAACTTTGATGTGTGTTGCTTGAATTTCCAGCATCTGCAGAATTCCTGTTGTCTGTATTCCCCGATCCTTTTGTTCTACCACACTCCTCAGTGCCCTACTATTCGTTGTGTAAGTCCTACCCTGATTTGTCCTCCCAAAGAGCAACACCTCACACTCATCTGCATTAAATTCCATCTGCCATTTTTCAGCCCATTTTTCCATCTGGTCCAGATCCTGCTGCAAGCCCTGATAGTCTTCCTTGCTGTTCACTACGCTCCCAATGTTGGTGTCATTCGCAACTTTGCTGATCGAGTTAACCATATTATCATCCAAATCGTTGATCTAGATGACAAACAACAATGGACCCAGCACCAATCCCTGCAACACACCACTGGACACAAGTGTCCGGTCAGAGAGGCAACCGTCTACTACCACTCTCTGGCTTCTCTCACAAAGCCAATTTACTGCCTTACCTTGAATGCCGAGCGACTGAACCTTCTTGAACAAATTCCCATGTGAGACCTTGTTAATTGCCTTGTTAAAGACCACGTAGACAACATTGGTAACTTCCTCAAAAAACTCTATAAGATTAGTTAGACATGACCTACCATGCATAAAGCTATGCTGACTATCCTTAATCAGTCCATGTCTATCCAAATACTTAGAATACCTCCCAATAACTTTCCCACCATTGATGTCAGGCTTACCAGCCTAAATTTCCTGGTTTATTTTTAGAGCTTTTCTTAAACAGGAGACAACATTGGCTTTCCTCCAATCCTCTGGTACCTCACCTGTTACGAAGAATGATTTAAATATCTCTGCTAGTGCCTGGGCAATTTCTTCAGATGCCCCCCACAGTGTCCGAGGGAACACCTTGCAAGCCCTGGGGATTTATCCATCCTGAATCACATCAGGACAGCAAACAGTTCTTCCTCTGTAATCTGTGTAGAGTCCATGAAGTTGATGCCGTTTTGCCTCAATTCTACAGACTCTGTGTCTGTATTCTACTGAGATGCAAAAAATTTATTTAAGATTCCCCGACCTCCCCCCGCCATCTCTTTTGGCTCCACACTTGGATTACCATTCTGATCTTCCAGTGGACCAGTTTTGTTCCTTGCAATCCCTTTGTTCTTAACGTATCTGTAGAATCCCTGAGGATTCTCCTTCATCTTGTCTACTTGGGCAACCTCATGCCGCCTTTTAGCCATCCTGATTTCTTTCTTAAGTTTCTCCTGCATTCCATGTACTCGATAAACACCCCAATTGTTGCTACCTGCCTATACTTGCTATACACACTTTTTTTCTTAACCAAGACCTCAATAATTCTTTAAAACCAACACCTTGTAGCGATGTGCTACACACAGAGCTAGAAATAATGACACGCAGTCTGTAAGTTGCACTCGAGACTAGTTTATTCAAACTGTGGCATTGGCTTTTATGCAGTTCCGTTCCCACCCTCTCCGGGCGGAAATCACATCCGAGGTGCATTACAAAAGACTCTTCCTGCGAGCGGGCTTTCTCCCCTTGCTGGTGAAGAAGAAGGCCCAGCACCATTCTGCTGACACGCACACCATTTTGTGAGCTGGTTCGCCTGTGTAGAAAGCAGGTCGCCACATAACCCCCTCCCAGAGCCAGCGATACACCCCCCCAATGTCCACAGTCTGGATCAGTCTCTGTTTGGGAGGTCTACCTCTGTGCCACGGTGCCTGAACCTCGACCGGCTGTGCCAAGTTCACATGGGCCAGTTTGAGTCGGTCCACCGTGAAAACCTCCTCTCTCCCCCCAATGTCCAGAACGTACATGGACCCATTGTTCCTGATCATCTTGAACGGCCCCTCGTACGGCCGCTGTAGCAGTTCCCAGTGTGCGCCCCTTCGTACAAAGACAAACTTATAGTTCTGCAGGTCGGGATCTGTCCGTGCTGTGAAATCGGTCCGGGGGCCAGGTTACCAAGCCTCTTGCGTAGTCTGTTCAGGACTGCAGGTTCCTCCTCTTGCCCCCTCGGGGCTGGTATGAATTCTCCTGGGATGACCAGGGGTGCGCCGTACACCAGCTTGGCCGACGAGGTGTGCAGATTCTCTTTGGGCACTGTGCGGATTCCAAGCAGGACCCAGGGAAGCTCATCAACCCAATTAGGCCCTTTCAGGCGGGCCATGAGAGCCGACTTCAAGTGACAGTGGAAACATTCCACTAGTCCGTTCGATTGTGGGTGGTAGGCAGTTGTGTGGTGTAGCTGTGTTCCCAACAGGCTGGAGGTGAACTGGGCGCCCCTGTCGGAGGTAATGTGGGCCGGTACCCCGAAGCGGGCTACCCAGGTTGCAATCAGTGCTCAGGCGCAGGAATTGGCGGTGGTGTCGGTGAGCGGGACCGCCTCTGGCCATCTCGTGAACCGGTCTACCATAGTTAGGAGGTACCGCGCTCCTCGCAACACTGGCAGGGGCCCCACGATATCCACATGAATGTGGTCGAACCTCTGGCGGGTGGGTTCGAACTGCTGCGGCGGGGCTTTGGTGTGCCGCTGCACCTTGGCTGTTTGGCACTGCGTGCACGTTTTGGCCCATTCACTGACCTGTTTGCGAAGTCCATGCCACACGAACTTGCTGGAGACCATCTGGATGGTTGTCCCGATAGATGGGTGTGCCAAGCTGTGTATGGAGTGGAAAACTCGCAGCCGCCAGGCTGCCAGGACAATGGGGCGAGGTTGGCCGGTAGCCAAGTCACACAGGAGGGTCCTCTCACCTGGGCCTACGAGGAAGTCTTGCAGCTGCAAACCCGAGACTGCGGTCCTGTAGCTGGGCATCTCGTCGTCTGCCTGCTGCGCCTCTGCCAGTGCTGCGTAGTCCACCCCCTGGGACAGGGCCTGGATAGCTGGTCTGGAGAGCGCATCTACCATGATGTTGTCCTTTCCCAAGACATGCTGGATGTTCGTCGTGTACTCGGAGATGTAGCACAAATGTCACTGCTGGCGGGCTGACCAGGGATCGGACACCTTCGTGAATGCAAAGGTCAACAGTTTGAGGTCCATGAACGCAGTGAAGGGCCTGCCTTCTAAGAAGTACCTGAAGTGCCGGATTGCCAGATATAGTGCCAACAGCTCCCGGTCGAAAGCACTGTATTTGAGTTCGGGTGGCCTGCTGAAGAACGCCAGGGGTTGGGGGTTGCCAGCACCCCTCGATGAGTTGCTCCAGCACCCCACCAATTGCTGTGTTGGATGCGTCCACTGTGAGGGCGGTTGGAACATCCGTTCTGGGGTGCACCAGCATCATGGCATCTGCCGAGGCTTCCTTGGCTTTAACGAAAACGGCCGCAGCCTCTTCGTCCCAAGCAATGTCCTTGTCTTTACCCGACATCAGGGTGAACAAAGGGCGCATGATACGGGCTGCTGAGGGGAGGAAGCAGTGGTAGAAGTTCACCATACCAACGAACTCCTGCAGGCCTTTGACTGTGTTGGGCCGGGCGAAGCGGCAGATCGCGTCTACCTTGGCGGGCAGAGCTATTGCCCCGCCTTTGGTAATCCTGTGGCCCAGGAAGTCGATGGTGTCGAGTCCGAACTGGCATTTGGCCGGGTTGATCGTGAGGCCGAAATCACTCAGGCGGGAGTAGAGCTGGCAGAGGTGGGACAGATGCTCCTGGCGACTACTGCTAGCTATGAGGATGTCATCCAAATAGATGAACGCAAAGTCCAGGTCGCGTCCCACCATATTCATTATTCGCTGGAACGTCTGTGCGGCATTCTTCAGGCCGAACGGCATTTGGAGGAATTCGAACAGGCCAAACGGGGTGATGAATGCTGTTTTGGGGATGTCTTCAGGGTGTACCAGAATTTAATGGTATCCCCGGACAAGGTCTACTTTGGAAAAGATGCTTGCCCCGTGCAGGTTTGCTGCGAAGTCCTGTATGTGTGGCACGGGGTAGCGGTCTGGAGTTGTAGCTTCATTCAGTCTGCGGTAGTCGCCGCACGGTCTCCAGCCCCGGGCTGCTATGGGCACCGTGTGCAGTGGGGAGGCCCATGGGCCGTCGGACCGCCGTATGATGCCCAATTCCTCCATCTTCTTGAACTCCTCCTTCACCAGGTGGAGCTTGTCTGGGGGGAGACTTCATGCGCAGGTGTGGAGGGGTGGTCCCTGGGTCGGAATGTGGTGCTGTACTCCGTGTCTGGGCATGGCTGCCGTGAACTACGGTGCCAGAACCGATGGAAAGTCCACCAGGATTCTGGTACATTCGTTGTCAGACAGCGTGATGGAGTCCAGGTGTGGGGCCGGCAACTTGGCTTCACCCAGGGAGAACATCTGGAAAGTCTTGGCATGGACCAGTCTTTTCCCTTGCAAGTCGACCAACAGGCTGTGAGTTCGCAAGAAGTCCGCCCCCAGGAGTGGTTGGGCCACGGCAGCCAGTGTGAAGTCCCACGTGAACCGGCTGGCGCCAAACTGTAGCCGCACCGTGCGGGTGCCATAGGTCCGTATCGTGCTGCCGTTTGCAGGCCTCAGGGTGAGCCTCGGCTCTCTGTTGCACGTGTCGTACCCCGTGGGGGTAAGACACTGATTTCTGCTCTGGTGTCAACCAAGAAGCGGCGTCCCGACTGTTTGTCCCAGATGTACAAGAGCCCAAGAGGCTGTCCTGGTGGCCAGCCACTTTAGCCATTAGTGGCAGCTGGCCCTGGCATTTCCCAGGAACTTGCAGGGCGGGCAACAACAGCGGGCTTCTGTGCCCCACCACTGGTGGTAGAAACACCACTGTTCATTGGCCTCCTCACTCCTGCCCCTGGATTGTGTGTGCTCCGTTGCTGGGGCTGGTCTGGCCTGCTGTTGGGCACACGGCTTGGTAATCTGCTCTCCCTCTTGGCTTTTCACAGCATGTCTGTCCGGGCCACCATCTTCCGGGGGTCACTGAAATCTGCGTCGGCCAGCAGCAGTTGTATATCCTCTGGCAGTTGTTCTAGGAACGCCTGCTCAAACATGAGGCAGGGCTTGTGTCCTTCAGCCAGGGCCAGCATTTCGTTCATTAATGCTGATGGCGGCCTGTCTCCCAAACCGTCCAGGTGCAGCAAGCGGACACCTCCCTCACGCCTTGAGAGGCCAAAGGTCCCTATGAGCAGTGCTTTGAATGCTGCATATTTGCCTTCTTCCGGGGGTGACTATATGAAATCCTCAACCTGGGCAGCTGTCTCCTGGTCAAGGGAGCTCACCACATAATAGTAATGCGTGGAATCAGAAGATATCTGCCAAATCTGGAACTGGGCTTCTGCTTGGTCAAACTACACGCGTGGTCACAGCGTCCAGAAAGTTGATAGATAGATACATACTTTATTGATCCCGAGGGAAATTGGGTTTCATTACAGTTGCACCAACCAAGAATAGAGTACAAATACAGCAATATGAAACCATAAATAATTAAATTATAATATGTAAATTATGCCAGATGGAAATAAGTCCAGGACCAGCCTATTGGCTCAGGGTGTCTGACCCTCCAAGGCAGGAGTTGTGAAGTTTGATGGCCATAGGCAGGAATGACTTCCTATGTCACTCAGTGTTGCATCTCGGTGTAATGAGTCTCTGGCTAAATGTACTCCTGTGCCCAACCAGTACATTATGTAGAGGATGGGAGACATTGTCCAAGATGGCATGCAACTTGGACAGCATCCTCTTTTCAGACACCACCGTGAGAGAGTCCAGTTCCATCCCCACAACATCACTGGCCTTACGAATGAGTTTGTTGATTCTGTTGGTGTCTGCTACCCTCAGCCTGCTGCCCCAGCACATAACAGCAAACATGATAACACTGGCCACCACAGACTCGTAGAACATCCTCAACATCGTCCGACAGATGTTAAAGGACCTCACTTCATTTTATTTGCGAAAACCTGCACCATTAGTTTCAAAGTAAATATGCTAAAAAATGTTGGCAGTTTTAGCGAAACTGCGTGAACAGATGAAGAGTCGATCATCTTTGGTCCAAATCCTGTTTGAACCGTCGGGGTCACCAATGTAGCGATGTGCTACACACAGAGCTAGAAATAACGACACGCAGTCTATAAGTTGCACTCGAGACTAGTTTATTCAAACTTCGCAGCACTGGCTTTTACGCAGTTCCGATCCCGCCCTCTCCGGGTGGAAATGACACCAGAGGTGCATTACAAAAATCTCTTCCTGCGCATAGGCTTTCTCCTCTTGCTGGTGAAGAAGAAGGCCCAGCGCCATTTTGGGGGGCGGTTTGCCTGCGTAGAAAGTGGGTTGCTACAACCTATTATATTTACCTTTTATTCTGACATGCACATACTGGTTTTGTACTCTCAAAATTTCACTTTTGAAGCCCTCCCATTACCATATACACCTCTGCCAGAAAACATCCTGTCCCAGTCTATACCTGCTGATGCCATCAACAGTGGCCGTGTTCCAAATTAGAACCTCAACCTGTAGACTAGACTTAACTTTCAGCATATTTACTTTGAAACTAATGGTGTAGGTTTTCGCAAATCAAATGAAGTGAGGTATTTTATGTTTAATGAAACCTGTAACACATTTTAGTGAACTCCAAAACCAAAACATAAAAACACCCCAAAAATTCTTATGTAACAACATCATCACATCAGACCAGCCTCCTAAAGAGAAACTCCAGCTCAATGTCAGAGGTTGTGAACTATGTACATTTCTCTCAATTACACTCCCCTACACAAGCCCCCTCAGTATTCACTTAAACTGACATTGTGAGCCTATCTAGAGCTCAGACAAGCCAGCTAGTTCAGGTCCAATGTCCCTGGGTGGAGGAACAGCAGGTACCTTTGGCTTGTCTGGAGGTGCGTTGACACGCACAGGGTCACATTATGATGCCAGGGACATGACAGCAGAATACTTCAAATCTTAGTGGGCCTGTTTAAGGAAATCTACCAAAATACATTCAGGTTTGCCCCTCTTATCTATGACAAAAATATTTTCTCCCTGTTCAAAAACATGGAACAGGGCATCGTAAGGGGGCTGAAGGGGATGTTGGTATGCGTTATGAAAACAAATGAGGTGGAATGGAGGTCAACAAAAACCCAAGAGTGTTGTACACCATGGGAGGTAGGAATAGGTGAAAAGGAATTTAATTTACTGAGGAGGGTGGAATGCTGTTGAGAGCCTGACCAGACGGTTGTGGCGTCAGGAATGAAATCACCTGACACTAGTAACAGCTGCTGGTATACCAACTCAGCTGCGGACAACTGCAGGTCCTTTTTCAAAGCTGTTCTGAGCCCCAGCAAGACCCACGGGAGACGATCATGCCAACACTCATCGGTCAGGGAAGCCCTCAGAGCAGCCTTTAAGGAGCAGTGAAACTGCTCACATAGGCCATTGGACTGCGGGTGATTCACCGCGTTGTGATGTAGCCTAACACTAAAGTTCTGGGCCATCACAGCCCAGAGGTCTGAAATGAATTGGGGACCATGGTCAGAAGAAATATCAAATGGGGCACCAAACCGAGCAACCCAGGTGCTGATGAATGTCGAGCCACGTCTGTCGCCATTGTCGATGCTGGAGGCACAACCTCTGGCACCTGGTGGTGTGGTCCATCGTGGTAAGGAGGTGTGTGAAACCACGGGAGGGGAGAAAAGGACCAACTAGATCCTCATTGACATGGTCAAACCATCGCTCAGGAACCTCAAGAGGTGCCAACGTCCTTTCAGAGGCCGTGCCAAACAAACTTTAGTGCAAACATTGTGTGCATGAGCGGTTCAAGGTCAATGAATGCTGTGAAATGGTGACCCTCTGGAAGAGAACTAAAATGGTGGACAGCCAGATAGAGACCGAGAAGCTCACGGTCAAACATGCTGTACTTCCTTTCATAGGGGACTGAGCAGCTGGCTCAAGAAGACAAGCGGCTGCCACACGCCTCCAACCAATTGTTCGTGCACAGCACCCACAGTATAGTCTGAGGCATCGGTAGGGAGCAGATGCATCAGTCGGGCTGCGTTTGAACGAGCTCGTTTGGTGTCATCAAGTGGCCTGGTCATGTCCGCTGACCAGTCAAGCACGTGATCAAGGGTATTGTCTTTAAGCACACTATACAGGAAGAGCATACGTTCAGCAGTTTGCCGAATGAAGCGGTGATAGATATTCACCGTGCCTAAAAACTCCTGTCGCTTTTTAGTAGTATGAGGTGATGGGAAATTTATAATAACGTCTACCTTTGAAAGACTGAGAAAATCAATGGTTGACAACCCAAACTGGAATTTAGCAGGGTTAATAATCAACCCATGTTGGCTTAAACGCTTGAAAAATGTGCGGACATGAGATACGTGTTCAGACTTGGATGCACTGGGGCAAGTATGTCATGTGGGTAAACAAAAAGAACTTCTAACTCTTGGAGTCCATCAGCTATTTGAAAGTCTGTGCTGCATTTTTCAGTCTAAATGGCACGCACAGAAACTGAACAAGGCCAGACGGGGTTAACACAGCTGTAAACACGAGGAATTCTGCAGATGCTGGAATTTCAAGCAACACACATCAAAGTTGCTGGTGAACACAGCAGGCCAGGCAGCATCTCTAGGAAGAGGTACAGTCGACATTTCGGGCCGAGACCCTTTGTCAGGACTAACTGAAGGAAGAGCTAGTAAGAGATTTGAGAGGGGGAGGGGGAGATCCAAAATGATAGGAGAAGACAGGAGGGGGTGGGATGGAGCCAAGAGCTGAACAGGTGATAGGCAAAAGGGATATGAGAGGATCATGGGACAGGAGGCCCAGGGAGGAGGAAAAGGGGGAGGGGGGAAAAACCCAGAGGATGGGCAAGGGGTTTAGTCAGAGGGACAGAGGGAGAAAAAGGAGAGTGAGAGAAAGAAAGAATGTGTGTATAAAAATAAATAACGGATGGGGTATGAGGGGGAGGTGGGGCACTAGCAGAAGTTAGATGTTCATGCCATCAGGTTGGAGGCTACCCAGACGGAATATAAGGGGTTGTTCCTCCAACCTGAGTGTGGCTTCATCTTTACAGTAGAAGAGGCCGTGGATATACATATCAGAATGGGAATGGGTCTGTGATCTCCGTCCGCCAGAAAAAGCGGGATCTCCCAGTGGCCACACATTTTAATTCCACATCCCATTCCCATGTCCCATGATCCTCTCATATCCCTTTTGCCAATCACCTGTCCAGCTCTTGGCTCCATCCCTCCCCCTCCTGTCTTCTCTTATCATTTTGGATCTCCCCCTCCCCCTCTCAAATCTCTTACTAGCTCTTCCTTCAGTTAGTCCTGACGAAGGGTCTCGGCCCGAAATGTCGACTGTACCTCTTCCTAGAGATGCTGCCAGACCTGCTGCGTTCACCAGCAACTTTGATGTGTGTTGTTTATCACAGTTGTTTTGGGAATGTCCTCCAAGCACACAGGCACCTGAGGATAACCCTTCACTAGATCAATTTTGGAAAAAATTAACTTTCTGGTTAAACATGGAGTAAAGTCATAGATGTGTGGGACTGCATGACAATAGGGGGTGGTGGACTCGATAAAGCATTGGTGATCACCACATGGGCGGCAACCACCATTGGACTTGGGGACCGTGCGGAGGGGTGAACCCCAGGGGCTATTCGACCGGTGTATAATGCGAAGTCTCTCCATGTTGACAAACTCAGCCTTCGTGGTTGCCAGCTTTTCTGGGTCCAGTCTATGCGCACAGGCAAGGACTGGTGAGCCAGTTGTGGGAATGTGCACGACCCCATGTTTTATGACTGTAGTGGAGAATGTGGGCTTGCTAAGGTCTGGGAGTTCACCCAGCGGTCGAGTAAACTCACATGCAGAGGTGCATGTGCTTGACAGGGTCGTTGTGGGGAACTTACTGGGGGAGCTGGGTAACGACACAAAGTCCTTGACATCTTCCTGTGGCAGAGAATTCCACAGATTCACCACTCTCTGTGTGAAGAAGCTTTTCCTAATCTCGGTCCTAAAAGGCTTCCCATTGTTTCAGCTTGTCCCTGTCCCACTGAACTCATATCTACATGCCTCGACTCTGTTTTATTACCCCCACTCCTGGTTCAGTCCCTTCCTACCTACATCTGTGAAGCATCAAACACTCTCAATCTTTTCAATGCTTTCAAGTTCCCAGGAACCAAGCATCTTACTTTCACTATGGATGTTCAGTCCCTATCCACCTCCAACCCCCACCAGGAAGACCTCAATGCTCTCTGTTTCTTTCTGGACACCAGACCTAACCAATTCCCCTCAACCACCACTCTCCTCCATCTAGCAGAATGTCCTCACTCTCAATAATTTCTCCTTTGGCTCCTCCTATTTCCTTCAAACAAAAGGGGTAGCTATGGGCACCTGCATGGCTCCCAGCTATGCCTGCCCTTTTGTCAGCTACGTGGAATGGTTTATGCTCCAAGCCTACAATGGTGTAGTGCATTGGTGCTGCTTCCTGCATCCATGCAGAACTCATCAACTTCATAAACTTCACCTCCAACTTCCACTCTGCCCTCAAATTTACCTGGTTCATTTCTGACACCTTCCTCCCCTTTCTGTCTCTATCTCTGGAGACAGCTTATCTACTGATGTTTATTATAAATCCACTTGGACTATACCTCTTCCCATCCTGTTACTTCTAATAATGCTATCCCCTTCTCTCAATCCCTTGGACTCCACTGCATCTGCTCTCAGGGTGAGGCTTTTCATTCCAGAACGAAGGAGATGTCCTCCCTCTTCAAAGGAAGGGGCTTCCCTTCCAACACTATCACGCTGCCCTCAACTGTATCTCTTCCATTTCACACACATCTGCCCTGACCCCATCCTCCCGCCACCCAACAAGGGATAGGGTTCCTCTTGTCCTCACCTACCACCTGTCCAGCACATAATTCTCCGTAACTTCCACCATCTCCAAAGGGATCCCACCACCAAGCACATCTTTCCCTCCCCCCACTTTCTGCTTTCTGCAGGAATCACTCCCAATGCGACTCCCTGGTCCATTTATCCCTCCCCACTGATCTCCCTCCTGGGCCTTATCCTTGCAAGCAGAACAAGTGCAACACCTTCTCCCTCACTACCATTCAGGTCCTCAAACAGTCCTTTCAGGTGCGGTGAATCTTCACCTTTGAGTCTGGGGTTATCTACTGTATCTGATGCTCCCGGTGTGGCTTCCTGTACATTGATAAGACCCGATGCAGATTGGGAGACCACTTTGCCAAGCACCTACACTCCAGCCACTAGCAAAAGCAGATCTATCTCCCAGTGGCCACCCAATTTAATTCCATTTCCCATATCCATTCTGACATGTCAATCCATGACCTCTTCTACTTTCACAATGAAGCCACACTCAGGTTAGAGGAACACCTTATATTCCGTCTGGGTAGCCTCCAACCTGATGGCATGAACATCGATCTCTAAAACTTCCAGTAATGGCCCCTCCCCCTTCACCATTCCCCATCCCCTTTGCTGTCTCTCACCTTGTCTCCTTGCCTGCCCATCACCTCCCTCTGGTGCTCTTCCCTTTTTCTTTCTTCCACGGCCTTCTGTCCCCTCCTATTAGATTTCCCCTTCTCCAGCCCTGTATCTCTCTCACCAATCAACTTCCCAGCTCTTTACTTCACCTCTCCCCCTCCCAATTTCACCTATCACCTTGTGTTTCTCACTCCCCTCCCCTCACCTTCCAACTCTGACTCCTCATCTTTTATTCTTCAGTTTTGCCGAAGGGTCTCGGCCGAAATGTCAACTATACTCTTTTCTGTAGTTGCTGCCTGGCCTGCAGAGTTCCTCCAGCATTTTGTGTGTGTTGCTTGGATTTCCAACATCTGCAGATTTTCTCTTGTTTGCTGAGACCATTGCTTTATTATGTGAAATGCAGACTTACAGGACTCAGTATTTGGCTGACCTGGTTGAAGTGAGTGGGACAGAACAAAAGAAATCACCAAAGCCACAAGGCTGAAGGGAGAGCCAGAAAGCAAATCTGCTTGTAGCCCTGGATCACATCCAGTAAGAACTGACACAGGTCAGTCAGATGACCTTCAGCCAACAAAATAGAGACACCATAGATAAGGAAAAGAATAAGAATGGGGGATTTTGGGAGCGCAGACAGTGACCATCGCAGAAGTGGATGACCCCACATTGAAACATGAAGAAGACATTTGGATCAAGAAGAAGTCCTGGCCAGTGTAGACTCCTTTTCCTAGTCATTACCTTTTCTCACCATTGACTCTTCATAGAGAGTCAAAGCAACCTAGTGATTGTGCACACAGGTCACCAGTTGTGTAAATTCAAGTGCTTATGAACTGAGCCAATATAGGTACTTGTCAGTGAATTCAGATTCTCTCTGTGCCGAATTGGTCATCATTATTGAAGGGAAATCCTTGGAACACTACCATCCTGCCTACACTTGTTATACCTTTGCCTCTAACTTCTTAAGCTGAAGTTCTACAGTCAACTAAATGACTCCAAAAGACTCAGTACCTTTAGCCTTAACCTGTTCTCACCAAAGCTTGATCATCCTAACACCGGCCCAGTCACACAACGGCCACTTCGCTTACATCTCCTTTCTTTTTATTAGATCAAATAAGACTCACTTCCAAAAAGACCTGCTGTTTTAATAGATTTTTAAACTTACTTTCATAGGTACTGCAGCGGGGGCCCTCAACTCACAGGCAGGAGGGGCTATCCCCCACAGCTAGATGTTTCCTCTAGCTCAACCCAGGGTCATCTGGAGATTTGGAATCACACCTTCGTTACCTTTTTTTTTAATTATTTGCATTTCTTGGCTCTTATTTGTTCAGGGAGTAGATTGATTAAATTATATTCTGCAAATTTCAATGATATACTAACACATGGCTAAGGACAAAGTAAAATTCATTTCTTTTGATGTCAATCCAATCAAACGAAGTAAAATTCTATCAAAAATGAAAAAAGAACAAGCCCATGTAGTATATTTACAGGAAACTCACTTAAGTGATAATGAACATGGAAAACTGAAGAGAATGGGCTTCACTAATTTGTTTTCCTCCTCATATAAATCAGGACATAGAAGAGGAGATGCTATTCTCATCTCAAGCAAGCTAAATTTTGAAAAAGTATTCGAAATGGGAGATAAGGAGGGCAGATATATTCCGGTAATGGGGAATATAGATGGAAATCCAGTTACTTTATTGAATATATACGCACCCCCAGGAAGTTATATTAGTTTCTTCCAGAAAATTACTAATATTATGGTAACAGAAACAGAAGGTCTCTTGGTACGTGGGGGAGACTTAAACTTACAATTACAACCAAACTTAGAATCTTCCAATAGAAGTCACCAGGATCAGATGGATATACGGCAGAGTAGTATAAGGAGTTCAGAAATGAGTTAATTCCTGTTTTACTCCCCACACTGAACTGGGCTCTAAGAAAGGCGCAAATGCCACCCAGCTGGAAGGAGGCGATAATCTCAGCTATACCGAAAGAAGGCAAGGATAAAATGGAATGTGGGTCATTTAGACCAATATCTGTTCTTAATGTAGATTATAGATTATTTTCCTCCATCATGGTCAAACGATTAGAAGAGTTTCTACCCACACTGATACACAATGATCAGACAGGTTTTATACAACAATGCCAAACACAAGACAATATACGAACGACACTTCACATTATGAATCATACAAAAAAATGAAATTGAAGCAATAGTGATAAGCGTAGATGCTGAAAAGGCATTTGATTCGGTTAATTGGAATTTTCTTTACAGAGTTTTACATAGATTTGGTCTACATGACACAATTGTTAAAACTATACAGGCACTATATGACAATCCTACTGCTAGGATTAAAATCAATGGATATTTATCTAATAGTTTTACCCTAGAACGGGGCACGAGACAGGGTTGTACATGGTCACTTCTACTCTTCGCGTTATATCTGGAACCATTAGCTCAACACATCAGACAAAATGAAAGTATCAGGGGAATTACTATTAAAGGGACAGAACATAAATTGGCCTGTTATGCAGATGACATTTTGATCTATCTAGAGCAACCAACAGACTGAATTGATGCAATCCTTTGAACAATATGGCCAATTATCAGGATATAATATCAACATAGATAAAACCCAACTACTTTCATATACTGTAACTATAGCCCACCAAGAGAAATTGAAAGTAGATATCCTTGGGCATGGCAAACAGAGTCTGTCAAATATTTGTGCATCATTATGCCAAAAGATTTGGCAAAATTATCAGAATGCAATTATCAGCCTTTTATATATAAAAAAATTAAAGAAGATATAGCAAGATGGAATCTAATTCCTTTTCTTGGTCTCAGTTCAAGGATTGAATCTATTAAAATGAATATACTGCCCAGACTACTATATCTCTTTCAGACCCTGCCAATAGAGATTAACCAAAATCAATTCAATGAATGGAACAAGATGCTAACGAGGTATGTATGGCAAGGTAAAAGGCCTAGAATTTGTCTCAAAACTTTGCAATTAGCCAAGGAAAAGGTGGGGATGGGGCTTACCTCCTCTTGGAGATTATTATTTTGCAGCACAGTTGAGAGCCGTGATATGCTGGTGCAACCCATCATATGGCGCTCAATGGAAAAATATTGAGGAGAGGATACTTTCCATCCCCATACAGGCAATTTTGGCTAGTAACAACCTACAAAACTACGTAAATACTATTGATAACCCATGGGTGAAATGGACTCTTAAAATATGGAAATCTATTATAAAAGAATATAAACTAGAGAGAGACATTGCAATTCTTAAATGGTGTGCATATGACTCGGATTTTATGCCGAACAAACTGGATGCTAGATTTAAGTGCTGGACAGCTAAAGGAATAACAGCTATTTGCAATATAATGAAAGAAGGAACACTGTTCGGTTTCTCTATTCCCAGTTCCTCCGTCTCCGCCGCATCTGCTCCCAGGATGAGGCTTTCCGTTCCAGGACATCTCAAATGTCCTCTTTCTTTAAGGATCATGGTTTCCCTTCTGCCATCATCAATGATGCCTTCACCCGCATCTCCTCCATTTCCCGCACTTCGGCCCTCACCCCATCCTCCCGCCACCACAACAGGGACAGAGCTCCCCTTGTCTTCACCTACCACCCCACCAGCCTCCAGATCCAGCACATTATCCTCCGCAACTTCTACCACCTTCAACAGGACCCCACCACTAAGCACATCCTTCCCTCTCCACCCCTCTCCGCTTTCCGCAGGGATCATTCCCTCCTCGACTCCCTGGTCCACATGTCCCTCCTCATGGATCTCCCACCTGGCACTTATCCCTGTAAGCGTAAGTGCTACACCTGTCCCTACACCTCCTCTCTCACCACCATTCAGGGCCCCAGACAGTCCTTCCAGGTGAGGCAACACTTCACTTGTGAGTCTGTTGGGGTCATCTATTGCATCCGGTGCTCCTGGTGCGGCCTCCTCTGCATTGGTAAAACCCAACGCAGATTGGGGGACTGCTTCATCAAGCACCTCCACTCCGTCCGCCACAACAGACAGGATCTCCCGGTTGCCACCCACTTCAACTCTGCTTCACATTCCCATTCGGATATGTCCATACATATGTCTCCTCTACTGCCATGATGAGGCTAATCTCAGGTTGGAGGAGCAACACCTCATATACTGTCCGGGTAGTCTCCAGCCCCTTGGTATGAACATCGAATTCTCCAACTTCCGGTAATTCCCTCCCCCTCCCTTCCCCTATCCTAGTTTCACTCTGCCCCCTCCCCCAGCTGCCTATCACCTCCCTTATGGTTCTGCCTCCTTCTACTACCCATTGTGTTTTCCCCTTTTCCTTCTTCACCTTTCCTGCCTATCCCCTCCCCCACCCCTTTATAAACATAGAAACATAGAAAATAGGTGCAGGAGTAGGCCATTCGGCCCTTCGAGCCTGCACCGCCATTTATTATGATCATGGCTGATCATCCAACTCAGAACACCGCCCCAGCCTTCCCTCCATACCCCCTGACCCCCGTAGCCACAAGGGCCATATCTAACTCCCTCTTAAATATAGCCAATGAACTGGCCTCAACTGTTTCCTGTGGCAGAGAATTCCACAGATTCACCACTCTCTGTGTGAAGAAGTTTTTCCTAATCTCGGTCCTAAAAGGCTTCCCCTCTATCCTCAAACTGTGACCCCTCGTTCTGGACTTCCCCAACATCGGGAACAATCTTCCTGCATCAAGCCTGTCCAATCCCTTTAGGATCTTATACGTTTCAATCAGATCCCCCCTCAATCTTCTAAATTCCAACGAGTACAAGCCCAGTTCATCCAGTCTTTCTTCATATGAAAGTCCTGCCATCCCAGGAATCAATCTGGTGAACCTTCTTTGTACTCCCTCTATGGCAAGGATGTCTTTCCTCAGATTAGGGGACCAAAACTGCACACAATACTCCAGGTGTGGTCTCACCAAGGCCTTGTACAACTGCAGTAGTACCTCCCTGCTCCTGTACTCGAATCCTCTCGCTATAAATGCCAGCATACCATTCGCCTTTTTCACCGCCTGCTGTACCTGCATGCCCACTTTCAATGACTGGTGTATAATGACACCCAGGTCTCGTTGCACCTCCCCTTTTCCTAATCGGTCACCATTCAGATAATAATCTGTTTTCCTATTTTTGCCACCAAAGTGGATAACTTCACATTTATCCACATTAAATTGCATCTGCCATGAATTTGCCCACTCACCCAACCTATCCAAGTCACCCTGCATCCTCTTAGCATCCTCCTCACAGCTAACACTGCCACCCAGCTTCGTGTCATCCGCAAACTTGGAGATGCTGCATTTAATTCCCTCATCCAAGTCATTAATATATATTGTAAACAACTGGGGTCCCAGCACTGAGCCTTACGGTACCCCACTAGTCACCGCCTGCCATTCTGAAAAGGTCCCGTTTATTCCCACTCTTTGCTTCCTGTCTGCTAACCAACTCCCCACCCACACCAATACCTTACCCCAAATACCGTGTGCTTTAAGTTTGCACACTAATCTCCTGTGTGGGACCTTGTCAAAAGCCTTCTGAAAATCCAAATATACCACATCCACTGGTTCTCCCCCATCCACTCTACTAGTTACATCCTCAAAAAATTCTATGAGATTCGTCAGACATGATTTTCCTTTCACAAATCCATGCTGACTTTGTCTGATCATTTCACCACTTTCCAAATGTGCTGTTATCACATCCTTGATAACTGACTCCAGCAGTTTCCCCACCACTGACGTTAGGCTAACCGGTCTATAATTCCCCGGTTTCTCTCTCCCTCCTTTTTTAAAAAGTGGAGTTACATTAGCCACCCTCCAATCCTCAGGAACTAGTCCAGAATCTAATGAGTTTTGAAAAATTATCACTAATGCATCCACTATTTCTTGGGCTACTTCCTTAAGCACCCTGGGATGCAGACCATCTGGCCCTGGGGATTTATCTGCCTTCAATCCCTTCAATTTACCTAACACCACTTCCCTACTAACATGTATTTCGCTCAGTTCCTCCATCTCACTGGACCCTCTGTCCTCTACTATTTCTGGAAGATTATTTATGTCCTCCTTAGTGAAGACAGAACCAAAGTAATTATTCAATTGGTCTGCCATGTCCTTGCTCCCCATAATCAATTCACCTGTTTCTGTCTGCAGGGGACCTACATTTGCTTTTACCAGTCTTTTCCTTTTTACATATCTATAAAAGCTTTTACAGTCCGTTTTTATGTTCCCTGCCAGTTCTCTCTCATAAACTTTTTTCCCCTTCCTAATTAAGCCCTTTGTCCTCCTCTGCTGAACTCTGAATTTCTCCCAGTCCTCAGGTGAGCCATTTTCTCTGGCTGATTTGTATGCTTCTTCTTTGGAATTGATACTATCCCTAATTTCTCTTGTCAGCCACGGGTGCACTACCTTCCTTGATTTATTCTTTTGCCAAACTGGGATGAACATTTGTTGCAGTTCATCCATGCAACCTTTAAATGCTTGCCATTGCATATCCACCGTCAATCCTTTAAGTGTCACTTGCCAGTCTATCTTAGCTAATTCGCGTCTCATACCTTCAAAGTTACCCCTCTTTAAGTTCAGAACCTTTGTTTCTGAATTAACTATGTCACTCTCCATCTTAATGAAGAATCCACCATATTATGGTCACTCTTACCCAAGGGGCCTCTCACGACAAGATTGCTAATTAACCCTTCCTCATTGCTCAAAACCCAGTCCAGAATAGCCTGCTCTCTAGTCGGTTCCTCGACATGTTGGTTCAAAAAACCATCCCGCATACATTCCAAGAAATCCTCTTCCTCAGCACCTTTACCAATTTGGTTCACCCAATCTACATGTAGATTGAAGTCACCCATTATAACTGCTTTCCCCTTACTGGTTTTTCACCTGGAACCTACCAGCCCTCTCCTTCCCACCTTCTTTATAGGGCCTCTGCCTCTTCCCTTTTCAGTCCTGATGAAGGGTTCCGGCCCGAAACGTTGACTGATCGTTTCCACGGATGCTGCCCGACCTGCTGAGTTCCTCCAGCGTGTTGTGACTGTTCAGTTTTGAAATGCTCAAAGAGAAACACTTATTAGAAAAACACGACTTTTATCGATATTTACAGATGCGACAGTATGTTAATAGGACGGTTAAAAATGTAACCAAGGCAAGTACATGTTTGATAGAGCTATTTAGAAAAGCATATAATTCAGACAATGGTAGTAGAATAATTTCAAGCGTGTATAAGGGTTTGTCAAATCTTAAAACACATTCCACTTCTTACATTGAAACAAAATGGGAGAAGGAAGGAGGGATAATAATATCTGAGGAAGACTGGACAATAATATGGAGGTATCAATGGAAGTGTACCAGTTCACAGAAATGGAGGGAGTTTGGGTGGAAAAACTTGATAAGATGTTTTATTACACCCTCTCAGAAATCCCATTATGATAGTAACCTCCCTGTTTGCTGGAGAAATTGTGGAAATCAAAATGCAAACCATTATCATGTTTTCTGGGAATGCCCTGTTATCAAAGACTATTGGAGTGGGATACATAATGCCCTACAAGACATCTTTAAATGTGAAATACCCTTAGAGAGTAAGACCATATATTTTGGGTATATACCTCAAGAATGGTTGAAAAGAGATAAATATTTAATGAATATACTGCTGGTGGCTGGTAAAAAGACCCTTACCAGGAAATGGTTATCACAGGAGAGCCCAACTTTAAATGAATAGATGGAAATTACAATGGACATTTACAAAATGGAGAAGATAACAGCATCTGTTAATCATAAGTTGGAACAATTTGATTGATACCGGGAAAAATCGTTTAATTATGTAACACCTCATAGGCCTGATTTTATTCTCACAAGTCAATGAATATGTTGTTAAAAAAAGATCACTCCCTACTTAGTTTTCTTCTTTCGATGTTCTTTCTTTCCTCTCCTTTCTATAAGTGTATACCTCAGATAATTATTATGTGGAGATTTGTGACAAATATTACTATATGATATATATGTACAGTATCTGAAATATATCTTATGGAAAGTTTTGTTTGATGATGAACTTCAATAAAAAATAAATTACAAAAAAAGGACCTGCAGTTTTCAAATGGCTCCTGCCCTGCAAGGTGTCGCTCTCTCACTTGCTACTTCAAACAATGACTCACTACTGAAAAGACTTGCAGTTTTCAAATGGCTCCTGCCCTGCAAGATACCATTCTCTCTTTTGCCACTTCACATTGTGTACACCATCCATGATGTGATGGCGAGCGTATGACAAAATTAGCAAATATCCTTTCCAAAGGAGATATTTTTCCATGAGTCAGTGATGCCCATAATGTCATACCAACCAATCTTGCACTGTACTGTTACCACAAAACAAATTTCGCAACATATGTCAGTTTGGGGTCAGGTTAGGGTTGAGAGACAGGGATGAAAGAGAGTTATATCTCTTGTAAATTTATATTGCAACAGTGTATTAGTTTCTACATGGTTTACCTTTTGTGTACTAATTCAATAAAAAGATTTAAAAAGAAAAGAAAGAGAGAGAGTCAGAGGTCAGGTGCAGTAATTGATGAGAAAGGATGTGAAAATCTGAATCTGTTAATAAACTTCATTCTGATCTGAGTTATTAACAGTTTGCCTCTGGGCACTGGGTTCTGACTCATTACTTAGTGCACTCTGCTCTATATTCTAGCAGGTAGATTTCTGCATTGCAATGATTCAGAACAAGATTAGGCTATTTCTGTTCTTGCTGGTCACCGCTCTGCTTTTGTTTCAGTTCATCTTTGGATGTTTTCTCAAGAACTTGGAATTAGAGAATTTGATAATGAGTTTCAAAAGATTCAGTGCTCAGTTGGAAGATGCGGTGTTGTCCCTCAAGCCTGAACTGGGCCTCAGTGTAATAGTGCAGAAGGCAGATGGCTCAGAGGGGGAGTGGGACAGGGAATTAAAATAATATGCATCATGGAAATTTGAGTCATCCCTATAGATTGAAGAAACCAGGAAGTGTCTGTGTTCAACACAGAACAGACCACAGTGTGAACGCCAAAAGTGATTTACTGGGAAAATGGCAAGTGAATACTATTTCATTTGGAAGGACTTTTTGGTTCCCTGGATGATGGGAAGGGATGAGGTAAAAAAAAAGGGCAAGTGTTTCATATCTTCTGTGATTGCATGGTAAAGTGCCAGAAGACAAAAGTAGTTGATGGGGACTGGCAATTTCAGATGCTAAAACAAGAGGGAAGTGAAAGATGTGCCAGCGGAGGCTGGCGAAATATAATTTCTTTGTTCAGACTTTAGAACAGGAGTGGTGACAGGGGCCATGCTGTTTTCCTTTTTCATGAACCACACTTCATTTACTTGTGCACAAGAGTCCAGTTAATTGAAAATAACAAGTGCATAGTTTGTCGAAAGCAGTGCCATAGGTAGACAGGGTGGTGAAAAAGGCATTTAACATACTGCCTTTCATCAATCAGATCTGTACATTGAGTACAGAAGTTGGGACGTTGCAGTTGTGTTAGTCATTGATGAGGCCACAGTCACAGTACTGTGTACAGTTTTTGTCATCTTCATTTAGGAAAGATGTGAATAAACTGGAAAGGAGTACAGAAAAGATTTACAAAGCTCCTGGCAGTTCTATGGGGGGCTGAGCTGTAGGGAGAGGTTGGCCAGCCTAGGTCCTTATTCACTGGAAACAAGGAGAAGGAGAGAGAGCTTATAGCACTCTGACAGCTGCATCAGCCTGGTATGCAGCCTCCAATGCACAGCATCACAAAAGGCTGCAGAGGGTTGTAGACTCAGCTAGCATTTGCACAACCTTCCCCACCATAAATTACATCTTCAAGAGGAGGTGCCTCAAGAATTACTGTAAAATTTTTTCTATAGCACAAGTGGTGCATGAGAGCTCGATTTCCAACGTTTAAGAAAAGCTGTAGAGGTACATTGATAGTAGGGGTATGGACAGCGATGTTCCTGGTGCAGGTTGTTGGGAATGGGAATTTAAATGGTCTGGGCATGAACTAGATGGACCTGAAGAGCCTGTTTGTGTATTTATTTCTCTATCACTCTAAGACTCTAAGAAGGCAGCATCCAGCATTGAGGAGAGGTGTAGATAAGGTGGACAGTAACAGCTTTTCTTCAGAGTAGCAAAGTCCAAATTTAGAGGGCATAGATTTAGGATGAGTGGGAAAGATTTAAAAGGAACCTGAGAAGTAATTTTTTTCATACAGATGGTGGTGAGTATATGGAACAAGCTGCCAGAAGAAGTGGTTGAGGCAGGAACAATAGTATCATTTAAGAAGCACGTGGAGGGATATGGACCAAATGCAGGAAATTAAGACTAGCTAGGAGGGCACCAGGGCCATATTTCTGAGCAAGGGAGACACAGAGAGGTTGACTTGCTTGAAGAGCTACCTGAATCTGGAGACACTAATACTGCAGATTCTTCAACAGCCTGAAGGGGGATGGCTTTGATGCAAGTTTAAAAAGCAACAAAAACAAGGGAAATTATTTTTTCCCAGTGAAGGGCAACAAAATATTCTTCCCTTTTAATTAGGCAAATAACAGATACCAAGAAAGAACTTGCCTTGGTCTGAGTCACATTCAATGAAACAGTTGAAGGTATATTGCCTCCTGATTTCTGAGTTGAAGATTTGGCAAAACAATAGACCTACATGAAGAATTTCATTAGTAACTCTGAAGTAAGACTAGAATTACCAACAAAAAGGTGTGTATTGCAGGAACCACTACCCAGGATATGGTCTCTCACTGCTGCCTTCAGGAAGAAGGTAGAGGGGCCTCAGGACTCACACCACCAGGTTCAGAAATAATTAGCCCTCAACCATCAGGCTCTTGAACAAAAGGGGATAACTTCACTCAACTTCAGTTGCCCCATCATTAAATTGTTCCCATACCTATGGACCCACTTTCAAGGATTCTTCATCTCATGTTCTTGATATTTATTATTTTTTTATTTATTATTATTATTAGTTCTTTAATTTTGTATTTTCAGTTTGTTTTTTGTACAGTGGTTGAACAGCCAAGTTGGTGCAGTCTGTCATTGATTCTATGGTGGTTATTACTCTATAACGGACTTATTGAGTATGTCCACAGAAAAATTAATTCCAGGGTTGTATATGGTGACATATATGTACCCTGATAATAAACTTACTTTGAACTTCTGAAGATTCAAATAAAGCAGTTCTGCCTTTCTCCACTGTTCTAATGAGGCTCAAGAACGTACTTAATTAGTTTACGTCTGTTTCCATCCTCTGAACTGAAAATAAAATTTAATTGTGTTCAGAAACCATCGCTTCAGAAGGGTCATCGTTACATGATTCAGGGGCAGTCATTTAAAACTGAAACTCCTAGGAGCTTCTACTTACAGAGATGGTGAAAATCTGGAATTCCCTGCCCAGAGGGATGTAGATGCTAAATCAGTGATTCCCAGCAGGGGCAGTTATGTGTCCTAAAGGGGTGTTAAGAGGATATAGAAGTCATTGGGGGGTGTTCAAGATTCTTGGGTGGGGGGGGGGTGGTAAGCAGCACCCTAACTTGAGGCATGAGACCTGAACAACCGTGTCAATTCACTGCCGTCATCAACATCTGAAAGGCATTCCAAGTTTGAGTGATTTTTAAAAATTTAATTTAGCCCCATTAACGATGGATAAATATGTACATCGTGATCCCTGAGTCTGAAGGCGGTGAAGACTTGAATTCTACTCCTGCTAAGAAACAGAAACTACAGAAAGTGTGTCAATACAATGTTACATACCTGGAGTATAGTTTTATTCTGTTCCCATTAGATCAGTGACACAGAGTACAAAGAAGGTTCACCAGATTGATTCCTGGGATGGCAGGACTTTCATATGATGAAAGACTGGATGAACTAGGCTTATACTCGTTGGGATTTAGAAGATTGGGGGGGGGATCTGATTGAAACGTATAAAATCCTAAAGGGATTGGACAGGCTAGATGCAGGAAGATTGTTCCCGATGTTGGGGAAGTCCAGAACAAGGGGTCACAGTTTGAGGATAAAGGGGAAGCCTTTAAGGACCGAGATTATGAAAAACTTCTTCACACAGAGAGTGGTGAATCTGTGGAATTCTCTGCCGCAGGAAACAGTTGAGGCCAGTTCATTGGCTATATTTAAGAGGGAGTTAGATATGGCCCTTGTGGCTAAAGGGATCAGGGGGTATGGAGGGAAGGCTGGTACAGGGTTCTGAGTTGGATGATCAGCCATGATCATACTGAATGGCGGTGTAGGCTCGAAGGGCCGAATGGCCTACTCCTGCACCTATTTTCTATGTTTCTATGTTACCCCATGTGTCTTATTTGTAATACTGTATTGTCTAATGAAGCCATGAAACCATCAAGATTGCAGAAACATTTCCGTAAAAGACACCCTGAAAAGGCTACTTATGGTATTACTCAGTTCCAGAAAATGAAAGAAGCACTTGTAAAGCATTGTACACTCAAGTAATTTGCCAAGAAAGCTAAAAATGACCTTGATAATGGTCTCATTGCTTCTTACAACATTTCCAAAATGATAGCAAAGTGTGAAAAATCTCATACAATTGGTGTAAGATTAATAATGCCTGCAGTTATCAGAATTGTACACAAAGGTTCTCAAAATGGACACCAGTATTTTAAAATCAGTTCCTCTGAGTGATAACTCTGCAGTTCTTTGAATTGACTAATTAGATTATGAAAACACTCAGTCTTCGTTTATTGTCATTGTGACGAAAAACCAAGTTATCAGAAGATTGATGCTAATGAGAGAGATAAGTGAGACAATGGAGAAACACTCAAAATGTTAACAAGAGAGGAGAGAGAGATAACGGAAAGAGACACCAGTCCGAGTATTGACAGACCGATTGCTTTGAACCTGAATTGTTTGAAGTTTGATGGACAGCAGGGGGATAAAAAGAACAGGTTCGCTAAGGCAAGAGACACCACGAGATCACGAGATAACAAGACCCTGGAAAAGCGGTGTGCCCCCACAGGTTGGTGAGAGTTTGGCGGTCGGATCGCGGGAAATGACAATAGACGCACAGGGTGAAAAGGTACGATCGGCGGGAACCTGGTGTGTGTGTCTGCCCTTGCCTGGGTGCCGGGTTCACCGCGGGAAGAGCGGTCGTATCCGGAACGGAGGGGTCACAGTTGGTGACCACAGCGGAATAAAAGACATATAAAGGGACCACCCGAAAACTAACAGCAAAGAACAAAGGTCTGTCTGAATCAGATTTGCATATCTCCCTCTCTCTCTCTCTCCAACGGCACAACAGCGATTACTGCGAACTGTGCTAAGCTGAACTGAACTCTGCGTCACCTGAGACTGATCATTTTACCCCTAGACTGCGATAGAGTTTCTTTGATTCCTATTACCCTAGTTCTGTGTTCATGTGTGTTTTATCATTGCTAACCTGTTGCATTTATATCCTTACGATTAGAGTACTGTGTTACTTATTTCTTTAATAAAACTTTCTTAGTTCCAGTAATCCAGACTCCAACTAAGTGGTCCATTTCTGCTGGTTTGGCAACCCAGTTACCGGGTACGTAACATCATCTAGAAATGCATGCATGCATTAAGAAATGATACAACGTTCCTCCAGAGTGATATCACAGAAAAACAGGACAAACCAAAGACGAACACTGACAGAACCACATAATTATAACATACAGTTACAGCAGTGCAAAGCAATACCATAATTTGATGAAGAGCAGACCATGGGCACGGTAAAAAAAAGTCTCAAAGTCCCGATTGACTCCCGAGTCCCTGATAGCAGGTGGCAAAGGGAGAAACTCCCTGCCATAAACCTCCAGGCGCCGACAACTGCCAATGCATTGGAAGCACCCGACAACAGCCGACACTGAGTCCGTCCATCCAAAAACTTTGAGCCTCCGACCAGCTCCTCCGATACAGCCTCCCGAGTGCCGTCCTCTGCTGAGCGCCTTCGACCTCGCCCCGGCCGCCAAAACAAGCAAAGCCAAGGATTCAGGGCCTTCTCCTCCGGAGATTCCGGACCACACAGTAGCAGCGGCAGCGAAGCGGGCATTTCAGAAGTTTCTCCAGATGTTCCTCCGTACTCTCACGTCTGTCTCCATCAAATCAGAATTGTGCACGGTACCCTACTTGACAGATTACAGATATCATTCACCAGAGTGGCCGTGCATGCTGCATCGCGCTGCCATCTTCTCCTCCTCCTGTAAGTGAAGTGAAGTGAATTAAGTGAAGACATTGAGTATTAACTATGCACAGAGCTACAAAAAACAGAATTTTGGATACAACTGGATGAGTCAACTGTGTAAGACAAAGAGGCATTGCTAATAGCATATGTATGGTTTACTAAAATGGAAAAGTTTATGAAGAGATTCTCACTTGCAAAAAGTTTAAAAACAAATATCAAGGGAGAATCAATCTACGATGAACTCAAGTGTATATTGAGGATAAAAGTATTCTGATTAGGAGCATGATTTCTTGTGCAACAGATGGAGCACCATATATGACAGGTCACCTTGCTAGTTTAGTGGCATTTATGAATAAAGAAATTTCAAGTCTGTTTGCAATCCATTGTGTAATTCATCATCAATATCTCACACCCAAAAACCACAACCGGCAACTTTTTTCAAGTCCTGGACCATGGGTACTGCAACTCTGGTAGTCACTGGTTCGTCGAGCAGCATCGTCTGTGGCTATTGAGGCCGATCCTGGAACGGCAGGCTCTGCCACAGTTGCTGCATGTGTAGGGCATCGTGGAATTGTTGTCCACTGTCCGCTGTGTTCTCCGTTTAGCTCTCCGCTCCTCAAACTGACTCAGGATCACTCTTTCACCTTGCTCTAGGTATTGCTGAAAAGTACCTCGCTATTTTGTTGCGGTCATCTGCTGTATCCTTCCAGCACTCTGTGTTGATTTTTAAGGCTTTCATATCGCACTTGCAGAGGTCCTTGAAGCGAAGCTGGGGTCTACCAACGTTCCTCTTGCCTGTTGCTAGTTCTCCATAGAGGATGTCCTTTGGCAGTCTACCATCCTTCATACGACGGATGTGGCCCTGCCAGCGCAGTCTGCGTTGTCTTAAAAGTGTGAACATTGTGGGAAGTTCAGCACGGGACAGGACCTCAGAGTTTGGGACTTTGTCTCTCCAGGTGATACCGAGGATGCAGCAAAGGCTGCGCAGGTGAAAACTATTGAGTTTCCTCTCCAGCTTGGAGTAGGTGGTCCAAGTCTCGCTACCATACAGGAGGGTGCTGACAACGCATGCATTGTACACAGCAGTCTTGGTCTTTGTAGCGAGTTTTGGATTCTCCCAGACCCGCAAGGAGAGTCGAGCAAGGATCGATGCTGCTTTGCCGAAACACCTATTGATTTCAGCATCGAGGGAGAGAGTGTCGCTAATGGTCGACCCCAAGTATGTGAACTCATGGACCACTTCTAGATCGTAATTGTCGATGGTAATGGCTGGTGTCGCCACCACATTCTGGGCAAGGACATTTGTTTTCTTTAGGCTGATGGTAAGCCTGAAGTCCTTGCATACCTTAGAGAAGCAGTCCAAGAGAGTTTGTAGTTGCTGTTTGGTGTGCGAGGTTATAGCAGTGTCATTGGCAAAGAGCATGTCACGTATTAAGATCTTTCGCACCTTTGTTCTTGCTCTCAGGCACGCAGGGTTGAACAGCCGCCCATCAGACCTGGTGCAGATGTAGATGCCTTCTGTCAATGTCCCAAACGCATGCTTCAATAGCATAGAGAAGAAGATGCCAAATAATGTTGGGGCCAACACGCATCCTTGTTTGATTCCACTATGAATAGCGAAGGGTTCTGATGAGCTGCCATCGTACTGAACAGTAGCCCTCATGTCATCATGGAATGACTTGATGATACTTTGGAGTTTTGGGGAACAGCCGATCTTGAGGAGAATCTGAATGAGCCCATCCCTGCTGACAAGGTCGAATGCCTTGGTCAAGTCGATGAAAGCGACTTAGAGGGGTTTCTGTTGTTCCCTGCACTTCTCCTGCAGTTGACAGAGTGAGGAAATCATGTTGACAGTTGACCTCCTTGCGCGAAAACCACATTGGGACTTAGGGTAGACCCGTTCTGCCAGAGTTTCTAGACGTGCCAGAACTACATGAGCAAAGACTTTGCCGACAATACTCAGGAGGGAGATCCCCCTGTAGTTGTTACAGTTGTTCTTGTACAAAGTGATGATTTTGGAGTTGCACATATCCTGTGGTATTGCTCCTTCCTTCAAGCAATGACGGAGGACCTCGTGTAAAGGTTGGAGGAGTGAGCTCTTGCAGTGTTTGATCAGGTCTGGAGGAATCCCATCATTGCCAGGAGCTTTCTCTGGGGCCAGACTGTCATGCATGACCCTTGTAATATCTGCTATCAACAAAATTAAAACTCATCCATTAAATAGCAGAATATTTTGCCAGTTATGTCAAGATGACAATGAAGAGTTTGAAGAGTCATAAGGCTGCTGCTTATAACATTTCTTTGGTCTTTTTGACACTGTGGTTGGATTTTTCCTCAAAGTCAACAGGAGCTTGGGAAACAAGATTGAACTTCTACATGGAGATGTGGCATACCTAGCTGATCTGTATGACAGAATGAACATTCTAAATATGAAACTGCATGGTGAAAAATTCAATTACATCCAAGCAAAAAGTGCAATGTCCACTTTTAGCAGAAAATTATATATATATAAACAAAACATTGGGAGAAGAATGTTCTTACAGTTTCCCCTGCAAGGAAAGTATGACACTCTCTTATACAGATGGTGATTTGCAAGAGTACTACTTACACCTGCAATCACTGAAAAAGCATTTTCAGAATTGATTCGTGTTTTTTTTTCTTAGTCGGGGTTCTTTTTTTTCTTTCAAAAAATATTAACACTTTATTTTTTCTTCTTATTATTGATATATTGCCTAGCTTTGTTAATCAGTTATTTGCTAGTTTAATTCTTCATTGTACATAGTGACATATTGACTTGATTACCTTAAAGTATTTTTGCTTGATCTTTAATAATAAATAAAAAAGATTTTAAAAATGAAATCAAGTGTTTGAATGATCTGAGCAATTAACCTATTTCTTTGTAAGGTAGAAGTACAGGAAGAAAACTTGCAAGAAAAAACTATCAAAATTCAGAATAATGAAGGAGCAAAAATGCTTTTCAAAAATGCTAGCTTTTGTGGTATGTAGCTACATGGTCATACAAAGTTTCCTGGTCTTTGAAAAAGAGCCAAACTGCTCTTCATTGCATTTCCATCCTACTACCTTGTTGAAGGGGGCTTCAATGCAGTGAACCACATACTCACAAAAGACAGAAACTGCTTGGACATTGTTACACGTGGGGACTTAAGGCTTTTGCTGTTACAACTTGAACTAGATATTTCAACTCTTGCTAAAAATCATTAAGCACAAGGATCACATTATATCGAAGCTGCTGTACAGGTACTGTGTAAGCTAGGTTTAATTTTCTCATGTTAGCATATGGTAGACATATTTTTACACCATGGGGGTGCCAGAAAGTATATTGTACCAAAGGGGGCTGTTGGCATCAAGCTCAAGGATCACATTGATATCGAAGCTGCTGTACAGTGCACAGGTACTGTGTAAGCTAGGTTTAAGGACAAATAAAAATTTACAGCAGAATAATTTTTCTTATGTTAGCATATTGTGGACATGTGTTTACACTTTGGGGGTGCTGAAAATTATATGGTGCCTAAGAGGTGTGTTGGGAAGTATGAGGGTGCTTTAGGTGTTGGGCTGAAAATGGTTGGGAAACACTGGCCTAGATTATTTGGAGGTACAGTAGATTCCAGTTAATTGGGCCATTGGTTAAATGGGGCACCTGTTTATTTGGGATAACTTTTAAAGAAAACTAATTAAGAAAATAGCTGGGAACGCTTTTGTTTATTTGAGACACCGTGCCACTTAATTGGAATAGGATACTGTTGCCAAACAGTTTCTAACTAGCATCAGTCACGTACACTTTGTGCGGCTGTTAGATATTATATCGTGCTTAAGTGAACAGTTTTTAAACAGGGTCAGTTTTATGTACTTGTGTTATGTTATCCATTTGGGCAGATGGACACCAATTCAAAAAGCAGAGAATTTTGATAACTTTGTTTTCCATTTTGACTTTAAAAAAATTTCAAATCCTGCCAAGATGCCATGCAAAGATTTGACACTAGCCGAAACAATTCTCCTATTGGACCAAATTGAAAGCCATCTGCCTAACACCCCTCATTATCAACTGATATGATTATGAGGTCACGCAGTCCCCTTTTATTGTCATTTAGTAATGCATGCATTAAGAAATGATAAAATGCTTTTCCAGAATGATATCACGAAAACACATGACAAACCGACTTAAAACCGACTTGATAGGTATCTGAGGAGCCAGGGCATCAAAGGTTATGGTGAGAAGGCGGGGCAGTGGGACTAAATAGGATAAAATGGATCAGCTCATGATAAAATGGCGGAGCAGACTCGATGGGCCGAATGGCCTACTTCTGCTCCTTTGTCTTATGGTCTTATGGTCTAAAAACTAACAAAAACCACATAATTATAACGTATAGTTACAACAGTGCAAAGCAATACCGTAATTTGATAAGAACAGACCATGGCACAGTAAAAGTCTCAAAGTCTCTCGGAAGTCCCATCATCTCACGCAGACAGTAAACCTCCAGCGCCACCAAATTGCTGATGCAGCATTCCGGAAGCATCCGACCACAGTCCGACTCTGAGCCCATCCGAAAACTCCGAGCTCCCAACCACCTCTTTGACACCGAGCACCGAGCACCATCTCTGCCGAGCGTTTCAGTCCCGGCCCCGGCAACAGGAGATACGCAAAGCCGAGGATTTGGGGTCTTCATCTCCGGAGATTCTTGATTGCACAGCAGCAGCGGCAGCGAAGCAGGCATTTCAGAAGTTACTCCAGAAGTTCCTCTGCGCTTCTCATGGCTGTCTCCATCAAATCCAGATTGTGCACGGCACCCCTAGTTACACATATCGATATCATTCGGAACGGCCGTGCGTGCTGCATCGCGCCGCCATCTTCTCCTCCCTCCAATACTGGAATACCGAAATCTACTGCCAGATAAACTGTGAGAAGAATGGGCATTTTGCCACTGCCAACAGGAAATATCCCAAAAACAAAAGTGTGAAGGTAAGGATCCAGATGTTGGAGGACCTCAGTCAATGGCTTTCCATCATAACCGGACGAGGTGTGCATGTCAATGGACTAACGTTAAAAAGCAAGTCAGATGAGCTAGCTAAGAAGCTGGTCATGAAGGTTTTAAAGCAAAGATGGTTGTTTGTCTGAATGGAAGTGTTGGCTCCACATTAAATTCAAGAAAGCGCACGATGAGAACAATAGTATTGATGCTGTAAGAGCATCAACATGGAAATCTACAAAACTCCCCATCTTGCTTCAAAGTTGTGCAAATGATTATCTAGAATAACAACGAAACAGGCCTTTTTTTATCGGGCCAAGCTGAACAGTTCCCTTGGCTATAAGCATGTAACACTATCAGCTTCAAAGAAAGCAATGGATCACATAATAGGTCGATTATCTTCACTAGGTGTCTGTGCTGATTTTGTTTATCTGCACTCAATCAAAAGAACATGGCAGCATGCACTGGATGAATTATCTGTTGATAAAATTTTGGAACTCATACAGTTTTGTAGTACTGTAGTAGTATTGCTAGTGTTCTAATAATTCTGTATTTTATTTAAATTCGTAATTTGTTACTCAGTTAAACGGTAATTTGTCTTTTTCATACCTTTTTAAATATTACCATGAAACTTCCGCTAATTGGGACAGCCGCTTAATTGGGCCAAAATGTACTGGTTCTGATGTGTCTCAATTAACCAGAATCTACTGTATGAATGAAAAATCATAGAATTGTGGACTATGGGGATCTGGCACAGCAGAGAAAAGGTTGGGTGGATCTGCCATAAACGTATTGAATGGCAAGGAGGTCTTGAGGTGCGAAATGGCCTACTGAGGTGCCTATGGAGTACATGCTGGGGTATACTGCTGTTGCTACTGACAGAGATGCTGTAGACACCCAGTTCTGAGCTGCTGGATCTCTGAGTCTGACCTTAGATGTTCATTCTCATATTGGCTCACTCACTAGCTATGTTGTCCTTCAGAATTTAGCCAGCTGATTTTGTCGTGGTTTCTCCCTTCTCACAAACGACAAGGAGACGCAGAAAACCCTTCAAGGTGTTTTAAACTTTAATTTGCAAATCAAAGCTGAGACAATCAGAAAGCTAGTAGCTGACTGCCTGACGAGGCTTGCACACAGCATTTTTTATAGCAATTTTCCTTTCTTAGCCACGTCATCATATCCAATCGGCCTGTGATTACATATCATCAATATATCCACTCTCGACTTTCCACTATTGTTTTATTCCCCAACTTAATTATGTCCTAGTTTACATTTTAGACCATATGTCTTCTCATCCCTAACCACAGTTATTTCTTAATTAATCTTGCATCGACATACTGCCACATATTTCATCATCTTACCTGCCACCGTTATCTTTCTACTTGGTTTCATTCTAGTTCTCTTCATGAATTAATAGCAAACAGGTCAAAAGTCATGGCTACATAGTGAGTACCTTCTAATGAGCTAACAGTGGTTACATAGAGAATATTGTAGAGAATACAATGTGTGCATTTGAGTAAATACTGTAATACATTTAAGTAAATACTGTAATACATAGAAAATGTGTGCATTCGCATTTTCCAATAGTATCAAGCCACTCTTTGTGACGAACACTGCAGGATCCCCATCCAGAGTACATTTTTATCCACTGAGACAACCATTGTTTCTTCCAAGTATTTTTCATCAACTGGGCACAGTTTGGAGGTGGTGATCAGGACAGTCCTTAACCATATTTTAACTTGGTGCTCTGTGACCTAATGGACTATGGAGATAATGTTCAAAGCTGACTAGAAAACCTCAGACTCCTCTCGGCATTACTGAAATGCACCTGAAAGATAGGAATCACATTTTAAAATTCCTGATGAAGAGTCTCAGCCTGGAACGTCGACTCCTCATTCCTCTCCATAGATGCTGCCTGAACTGCTGAGTTCCTCCAGTGTTTTGTGTGTTGCTCTGGATTTCCAGCATCAGAAGAATCTCTTCTGTTTAAAATTTCTGATTATGTAATTTGCAGATGAAACTTTGGTATGAGTTGTTGACAGACATCCCACCTCTCCCGGAAGTTCCGGGAGTCTCCTGCATATTAATCGTGGCTCCCTGATGCCCACAAATTATATACAATATCACGGAAATCAATTTTTTTGACAGCGAGCGAAAGAAAGCAAGAGAGAGCGCGAGAGCGACCACGAGAGAGAGAGAGAGCAAGAGCGCGCCATGGCAGTGTTCCAAAAAAAATATAAAACGTACTTCACCCCAGACTACCCTAAAGTGTACCCCTGCCTAATAAGAGTCAAAATAATGACAATGTTGCTTCCTGCACTGTTTGCAACAGTGACTTTTCTATTGCCCACGGTGGGTTAAGACTGTAAAAGACATGTTGAGGTGAGTTTAACAGGTGTCATTCGTTCATTAGCATAGCTAACGTTATTTAAACTAGCTGGCTAGCAGCTAAGGAGCTACCCTACCCGCAAATTGATGGTGCGACCTCCCTGAAATGAGTTTTTGCAGGGTGGGGTGTCTGTGTTGAGGCAGAGAGAGGATGGTAACAGTAGTGACAATATTAGTTCTGAACATTCACGGCTATGGGAACAGGTAATGTATTAGGAAGATTATCAAATGGGGCTGTACCAGTTGAGTAAAGAATAAAAATGCGGCAATCACACTCTTGGATGTGGACTGCACACCTCAGACATCCAAGGAAAGTTGAAAAATACATTTGCTGGCAAATTTCTGTTCTACAGATTTCAATCACATTCTGTTGCTGGGATGCAGGGAGTGTCGAACGTATTGAGGACGCAGAATTCCTACATTGCATTCAGGAATTTTTAAGCTGGTACGCCGCAGGCCCAAGGAATGGTGGCGGTGAGGAGATAATTCTAATGTTTAGTTTTAGGGAAAGGGGCTGGGCAGGTGAGAAGAGGATCCATAACCGCCTTTAATCCCAAAGCGCACTTCTGCCGAGCCCCGGACGCTATAGGCCGCTCCAGATGACGCGAACAGCTTGGCAGAAACAGGATTGACGCAGGTGGAAGGCCGCCCCTTTAAGCGGTGCTTCACAGACGGTTCCCTGGCGGGAGGGCAGGCCTTGCTGCTGTGGGTGGGGCTGCTGTCAGCGGCGTGGTCCAGTCTCTCCTCAACCTGGGCGAGGACGCCCAGGCGGTCGTTAGGGATGTTCGCCCTGTTCAGCGCGCTGATCGCAGCCGGCCTCCTGCTGGCCTGCCTCACCGGCTACGTGCTGGAAAACTACACGGTGCAGCTGCGGCCGCGCGGTGGAACCGGCCAACACTCGCGGGGAGAGCAGCCTCCGTACCCGGCTGGGGGCATGGACAACATCTTTTGGTTCCTGCAGGTAGGCCCTTCGGCGACGGTACAGGCCTCCAGCTCGACTGTGCAGCATTGGGGCGAACGTGAATTAACCCGCCCAACACTGTAAAGTAATAACGCTTCCTCCTGCGCTAGTTTTCTGGATCCAAATCAAAACTTCACCTGCTCCGTGCCCTGTATTTTCTATTTCATTTATGAGCTATCTTTTAAACAATTCTGTAAAGTCCTAGCCGGCGATGTAGTTGAAATTATGTGCGATTACTTTCCGCCCCTTAACAAGTCTTTTACTATCTTAATAATTGGAATTTGGCTTGTTTATATATGTTTTTTTCTTGTGCTTAAGCGTGACGTATTTTTCATGTGAACCGGAGCAGTGGGTGAGATAGTTTCCTACAGCAACTAAAACCTTCAGTGTTAAATTAAGAATAACACCCACATCTGAGTGTCTGGATGTTTTGTGGCGGTGGCTGGAGTTGTGTTGTATTCTGAATGAAGTAGAGGTTAGAGTCGGGTTTCGAGAGTGTAGAATATTAAAACTTGAAGGTATTATAGTCGCAATGTTCATGGTTGAGTTAACTGAGACCTGTTTTTCTGCTTAGGTGTCTGACATCCACATCAGTAAGTTTGTCGATCCCCAAAGAGCCCCTGACTTTCAGAAATTTTGCACGGAGACTATTGATGTAATTAAGCCAGAAATCGTTTTCGTCACAGGTAGGTTATGATACTAATAATTTGGTTATTGGTCGATCTATAGTTAATCAGATATTTAACTGCAGCATCCAATGTGATTAACAGAACGCATTCTTAGTTATAAAGCTGAATTATCATTTATATTGCTTATTTTGACAATTTTCTTTCTTAAAGGTGGACAGTATTTTTTTCCTTTTCATGAAAGGCAGTAATGTTTGGGAAAAAGAAGATAATTGAAGGGCAAACATTGAATTGAGTGGTTTTTTGAATCAATATCTTGGAGATCCCCTTTCCCCACATAAGAAACCAACAGTTTTTCTAGCCAGGGCAGAAATGGCCTTTTCCCAACTTAAATATTTAATAGAATAGTGTAAATGCATTGACATTGGTTTTTGGATTGCACCACTATTGCAAGTTTAAATGGTAAGTTTCATTATTTATAACTGTGCGATATTAACATCAGAACTGCAGCAAGAATGCACAGAGTGTAGAGGCATTGTAAATCCACCTGGTTGTCAAAGTGATGTTGGTGCTGACTTTGGAACAGTGATGTTGTTAACCTCTAATTTGCTCATCCTCTTATTTTATCCCTTCCCTTTAAGCTTAAATTCATGAAATTACTACTTCATTACATCATTGGCATTAAGGTTCTCCTGTAGAAGCTAATACTATTTTTGGATTGAAAATTCCATCTGATTTCTTGTAATCCCATTTCTAATACCCCATTTCTAATAGTCCAGCATTGTGAATAATTGGATGAATCAAGTTTCAATGAAAAAATGACACTAATTAGCACCCCTTTTAAATTGCATAAGCCCCATGATGAGATCACTGAACTCAAACCCAAAAGATGGTGGTTGATCTACATCTGAACTCCAATTACCTGCATTTCTCAATGTGCCTAAATGTTTTTAATGTACAAAAATTCAACAGTCTCATTCTCAAATGTTAATTGGTGCCCAGTATTCATCAGTATTTGGGAAGAGTTCCAGATTTCTGTTTAGTGTTTGTGTCAATAAGTGCTTTCTGATTTTGCTCTGGTGTGGCTTAGCTCTAGCACTATGCTCCTTTCTGCTTCCCCCCGCCACCATCACCACCACCCCAATTCCTTCATTGAAGGAAATAGCTTTTCTATGTCTGTACAGTTACATTGATTTATATTTAAGATAAATTCTCAATTACATGAATTCAATGGAACACAGCTTAAATTTAAGAAACCTGTCATTTTTAGCTTAAATCCTAAAGTCCTTCCTGTGAATCAGCACTGGAGTGATGGACATAACTTTCTAAGGTGTTTCCCATTGTCCTATGGTTAATTATACTCTTTCCAGTTTAAAGACAGCCAGTGAAGGAAGCAGCATACAGATCCTGGCTAGTGTTGGTATGTGCAAGTACAACACCAAGTGCCTTTTGTTAACTTTGTGAGGAGAAAGTGCTATGCTGACTATCAGTCATACTATTCGGGTAAAAAAGGCATCTGCTGAGATTTGCAGTCACATTTTGATTTTTGCTGTACATTAGCATTCCACTTGTGTGCTATGTCCATTTCAAACCAATATACCACAAACCTGAGTAATAACAGCAGAGTGCAGCTAGATTAACTTGTTCTTCCAAAAATCTACTCTTCTGTGGGAAATCACTTTTACATCAGTTTATGTGAATTGAGAGGAATTAGGTAAAACATTTTAACGAACATTTAGTATTAATGAGCATAACTTTGTTCTCAGTAACAAATCGTGGAGGCATTAGTAATGATTTTTCAAGAATCACTAGATTCTGGAAAGGTTCCAGAAGACTGGAAAATTACAAGTGTCACTCCACTCTCCAAGAAGTGAGAGAGGCAGGAAGAAAAGGAAATTATAGGTCAGTTAGACTGACCTCAGTGGTTGGGAAGATGTTGGAGTCGATTGTTAAAGATGTGGTTTTGGGGTACTTGGGGGTCACATGATAAAATAGGCTGTAGTCAGCATGATTTTCTCAAGGGAAAATTTTGCCTGACAAATCTGTTGGCATTCTTTGAAGAAATACCAATTAGGATAGACAAAGGAGAATCGATTGAGGTTGTGTATTTGGATTTTCAGAAGACCTTTGACAAGGTGTCACACGTGAGCCTGCTTAACAAGCTATGAGCTGATGGTATTACAGGAACGATTCGAGCATGGATAAAGCAATGTCAAAGAGCAGGAATAAAGGGAGCATTTTCCGGCTAGCTGTTGGTGACTAGTGGTATTCCACAGGGGTCTGTGTTGAGACTGATTCTTTTTACATTATATGTCAATGATTTGGATGATAGAATTGATGGCTTTGATGCAATTTGCAGATGATATAGAGATAGTTGGAGGGGCAGGTAGTTTTGAGGAAGTAGAGAGGCTACAGAAGGACTTGCAGATTAGTGGAACGAGCAAAGAAATGGCGGATGGAATACAGTGTCAAGAAATGTATGTTTATGCACTTTGGTAGAAGTAATGAAAGGGTTGACCATCTTCTAAATAGAGAGAAAATTCAAAAAACTAGGGTACAAAGGGACTTGGCAGTTCTTGTGCAGGATTCCGTAAAGATTAATTTGCAGGATGAGTCTGTGGTGAGGAAGGCAAATGTGATGTTAGCATTCATTTCAAGAGACTAGAATATAAAAGCGAGGATGTAATATTGAGACTTTATAAAGCACTGATGAGGCCTCACTTGGAGTATTGCAAGCAGTTTTGGGCCCCTTATCTTGGAAAGGATGTGCTGAAATTTGAGAGGGTTCAAAGGAGGTTCATTAAAATGTTTCCATGATTGAATAGCTTTTCATATGAAGAGCATTTGATGCCTTTGGGCCTGTATTCACTGGAATTCAGAAGAATGAGGGGTGACCTCATTGAAACCAATTGAACGGTGAAAGATCTTGATAGAGTGGATGTGGAGAGGATGTTTCCTATGGTGTGAGGGTCTAAGACCAGAGGACATAGCCTCAGAATAGAGGGGCATCCTTTTAGAACGGAGATGAGGAGGAATTTCTTTAGCCAGAGGTGGTGAATCTGTGGAATTCTTTGCCACAGGCAGCTGTGGAGGCCAAATTTTTAATGTATATTTAAGGCAGAGGTTGGTTGCTATGGTTGTTATAGCTGGGGTGGTAATGACGACAAGCTCCCACTACCTATTAAATGCTCCCAATGGTGTGTGCCTCAAAGAAACCTCTGACAACTAGGTCCACCTCCTGGTCTTCACGTGTGGCTTAGGTACAAAGCCTGGCAGAACTGTTTCTACTGACAGGAGGAGGGGCAAAGCCAGGTTACTGGCGCCTTAAAGCCAGTTGCTTTGAGCAGATGGGGCTTGTTAGCCATGGTTGGCAGCTCATCGAGAAGGAAAACTCCGATCTCAAACCTCCACTGCCTTGCAGCTATACCCACTCATGGGCTTCGGGAGTAAACCCCAGGGAAAAATCCAGAGCTGGAATCCCTAAGGTAGTGCTGCATTGAGTTCAATGCTGGCTGGAATTCCTGCAACGCTGCTGGAACAAAACTGTATCAGTCTCTGCCGTTCAGATGTGTGAAGTGGGGGAGCTTGCTACATGGGCAACAGCTTGCTCTCCGTATCGTACTGCCCAGGCTTGTGGACACTTGAACAGCTCGGATGCAACATCCATGGTTGACCCTGACTGGTGGAGGCCTCACCTCACAAGGCAGAGGTTGATAGATTCTTGATTGGTCAGGGCATGAAGGGATACGGGGGGGGGGGGAGGCAGGAGATTGGGGCTGAGAGGAAATACGGATCAGCTACGATGAAATGGTGGAGCCAAATTCTGCTTCTATATCAAATGGTCTTGAAAAAACAGAAAGGGAGAAGAGAGAAAGAAAAGCAAAATGAGGAAGGGAGGTTGGGAGAGAGAAAGCAAAGCTAGAAGGAAGTAATAAAACAGTAATTTAAAGAAGACACAGATCACCCATTTTCCCTGCTACTCTACAGCATTGAAGGTGACCAGCAGAGATAAAAGTGAGCAACTTATTCAAAACACTTCTAGGTTCATGCATTAAGATAAGTAAAGTTAGTAATGTCCACATTTTTTCAGCCCTTTCGTCCTGTGCTGTGTTTGATTGTGAACCAATTTATTACAGCTGATAGCTTCCTATTTTTACTAAAGTTTACTTAATCATTTAAAACGTACAATTTCGAGATAAGTATATAGCATTCAGACTGTGATGTAAAAATGATTTTCAATGTCTTTAGAAGGACAAAGCTTGGTATTTTGCTCTATGTTCCTGGAGAATATGGCATGTGGATTCTGATCTATTGTTATCTCACTAATTATTAACCAGATGCTGCTGTTTCTGAAAGCAGCAATAGACTGTTTGGTCTCTGCTCATTACTCATTAAACTTTTACTTCTGTGCCTATTTCTTGCACTAACTCCTTTATTTTCCTCATATATCAAAAAGTTGTTCACTGTTTTAAATGCATTCAGCAGTAGAATCTCTGGAACCCTCTTGGTTCAGAAGTTTCTCCTCTGTTCGAAAGAGCTGACCCCTTAAGAGGCTAACTCCTGGTTCTTGGCATTCAAAATACAAAAGAATAAGTTTACATCTGTCCTTTCAAACCCTGGGAGAGGTTCAAGTTTCAGTAGAACATCTCTTAATCTTTGAAACTCAACAGTGCAACCTACCATCTCAGGAGTCAATTTGGTGAACCATTATTGTACTCTCTCCTTTGCAAGTTGGGAGACCATATCAGTGCACAATAATCAAAGTGCATTTTCACCAGGCCTGATATAGTTGTAGTAAGGTGTTTTTGGTCTTGGATTATTTTATTAAGTTATTTTTTCAGTAATGGCTGACCTACAATTTTCATGCTGTAACTGGACACTCTAGTCCCATGAATACTCTGGCTTTTAAATCTCTCACTATTTAACAAGTACTGGAATTTTTATATTTTGCACTGCAGGTTAGCCTTACATTTTCTGTATTATATTCCATCTGCCAAACCCTCGCCTAATCATGTAGCTTGTTTATATCCTGTGAAAACCACTCTGCACAGGTCTTTTGCACAGGTTACTCTGCTATATCATCAGCAAACATGGATATATAACACTTAATCCCAAACTAAATCATTGACCAAGATCATGAACAGCTCAGTTTTCTGCACTAAGCTTGCAGCACCTCATTGGTTAGAACCTCTCAGCGATCTAACAATTAGATTTATTCAGCTATCTAACAAATAGATTTTTGTTTCTACTGGAACAAAACTGTATATAAAGCATTACTTGGCACCATGTTCTAGTCACTGTTAAGTAACACCAATAGGTAATTGGTCACCTTTGCACCCTTTTTGTATAGGAACAACAGTCATTTGAAAAAATAGAGAAGGGAAGCCAGCCACTTAATCTGAGTGCTAAGTTGATACCAGAAAGATAATTGAAATATAATTACTGTTAAGTAAATATAATATAGTCAAAAAGACTTTATATTAGGGATACATCTCTATCATGGCAGTAGAATGATACATAATTTTGATACAGCACACTCATCCTTAATGTTGCATCATCCACTGATCCACTGATGTCAGTGATGTCACTGTTGGTAATAATTATCATATTTTGAGGATAATCCACATGTTGTGACATGTTAAACGTAAAGGGAACTGCTGTGGAGAAAGGGAGAGACAATGCTTCTTCATTACAAAATAATTCCTAAGTGCTCACCAAGGTAACAATAATTGGTATTTTGTACAGAATCTGTAAAGTAGTAATGTCTGAAAATATTGTTGAATAAAGTTTGACAGTAAACTACATAGAGACTGTAGGGAAAGTTACCAAAAGCTTGATCACAGATTTGAAGAATATATTTCACAGAAGTGGGTGGGGGGCAGAGAAACCCTCTTACTTTTCATTTTCTTGCATTGGAGGCCATTTGGCCCATTAAGTTGTTGCTCTTCTGTCTTTCCTGTATTCCCATTTTCCTGCTTATTTCCCTTAAGCCTTTTCTCTCTTATGTCCATCAACTCTCTTAGTTCTCCTGCCACCTACCTAGACTAGAAGCAATTTACAATCATTAGGTAACCTGCACCTTTGGATGTGGGGGGGAAATAGAGCATCTGGGGGGGAAATACATGTGGTCATAAGGAGAACGTGCAAACCAATCACAATGAGCACCAGAGCTCAGAATTTAACCCAACTGCAGGAGTGGCCTGGGCTGGTTGGGAAGGGGGAGTCACTCCAGACTTTAACTCCTTGGAGGTTCCAAGTTGAAGTTGTGCCCTGGTAGTGGATGACTTTGTGGAGGTTGAAGGGGATGAATTTAGCGATGGTTTGGCTGTGTGTGGTTGGGGGTTAAATGCAATATCTGTAAGTAACTTTGTAGGTGAATACACTTCAGAAGGACACTGTCAAATGATACAGAGAATGTACCCTGATACCTATGTAAGCTTGAGAATGTTTAATGTCTGCTAGCAGATGGCACCTCTAACACTGCAGCATTCTTTGGTGTGGTTCTGAGGGAGTTGCTCAGCTTTGTCTCTTCTGTGTCAACTTGAATCTACAATTACTGGATGTAGAAGTGGAAGTATCACTAGTAAGCCATGGCTACATTTCAGCTCTTGCTTATTGAACGTCTATCTACCTATGCCTTAAAACAGTTAAAATGTTGCATCCACCTTGCCTTCAATGGTTGAAATTTTGTTTTTATCACGTGAACCCCCAAGTTCTAGATTTATACACAAGAGAAAACATCTCCAAATCCATTGTCAAGATATCAAACATGACAACCACCTTTTTAGCCCACTGAGTCTGCATTGACCATGCAGCACCCATTTACACCATTCCTATTTTATTTACATTCCTGGCAATTCCTTCCCCACCACCTTTCAACCACTCACCCTCTTGATGGGGGTGATTTACAGCAGCCGAAGAATCTTTCTTCCTGCACGTATTTGGGATGTGGGATAAAATGATAGCAGCTGGATGAAACCCATAAGTTCACCAGAAAAAAGTGTAAAATCTCAGCCAGAGGTGAGGATTAAATTGTAAAGCAGCAGGTGTAGTAGCTTTGTCACTGACCATCGTTTTACATTTCAATCATGCCTTCCAAACTACTGTCTTACTCACTTAGCTTGTCCCCCTTATAAAACAACACATCCATTCCTGGTAATAACTAGTAAACTTTATCTTCGCTGTTTCTGTTGCATTAACATAATCTTTAAATAAGCAAGAGGAGTACTGAGCACAGGCGGCACTGTAGTGTAATGGTTAGCACAATCACTTTACAGTGCCAGTGATGACTGGGATTTGATTAACGCCACTATCGGTGAGGAATTTGTACATTCTTTTGTGACCGCAGGGGTTTTTCTCCAGGTGCTTCGGTTTCCTCCCATGTTCTAAAAACATTGGGGTTAGTGAGTTGTGGGCATGCTGTGTTGGCACTGGAAGTACAGCGACACTTGCAAGCTGTTCCCAGAACAATCCTCGCTGATTTGATTTTACCCAAACAACACATTTCACTGCGTGTTTCAATATACCTGTTACAAATAAAGCTAATCTTTATCTTTATGTTCTAGATGTCGTCTCAACAATGCTCTGTATAACTGAAGCACGACCCAGGAGACTGCTGATTGGAAAATACAAATTGCTGTACTTTGGTCCTTTTGTGCATTTCCTCAGCCCCGGAATATTAGTTGTAAAGCATATGTGAGGTCAGAAAATGTTAAGTATCTCAGCACATTCGAAAAATAGGATAGGGAAAAATACACAAAAGCAAGGAAAACTGGCAAAACACAAATCCCTAAGGACGGTTGATACTGATGGGGAGGTCAGGATTGGTGGTGAGAACAGAGTCTTTTTCCAAGCTGTGTTCGAGTCTGTCTGAAAGCCTTGATTTCTCTTTCTTATTGTATTTGCTTTTCACAGGAGATCTGACAGACGCCAAAGAAAGGAACAGGATAGGATCTCGTCAATATGAGATTGAGTGGCAAACCTATCAGACTATCTTGAAGAAATCCAGAGTTTTGGAAAAGACCAAGTGGATTGATATCAAAGGAAACCATGGTATGGCAGTCTTCTGTCATCACCTACCAATTAGGTGGCGATTCAATCATAGTGCTTCAAAAGAAGAGTAACAGGTGTCCTTAAACTCTCTGGAACCTTAGAGATTTACAAGTACCTAGACCATAACATTAAGGGGCAGAATTAGGCCATTTGGCCCATTGAGACTGCACTGCCATTTCATCATGGCTGATTCAATTTTCCTTGCTTATTAAAGTGTTAACACTTCGTAAATGAAGGAAGATAGAATGCAAGAGGCAAACAGCACACTAGTGCAACTATTAGAGCTGCTATCTCACAGCACTAATAACCAGGGTTCAGTCCTAACCTCTGCTCTCTGCATACAGTTTGCATGTTCTATCTATGGCTGTTTGGGTTTCCCTGGGTGCTCTGGTTTCCTTCTATATCCCAAAGGCATGCAATTTGGCAGGTTAATCGGCCGCTGTAAACTACTCCTGGTGTGTCTGTGAGTGGGAAGTTGCTGGGATATAGGACTAGCATAGGATCGGTATAGGTAAGTTGCCACTGAGTGTGGATGAAGGATGGGCTTAACTTGAAACCTTAACTTTTCCGGGCTGGTTTATTGGACAGGTTTAGTGAACTGAGGAGCTTGATTCTGTGCTATATGATTATAATTGGTATACTGCAAACCTTAATATTAGAAGCTTACGAGTTCACAGCAGCAATATTCTCCACTGAACCGTGGGGCTGTCCTAGTTGATGTTGGTGTTTCTCCCAATATTATGGTGATGCCCACCACCCTCTAGACATGAGCTCTCCTTGTGACCCTGCTGTCTGAATCACTGGATGCAAATCAGGGCTTTGTTTAGAAATTATGGGAAGCAATTAAAGCTGGCTGTGAATTCTGGCTGTATATTTTCTTTCTGCAAAGAATGTTGTGAGTCAAATAAGGAAGATGGTATTAATCAGAAATGGAACATTGTAAGCTGCTTTCAGGATGTGGTTGGGAATTTGAACATCAGGATTTGGGAGAGTTGGAATTTTAAAATGCTTTATTTTCAAATTAAATTGCATCACACTTCATTCTCTCTAACCTGTTTCAGCCCTACAACTTCATACCTTGTCTCTCAAAATCTCTGTATTTGTCAGTTACTGTTCCTTTTGAGTACAACCCCACTCCATTTGGCAGTCATGTCTGCAAGTCCCTCTTCCTCCATCAGTATCACCTCATTTAAGATGCTCATTAGAATATACCACTTCAATCAAATTTTGCTCTAGATTTTTTTTGCATTTACGTTTTGTCCTATTAATCCCTAAGAACCTATGGATGTTTTATTATATTAAAAGTGCAATATAAATGCCTAGCATGATGCAGTCTTCCTCTTTCTTACCACAGATGCTTTCAATATTCCGTCACTTGAGAGTGTCAATAACTACTACAGGTATTGTGCTTAAAAACTATCTAAAATTTGGTATTTAATGAATGATGTGTTGTTTATTCATTCTTGGGCTGTGAATTATGATTAATATAGGTGGAAAAAATACATTCAGCTCTCCTTTCTTGGAAAATTAACAACTGAGTCTCACCTCAGATATTTTCTCTTTGTTTTCCTTGTACCAAGTATCACCTCTAGCTAAAACCAGTAGTAAGTTTGCATTTAGCTGTCTATTCTGATTCCAGTGACTCAAATGGGTGCACAAGTCTGGGAACAAAGAAGTTCGTGTTTAAATTTCATACTTCATGGGAAAACACCTGTCTCTCAAAGTGGCTTTTCATAACGTACAAAGGAAAGGGTGGGGCAGTAATAGAGACTGCTGGAGTATTTTAGGCAACCAGAAGGAGGGGGCATGTGAACTGAGCCAGGCTGCAGGATTGGGGATTGCATAGTGTTGTGGGGAAGTATTAAATACACTGGAAATTCTTGCATAACTTAGTGAAATAAGACTTGCCTGACAAGTGTTAGAAATATGTGTTTCAGAGGTTAGCACTTGTGTTTATTATGGTGCTCTTAGAGACCATGCCATTCATCAGTCCTTACCCATAACATTGCAGTTTTGTTCTTCATCCCTCTGAGAAAATACTGAAGCTGCATCTATTTCACTCTCAGTCAGAACATTCAAATTCTTCATTGTGTATGTTTCTCTTGCGTGTTTTTTTTTGAAAGATATCAACATATGCCATTTGTACAACAAAAATGTGGAGTTTGTTTAGGGAGTACTTGCTGGGGGTTCTCGATAAGTTTGTCCATTCAAGGTAGGGAGAGGATGGTAGGGTGAGGGAACTATGTGTGACGAGATGTAGAACATTTGTCAAGAGGAAGAAAAAAGCTTATGTAAGGTTTAGGAAGCAAGGATCAGTCAGGGCTCTAGAGAGTCACAAGGTGGCCAGGAAGGAGTTGAAGAATAGACTTAGGAGAGCTAGAAGTGCAAGAGAAGGCCTTGATGAGTAAGATTAAGGAAAAGCCCAAGGCATTCTACTTGTACAGTGGTGCTGTAAAGTTTGTGAACTCGGTAGAATTTTCTCTATTTCTACATAAGTATGGCCTAAAGTGTGATCAGATCTTAACATAAGTCCTAAAACTAGATAAAGAGAACCAAATTAAATAAATAACACCAAAATCTTCTGTTGGGAAAGAGTATGTGAACCTCTAGGGTAATGCCTTCTCCAAAAGCTATTTGGAGTCAGGTGTTCCAATCAATGAGATGAGATTGGAGGTGTGGGTTGTAGAGGTGCCCTGTCCTATAAAAAAAAGACACCCAAAGTCAGGTTACTGACAGAGCCTGCTCTTCTCAAGAAAAATCTGTTTATGTGCACCATGCCTCAATCAAAACGACTTTCAGAGAACCTTAGAAGAAGAATTGTAGAGGTACATGAAGCTGGAAAAGGCTACTAGAGCATTTCTAAAGACCTGAGTGTCCATCAGTCCACAGTAAGAGAAATTGTCTACAAAAGGAGGAAATTCAGTACTGTTGCTACTCTCTTTATGAGTGGGCATTCTGTAAAGATCACACCAAGAGCACAACGTGCAATGCTGAAGGAGGTGAAAAAGAACCCAAGGTTAACCGCAAAAGACCTGCAGAAATCTCTAGAACTTGCTGAGTTCTCTGTTCGTGGGTCCACTATAAGAAAAACACTGAACAAGAATGGTGTTCATGGAAGGACACCATAGAGGAAACCACTGTTCTCCAAAAAAAAACATTGCTGCACATCTCAAGTTTGGATGTTCCATGATGCTTCTGGGACAAGGTTCTGTGGACAGAAGAGACAAAATTTGAACTTTTTGGCAGAAATACACACCGCTATGTTTGGAGGAAAAAGGGCATTGCACACCAACGTCAAAACCTCATCCCATCTGTGAAGCATGGTGGAAGGAGCATCATGGTTTGGTGCTGCTTTGCTGCCTCAGGGCCTGGACAGCTTGCAATCGTTGCGGGCACAACGAATTCAAAATTATATCAAGACATTTTCCAGGAGAATGTCAGGGTAGCGGTCCGTCACCCGAAGTTTAATAGAAGTTGGATAATGCAACAAGACAATGATCTGAAAGATGAGTAAATCAACAGAATGGTTTAAGAAGAAAGTTTGTGTTTTGGAATGGCTGAGTCAAAGTCCTGACCTTAATCCCATAGACATGTTGTGGAAGGACCTGAACCCAACAGGTCATGTAAGGAAGCCCACCAACATCCAGAGTTGAAGCAGTTTTGTAAGAAGGAATGGCCGAAAATTCCTCCAAGCTGACATGCAGGACTGATCAACAGTTATTGGAAACATTTGGTTGAAGTTATTGATGTACGGGGGGGGGGGGTCACCCTGGGTTCTGAAAGCAAAGGTTCACATAAATTTTCCAGCAAATGCATGTAATATTGGATCAATTTTCTCAACAAATGTTTTTTGTGTTATTTATTTAGTTGGGTTTTCTTTATCTCGTTTTAGAACTTGTGTGAAGATGTGATGACATTTTAGGTCATACTTGTGCAGAAATAGAGAAAATTTTACGGGGTTCACAAACTTTCTAGCACCACTATATGTGAAAAAAGGAAGGATGACCAGAGTAAGGGTAGGACTGATAGGAGAAGAAGCATGTTGCTGGAGTCAGAGGAGGTAGGTGGAGGTATTTAATGAATACTTTGCTTCAGTATTCATCAGTGAGGGGGAACTTGACGTCTGCATGGACAGCGTAAAGCAGTCTGATATGCTGAAACATGATGATGATAAGAAAGAAGATGTGCGTTAGGATAGATAAGTCCCTGGGTCCAGACGGGGTTTGCCCCAGGTTACTAATGGAAGCAAGGGAAGAAATTGCTGTACCTTTGGCGATAGTGGCAAATGTTATTCCTTTGTTTAAAAAAAAAGGATGTAGGGATAATCCTGGGAATTAGGCCAGTCAGTCTTACTTCATTGGTGGGCAAATTATTGCAAGATTCTAGGGAAGGGGTTCCCAACTTTTTTTGGGACCCCTTGCATTAACTGAGGGGTCTATGGACCCCAGGTTGGGAACCTCTATTCCAGAGACAGGATTTATGAGCATTTGGAGAAGCATGGTCTGATAATGGATAGTCAGGATGGCTTCGTGAGGGGCAGGTTATGCTTTAATGTCCCTGATTGAATTCTTTGAGAATGTGACAAAGCACGTTAAGTAAGGTAGAGCAGTGGATTTGGTGTATATAGATTTTGGTAAGGTGTGTGTTAAGGTTCCCTGTGGTCAGCTCATTCAGAAAGTTAAGAAGTATGAGATCCAGGGAAACTTGGCTGTGTGGATACACTGTAGAGCGGGCTTTGTCTGCTCACAGAAGGCAGAGAGTGGCTGTAGATGGAGTTTATTCTGCTGGACCCCTGCTCTTTGTGATTTTTTTTTATATATACATAAATGACTGAGGAAATGGAAAGGTGGGTTAGTAAGTTTGCAGATGACATGGAAGTTGGTGGAGTTGTGCAAAGTATGGAGGGTTGTTGTAGGATGCAGCAGAACATTGAAAGGATGCAGAGCTGGGTTGAGAAGTGGCAGATAGAGTTCAACCCAGAAAAGTGTGAAATGATTCATTTTGGCAGGTTGAGTTAGAAGGCAGAATACAGGGTTAATGACAGGATTCTTGGAAGTATAGAGGAACAGGGGGATCTTGGTATCCATGTCCATAGATCCGTCAAAGTTACCGCATAAGTTGATAGGGTTGTTATGAAGGCATATAGTGTGTTGGTCTTCATTAATTGAGAGAATGAGTTCAAAAGCTGCAAGGTTATGTTCCAGCTCTATAAAACCCTGATTAGACCACATTTGGAATATTGTGTTTAGTTCTGGTTGCCTTATTGCAAGAAGGATGTGGAAGCTTTAGACAGGGAGCAGAGGAGATTTGCTGGGGTGCTGTCTGGACTAGAGGGCATGACTTTTGAAGATAGAGGTGTACAATATGATTAGAAGCATAGATCATGGACAACCAGAGTCCTTTTGATGAAATGGCTAATATGAGGAGGCTTAACTTTAAGATGTTTGGAAGAAAGTATGGGCAGATGCCAGAGTTAGGCTTTTTAACTCAGAGAGTGGATGCATGGAACTCCCTGATGGGTAGTAGTAGAGGCAGATAGACACATGGATGATAGCTCCCCATTTTTCTTTGCAGGAGAGAAAGATTAGATTGATCTTTGAGTAGGTTAAAAAGTCATCACAACATGTGGGCCAAAGGGCCCGTAATGTTCTGTGTTATCTGACCTTCATCTGTTAAAAACAGTTTCCCTCTATTTATCTTAAAGCTTTTTAAACTATTTGTATCAAATTTCTTCCCAGCCTACTGTATTATAAGGAGAAAGTATGAGATTCTACCATCTGTCTATGTAACTTTAATCCAATTTTATTTGGATTATAGCACAACTTCTACAACTTGGAAGGAAGGAAGGAACATCACTTCCAAGTTCCCTTCCAAGTCACATATAGTCTTGACCTGAGTCAATACAACTATTTCTTCTCAGTCAAATCCTGAAACTTCCTTCCTAATAGTTCTGTGGAACACTCTGTAGAATTTTAGGAAGATGGCGAGAACAAGCAGTATCGGTCCTTCAAGCAATGTCCATATTTTGTGGGAAATAACTGAAAAGAAATGATTCCTCTTTCCTCAGGTAATTGGTTGAATTACTCTTGTAGAGTCACACAGTACAGAAACAGACCCTTTCAGTCTACCATATCCATGCCAGCCACCAGAAGCCTATCTATATTAATCCAATTTATCAGCTTTTGATTTTTAGCTGTACCATTTGTAATTCAAATACTCATCTAAATTCTCTTTAAATGTCTTCACAGTACTCGCCTCCACCACCTGTGACTGTGTGTTCTAGATTCCAACCGCCTTCTGCATTTAAACAAAACTCTTCTCTTGGGTTACAGGTTGATAACGCCATGGATTTGGCAGCACAAGTAGATAAGCTGATAAAGAAGGCCTGTGACATACTTGCCTTTATTGGACAGTATTGAGTAAAAAAGAGTTTGAAAGTCATGTTGCAATTGTATGTAACTTTGGTTAGACTATATTTAGAGTAGTGTGTGGAGTTCTGGTCACTGCATTACAGGAAGGGTATGAAGGCCTTGAAGAGAGTGCAGAAGAAGTTCACAAATGTGTGGGCTTGAATGAGAGACTAGTTAGTGAGAGGCTTATTTTTCCCCGAGTGGAAATGTCAAATACTTGAGGGCATAGATTTAAAGTGAGGGAGGCAAAGTTTAAAGGAGATTTATGGGGCAATTTTTTTTTTTGAACAAGGAGAGGTAGGTGTCTGAACTGCACTGCTCGGGAAATGGTGGATGCTGGTACAGCAAATGAATAGGCAGAGTATGGAGGGATATAAACTATATGAAAGCAGATAGGATTAGTTTCAATTGGCATGATGGTTGGCATAGACAGAGTGGACTGAAATGCTCTTCCTTTTTTGTTGTTATTCTATGTTTGAAGTTATAACTGATCTCTGTCTCGGGCAACGTCCTGCTGATTCTCCTCTGCACCCTTTCATGCAATCATAGCATGGCAACTAGACCTGTACATAATACTTAGCTATTATGAATGCTTTATAATATTTTATAACCTCCCTGTTCTTGTATTCTATGCATGGTGAATGAAGGCAAGTATCCCATATGCCTTCTTGATCACACTATCTACCTGTGCTTCCACCTCCAACAATCCTGGCACACAGAGATTCCTCAGTTCCTCAATATCATCTAGACCCCTACCATTTGCTGTACTTCTCTCGACATTTTTAGTCTTTCTTGTTCCTCCCCAAATGTATCAGGGCAAAATTCCATCTTCTATTGCTCTCCCCATTTGACTATTTGATCAATGTAATCCTTTAGTTCAATGCTTTACTGTTGATGCTACAGTTTTGGTGCATCTGAAACTTCTACATCCATATCTTGATTGATACTTAGAATAGAATAGAATAGTACAGCACACTACAGGCCCTTCAGCCCACAATGTTGTGCCGACCCTCAAACCCTGCCTCCCATATAAGCCCCCACCTTAATTTCCTCCATATATCTGTCTGGTAGTCTCTTAAACTTCACTAGTGTATCTGCCTCCACCACTGACTCAGGCAGTGCATTCCATGCACCAACCACTCTCTGAGTAAAAAAAAATTCTTCCTCTAATATCCCCCTTGAACTTCCCACCCCTTACCTTAAAGCCATGCCCTCTTGTATTGAGCAGTGGTGCCCTGGGGAAGAGGCGCTGGCTATCCACTCTATCTGTTCCTCTTATTATCTTGTACACCTCTATCATGTCTCCTCTCATCCTCCTTCTCTCCAAAGAGTAAAGCCCTAGCTCCCTTAATCTCTGATCATAATGCATACTTTCTAAATCCAGGCAGCATCTTGGTAAATTTCCTCTGTACCCTTTCCAATGCTTCCACATCCTTCCTATAGTGAGGTGACCAGAACTGGACACAGTACTCCAAGTGCGGCCTAACCAGAGTTTTATAGAGCTGCATCATTACATCGCGACTCTTAAACTCTATCCCTCGACTTATGAAAGCTAACACCCCATAAGCTTTCTTAACTACCCAATCCACCTGTGAGGCAACTTTCAGGGAACTGTGGACATGTACCCCGAGATCCCTCTGCTCCTCCACACTACCAACCTGCCATTTACTTTGTACTCTGCCTTGGAGTTTGTCCTTCCAAATATTATATTTCATGTAATAAACCATATGGATTCCAGCACTAATCCGTGTGCGGTTTTCTCTCCAAAGCCTTCATGTTATTTCTGGGGTTTGGTATCCTGGTTTTGCGTAAAGTGTTTGATTGGGCACAGTTTCCACCCTTTCTACTGTTTACATCTGTTCATAAACTGGAAAACAAAATATTGGAAATTTGGAATGAAAAACTGAAAATGCTCTGCAGGTCAGGCAGCATCTATGTAGAGAAACAGAGTTAATGTTTCATGTCAATGATCCTTTATTCAGGCCATTGACCTACAATATAATAACTTTCTCACTACAGATGCTGCCTGACCTGAACAATTCCAACATCCTGTTATTATTTCCTTTTATTTTAAACTGCTCTGCTCACCCTTCCTACCAATTTTAAAGATTTATATGCACCCTGGGTTTCTTTCTCATATTCTTTTAAGATTGTAACACAAGAAAAACGAGAGGTAAAAGAGGAGAAGAGGTTAGCTAAAACAGTGGGCCTGGCCAAACAAGGGGCTTGGACCTGGCCAAACAAGGGGCTTGGACCTGGCCAAACAAGGGGCTTGGACCTGGTGGGAAAGTGTTGAACAACGACATCTATCTTGGAATGTTCTATGGCAGATGGAACCGCTCCGCATTTCTTTTCTACGCAAAGCAGTGTACGATCTGCTCCCAGCACCTGCCAACCTCAGCACCTGGTATGAAGATAAGACAGACAGGTGTGCTGCTTGTGGCGAGAAAGGAACAGTTCAACATGTTTTGAGTGCATGCAGAGTCAATCTTTCCAGCAGCATGTACACTTGGAGACATTACAATGTTCTCAAAGTAGTAACAGAGGTGGTTGAGCAGAGAGTACTGCAGCACAACTTATCTCATGCCCCATGCTGCACAGAACATCGTATATCATTTGTGAAAGAAGGCTCCAAGTAAAGGGTGTACAGCACAGGCTCACGATCAAGCATACTTTCTTCAGCCAATGATTGGTGTGTCAAGGCTGACCTGGATGGGAAAGGCAGTTTCCCAGAGCAAATAGCTTTCACCACATTGCGTCCAGATATAATTGTATGGTCTGAAACCAGTAGAGAAGTGGTTATTGGTGAACTCTCAGTCCCCTGGGAAGACAACATCGATGAAGCCCATGAGCGCAAGTTAACCAAGTATGCAGAATTAAGATCAGAGTGCAGAGACAGAGGGTGGAAGGTCTCATGCTATCCATTCGAAGTAGGCTGCCGTGGGTTTATTGCGTTCACTTTCCAGAAGTGGCTGCGTGAGCTTGGCTTCACTAGAAGAGAGATCAAGTCAACCAGCAGGTCTGTAGCTGAGGCAGCAGAGACAGGATCAGCATGGGTGTGGACCAAGTACATCCAGAGGGGCAGATAGTCGGACAGTGTATACATCTTTTGCAAACCCTTCAGTAGTTGCATAGAGGCCTGAAGAGTAGACTATCTGTTGAATGGTAGCGACCAACAACTCTGATAGAGGCAGATGCCAAGTTTTTAAGCTCACCAGTGGGAGATGGTGCTTTAGCACTGCTGGCCCACCACCTCGAGGGAGTCTTGATCATAAGCGGGCTGAAACTCCTGAAGACAGGTGGCAGGTCAACTGATGATCCTACTGGTGATAGCACAGGACAGTTAACATCTTAGTCCACGTGTATTTTCAATTCTGCACCCTGGGTTTCTTTTCTCATATTCTTTTAAGATTGACCTTGTAGTTTGTATTATATTTTTCTTTTCCTTTCAATCGTGTAAATTTTCATTTGCACGTGAGTTACCATTCTACCAGATCCCCAGCTTACCATTTGTATAGTTTTGTGATATCTACGGATTTTGAAATTGTGCCCAAGTCTAGTTCATTAACATGTGGATACAGCAGCACAGAGATTAAGCTATTGATCAAGCAAACAATGTCCTCAAACAATGGTTCAGAAACATAGTTTGGAACTTGCAATGGGATCTGGGAGCCTGACATTCTAGAATATAAATAATATCTGGAACTTAAAATAATGCATCAGTAGCAGTAATTATGAAAGTGGTAGAATGGTACAAAGCCAAATAGGTTTTCTAATATTCTTCACAGAAGGATATATCCAGTTTGGCCTGCACATAATTCCAGAATCAATAATATGATTGATAGTTAACTGCCTCCTCATTTCACAGGCAACTGGGAATAGACAATAAATGATCATTTTGCTAGTAACATTTACTTCCCATGAATGAAATAAAATAAAAATCAAAGCCAGCAGTGGTCATGGAATCAGACCCTGTAACCTACTGACCCTGTCCCAAATATTTGCAATGATCTGACATTAATACCTTTTCATATTCTTCCCACATTCACTTCAACTCATCCCACATTCTACATCCCACATTCAGAGGGGCAATTTACAACAATTAATCTCCCACCTTACACATTTTTATAGTACGGAAGAAAATCTGGGGGGAAACCCACTCCATACAAAGAGTAAAAGGGAATGAAGAGTTGATATTGGACCACTGGAAAATGATGCTGGTGAGGTAGTAATGGGGGACAAGGAAATGACAGATGAACTTAATGGGTACTTTGCATCCATCTTCACTGTGGAAAACACTGGCAGTGTGCCAGAGGTCCATGAGTGTCAAAGAGCAGAAATGAGTGCCATTGCTATTACAAAGGGAAAAAGTGCTAGACAAACTCAGTGGTCCTAAGGTGGATATGCCAGCTGGGCCATATGAGCTACATCCCAGAGACCTGAGGGAGGTTGTTGAAGAGATAATGGATGCATTGGTCATGATCTTTCAAGGATCAAGAGAAATCTTGCCTGACAAATTTGTTAGGGTTCTTCAAGGAAGTAACAAGCAGGGTGGACAAAGGAGAGGCGGTGGATGTCACTTACTTGGATTTTCAGAAGGCATTTGATAAGGTGCCACACATGAGGCTGCTTAACAAGATAAAATCCTCTGGCATTACAGGAAAGATACTGGCATGGATAGAGGAATGACTGACAGGCAGGAGGCAGAGAGTGGGAATAAAGGGGGCCTTTTCTGGTTGGCTGCCAGTGACTAGTGGTGTTCCTCAGGGATCAGTTTTAGGACTGCTACTTTTCACATTGTTTGTCAGTGATGTAGATAATGGAATTGATGGCTTTGTGGGAAAGTTGAGGGATGATATGAAGATAGGTGGAGGGATGGGTAGTTGTGAGGAAGCAATGCGATTGCAGCAGGACTTGGGCAAATTGGAAGAATGGGCAAAAAAAGTGGCAGATGGAATACAGTGTTGGGAAATGTATGATAATGCATGTAGGTAAAAGGAACCAAAGTACGGACTATCATCTACATGGGGAGAAGGTTCAAACATCAGAGGTGCAGAGAGACTTGGGAGTCCTCATGCAAGCCTCCAGAAGGTTAATTTACAGGTTGAGTCTGTGGTAAAGAAGGCAAATGCAATGTTGGCATTTATTTCCAAGGAAATAGAATATAAAAGCAAGGAGATAATGCTAAGCCTTTTTTTTTTAAGACACTGGTCAGGATACATTTGGAGTATTGTCAACTGTTTTGGGCCCCATATCTTTAGAACAGAGATATGGAGGAGTTTTTTTAGCCAGAGATTAGTAAATCTGTGGAATGCTCTGCCACAGACTGTGGTAGAGGACAAGTCTGTGGGTATATTTAAGGTGGAAATTGATCGTTTCCTGGTCGGTCAGGGCATCGAAGGATATGGAGAAAAGGCAGGTGTATGGGGTTGAGTGGGATTCGGGATCAGCCATGATAGAGTGATGGCACAGGCTGAATGGGCTATTCTGTTCTGTCTTATGGTCATCACAGGGAGAACATTCAACTTCCACACAGATGGCACCTAGCTACTAGTATGTGAGACAGTGGCGCTACTAGCTGGGCTAGTATTGTTGTCCTGAACCTTGTAGACCACATTCCAGCTTGCCCGTTAGCCAATTCTGTATTTGTGCTCTTGGTCCCCTTTTTACCCCAAATATCAACTTTGCTATTGCATATATAGAATCCATTGTACAAAATACAAACTGAACTTCTCCATCCTTGCTATTATCCCACAAAATCTCTGTCTCTGTGTCTCTGCCTCTCTCGTTGGTGGGGGAGAGTTTGTTGCTGATTCTCAAGTCTGAGAATGCAGGGGTGGGACACAGTAGACTTTAATGCCATGAATCAGCGAGTTGATTCGTTTATATTTCCCCTCTCATGAGTGACTCCTCTCTGTCCCCTTGAGAGCCTGTGGTATGTTGAATTGTTGTAAAGGCATCCGTTAGTCTTGCGAAGTCTTCACTCTCCAGGGCGCAGGCTTGGGCAAGGTTGTATGAAAGACTAGCAGTTGCCCATGCTGCAAGTCTCCCCTCTCCACGACACCAATGTTGTCCAAGGGAAGCGCATTAGGACCCATACAACTTGGCACCAGTGTCGTCGCAGAGCAGTGTGTGATTAAGTGCCTTGCTCAAGGACACATCCCGTTGCCTCGGCTGGGGCTTGAACTCACGACCTTCAGGCCTTAATGCCTTAACCACTTGGCCACGTGAATTGTTGTACTGCAGATTATATCTTTCATGGAGGCTTTGCTATTGCTTGCTTAGGGGGTGCTGATGCTTTTTTGCTGAAGTAAGTGGGTGTGGATGGGGGAGGCTTGTTGCTTTGCTGCTGCTTGTGTGTGGAAGGGGGAGTAGGGGAGCTTTGGGTTCAAATGTTTTAACTGTCACTCACTCTTCCGCTTTTGTGGATATCTGTGAAGAACAAGAATTTCAGGTTGTATATTGTAAACATTCTCTGATATTAAATGGAACTGTTGAACAAAGAAGCAGGTTCTTGGGATGTTATTTTCCATATTTCTTCTGGCACATAGATGTTAGAAAAATGGAGGGCGATGTAGGAGAGAAGGGTTAGTTTGATTTTGGGGTAGATTAAAATGTCGGCATAACATTGTGGATCAAAGAACCTGTACTGTGCTGTGATGTTCCATGTCCTATCCATTAAAAGCTGCATTGTAATATGGAAGATTCTGTGCTTGGAAGTGGATGGCGGATTGGAATTGGGGAAAAGTGACACGGTTAGAGGGAAACCAGCTCCAGTCATTGATATGCGCTTCCCAAGTTGGCAAATGTCCTGAGAGAGACAAACTTAAATAAATTTACTTTGAACAATATCTCCTCCACAATCTGCTTCAGTACAGGTGCACCATGCACCCTTATCTAATTTAACAGCCTCACATGCAGCACCTTGTCAAAGGCATTCTAAAAGTCCAAGTAAACAAACACCCATTGATTTGCCTTTGTTTATCCTGCTTGTTACTTCCTCAAAGAATTCCAGCAGATCTCCCCTTACAGAAGCCATGCTTATTGGCTTATTTTATGTGCTTCCAAGTACCCTGAAACCTCATCCTTAATAACCGAAAAAACATTACTAAACACTGAAATCAGGCTAGCCAGTGCATAATTTCCTGTTTTTTTTTGCCACCCTCTCTTAAAGTGTGGAGTGACATTTGTGATTTTTCCAGTCCTCTGGAACCATTCCTGACCCTACAAATTTATTCAGCTGCAGTACTGTATTTGTCAGTGTGGAGCAGAGCGCGAGTTTGTGGGAGCAAAGGATGCTGGAATGGCAAGGGTGGTGTGCTGCAGGAGGGACGTGGGACAGGTGGCTGAGAAGCAGTGGCAGGTGTTAACACCAAAGACACGTTTTTCTTTTGTTTAAACAACTTTACCTTCAACAGCTCAGTTCAATCCTGAGGGCTGCTACCCCTTTATCCCACAATTCCCTCCCCCCCCCCCCCAATCTGGCATGCATGCGTATAACGTGGAAGTATGTATGCCCACTAAATCCAAATGAACAGAACTCAACAATCTCCCCCTCCTTTTTTATGTATATAATTTTTTAAAATGTAAAGACAATTCAAATATCCATTAGGACATGAGAATTAGTTCTAACCCCATGAAGAACCAGTTCTTAAGGTACCAAATGCCTTCACTAAGTGCCTTTAACAGCACAAGAGCTGGAGCTCCCTTGTTGTTCTTTGTGGTTGACCGCAGCATATGATGAATTTTCTGTGCTTGGACAAGTTCTTTGGTGCTGCTTATCTCTAGACGAAGCCTATTCCCTGTAACTGACTTGGTGATTTGATGGCATCAACCAAAGAGTAGTTGTCTATGACACAAGTTATTTGTAAAATGCTCTTCTTCGGATCACCATGGAAAAGCGCAGAATAGAGTGTGGCCAGATAAACAGCATTGTCAATACCTTCAGACATTGTAAGGGTTTCTCTTTTCAGCGTACTTTGTACAACTCTTTGGATCCTTTTTGATTGCCAATAGGGAGGTGAAAATCCTCCCTCTTCCACCATCAGTACAATAAAATGTCCCCTTGAGTCCGTCCATCAGGAAGATTTCCAAGTGAGGCCTCACTGAGCTCTTTTCCAAGCTGTTGAAACTTCAACCACTTTTTCAGATTGAATTCTGTGCACTATCTTGTTTGCTTCATGTAAAGTTTGTACTATGGCATTTTTTGTGCTGGATGCCAAGTTGCAGGCATCAAGCATGATGTCATGTCTGCTCTGCGTTGCCACCAATCAAATCTGACCTATCTTTGACCTAAGTTGCTTGGCTTCAGCTTCACTGAGGGGTGCATCCCATTGTGTGGCATGTGAGGGTACCATGTGGATTGTCTGAAGATTCTTGACGTAGCTTTCTTGGTGGAGTTGTACAGTAACGTTAAAAGCAAGGATGTCTATCCCTACATAAGCAGAATCTGTCATGTTTCTTGCGCCCAACCTGAAAGGCTGATTTTAGCTGAGGGATAACTGTTGTGACAAAGTTTTATGAGCCTCCCCATATGAAGTCATCTTTATGACATACAGTACTCCAATCACATCACATTGTGAATCTTGCCAGTAAAAAAAAAGCTGGATCCACTTGTGACCTCTTTTCACCTGTTTTCAACATTTCCTTGACCTTTTTATACCAGTAAAGTGATGCATCTGCTAGACCACACACACTTTTTGAGTTTCCACGGTGTTCCTTCACTTCTGGCTTCAGCTCGGGCGGGTGGGAGTGGGGGGGTTTTAATGTAAGTGTCACGTGATAGCTCCATCCCCTATAAGAATGCGGATTTTATGTCCATGCAATGGGTTTGCCAATGCTTTTGACATATCGCTGAGAGAAGTAGTTGGAGAGACTCTGATGCACATGTTAGTGAGTCTTTTTGGAATTCTTTTATGTTTAGTTTTTCAAAACCTCTAGCTACCAGACATGCTTTTGGTGTAATTTCTGTCTGGGTTTCTTTCAAAGTGCACACCCATCTTCTAGACTCTGTCTTTTGACAATGTCTCTGGCTTTCTCAACACTCCACTATTTCTCCAACTTCTGATTTCATCCTGTTTTGCAGATTCCAACAACACCTCTTTAGTTACTAGGGTATCTTCATCTTGACATTTCTCGGATGATCCAGCCTCATCTATACTTGATTCAGTATGAAGTCTGTCTACACATGACACGTAGACTGACGTGCCAACAACTGTGACTGGTTCTAGGTAATTCAAGTTGTACCAACTTTTGTTTCTCCTAGTGGCTTTGTCTGCTCATCCTAAGACTTCGGCTTTGTATGAGATACCAGTGCTTTGGTCTAAAAATCTCAGTTTGTCCTGTTTTAAGGCTAAAACTTCATGTTGTCTTTGTACTTGATAATTTCTGTACAAGCAAGTCTGAGTTCCCAACTGCACTCTCTTCCACACTGTCTGTGCCACTGTCGAGCAACTCTGTTGGGTCCTTAGCTGCACTCTCCTCATCTCCGTCTGTGCTATGTGACCGTGTGCCAGGTAAGTGCTTTTCATTTTTTGTATCGTTCTCTATGGAGTTCTGATGGTCTTCAGCTTGTGCTTTACGTAGTCTGGAACGATGCACTCTGATGTATGTACCTCCATGTCTCATGAATAACACAACTCCATTCTGACCAAAGACAACTCCAGGACCTTTCTGTTCTGTACAGTCTGCTCTTTTGTAATACACATTGTCCCCTGTATGATATTTGTCATCTATAAGAGGGACCTGTGCCCTCAGTGCTTTTCAAATTCTCTCTGAACACTCTACTTCAGTGAAAGCCTTCCTTGATACATGCAGTGTTGAAATATGTTTCCCAACCCATTCACTCCTTGTAGTGCCCGCTAGAGCAAGTGGTCTGTCAACCAGTACAGAGGGAAGGTTTGGATTCTGGCCAAACACCAGTTGACACAATAAGGGCCCAGTCCAGGGCTATGTTCCAATCACAGCTATTCCTTTTCTTTACCTTCAGCATTATTTCAGTAAGCATTTGTGTCGCTCTAGAAGTCCATTACTCCTAAGACTGTTGTACTTGTTTCAATGTTAAAGTTTTCTGCCATATCTCTGAATTCATCATTATTAAATTCACCACCATTATCATTGAATACTTTCCGAGGTGGGCCAAGCACACTTATCCAGAATGGATGAAGTTTTTTTTACCATCTCGGGTGAGTGTCTCTTTGTATTTACAATGCTACCAGCACTGAAACGTGTGAACTCATCAGTGAGATGGAAGTACTACACTCCTTGCTCTGGTTCATGTAGGTCTATGGCTCCTGTTTCATTGTATTCAGATGCTAGCGGCAGACCAACCGCAGCCTTGGGCTTTCCAAACTTTTGCGTGTCACACAGCTGTCAATTATCTGCTTTAGAATGGAAAAATAATCTGCATCTTTGTTTCCTGAACTCCTGAGCAGTTTCTGAAGTCTATCTGTTGAAGTGTGTCTAAACTGCTTGTGAAGTTTGAGCACCACTTTGCATTTCTCATCTATGGTCATGTTTTGTGTGACAGTTAGTACTTCATTCTCCCACTGGTTCTCAGTAATGTCTTTATCGAGAGTGTTCACATAGTAATGTCCAAGGCTGGTGAGCTCAAGAGACACTGGCTGTTGAAGCATCATTGCTTGGTCATTCTCTATATCTAGTACTGCTCCTTTTTTCTTTAGGGAAGATTTACTCAAGAGTAATGGAATGTTCACTGGTACCACCTCCATTTCAATGTAACATTTTATCTACCCTGTTTTTGCAGGAATTTTACCTCTTTTGGTGGAATGCACAAACTTTCCATCTCCAAATTTGAATGCATTGTTACTAAGTGTATCTGTGTTCACTGGTTTATGCACTTCATTCTGGTTTAGTTCACTTACATAGCTTTCAAGCTGTTTTTCTCCACACACTGTGTGTATGCATTCTGTATCAATAACAGCAGATACTAGAGATCCTACCATCAAAACCTCTGCCTCAGATATCTCTGCATTAGTAAGTGATTCCTTCACAAACAATGTGATATGACACTCTTCTACTTCTTCGGATTTGTTATGTTCTTCAGTTGGCTTAACTTGTTCATTTCTGTGTGGACAGTTTCTTGCCCAGTAGTAAATATTTTGATATGCTGCACATTTCTAATGGTACCATTGTCTGGTCAGTCTGGGAACTACGCTTGCTATACTTCTGTTTCTGCTCAGTGGAATATGCCATTTCCTGAATCAAACTAATTCTGACTGTTGTCTTAGCAGCCTTTTCTCCAAAAATTCTCTTGAGTGCTAATTTCATAGATCGAAAAGTAAGTTTTCTGCATGCAATTAACAGTAGCTGTCTGTCTTTCATGTCTAAACACGCAATATGCAACAATTTAAAAGCCACAGCATCAGGAGGTTCCATTTGTATTTATGCATGCGAGTGTACTTTTGTTCAAAATCAATAAGATAATCAGCCATATTTTTAGAATTGTCTCTGTAAATATTGTCAAAGTCTGAGTATGCTTCATAAATCCAATCCTTTTCTTCCTTCAGAAAACAGTCAATTGTATTTATTAGTGTATTCATTCAATCAACTTTGTTCAGGTCTTCCACTGAAATTCCTATCTGGGTCTCTCCTGCTGTTCCCAAAAAGCAACAGCCAAGGCTTGCTGCTTCTCCAGTTCTGTAACATGAATCCATATTCCAATTTCATTTCTCCAGCTTTCGTAAGGCTTGCTGTCATCAAATGCTGGCAGGATCCTATAATTGGAAATCATCCTCTACTACCACTGTTAACACCCAAACAACAAGGACACGTTTTTCTTTTGTTTAAGCAACTTTCACCAGGTTCAGGAACAGTTATCACCCCTCAGCCATCAGACTCTTAAACCAGAGAGGATAACTTCACTCCGTCATTCATCCCATCATTGAGCTGTTACCACAATCTTTGGACTCTTCATTTCATGTTCTCTATTTATTGTTTATTTATTTATTATTATTATTTCTTTTTGAATTTGCACAATTTGTTGTCTTTTGTACATTAGCTGTTTGTCCTCTTGGGTATGGTCTTTCAATGATTCTATTGTGTTTCTTATACTTGCGGAGTATGCCTGCAAGAAAATGAATCTTAGGGTTTTATATGGTGACATATATTTACTTTGATAATAAGTTGACTTTGAACTTTGAACCTTGAACCTTCTGTGTGGAGAAAAGTTGCTCCTCAAGTTCCCTTCAAATTGTGCCCATCTTACTCTGAACTCGTGCCCTGTAGTTTCAGATTCCCCTTACTCAGGGAAAGTGACCGGCACCTCATCATTCTATAATTTATAAAGCTTGTATAATGTCATCTCCTCAGCCTCCTAAACTCCAGGGGAAACAGTCCATAATACAAAATTATGCCATTTCACCCATCGTTTGCTCCACCATTCAATCATGGCTGATCCTTTTTTCCTCTCCTCAGACCCGCTCCCCAGCCTTCTCCCCGTAACCTTTGATGCCATGTCTAATCAAGAACCTATCAAGCTCTGTCTTAAATACACCCAACAAGTTGGCCTCCACAGCCGTCCGTGGCCACAAATTCACCACGCGCTGGCTAAAGAAATTTCTTCGTATCTCTGTTTTAAATGAATGCCCTTCTATCCTGAAGCTGTGCCCTCTTGTCCTAGACACCCCATGAGGGGAAACATCCTTTCCTCATCTACCTTGTCTAGGCCTTTCAACATTCAAAAGTTTCATTGAGATACCGTCTCATCCTTCTTAATTCCCGTGAGTACAGACCCAGAGCTATCAAATGTTCCTCGTATGATAACCCCTTCATTCCCGGAATCATCCTTGTGAACCTCCTCTGAATCCTCTCCAATATCAGCACATCTTTTCTTAGATGAGCTGAAACTGTTCGCAATACTCAAGGTGAGGCCTCACCAGGACCTTGTAAAACCTCAGCATCAAATGCTTGCTCTTGTATTCTAGACCTCTTGAAATGATTTTATTTTTCTCACCAACTGAATCTACCTGCAAGTTCAGTCCCAACCTATCCACTCCCAGCAACATTTTAACACTCTTTATAGTTTAATCACATCCTGCCTGTAGCTGGAACGCCAGAACTGTACACAGTAATCCAACTGCAGTCTTGCCAGCATCTGAACAGCTGCAGAATTGTATTCCATTCACTGGCTGATGAGGGCAAGTATGGCATGCCTTCTTCACCACCCTGTCTTCCTATACGGTCTCTTTCAAAATTATGTAGTTTCCATGAGATTGAGGAAGTTTTTCATTGAAGAAATGCTTCAACCCTTATGAAATTTCTTCTGGAAAGTTGGGTTTGGGCACATCACTACTGTCAGTTCAGCCCATTTCAGAGCATTGTGAAATAAATTTTCTAAGCCCATTGTATTATACTGGCTGTGCCTCAGAATCAGCTGTTAAACATGTCTGTTGCTTATGGAAAGAGGCAGAATGTTAATATTTAAAGTGGAAGACCCTTCTTAAGTTCTTAAAATAAAACGAGGTGAAATAGCACAATCTCCGAATGTAATTTGCCAATATTATTTGGCGGCAGATGTGATGCTGGAGGACGGGGTAACTCCTCATGTGCAACACACTTTCAGTGTATGCAGTAAATTTCTATGATTCAGTGATTTATTTTCTGTAATTTTTTTCTGTATACTCACTAAAGACTATAACACAGAATCCAGAATTAGTCAGATTAAATGAATAAGACCAAACCTGGATAAGATTAAACAATTTTTATGTCTACTTTTCATTTCAATCCTTCTAGAAATGAGTTATGCAGATTTTTAATTACTTGTGTCTTGTGAATCTCGACTCTTTAATGTTTCAGTTCTTTCATTTAGGCACATTTTATAAGAAGTTTGTGGCCTTTTTATTCCTCCTATCAAAAATGTTGAAAATTATGCACATTCTTTTTGTTTAAAGGAACCTTCCTGTAATTTTTCACAGTCCTTTTCTGAATGAACTAAATCATATTATAAATTTTGAACATTAAAATAAATGGTGGACAACACTAATCCTAGCACTGATCTTTGTGGAACCCCATTTCCACTTTTTTCTGTTTGTGACACCAATTATTTCCCAGTCTGCTCACCACCGTTCACTTATCCCTTGACATTGTAGATCCCTATTATTATTATTATTATTCTGTAGTACTTTGAGTTCTAGAAATATTGTAGATTTTTACCTTTTTGGTATACTTATATCTTCAGTTTGCATATGAAAATCCATTACATTTCCTTTTGCCTTACTGAAATTAATTAGTTATCTGGTCCCTAGCTTGCTTCTCTTTTTCTGTTTGAATGAAGGAACTGTATTGGACCAGTAATGAATGTGTGGGTTGCAGTGTTTCATATAGTTCATGATTACTAACGCATGATTTTGGATAAAGAATTAAAATAAACTCCCCGAGACTGACTTTATAAAAACATAATTGATACATATCATAACTAACAGCTTTATACTGTCCTTTCCACAGGAAGTATTCAGCATTTAAAAGGGAAGGTTCCTTCCATTATGTATACCAGACTCATTTCGGAAATTACTCCTTCATCTGTGTCGATGCCACTCCAAGCCCTGGCCCCAAAAGACCATTCAATTTCTTTGGGTTGTTGAATCAGGTGAGAAACATGTGGATATACAGTATATGGGTGAAATTGGGTCAGGGCAAAGTGGGGAGTTTTATGTTGGAAAGCAAGCACTTCCACTGAAAGATCAGGAGGCAAATTTCCTAAAGAGTGCTCAGACACCCAGAAAAGTGCTCAACTTTGTTCTGCCGAGAGTTGGGTTTGGGTATTTGGGTATTTGATCCTCTACAATATTCCATGTGGGAATTAAAACTGGAGGTGGCAGTTTTTTTTTTTTTTACGAGGTCAAGTTGCGAGCTGGATATCAACCCGGCACAGATGGAGAGTGCGCTCGGGAGCAATCTGTCACTGGATCGAACTCAGGAACCTCCGGTCTTGAGCCTGGTGCTGATCTCACTGCGCCACCAGCTGACCAAAAGTTAAACCAAAATGCAACTGTATAACTCCTGAGTAGGACTGTAGGAACCTCTGATTTTGAAACTTGACTTCAAATTCTCAGACAACTTCACTGGAAGCTGTGTTGTACCTCTCATTCTTTAGAGTATCAGTCGGCGATAACTGACCCAGTGTACCCAAGTAAGATGGTAATGATCCAGGAAGATATATGGAAGTGCATTTGTTCTTTCAGCTGGCCTTCGAAGTTCTTTAAAATATAGTAGCAAAAGCAGGCCATTCGGCCCATCGAGTCAGCTCCGCTGTTCAATCATGGCTGATCCAGTTCTTCCAGTCATCCCAACTCACCTGCCTTCTCCCCATACCCTTTGATATCCTGGCTAATCAAGAACCTATCTATCTCTGCCTTAAATGCACCCAATGACTTTACCTCCACAGCCGCTCGTGGCAACAAATTCCACAGATTTACCACCCTCTCACTAAAGTAATTTCTCTGCATCTTTGTAACTACTTTCATATCCAATGACTACTCTTCATCAATATCTTTAACTCACCACCATTCCTTAATATTTCTGGGTACAAACTGCTGCGTTTCAGCAGTTCAGAGATCCGGAACATATCTGTCATTGTAAACCTTACATTACATCGCAGGCACAGGCACTCCTATTGAGCCTGGCCTGGAGTTTCCCAGTTTGATGTGGTAGGCCTGCTTACCTCACGTGTTGATCCATCCCTTGGTATATTTACAGCAGTTGACAATAATATTCTACTAATGATGAAAATAGCCTGTTTATTATGAGGAAGGAATAAATAGAACAACATGCATTGAATGCAGTAAAAAAAAATTTTAATTTAGTATCGTCCACAGTTTTAAACATCCCAAAGTGCTTCACAGCCAGTGAAGCATTGTGAAGTGTAGTTCCCTGTTGTAACATGGGAAAGTGTGAAATTTGACACAGCAAGCTCTCAAAATCATTAATATTGCAAAGATGAACTTGTCTGTTTAAGTGAGATTGATTAAACTGAAATGTGCTATGTTCAAGTCCCAAATGACTTAAGGATATAATTGAGACTGCCAATTCTTTTGCAGTGTTTTACCATTGAAGGAATTAAGGAAAAAACCCTCATTCCTCCCAGCCAAATGTGCATGCTTGAAGGGTGGGAATCAAACAGAAGCAAAGAGTTTATTTAGTTGGAATCAACATTTATTCTTTGGATACCGGAAACACAATGATCTTATTGTTTTTTCTTGAACTTTGCTGTGCAAGTATTGGCTCATGCATTTCTCGGTATTTTATCAGTGACTGTACAGCTGCAATCATACACCAGATGCAGTCCTTTTGGGCAATTGTCAGCTACAAGTGTATGTTCCTCCTCTTTGCTGTGTGGGCACCAGCTTGCAAGCTGAAGCACATATCACTGCAGTGCAGGGATAAACGAAGCTTCTGAGCTTTACTCAGTCAGCTGTGTCTTGCAAATTCCTGTTTAGGGATATAGTCTGCTCTAAAAGGTTAGGATGAGAAGTCATGTAGCTGGAAAGTGTATCTGATTAGGAGCTTAGCAAATTATAATGTTAGAAGTATATGTTCTTCACAGAACAAGATGGCTGAATTATCAAAGCTAGCTTCTGAAGCAGTCCACAGTAATCAAACCATTTGGTTTAGCCATTATACTACTTCCACAATCATCTCGGCATCTCCTGGAATACGGCGAATCATGAGGTAAGGACTTACTGTTTCTTTTTAAATTTCACTTGATTGGTTTTGGAATACTGAGAAGATTTACTTTTGAATCACTGTCACCATTCAATAGATCATTGTTGATCTGTACCTGTCTGAGTTCCATAATCCTTAATATCAGACCTAATGTAAATCAATCAAACATAATGCTGACATTTTTTACTTTTAACAACAATTGTGTTTTGTTTAAAGGTTTCTCCATGAAGTCACATGCTTTGTTTTAATGTTGGTTTGATGCCCTCCTGTTCTAGATTTACTTCACAGGAGAAATAGTTTCTTATCATCTGCAATGTTAGCTCCTTTGATTATCATCTCAATTACATTATTCCCCAATCTTTTGTACTCCAGGGAATAGAAGCTAGTTCTTACATTTTGTCTTACATTTTAAGTGGAAAGTGTTTTACATTTTAACTGGGAATGTAACAGCTATGTTGGCATTTTCAGAGAGAAAATCTAAATTTGCATTCAATAGGAGGGCAGGATTTCGACAGAGTCATCATTCAAATGGTTTAAAGTGCTATATATCTGGTTTGCTTTGCAGTGATTTCTATTAACTATAATTAAATGCAGGCCACGACACAGGAATACATCCAACAACAGGCTAACAAACACTGAATGGACCCACACAGTGTCACTTTTGTGCAGGAGAAACAGGCATTTCCTACCACACCCCACACCCACCTGAATAAATAGATGTTCTTCATCCTGGTAGTTCTTAGTGTGGATGTGTTTAACTGACATTTTGGCATAATGTAGAGTTGACAGTTTGGGTACTGATAAATATAAATGCTTGTGTAGTACAAGTTCAGAATTAAACATTCTTCTTCTTCCCTCATTCTAATGATTGTTGCAGTAAAGATCAATAACTTCTGAGGCCTAGAGAGTACTGGCAAAAAAAGGAAGAAGCAAAATCATATGGCATTAAGAGACAATTTGGCCCATTGTACCTGTTCAGATCTTTGAAAGAAATGTCCACTTAGTTTCACTTTATTGGTTGTATTGTAGCTCTGTGATAACACCATAAAGAGGAAGAAAGATTTAGGAAGAGGATGATTAAGGTTTAGGAAGCAAGAATCAGACAGAGCTTTAGAAAATTACAAGGTAGCCATGAAGGAGCTGAAGAATGGACTTAGGAGAGCTTGAAGGAGCCATAAGAAGACTTTGGCAAGTAGGATTAAGGAAAATGCCAAAGTGAAGAACAGGAAAATGACTAGAGTGATAGTAGGAATGATCATGGATAGAAGAGGAAATGTTGGCCTGGAGTCGGAGAAGCTAGGAGACATCCTGAATGAAGACTTTGCTTTTGTATTTACCAGTGAGAGGACGTAAACATTTGTAAAGTGGGCTGATGTTGTGGAACATGTCAATGTTAAGAAAGTGGATGTGCTGGAACTTTTGAAAAACACTAGAATAGATAAGTTCCTGTGGCCGGAAGGGATATACCCCAGATTACTGCTTGGAGTGATGGAAGAGATCACTGCACAATTGGTGATGCTCTTTATGTTCTCACTGGCCACAGTAATGGTATCAGATTATTAGGGGAAGGTAAATGTTATTCCTTTGTTCAAAAAAGGGAGTAAGGATAACCCTGGGAATTATAGACCAGTGAGAGGGGAAACTCTGAGAGAATTCTTATAGACAGGATTTATGAGGAGCATGTCTGATTATGAATAGGCTGTGAGGGACAGGTCATGCGTTATGAGCCTGATTGAATTTTTTGAAAATATAACAAAACAGATTGAAGGTAGAGCAGTAAATGTGTGTATGGATTTTAAATGGCATTCAACCAGGTTCCTCATGGTAGGCTCATTCAGAAAGTCAGGAGTCGTTGGGTCCAGGGAAATTTGGCCTTGTGGCAGAGGGTGGTAAAGATGCAGTGTATTCTTCTTGGAAGTCGGTGACCGGTGGGTTTCTACAGGGATCTGTTCTGAGACCACTGACCTTTGTGAATTTTATAAATGACTTGGATGAAGAAGTGGAAGGGTGGGTTAATAAATTTGCAGTTGACACAAAGGTTGGTGGTGTGGGTAGTGTAAAAGGTTGTTGTAGGTTGCAACAGGACATTGACAGGTGCAGAACTGGACTGAGAAGTGGCAGATGAAGTTCAAGCCGAAGAAGTTTGAAGTGATTCACTTTGGAAGGTCAATACTGAAGGCAGAATAAAGGCTTAATTGCATGATTTTAGCAGTGTGGAGGAGCAGAGGAATCTTGGAGTCTACATCCATAGATCTCTCAAAGTTATGGGAAAGTTGATAAGGTGTGTTGGCCTTCATTAGTCAGGGGACTGAGTTCAAGAGCCATGAGATAATGTGGTTCCATAAAGCCCTAGTTAGACCATACTTGGGCTAGTCAGTTCTGGTCAGATTAGGAAGGGTGTAGAAACTTCAGAGAGGGTGTAGAAGAAACCTATCAGGATGCTGCTTGGATTAGAGAGCATGTTTTACGAGGATGGGTTGAGTGAGCTAGGGCTTTTTTCTTTGGAGTGAAGGAGAATGAGAGTTAACTTGACTGGAATGTACAAAATGGTAAGTATAACTGGAGTGGATAGCCAGAGACTTTTTCAAAGAGTGGAAATGGCTAGTACTAGGGGGCACAATTTTGAGGTGGTTGGAGGAAAGTATAGGGGAGATATTAGTTTCTCTTTACACAGAGTGGTGAGTGTTTGGAATGCTCTGCCAGGGATGATGGTAGAGGCCGATACGTTCAGGGCATTTAAGAAACACTTGGAAGAAAGAAAAATGGAGAACTAAGTGGAAAGAAGGAGTTGGATTGATCTTAAAGTAAATTAAAAGATTGGCACATCATGGGCCGAATGGCCTGCACTGTGCTATAGTTTTATAATTGGCAGGAAGTTGTGAATTCAGATATTGCCAGCATTCAAGGCCAATCAAATCAAACATTAGGTCATAGAATTATCCAGCACAGAAACAAACCCTCGTGCCCAACTGGTCAGTTAAACTTTTCCTATTCATATACCAGCCCAAATGTCTTTTTAACTGTCATAATTGTACTCTACCACTTCCTCTGTCAGCTCCTTGCATACATACACCACCTTCTGCGTGAGAAGATTACTCCTCAGTTATCTTGTGCCCTCTAGCTTTGAACTCCCCTGCCTTGAGGAAAGGACTGTGGCTATTCACCTTGTCTATGCCCATCATGATTTTGTAACAACCACTACATGAGGTCATCCTTCAGCATCCTATGCTTCAGGGACACTGGTCCTAGCCTACTCGGTCTCACTTTATAATGTAAACCCTCTTGTCCCAGTAATATCCTCATAAATCAGTTTTGTACCTTTGAAGTTTGATGATATCATTCCTATTACAAGATGACAAGAACTGTACATAGTTCTCCAGATGTGGCTTACCAATACCTTGCATAGCTGTAACATGAAATCCTAACTCCTGTATTCAATAGTCTAACCAACGAAGGAAAGCTGTTAAATGCCTTCACCAACCTGTCCAACTGTGCGGCCACTATCTTCATACCTGCGCACCTCTGCTGCGCAGCACTCTCCAGGGCCCTACCATTTATCTGCTTTGTCATATCACAATGTAATACCTCACATTTATCTGAATCAAGCTTCATCTGCCATTCTTCAGCCAGTTGATCTTGTAAATTAGAAAGTTATTTTAATCTGGTAGAGCTAATGCAGAATGACACATTAAAGTGACCACATGCATTAAGCAATTCCAGAAGGGAGGGACAGCTTCTCAATGTTTCTTTTAGCAAGTCAAACACAGATTAATCCTCCACTTGTGAAAACAATATACAGGTTTCCCCCGCCTTCCGAAGGTAGAGCGTTCCTATGATACGGTTCGTAAGCTGGAATGTCGTAAAGTGAAGAAGCAATTACCATTTATTTATATGGGAAAATTTTGTGAATGTTCGCAGACCCAAAAAAAACCTACCAAATCATGCCAAATAACATATAACACCTAAAATAACAGTAACATATAGTAAAAGCAGGAATGATATGATACATACACAGCCTATATAAAGTAGAAATACTTTTCTACAATCATTGCTGCACTGTCCACCGTAGTGAAAATCTCACGCAGGCGCTCTCAGCAGAAACACGGCGCAAGCGCTCTCCAGTAACCTTTAAGCTATGAAGTTGCCAAATCATACCAAGTAACACATAAAAATACCCAGCCTATATATAGTAGAAATAATGTATGTACAGTATAGTATCACTTACCGGAATTGGGAAGACAGCGCCGAGCACACTGATGATGGTGTGTTAGGCTGAGTCGTCGGAGGTTGGGGTGGTGCAGTGGTCCCCAACCTCCAGGCCACCAACCGATACCGATCCACGAAGAATGCAGTAGTGCAGCGGAAGCCGGGATGCACCCAGCGCATCTTTAAGGAAAAAAGCCGAAATAAACAAGCTAATTAATTACGTGCCACCCAGCACATAAATGTCGGGCCAGATCAGAACCAACGCAATCGGCAATCGCCTCTGATCTGGGCCGACATTTACGTGCCAGGCAGCATGTAATTAATTAGCTTGTTTATTTTGGCTTTTTTCCTTAAAGATGTGCTAGGTGCGTCCCGGCTACCGCTGCATTCTCCGCGGCCTGGGGGTTGGGGTGGTGGGACACTGGGGTGTCATCTCATCGTCGTCTGTTTCCATCAGGGCAGGTAGGTCATTGTCTTCTATGTCTGCCTGCTTTGATGTCGATGGTGGAGGTTCGTCGTCTGCTGTGGCTGATGAGGAAGGCTTGAAAAACGACAGTATGCTTGACTGCTTAGCCTTGTGCATTTTTCTGTCATACAGTTCTTTGTAAGCACTCAAACCATCCTGCAAATATCCCCTAAACCTATGTACCCTTTCAAAATTAAAGTCGTACTTTTCTGCAATCATTGCAGCGAAAATCTCACGCAGTTGCTTCACGTTCAGTTCCTGGACGACTTCACTTTCGGTCCGTTTGCTACTGCATTCGGTTTCGATTGTTATCCTTTCCCCTTCCAATTGCATCGGCTCTTCATCTATCAGTTCTTGGTCATGGGATGCTAGAACCTCTTCAACATAATCTTCATCAACTTCCACAAGTCAAACTCACTTTGTCCTTACTTCGTTCACCACAATCAAAATGCTTAATTATGTCTAGTTTTATGCTAAGTGTAACACCCTTACGAGCTCTTTCAGGCTTTTCCGATACCTTAGAACTCACCTTGCAAACGGATGCTCAAGGTAAATCGACTTAAAGCACAGATGCTCAGAGGCACGTGTTTAAGCAATGCTGGCTAGAATGCAGTTCCGTGGGAGGAGCTTGGCTACTTAGGGCATGCGTTGCCTTTTTTCGTAACAGTGAAAACATCTTCTGTTAGTGAAAACTGGTAGCTAATGTAGGTCTTTCGTAACAGCGAGGTGTCGTAAAGTGAACGCTCGAAAAGCGGGGGACACCTGTACTGTAAATACAGTGGGCTAATATCCTAGTGGAACACACCAGTGGAACAAATTTGATGCCGTTGGTGTTTCTTTAAATATTTCTCATTCCCACTACTTTGGACATGTGAAAGTATTTGTGAAATGTGGCTGGTTAGGGTTGAACAGAGAAGGCTGCCACTTTCAATTGTCAGTGCAGTATTTGAATGCCCGAGGGGAGAATGGAAGGAGTGCTAATGAAATTATTTGGCTGACTAAATGCCATTTTTTACATACTTCATGTAAGGAGAGTGAATACAACATTTACACCTGTTTCTCTGTAGGTGTGAACAATATATTGACATTGATGGCTGCCTCACTGGGGTAGATATTAACAAGTATTTAACTAGCAGGTTTGATAGAAGGAAAGTATTACTTTTGGTGGCTGATTTTTGTGTGTTGTATCGGACTTGATGTGGAACATCACTTTGGCCTAACTGTGAACTAGACTTGAAAAGATGCTGAAAGCCATGTCATTTGCCAGAATCAAGTTAATACTCAAGTATCCTCCTGGTCGCATAGGAATGCACCTGATTTAAAACGGGCATCAATCACCAGAGACATATATGAGTTATCATTGTTCAGGCTACAGATTTAAAGTGCTGTGGTTCCAATTGCATGTCTGGGTCACCGACACTTTGCAGGAAGGGCAGGTTTAGTGGGAGGTAGGATCTGGTGGACTCAGGAGTTGTACTGTTCAGCATAATCTGTAAAGCTGAGTTGTTCGTCTTCCTCAGATAGGGCTGATTCTGACCATCTTTCCAAATGGATAAAATAGAGCACAAGACAGTAATGAAACCAGCATGTACTTTGGCCACTTTAATGATTACAATAGCCCCTGGACGTTGTCAATTCTGAAGGGTTATTCTGACACTAGACTGATGTTTAGCAACTGCTTATTTATTTTTGCAAGTAGAAATTCCTGCTGCATTTGACCCTTCCTCACTCCAGCCCCTGGATATCTCTGATAACACCTCTTCGATCTGGGCATCATTTCTTTAACTCCACCTCACTGCAACCTTTGTAATCTCTGACTTGCCACTCCAGTTTCCCCTACCTCCACACTCCCTTCCAAATCGGCTCCATTTGCCTTTGGTGCCCAACCACTGAAACCCCCAGTTTTACTGGTTCCCACTCCTTCTCTCTCCCCCCCCCCAAAAAAAACTGGATGACCCCAGAGCAGTGTGGGCAAAATATTCTATGTACTGAGGCAATTCTGCCTGCATACAACCCAAGGAGTAGGGGTTGTTGGTAGAAGTAGAAGGTGACTGGGGACTGGGTCAGGACAAATGGCTGAAGGGGCAGTGTGTCCAGGTTGAGAATAATAGGTAAACCCTTTCCTATTATCATTCAGGATGGGATCAAGGAAGGCTCTCGTAGATCAGCATTGCTGTGATCAAATGTGGTCACCCTGCTCAGGATGCAGAAAACCTGACCTCCACCATGTGAAAAATTGGTGAGCTCCAAGCCCAGCAGCTCTCACTACAGAGTAAAAATAAAAATCATCACTGAACTTTATATAGATAGCATATGACAGATCACAATGGAGTTCCTCAGTGCAATAAAGGTCCGGAATTTGAAAACCTGACAAAGTGCCACACATGAGGCTGCGTAACAATCTACGAGCCCATGATATTGCAGGAAGGATTCTAGCATGGATAAAGCAGGAGCCAAAGAGTGGGAATAAAGGGAGCCTTTTCTGACTGGCTGCTGGTGACTAGTGATGTTCCACAGGGGTCTGTGTTGAGACCAGTTCTTTTTTTAATTGCATGTCAATGACTTGGATGGTGGAATTGATGGCTTTGTTGCAAAGTTTTCAGACAATATGAAGTTAGGTGGCGGGGCTGGTAGTTTTGAGGAAGTAGAGAGGCTACAGAAGGACTTAAACAGATGAGGAGAATGGGCCTGAGTCGATGTAGTAGTAGGCAAAGAAATGTCAGATGGAACATAGTGTTGGGAAGTGTATGGTCATGCACTTTGGTAGAAGAAACGAAAGGGTTGGCCATTTTCTAAATGGAGAGAAAATTCAAAAAACAGAGATGCAAAGGGATTTAGCAAGTCCTAGTGCAGGATTCCTTAAAGGTTAATTTGCAGGTTGAGTCTGTGGTGAGGAAGGCAAATGCAATGCTGTCATTCTTTTCAAGAGGACTAGAATATAAAAGCAAGGATGTAATGTTGACGCTTTATAAAGCACTGGTGAGGCCTCACTTGGAGTTCTGTGAGCACTTTGGGCCCCTTCTGAAACTGGAGAGGGTTCAAAGGAGGTTCACAAAAATGATTCCAGGATTGAATAGCTTGTCATACGAAGAGCGTTTGATGGTTCTGGGCCTGTGTGCACTAGAATTCAGAAGAATGAGGGGTGACCTAATTGAAACCTATCGAATGGCAGAGGTCTTAATAGAGTGGAAGTGGAGAGGATGTTTCCTCTGGTACAGAGTTTTAAGACCAGGGGAGGCAGCCTCAGAATAGAGAGGTGTCCATTTAGAATGGAGATTAGGAGGAGTTTCTTGAGCCAGAGAGTGGTGGACCTGAGGAATTCTTTGCCTTAAATATACATAAAAACTTGGCCCCCACGGCTGCCTGTGGCAGAGGTCAGTAGATTCAGTGCATGAAGGGATACGGGGCAAACTCAGGAGATTGGGGCTGAGAGGAAAATTGGATCAGCCATGATGAAATGGTGAAGCAGATTCGATGGACCAAATGACCTCCTGCTCCTATGGTCTTGTGATTTAAAATGTGGCCGGATCTATTTCATGCATTCTACGCCACTGATGAGGCTGTCAAGACATCAGCTCATCTCGGGTAATCTGATTAGTCTCATTTCATCTTTGTTTCCCTGTACCAGTGTAATGTATTGTCTCAGCCATTCCTATCAACTTACACTAAGGGGTAGTTTATAGTCAGTTAACCTTCGAGCACGTTGTTAGGATATCGGAGGAAACGTTGGCGAAAGCAGGCGTGTGTGGGGGGAGGGGAGGTTTGCAGTACACGTAATCATTCTGCAAACAGCCCTCAAGATTGAACCCGGTTCCCATTTCCTGGAGCTTTGAGGCAATAGCATTTCTTGCTGCGTCACTATACCACTCGCATACCTGCCCTTGAGTGGTACAGTGACGCAGTTTCTAACACTCTTCAAAGTTTTGATAATATGTATAATGACGTAAGTAAGTTAAATATGGAATGAGAGAAAGTATTCATGTCCAAACTGGTCCTTTCAAGCTTCAATGCTCTCCTAGGGTATTTAAATGTTGTATCAACAGTTTAAAATAATTACCTTCATTGTTCAACTCTGAACCGATCGCATTCCACAAATACATTTATTTGTATGGACAAATTGTGCAGAATGAGAAACCTTGCATTACATTGGGTATTTCATCATGTGCTTGCGTTTGATTTAAATTAAAGGCATCTGTTAGTCTTGCGAGACCATGGATCTGCGCCTGGAAAGTCTTCACTCTCCAGGCCTCAGGCCTGGGCAAGGTTGTATGGAAGACTAGCAGTTGCCCATGCTGCAAGTCTCCCCTCTCCACGCCACCGATGTTGTTCAAGGGAAGGGCATTAGGACCCATACAGCTTGGCACCAGTGTCGTCGCAGAGCAATGTGTGGTTAAGTGCCTTGCTCAAGGACACAACACGCTGCCTCGGCTGGGGCTCGAACTCACGACCTTCAGGTCGCTAGTCCAATGCCTTAACCACTTGGCCACGTGCGCACATATATACCTATGATGGGTAGCAAAGTACAACTCCAATGTCACATTTGATTACAATAGCTAAATTTAGAGTGGAAAAACAGGCCACCTGGATTGATTGATCTGCACTGGTTAATATTCCCCACAAGCCTCAGCACTACCAACTTCAGATAAATCTCTGTGCATACCATTGCAAGCTAAATTTTGCTGTTTAAACCTATTTATCCATGCGTTGCTAAATTTTAAAACCTAGGTCAACCCCTCAGCATCCACACTGTGTCTTCAGTTTCTCTTTTAACCAGTGAAATCTGCAAAGATTTAGAAGAAGCAATTTTAAAAACTAGTCATTTTGTTTTAAAATTCTGGAGATTTTGGAAAGGTACCTGTAGATTAGAGGGCAGTGAATGTGGCCTCATTATTTAAGCAAGAGAGAGGGAGAGTAGTAGTCAAGAAAATGCAGGACTATGTAATAAAGGGTAACTTAGAAAAAAATAATGGGAGTCTGTAAAATTAACGTGTATTTATGAAAAGGAACTTGTCGTCTATTGTACCAATCACATAGATTTGTTAACCTATTAGAGTGCGACACTGATGATGTGCCTAGTGGAATATATACAAAGGGACCTGTGGGTGAGCTTGCTGTATTTAGATCTTCCAAAGACTTCCTGTAAGGTCTGGTTAACAAAGTTCAAACGTGTGGAACTCGGGGTAAATGTACTGACATGGATTAAAAATGAGTTAAGAGACAGAAAGATCGACAGTCTGTGACTGGTGAGGAAAAGCAGAGATTAGTTTTTGGCTATTCACAGTATATTTCAGCAGTTTGGTTAAAGAGATTAAGTGTCACATTTCCAAGTTTCCTGAAGAATTAAAACTAAGTGGGATTGTAAATAGGGAGGAGGATATAAATAAATCTTAAGGGACTACAGATTGAGTGAGTAAGGATTTGGTTGATGGAATACATTTTGGAAAAATGTGAAGCCATCCACTTTGGTTTCTCAGACTAAAAAACAGGATCTTTTAAATAGCAGTGATTGGATAATGTTGATGTTCAAAGGAAATCTGGGTGTGCTTGTACACACATCACAGAAAGCCAACATGGAGGTGCTGTAAGCAATTACCAAAGCAAACGGTATGTTTGTCTTACTTGGAAGATTTGAGCATAAATATGTTCGTGCAAAAATCTTTAAGATAGTCCTGGATTGAGTATGACTTGCTCCTTCTCCAATTCTTTGGGTGATGAGGTGGCTGAAGAGACCACAGACACTATCCAAGTGGAGAAGGTAGTGGCCAATGGGCATGTGTGTAGATTGTGAAGTGGTCCATTCCTCTGCTGTTTATGTTGGGATTCTTTGTGCTCTCCAGGTTCTCAGTCATCCTGAATGCTTTTTTGAGTGTTTATGGGCCAGGGGTTCCGTAAGAGAATTCCCTGGAGTTGAGTTGGTGCATTTTGTTTTGAAGTCACATCCTTGAATCTTTTTCTCTGCATGGTAATTTTTTCCTTTTACTGAGTGCTTTAGGAGTTTGGTGTTAGGCATGCAAATGATCTGGCTTGCCCAGTGCAGTGTAATTACGGATATTAGCCTGAGGATAATGCTGACAGTGTTTGCATATTCTGTAGAAGATTTTGCACAGACAAAATCGGGGGTAGTAGGTCAAGTCTCTGGAGACCAGGGATCACTGTGACCCTGTAGATACCAAGTTCCAAGCCGGAATTGAGGTCTTAACCTCCAGACACTTCCTTCAAGACACCAAAAGCTGTGTTGGTTCATTCAAGGTAGTTGTAAATTTCATTATTGTTTGGTTTAGTTGAAAAGTGATTTCCCAGATGAAGGAAGTAGTCCGCATTTACTGGGCTGCTCCATACAGAATCCACTCTGAAGGGGGATAGCTGAAGAGGAGCTTAGCTGATCTTACATGGTGCAGACAATTACGCAGGACCTTGGTGAGCCTACAACCTGTAGTATTCTGCAGAATTTTGGTCTCTTACTTAAATAAAAAAATATGCTTGTCATGGGACAGCACAGCAAAGCTTCACCAGACTGTTTCCCAGGATGGTGGATTTGCTGAATGATGGTTAAGCCATTATTCTCCAGAGTGTAGAATGGGGATTCTCACTGCAGTATGCCTTTACTGGGCTTGATGGATGGACATAGGAAGAATGTGTTCCCTGGCCGAGGATCCTAAAAAGTAGAAATGATCATCTCAGAGTAAGGGGTAGGACATAAAAGAGTGAAATAGGGAGACATTTCTTTGGAGTGGTGAATCATTGGAATTCTCTGTCCTGGAGATCTGTGAAGGCTCAGACATTGAGTTTATTCATGGATAGATTTATGGATATTGTGAGAATCAAGGCATATGAGGATAGTTCAGGAAAATAGAACTGAGATATAGAATCAGCCATGATCTGGACAGTTCTAAGTAATGTGTCTATGACAGAACCAATCTTAGGACTGCATCATCACCTGGACCTTTTTTTATCCCCAATCTTTCATGATCTTTTATGCTTGCTTTGACTGGCAAAATATGGAGGCTCCTTCACAAACTCACACAGCTCCCGAGGATCTTGTGATTTCAGTCTCCGAGATTGACATGAGAGCATCGTTCAAGGTGGTGAACAAACAGAAAGTATCTGGCCGAGTACTGAAGACCTGTGCTAATCATTTGCTGATATCTTTAACCTCTTGCTTCAGCGGTGTGAGATGCCCGCCTGCTTCAGTCATACTGGTACCATCTTCCTGCTACAGTGTACCCTTTCTGGTTCGCTTATCACACAAATCAGTCCACTGGTGATGTCTTCGTCCCTACACTCCACTCTATCCTATCCCACCTGGAAAATGGTGCCTCATATGCCAGCGTGCTGTTTACTAACTTTCATCTTGGTGTTTAATACAGTCATCAGTCAGAAGCTGGTGGGTAAGTTGTCTGTAACTGGATATTGGACATTGGCAGAAAGGTCAATTCTAACCAAATCAAATTGCCACTGCTAGCAACCCCACAGATTTGTTATACTCGCATCACATGCCCTCAGCTCCAATAATGATTGTTCTAAAAATTGAATCCTTTGTTCAATCCTTTATTAGCAATTAGTAAATATACAGCCTTGAAGCAATGAAACTTAAGTGTACCAGAGTGTAAGTTAAGCGTAATTGAGTGGCCAACAAAAAATATGACATCCATCGGTTCTCAGTTGCAAACTGCCTCGAATGAAGTACGAATACATTACTTATTCCCTTTGCTTTTACTATGCCTCCACTAGTTACCATAATAAACGTGCAACACAGAATATAATGCAGATGGAAAACACATGCAACACACAGAATGCTGGAGGAACTCAGTAGGTCAGGCAGCATCTATGGAAAAGAATAAATAATTGACGTTTTGGGCCAAGGCTGAGTCCTGATGAAGGGTGTTGGCCCAAAATGTCAACTGTTTACTCTTTTCCATAGATGCTGCCTGATCTGCTGAGTTCCTCTAGCACTTTGTGTGTATGTTGCTTTTGATTTCCAGCATCTGCAGATCTTCTCAAATTAGAGAACAGATGTATGGCTCCTACAGCGGCAGCCACAGCCAGTCTGTGTTGGCAGAAACATCTCTAGCCCACTGCTGTTGACACATTTCTGTACTACTAGATCAGGTTCAAACTGAATCATCGAGTTTGCTGCTGATGCACAGTGGTTGGCCTCATCAACAATGGTGACGAGACGCTGTACAGAGAGAAGGGAGAGCGGGTGGTGGAATGGTGTGAGCACAACAACCTGAGTCACAACGTGGATAAGACTAAAGTGATGATTATGAACTTCAGGAGAGTGCTCACTGCACATAAATGGCTTCTCTGTGGAGAGAGCTAAGAGCACCAAGTTTCTAGGAATGCACATAGTGGATGATATTATCTGATCCCTCGACACCACCTCGTCAGTCAAAACACACCGCAGTGTCTCTGCTTCTTGAGGAGGTTGAGGTGAGCGAGTCTCCCTCTCCCCCCCACCAACCAATTTTTACAGGAGCACTATCAAGATTGTCCTGAAGAGCTGCATCACCTTGTGATGTAGGAATTGCAAAGCATCAGGGGATTGTGAGGATTGCTGAGAAGGACTCTCTTGTACCCATCCAAGATACCAGGACCCTTAGTATTGTCAATAATCCCTCTCATCCATCCAACAATTCTGTTAACCCCCTCCTCCCCACTCCACCATCAGCCAGGAGATATTGTAGCATTAGGACAGAAAATGTTAGAATGAAAAACAGCTGCTTTCCGCAGGCTGTAAGACTACTGAACTCCCTGCCAACACCCGGGTCTCATCACATACTGTTTACTTTTTAACTTGTGTCATAACTGCATCTTATTATTTATGGTAACATTACTTTGTGTTGTACATCTTAGTCCAGAGGAATGTTTGGAGGTTTACATGTGTACAGTTGAATGACGATAAATTGAACTTGAAGAAGAGTGTGGTACCCTGCCTCAGTGACAGTTGTCCAGTAGCACTTACAGTAAAGCACTGAGAAATGCTTTGAGAGGGTGACGATGAAATATATCAACTCCTGTCTGAAGGGTGACTTCGATCTGCACTTTTTGCCTACTGTCACAACGGGTCAACAGTAGATGCCATTTCATAGGCTCTTCACTCAATCCTGGAACATCCAGGCAGTGAAGATGCATATATCAGGGTGTTCTTGACTGTAGCTCTGCATTCAAAACCATCATCCCCTCAAAGCTCCACACATCAAAGTTGCTGGTGAACGCAGCAGGCCAGGCAGCATCTGTAGGAAGAGGTACAGTAGATGTTTCAGGCCGAGACCCTTTGTCAGGACTCAACCAACGAACCTGATGAAGGGTCTCGACCTGAAACGTCGAATGTACCTCTTCCTAGAGATGTTGCCTGGCCTGCTGCGTTCACCAGCAACTTTGATGTGTGTTGCTTGAATTTCCAGCATCTGCAGGATTCCTGTTGTTTGTGTTGATCCCCTCAAAGCTAATCAGTAAGCTGCAAGACCTATGATTAATACCTCCTTGTGCAACTGGATCCTCAATTTCCTCACTTGCAGACCCCAGTCAGTTCAGATTGGCAGCAGCATCTCTTCCACAGTCAGCATCAGCACGAAGCACCGCAAGGCTGTGTGCTTAGCCCCCTGTTCTACTCGCTTTTTACTTATGACTGCGAGGTTAAGCACAGCTCCAATGCCATAATTACCTTTTGCTGACAGCACCAGTGTTGTTGGCTGAATCAAAGGTGGTGACAAAACAGCGTAAAAGAGGAAGATTGAAAATCTGGCTGAGTGGTACCACAACAACAACCTCTCAATCAACATTTGCAAAGCCAGAGAGCTGTTTATTGATTACAGGAGGAGGAAATCAGAGGTCCCTGAACCTAGTGCTTATTAGGGAATCAAAGGTGGAGAGTGTCAACCACTTTAAATTCCTCAGTGTTATCATTTCAGAGGAAGTGTTCTGGGTCTAGTAGATAAGTACCATTACAAAGAAAACACAGCAGCGCTCCTACTTTCTCAGAAGTTTGCAAAGATTTGGCATGCCATTTGAAACTTTGACAAACCTCTTTAAACTTTTGAAGGTGTACGGTGGAGAGTATACTGATTGGTTGTATCATGGCCAGGTATGGAAACATCAATGCCCTTGCAGAGGAAAGCCAACAAAAGGTAGTGAAGACTGCCCAGTCCATCATGGGTAAAGCCCTTCCCACTATTGAGCATATCTAAATGGAGCGCTGTCACAGGAAAGCTGCATTCATCATCAAGGACCCCCACTATCCAGGACATGCTTTGCTTTTTTTTCTCACTGCTGCAACAGGAAGAAGATACAGGAGCCTCAGGGCCCACACCACCAGGTTCAGGAACACTTATTATCCCTCAACTATTAGACTCCTGAACCAGTGTGGATAACTTCACTCACTCCAACACTGAGCTGATTCCACAACCTATGGACTCATTTTCAAGGACTACAACTCATGTTCTCAGTATTTATTTTTTATTATTTTGATTTTTCTTTATGTATTTGGACAACTTGTTGTCTTTTGCACATTGGTTGTTTGTCCACCTTTGTATGCAGTTTTTCATTGATTGTGTTGTATTTTTTTGTATTTACTGTGAATGCCCACCAGAAAATAAATTTCAGGGTTGTACATGGTGACGTGTATGTACTTTGGTAATAAATCTACTTTGAATAGCAGAGCCGAATCCAAGGGCCATATTGTCTGCTTCTGTTCATTCGTATATTGTGTGACTTTCCAAGGAGCTTGAAAAATAATGTTTACTTGGTATCATCTCCAATGTTCCATTGCCTTCTTACAAGCTTCATCACAGTTCTATTGCTCTGAGTTGCAATCAAATGCTGGCAAGCTACACCTCTGCCTTAAAATATTCCAGTTCTTAATTGTACAAACTAAGAGATATTCCAGAAGAAAGCCACACATTTTAATCTGGTAATTGAACTAATCTCCTTCAAAGATGTAACTTGGTCACAATGGTCCAAATGGTCTCTATTGTTTCAGGAATTAGATTTTTCTTTTTCTTGCCTAATCTCTCCTTTGCTCATACTGAAGGTGCTGACTTATACTGCGACATAGCTTCACATTTCTTCAGTTCCTTCTCTCAATACTCATAATTTAAAGTTTAGACATTGCAATAAAGCAGCCCGTTATTCCAGTGCTTCATTCCTCAAGAATTTCTGACTTTTGTCATGCAATAAGGATTTGCATAACTCTCAGGTAAGCACTTAAAGCTGGCCATCTGAAGATGCTTGGATAAACAGATAAATATTGAAGAACAGGGTGCATTACTTTACTTTATACTTTATTGTCGCCAAACAATTGATACTAAAACGTACAATCATCACAGCGATATTTGATTCTGCGCTTTCCGCTCCCTGGATTACAAATCAATAGTAAATATTAAAAATTTACATTATAAATCATAAATAGAAAGTAGAAAAATGGAAACTAAGGTAGTGCAAAAAAACTGAGAGGCAGGTCCGGATATTTGGAGGGTACAGCCTAGATCCGGGTGAAGATCCGTTCAGTAGCCTTATCACAGTTGGAAAGAAGCTGTTCCCAAATCTGGCTGTACGAGTCTTCAAGCTCCTGAGCCTTCTCCCGGAGGGAAGAGGGACAAAAAGTGTGTTGGCTGGGTGGGTCGTGTCCTTGATTATCCTGGCAGCACTGCTGTGACAGCATGCGGCGTAAAGTGAGTCCAAGGACGAAAGATTGGTTTGTGTGATGTGCTGCGCCGTGTTCACGATCTTCTGCAGCTTCTTCCAGTCTTGGACAGGACAACTTCCATACCAGGTTGTGATGCACTCTAGAAGAATGCTTAAGTTTATATAAAAAAAAAAGATCTTCTCTGATTCACTGTTGAATATGTTTGAGAACCGCTTAGTGTTTGGCTTATATTTAGATACGAATAGAAATCACTGGATAAGCGATTTGGAAATGTCAGAACTTTGATTACTTGGACTGCTAGAACTAATTGTCATCTTTTTGAAGTGCAGGTCCATGGCAGAAATTTAATTCAGCTTTTCTCTTTAAAAAGGCTGATGGACTCTTCATGCTCACTGTGCAGTTTCTTTTAATATTCAGAACTTTAATTGGTCTGTGATCATTTAAGGTGTTCATTGAAAGGAATTTATAATGAAGGGAAATCATTTCCTTTGAGCTGAGAGACATTCAAGCTGCTGCACCTATTCTCAGTTTGCTCCATTAAAGAGATGATGAGGCTGGGAGTCAGTTGCAGATTTCAGAGGTTAGACTGAGAAGCTTTTTGAAATGCCAAAGGATACAGCAGGATAATAAACATTTGCAGAATTGGCAGCAGAGTTTAATCTGGTCAAGTAAGCTATTGCACACTGAGAGTTAACTATAAAGGGGCAGAAATGGCAGCATCTTTAATAGTGCTGATATTCAGAGAGATCTTGGGGTCCTAGTCCGTTGTTCCCTGAATGTGGTACACTAGTTGATGGGATGGTAAATAAGATATATGGCATGCTTGCCTTTATTTGTTGAGGTATTGAGTTCAAGAGACGGGAACTTGTGCTACTAACTTATAACACTCTTTAGACTCCATCTGGAGTATTACAGGAAGGATGTGAAGGTTTTAGAGAGGGTGCAGAAGAGAATGACCAGGAAGTTGTCTGGATTCAAGGGCATGTGATAAAGGAGAGGTTGGACAAACTTGGGTTGTTTTCTCTGCAACAGTGGAGGCTGAAAGGAGACCTCCCATATGGGAGACCAAATGAAGGATCTTGGTCTTGGTTAGTGACTCATTATCAGAATTATATTGTCCTACTTCAATTACTGATAGGTTTATTTGTGGGCACGTGGCCAAGTGGTTAAGGTATTCGACTAGCCATCTGAAGGTTGTGAGTTCGAGCCCCAGCCGAGGCAGCGTGTTGTGTCTTTGAGCAAGGCACTTAATCACACAGTGCTCTGCAATGACACTGGTGCCAAGCTGTATGGGTCCTAATGCCCTTCCCTTGGACAATATCAGTGTCATGGAGAGGGGAGACTTGCAGCATGGGCAACTGCTGGTCTTCCATACAACCTTGCCCAGGCCTGCGCACTGGAGAGTGAAGACTTTCCAGATGCAGATCCATGGTCTCGCAAGACTAACGGATGCTTTTAATTATTTGAGGGAAGTACACTGTGAATAGGTTGAGCACCGTGATTCAGTTGACGTGCCCTCAAGGTTCCAGGTCTGAATGCCCTTTTTCTCACTATAAACATTCAAATGTTAAAAGGATTGAGTGGTGGGTAGGAGAGGAACAAACTATACCTGTGTATGAGCTCATTGCATTAAGTTTTCCTCTCTTTCACAGTTCTGCCATTGCATACCTCTGTGGACATCTCCATACACTAGGTGGCTTCATGCCTGTTCTACACAGTAGGCATGAGCACGGGACACTCGAACTGGAGCTGGCTGACTGGATGGACAACCGGAGGTTAGAGTCTCTGAAATAACTAATTTAAGACTGTACTTCAGAAAAGCTTTGGAAAGATATTCTTATCTCAAAGCTTTGAACTTGATTCACTGCTTCAATAGTCCATCGCTGAGATTTTTATGCTCTTACAATATATTATTACAGCTATGTATTAGTGAACTGATTTTGGAAGACCAAATTGACCTTGGTGATAAACAGCTACCCCAATTAGCCAAAGTTTCATGGAAAATATTAAAAATGTACTGTATAAAAAAAGACAAACTGCCATTTAACTGAGTAACAAATTAGGTATTTCAATGAAATAAGGAACAAATTAGAACACTATCAATATTATTTTGGTACTATAAAACTGTGTATAATTTCTAATAATTAGTGGTGCTGTCGCATTCTTTTGATTGACTGTAAGTGAATAAAATCAGCACTGACATCTAGTGTAGATAATCTAGTCTTCATACAATGCTATTGATAATTGCATCCTCCAAATCTTCATTTTCATTGTAATATTAAAGATGATTGTTGATACCTTCAAATTCTTCGTAGCTCCTAACTTGTTGAAGTAGTGAAGTTGTTTCAATTTCACTCCCAGCTATTTCTGGCAGCTCTAAGCTTGAATGCTTGAAACCACAGTGAGCAAAGCAGTTCTGAATTGTCTTGCTGCTCATTTCTCACCAGCTATCAGTGACAAAAATCACTGCTTTTTGAACACAAGCACACGCAACTGATGCTATTTAAAAACTGTTCACTCTTGTCATGGTGTAATGTCCAACAGCATATCTGACACTCGTTAGAAACTGTTCGACAACAGTCTCCTGTCGCAATTAAGTGGCATAGTGCCCCAAATAAACAAAGGGAATCTGGGCTATTTTCTCTATTTTTTGTTTTTGAGTTGTCTCAAATAAGTGGCTGTCATTTATAAACATCACAGACAGCAGAGGTCCCAGTACAGGTCCCTGCAGAAAACCAGTAATGACAGAAATCCAGCTGGAAAAAGTTCCTTGGACCACTACCCTCTGTGTTCTATGAGCAGGCCAATTCTGAGGCCAAACAGCCAATTGACCATGGATCCCTAGCATCTTAATCTTCTGGAAGAGCCTCCCACGGAGGACCTTGTCAAACACCTTACTAAAATCCATGTATGCAACCTCTACAGCTCTACCTTCATCAATCACCTTTAGCACCCTGTCAAAAAACTTAATCAAGTTAGTAGGCACAACTTGCTCTGCACAAAGCCATTTGGCTCTCCCTAATTAGGCAATGGTTTTCCAAATGCTCATTAATCCTATCGCTAAGAATTCTCTTCAGTAACTTTTTTCTACTGATGTGAGACTCGCCAGTCTATAGTTTCCAGGATCAACCCTGGCTCCCTTCTTGAATAATTGACCAATATTAGCTACTTGGCAGTCCTTCAGGACCTTCCCTATGGTTAGAGAGGACTTAAGGTCAATGCTCCAGCAATCTCATGATTTGCCTCGGGTATATCACATCAGACCTTGAGGACTTAAACACTTTGATTTTATTTCTAAAGACCCAACACTACATCCTCCTTTCCCTTAAAGTGCCCTAACATATTAATGCACTCAGTACTGATGACCCTATCTCCATGTCCTTCTCCTTGTTAAATACTGATGTACTCATTTAGGACCTCACTCACATCCTCTGCATCCAAGGGAATGTTCCCTCCTTCAACCTTGAGTAGTCCTACCCTCACCCTAGTTATCCTCTTGCTCTTGTTGTACAGAATGCCTTAGGGTTCTCTTCAATCCTACTTGCTAAGGACATTTCATGGATCCTCCTGGCTTTCCTAATTCCTTTCTTGAGTTCTTTCCTGGCTTCTGTTTGATTGTAGCATCCCAAGCTTTACAGAATTTTCCTTTTTCTTATTAACTAAATTCGTCACCTTTCTCGACCTCAAAGTACAACTCTCTCACTGGGCTCTTATGGAAACTTGACTTGTTGCCGGCCCCCCTAACAGCCACAGGACTCAGTGGTGAGGAGCTAACCTTTCATAAACAATAGGCATCTAGGGTCTATATGATCTGGGGTTCAACCAAGCAGGTGCGTCATGATGTTCTGATGAAAGAAGCTTAGATTTGAGTGAATGCTGCCTAAGTATTGCCCATACACAATTGTCGGTTGGCAAGAAATAACAAATTGTACACTGCATAAAGTTGTAAATTTCAAATTTCAACCACTTCCTCTGACAACTCATTCCATATAGATTACCCTCTGTGCGGGGAAATATATTTGCAAATTTCAGCTTTATTGAACAGTTAGTAGGAAAAAGAAAAGGAAAATAAATAAAAGGACCCAATACAGTTGAACCAGTCCAAATGTGCACATAAAATTGGAGCTCATCTTGATGTTGTCTTATACTCACATGCTGGACCCACGGTCTACATGAAAGCACATATCACCTCCCAAACTTCACTCGAAAACCATCTTGAACAAACAGGCTCTTTCCTGGGAGTATTGGCCCTTTCTCCTTGGAATTATTTATCTGCACAAAGCATCTTGTGCAACAGGTGTTCCTTCCCACGGCATCCTCAGCTATCTTTCTCCCCCCCCCCCCCCACTCCCCGTTCTCTCCTCAGCTCCCACCAAAAAAGAAAACCTATGAGCCACACTGTCTGTCACAAATCTCTCTCTAGCCCGCTCCTCTTGAACTTTCTCCCAGTTTCACCATCCTGATTGGCTGACACAAAGTTGAACATCAGAAACCCTCATCTTTTAGCTGAAACCAAAGCATTCTGAAAGCAGAACACACTACTTTTACAGAACTGCTGAAATGAAATTCCTACAGCACAGCAGTAAAAATCTTAATCAGAGCATTACACAAGGTTTTCTCACTTTGCCATCTTTGTTCTCCCTTCTGACTGGAACATACCTGTCTTCTCTGCAGTTGTTTTTAAACATCCACCACATGTCGAATGTGGGCTTGCACAAAAACAGCTATTCCCAATTAACTCTCTCTGGTTCCTGATTATTGCTGTCGTAATTTGCCCTGCTTCAATTTAATACTCTTGCAAGCTCCACACTTATCCTTATCTATAGCTATCTTAAAACTTAAGAAATTGTGGTCACCGTTCCTAGCTACTCACCCACTGAAAGGTCAGTCACCTGACCAGACTCATTACCTAATACCGAGTCCAGTACAGCCCCTTGTCTTGTTGGAATATCTACACACTGATTTAAGAAACCCTTTTGGATAACTTATTGCTATCTTTCCTGTAGGTAGAACTACACACTATACTCCAAATTAGGCCTCACTAACGTCTTGTACAACTTCAACTTAACATCTCAATTCCTGTACTCAATACTTTGATTTATAAAGGCCAATGTGCCAAAAAATTTCTTTACCACCTATCTACCTGTGATACCAGTTTCAAGGAATTATGGATCTATATCCCTGGATCCCTCTGTTCTACCGTACTCCTCAGTGCCTTACCGTTCACTATGTAAGTCCTACCGTTGTTTGCCCTCCCAAAGTGCAGCACCTCATACTTGTCTGCATTAAATTCCATCTACCAGAGTTGAAGTTCACTTAATATTTGTCCTTCTTGGCACTTTCTCCAATACCTTGAAAACCTCTAGTTACTTAATTCAGCTGACATCCTTATCCTTCAAAGTGTGGCATGATTTGAGAGGTACCATTGAACAATAAGTCATGATGCTCCATTTAGAGACTAACTTGTGATTTACAATATTTTTTGAGAATATGTCATTCTATTCATGACACATGAATGTGAGTCATCAGTAGTACAGTATTGTGGAAGTAGGTTTAAACTATTGTGGGATTTCCCAAATTTTGCTTACTTGTCATTAATGTATTGTGAAAGTCTTCCAAGGAAACTGAGGTCCTGTTCCACTGATGTCCTCGGGTTGATGTAACAGGTCTCCTTCTGATGGTCAGGAGCACAGTGGAAGGTGGAATAGTTCTTTATGTTCCCAATCATTGAGCATATCTACATGAAACACTGTCATAAAAGAGCAGTATCCATCATCAAAGATCCTCACCACCCAGGCCATGCTCTTTTTTCACTGCTGCCATCAGGTTGAAGATATAGGTGTCTCAGTACTTGCGCCTTCAGGTTCAAGAACAATTCCTACCTCTCAACCGTCATGCTCTTGAACAAAGAGGATAACTACACTCACCTATTGAGATGATCTCACTTTAAGCACTCTTTATCATACTCTCGTTATTTATTGCTACTTATTTATATTTACATTTGCACAGTTTGTTGTCTTCTGTGCTCTTGCTCTTCCATTGATCCTGTTTACAGTTACTATTCTATAGATTTGCTGAGTGTGCCTGCAAGAAAAAGAACCTGAGTTGTACGTGGTGACATGTATGTACTCTGATAATAAATTTTACTTTGAACTTTATAAATTGATAGTAGAACTTAAAGTGAGTTAAGGAGTATGGTTCTGAAGGCTGTTTAATGCATAAGATTGAGCAAAAAGTACCAAATTAAATAAGTTCCCAATCAGTAAGGGTGTAGAGAGAAAACACACACCCCTTTGTATTCTGTGATTGAGGAGTTCAGAGGAGCTTGTCTCTAAGGGTTGAATGTACAGTAGCAGAATAGGGAAGGAGGATGCTGCAGAGGTTAGAGAAAGAAAGCAGCCTTGGTAGTAGGGAGGAGTAGACTTTAGGTTCAGTGTGATTCAAGACTTTTCACTAGAGTCTGATGTGCCGTCAATGAATAAAGGTGGTGCGACTGAGCCAGAGAAGATAGTGCAGTGTTCTGTTGACTTTGAAAGTTGTAGAATATTTGAATCATCCTGATCTTAGTTTTGGGGTGTGTAAGTGGCAAAGTTGGTAGTTAGTAGCGGGGGTTTGCCGTCAGCAAACAGCTAATACTTAGCATAACCCTGCCAAGAGACAGGGTGCAGTTTGGAGATGGTGCTTGTAGAGAAGGGATTGTATAATAGGTTTCACCACAGGTGTGGCTATTGATGGGGAAACTACTTCTGGTATGCACAGGGGAAAGGATTCCAGGAACAAGCAGTGACACAGAGGAGAGGTGCCTAAAGTGCATCATTGAAGGTAGCAGTAAGTCTGAGAAAGAAATTAAGCCACATGGTCATGAGTTGAACTTGAGCAATTCCTTTCCTAATAGATGACCCCACCATTATAGGCAGTTGATACCAACTAATTTATTAGCAATCAGGAATGGAGAAAAACTTCCTTGTTTTGTTTACTCAGCTAGGTTGGCATGCCTTCTAGGAAGATAAATTTGTCTTCTGAGCATACCTGAAATAATTTGCTTTTCTACCAAAGCTTCTTTAGGCTTAACTGCGAAGTTCTAACCTTCCAAATTCTGCATTCTTGTTGGTTTGCTCTTGGCAGGTACCGTGTTTTGGTGTTTGACCATGATCTATTTAGCTTTGTGGATCTGAAATTCGACAAGTGGCCTGTAATTGTCATCACTAATCCAAAATCCACTCTATATAGTAGCCCTGTACATGAACCGCTGGGAAAGATCAAGCACTCTACACACATCAGGTATGAGCTAATCTATCTGCAGTTATATTGCTTCTGCCTGTCTTTTCACTCTAAGTAAGACTAGAGCGAAACAATTTTAATTTCAGCTGTGTGACGGGTACAGGAACTGAGCTTAGCTGTTATTTAACATACTGTAGATTCCAGCTTGCATTCAACAATTATTTTCTGTGTAAAATAACAATGTGGGCAGTCAAGCCTTGTACTTGTTTTTTTATATATACCCAGTTGATATGGCAATTGGGGCCTCTTCTAATACACATATGGCCTTTGGCCCAACTGATCCGTAATTTCCCATAAAACCAAATCCTGTTTGGCTCATATCCCTTAAAATTTTTCCTAACCATGTACTCATATTGTTACTACACTTACCTCAACCACTTCCTCTGACAACTCATTCCATATAGATTACCCTCTGTGCGGGGAAGAAAATATTGCCCTATGGTTCCTATTAAGTCTCTCCCTTCCCACCCTAAACCTATGTCTCTACTTGATTTCCCAACCCAGTGAAAAAGACTAAATGATTCACCCTATCTGTGTCCTTTATGATTTTATGCATCCTATAATATCACCTCATTCTCTTACGATCCAATGAATAAAGTCCCAGCCTGCTCAACCGCTCCATAACGCAGTCCCTAAGTCTCAGTAACATTCTGGTAAATCTCCTCTGCTCTCTTTCCAGCATAATAGCATTCCTAAGGCAGACTGACCAAAACTAAGCACAATATTCCAATATCTTGCACAACTGCAACATATTATCCCAATTTTTATACTTGACATCCTGACTGATGAAGGCCAGTATTCCAAAAGCCCTCTTTACCACCCTGTGTTCCTGTGAGGCAGCTTTTAGGGAACCACGTTGTTGTTCTCCTTTTTTTTTCAATCTTTTTATTAAGTTTCAGATTACTATACATAACAATATTAATGATACAAAGAGATCAGTGTAACATTGATAATGGTTAACATATACAAACATAATTAGAGTAAAATATATAATTCAAGCCTCCCAATCTCAGAGTAATTGAACATGAAAGAAGAATTTTATAAAGAACCCCCTAAACTGAAAAAAACAAAACGGGGATGTCCTATTCCTTCGGATAAGATCATTATTTGTCATTAACTCAGCTCCTCCATAGATAAACAAAAGACTATTTTAAAAAAAGGTTCTGAAAGGGACAGCTTACATCATATGAAAATGTTGAATAAATGGTCTCCAGGTTTCTTCAAATCAACTATACCACACCTAATTTTTTCCAGGTTTAAACATAGTATAGTTTGAGAAAACCACTGAAAAGTAGTAGGAGGATCAGAATCTTTCCACTTAAGTAAGATGGATCTTTTAGATATTAGTGTAACAAATGCAATTAAACCATAGAAACCATAGAAACTATAGAAAACTACAGCACAGAAACAGGCCTTTTGGCCTTTCTTGGCCGTGCCGAACCATTTTCTGCCTAGTCCCACTGACCTGCACATGGACCATAAGCTGAAAAGGATAAATGACCAACATCTGTCACTGGTAATCCAAAAATTGCAGTAATAAGGTGAGATTTCAAATTAATATGCAAAACTTTTGAAATAATATCAAAAATATCTTTCCAATATTTATCTAAAATAGGGCAAGACCAAAACATATGTGTCTGAGAGGCCACCTCAGTGTTACAGCTGTCACACACAGGATTTATATGTCGGTAAAAATGAGCTGATTTATCCTTAGACATATGAGCCCTGTGGACTATTTTAAATTGTATCTGTGTATGTCTAACACACATTGAGGAAATATTAACTAGTTGAAGAACTTTCACCCATTTCTCTATAGGTAAAGATACCTGAAGTTCTCTTTCCCACTCATTTTTTATTTTTTCAGATGTACCTAGATATATTTTAGTAATTAAATCATACAAAACTACTATTAAGCACTTCTGATAGGGATTTAATCCTAATTTTTTCAAATTAGATATAATAGGACTAGAAAATATATTTGTTCAATCCAAAAAATTTGCGAAATTGTAACCGTATTCATATTGTATGTTTAATTATTGGATTAATTATCTGTTTATTCAGTTTGGTTAATGCAAAGGGGAGCGAAGCTCCTAAAATAGAAGCTAATGACCGGGTCTCTGGCACTGAGCCTGGCGCTGTTGTGCAGGAGGGAAGGAGGGAGAAGAGAAATGCGGTAGTCGTAGGGGATTCCATAGTCAGGGGAATGGACAGGACAGGAGATTCTGTGAGCTTGATAGAGATACCCGCATGGTGTGTTGCCTCCCAGGTGCCAGGGTACGGGATGTCTCGGATCGGGTCCTGAATATCCTGAAGGGGGAGGGTGAGCAGCCAGTTGTCTTGGTACATGTTGGTACCAATGACATAGATAGGACAAAGGAGGAGGTCCTGAAGAGAGATTTCTGGGAGTTAGGAAGGAAGCTGAGAAGCAGGACCTCCAGGGTAGTAATCTCGGGATTGTTACCTGTGCCACGTGCTAGTGAGGGCAAGAATAGTAGGATCAGGCAGATGAATGTGTGGCTGAGAGTCTGGTGTAGGGGGCAGAGCTTCAGATTATTGGATAATTGGGATCTCTTCTGGGGGAAGTATGACCTGTTCAAAAAGGACAGGTTACACCTGAACCCAAAGGGGACCGATATCCTGGCGGGAAGGTTTAATAGAACTGTTAGGGAGGGTTTAAACTAATTTGGCAGGGGGATGGGAACCGGAATGACAGAGCGGAGGAAGGGGAAGACAGAAATAAATCTAAGATAGTGAGCAGTAAAGATGTCAGGAAAGACAGGCAGGTGATGGGGCAAATTTGTAGCCATTGGGATGAGTTGCAGTGCAATAAAGTTGCAGTGAAATCAAAGTGAAAAGTACCAAATACTGGTCTTAAGTTGTTGTACTTAAATGCATGCAGCATAAGGAATAAGGTGGATGATCTTGTCGTACAGCTACAGATTGGCAGGTATGATATTGTGGCCATCACTGAGACGTGGCGAAAGGATGCATGTCTCTGGGAGCTGAACGTCCAAGGATACACAGTGTATCGGGAAGGTAGGCAGAGGGGGAGATGTGGCTTTATTGGTAAGAAATGATATTAAATCATTAGAAAGAGGTGATATAGGATCGGAAGGTGCAGAATCTTTATGGGTTGAGCTAAGAAATAGCAGGGGTAAAAGGACCCTGATGGCAGTTATTTATAGGCCTCCAAACAGCTGCAGGGATGTGGACTACAAATTACAACTGGAAATAGAAAAGGCTTGTCAGAAGGGCAGTGTTATGATAATTGTGGGGGATTTTAACATGTGAGTGGATTGGGAAAATCAGGTCGGCACTGGATCTCAAGAGAGAGAATTTGTAGAATGTCTGCGAGATGGCTTTTTAGAACAGCTTGTTGTTGAGCCCACTGGGGGATTGTCTGTACTGGATTGGGTATTGTGTAATGAACCAGAGGTGATTAGAGAGATTGAGGTGAAGGAACCCTTAGATGGCAGTGATCATAACATGACTGAGTTCACTGTGAAATTAGAAAAAGAGAAGCCGAAATCTGATGTGTCAGTATTTCAGTGGAGTAAAGGAAATTACAGTGGCATGATAGAGGAACTGGCCAAAGTTAACTGGAAAGGGACACTGGTGGGAAAGTCAGCAGAGCAGCAGTGGCTGGAGTTTATGCGAGAAGTGAGGAAGGTGCAAGACAGGTATATTCCAAAAAAGAAGAAATTTTCGAGTGGAAAAAGGATGCAACCGTGGTTGACGAGAAGTCAAAGCCAAAGTTAAAGCAAAGGAGAGGGCATACAAGGAAGCAAAAATTAGTGGGAAGACAAAGGATTGGGAAGTTTTTAAAACCTTACAAAAGGAAACCAAGAAGGTCATTAAGAGGGAAAAGATTAACTATGAAAGGAAGCTAGCAAATAATATCAAAGAGAATACCAAAATCTTTTTCAAGTGTATAAAGAGTAAAAGACAGGTGAGAGTAGATATAGGACCGATAGAAAATGATGCTGGAGAAATTGTAATGGGAGTTAAGGAGATGGCAGAGGAACTGAACGAGTATTTGGCATCAGTCTTCACTGAGGAAGACATCAGCAGTATACCGGACACTCAAGGGTGGCAGGGAAGAGAAGTGTGCACAGTCACAATTACAACAGAGAAAGTACTCAGGAAGCTGAATAGTCTAAAGGTAGATAAATCTCCTGGACCAGATGGAATGCACCTGCATGTTCTGAAAGAAGTCGCTGTGGAGATTGCGGAGGCATTTGCGATGATCTTTCAAAAATCGATAGATTGTGGCATGGTTCCAGAGGACTGGAAGATTGCAAATGTCACTCCGCTATTTAAGAAGGGGGCAAGGAAGCAAAAAGGAAATTATAGACCTGTTAGCTTGACATCGGTGGTTGGGAAGTTGTTGGAGTCGATTGTCAAGGATGAGGTTACAGAGTAGCTGGAGGCATATGACAAGATAGGCAGAACTCAGCATGGATTCCTTAAAGGAAAATCCTGCCTGACAAACCCCCTCGTACCCCATCCGTTATTTATTTTTTCCCCCTCGTACCCCATCCGTTATTTATTTTTATACACACATTCTTTCTCTCACTCTCCTTTTTCTCCCTCTGTCCCTCTGACTATACCCCTTGCCCATCCTCTGGGTTCCCCCCCCCCCTTGTCTTTCTCCCCGGACCGCCTGTCCCATGATCCTCTCATATTCCCTTTGCCAATCACCTGTCCAGCTCTTGGCTCCATTCCTCCCCCTCCTGTCTTCTCCTATCATTTTCGATCTCCCCCTCCCCTTCCCACTTTCAAATCTCTTACTAACTCTTCCTTCAGTTAGTCCTGACGAAGGGTCTCGGCCTGAAACGTCAACTGTACCTCTTCCTAGAGATGCTGCCTGGCCTGCTGCGTTCACCAGCAACTTTGATGTGTGTTGACAAACCTATTACAATTTTTTGAGGAAATTACCAGTAGGCTAGACAAGGGAGATGCAGTGGATGTTGTATATTTGGATTTTCAGAAGGCGTTTGACAAGGTGCCACACATGAAGCTACTTAACAAGATAAGAGCCCATGGAATTACGGGAAAGTTACATACGTGGATAGAGTGTTGGCTGATTGGCAGGAAACAGAGAGTGGGAATAAAGGGATCCTATTCTGGTTGGCTGCCGATTACCAGTGGTGTTCCACAGGGGTCTGTGTTGGAGCCACTTCTTTTTACATTGTACATCAACGATTTAGATTATGGAATAGATGGCTTTGTGGCTAAGTTTGCTGACGGTACGAAGATAGGTGGAGGGGCCGGTAGTGCTGAGGAAACGGAGAGTCTGCAGAGAGACTTGGATAGATTGGAACAATGGGCAGAGAAGTGGCAAATGAAGTACAATGTTGGAAAGTGTATGATTATGCACTTTGGCAGAAAAAATAAACGGGCAGACTATTATTTAAATAGGGAAAGAATTTAAAGTTCTGAGATGCAACGGGACTTGGGAGTCCTCGTACAGGATACCCTTAAAGTTAACCTCCAGGTTGAGTCAGTAGTGAAGAAGGCGAATGCAATGTTGGCATTCATTTCTAGAGGAATAGAGAATAGGAGCAGGGATGTGATGTTGAGGCTCTATAAGGCGCTGGTGAGGCCTCACTTGGAGTACCGTGGGCAGTTTTGGTCTCCTTATTTAAGAAGGGGTGTGCTGACATTGGAGAGGGTACAGAGAAGATTCACTAGAATGAGAGGGTTAACATATGAGGAACGTTTGTCCGCTCTTGGACTGTATTCCTTGGAGTTTAGAAGAATAAGGGGAGACCTCATAGAAACATTTCGAATGTTGAAAGACATGGACAGAGTGGATGTGGCAAAGTTGTTTCCCATGGTGGGGGAGTCTAGTACGAGAAGGCATGACTTAAGGATTGAAGGGCGCCCATTCAGAACAGAAATGTGAAGAAATTTTTTTAGTCAGAGGGTGGTGAATCTATGGAATTTGTTGCCACGGGCAGCAGTGGAGGCCAAATCATTGGGTGTATTTAAGGCAGAGATTGATAGGTAACTGAGTAGCCAGGGCATCAAAGGTTATGGTGAGAAGGCGGGGGAGTGGGACTAAATGGGAGAATGGATCAGCTCATGATAAAATGGCGGAGCAGACTCGATGGGCCGAATGGCCGACTTCTGCTCCTTTGTCTTATGGTCTTAATGAGAACCCTTGCACAGACTCACCCTCCAGGTTCACCCATCGTGGACAATGAATTTCATCCCAATCTTGCATCCAAAACATTAAGTATCAGATAGTAATTGCTCAATAATAAAATCTAAAATTCAGCAATGCTAAACCACCATCCTTTTTTGATTTCTGTAGATATTGCTTACTCAATCTATGATATTTATTCTGCCATATATATGAAGAAATTTTAGAATCAATAATATTAAAAAAGGATTTAGAGATAAAAATTGGTGCCATTTGAAATAAATACAGAAATTTAGGTAAAACAGTCATTTTAATAACATTAATTCGACCAATCAATGATAAGGACAGTGGGGACCATTTAGTAAACAATTGTTTAACATGGTCAATTAAGGGTAGCAAGTTAACTTTAAATAGATCTTTATATTTTTTTTTACTAATTTTGACACCCAAATAAGTGAAATAATCAGTAATTAATTCAAATGGTAATTGTCTATAAATTGAAACTTGCATACTTAATGGAAAAAGCTCACTCTTAATAAGATTTAGTTTATAACCAGAAAAACTACTAAACTGAGCTAGTAGTGATAATCTGCCAGGATGGATTTCTCTGGGTTAGAGATATATAGTAACAAATCTGCATACCATACAATGATACCTTATGCATCTCCTTCCCATTAGTAATTCCAAATATATTAGGTGAATCATGAAAGGCAATTGCCAAGGGTTCCAAAGCTATATCAAATAACAAAAGACTTAACAAACAACCCTCTGAAAAGCCTAAAAAAAGGGGGATCTCTGATTACTGGTAACTACGGAAGCCAAAGGTGAATGATATATCAATTCAATCCAAGAAATAAATTTTGGGCTAAAGTTGAATCTTTCAAGCGCATTAAGTAAATATTTCCATTCAACTCTGTCAAACGCCTTCTCGGCGTTGAACGAAATAACACATTCCGGTACATTCAACAAAGATAGGTCTATATGATGCACAATCAGTAAGGTCTTTATCGTTTTTAGGAATTAAAGAAATAGATGCTTCATAAAAGGATTGTGGTAATTTACCTACAAGTAAGGCATCCTTAAACATTTTACATAGCCATAGTGAAAGTAAATTTGAAAGAGAGTGTTGTTGTACTCCTAGGTATCTGTTTTACAACATTCCTCAGGGCCTTGCCATTCATTGTGAAAGTCCTAACTTGATTTGTCTTCTAAAAATATGCTTCACAAGTACCTGAATTAAACACCGTTTGCCACTCCTCAGCCACTCATCAAGTTGATGAGTCGCACTGTAGTCCTTGGCAAATTAAGTCTCATCTAAATACTGCTTAAATGTTGTGAAATTACCTGCCAGCAGTGTGTACCAGATATCAACCACACTCTGATCAAAAGAAAAATTCAATAAATCCTCCTCAAAATCTCCTTCCCTTAAACCAAGGACCGTCAAGTTTTATATACTACTGCCAAGGGTAAAACATTTTCTTCTATCTGCTATTTCTATACCCCTCTGTGTTGTATACCCCATCAGGTGCTGCCAGTATCACATCGGACCTAAATATTACAAACCCAGTCTGTCCAGTCTCTCCGCCAGGCAATATCCTGCTGATTCTGTTCCAGGCATATCCTGTTTTTCAATGTTGGTGCTCCACAAGCACAACACTGCAAAGGCAGCTTTGGCTGTGGCTCATGACGTTAGCATGGTACTTGAACCCTGGTTGAGAGGCAATGGCTGATACCAGAACAGTTACTTAAAGAGTAAGTGAAGAATCACACTTGCACACCTGTGATTTCAGACAGCATTAGAACAGACTCAGTGTATTGAGATTTGTAGGCAATTTTCTGAATATTTCCATCATGACTATGCTGTTCCACTGGATCAGGCAGTACCTGCTGAGGGAATCTGAATTAATGTTTTGGACAGGTGATACTCAGGACTGAATAATGTTGACAATGGAACAGGTTTCTAGTAAATACAGAGATAAGAGAAGGGAAGAATCAAAGGATAATTCAGTGATCGGATGCAATGCAGAAGGCTTTAACAAAAGAGATGATGCTACAGGGTGCTAAGGAAGGATTCAGGTCTTCTCTCAGCCTTTTCCACTCAAAGGAAAACACCCACCTCTCCTCATAAATATTCCATTCCAGCCACATCCTGGTGAAGCTTCTGTGCACTCTCTCCAGTGCAACAAGTACTTCCTCATAGTGTGACTAGAATTCCAATTGAATAATTACTTTGGTTCTGTCTTCACTAAGGAGGACATAAATAATCTTCCAGAAATAGTAGGGGACAGAGGGTCCAGTGAGATGGAGGATCTGAGCGAAATACATGTTAGTAGGGAGGTGGTGTTAGGTAAATTGAAGGGATTGAAGGCAGATAAATCCCCAGGGCCAGATGGTCTGCATCCTAGAGTGCTTAAGGAAGTAGCCCAAGAAATAGTGGATGCATTAGTGATAATTTTTCAAAACTCGTTAGATTCTGGACTAGTTCCTGAGGATTGGAGGGTGGCTAATGTAACTCCACTTTTTAAAAAAGGAGGGAGAGAGAAACCGGGGAATTATAGACCGGTTAGCCTAACGTCGGTGGTGGGGAAACTGCTGGTGTCAGTTATCAAGGATGCGGTAACAGCACATTTGGAAAGCGGTGAAATGATCGGACAAAGTCAGCATGGATTTGTGAAAGGAAAATCATGTCTGACGAATCTCATAGAATTTTTTGAGGATGTAACTAGTAGAGTGGATAGGGGAGAACCAGTGGATGTGGTATATTTGGATTTTCAAAAGGCTTTTGACAAGGTCCCACACAGGAGATTAGTGTGCAAACTTAAAGCACACGGTATTGGGGGTAAGGTATTGGTGTGGGTGGAGAATTGGTTAGCAGACAGGAAGCAAAGAGTGGGAATAAACGGGACCTTTTCAGAATGGCAGGCGGTGACTAGTGGGGTACCGCAAGGCTCAGTGTTGGGACCCCAGTTGTTTACAATATAAACGATTTGGATGAGGGAATTAAATGCAGCACCTCCAAGTTTGCGGATGACACGAAGCTGGGTGGCAGTGTTAGCTGTGAGGAGGATGCTAAGAGGATGCAGGGTGACTTGGATAGTTTGGGTGAGTGGGCAAATTCATGGCAGATGCAATTTAATGTGGATAAATGTGAAGTTATCCACTTTGGTGGCAAAAATAGGAAAACAGATTATTATCTGAATGGCGGCCGATTAGGAAAAGGGGAGGTGCAACGAGACCTGGGTGTCATTATACACCAGTCATTGAAAGTGGGCATGCAGGTACAGCAGGCGGTGAAAAAGGCGAATGGTATGCTGGCATTTATAGCGAGAGGATTCGAGTACAGGAGCAGGGAGGTACTACTGCAGTTGTACAAGGCCTTGGTGAGACCACACCTGGAGTATTGTGTGCAGTTTTGGTCCCCTAATCTGAGGAAAGACATCCTTGCCATAGAGGGAGTACAAAGAAGGTTCACCAGATTGATTCCTGGGATGACAGGACTTTCATATGAAGAAAGACTAGATGAACTGGGCTTGTACTTGTTAGAATTTAGAAGATTGAGGGGGAATCTGATTGAAACGTATAAGATCCTAAAGGGATTGGACAGGCTAGATGCAGGAAGATCATTCCCGATGTTGGGGAAGTCCAGAACGAGGGGTCACAGTTTGAGGATAGAGGGGAAGCCTTTTAGGACCGAGATTAGGAAAAACTTCTTCACACAGAGAGTGGTGAATCTGTGGAATTCTCTGCCACAGGAAACAGTTGAGGCCAGTTCATTGGCTATATTTAAGAGGGAGTTAGATATGGCCCTTGTGGCTACGGGGGTCAGGGGGTATGGAGGGAAGGCTGGGGCGGGGTTCTGAGTTGGATGATCATAATAAATGGCGGTGCAGGCTCGAAGGGCCGAATGGCCTACTCCTGCACCTATTTTCTATGTTTCTATGTACCCTAGCTGTTGCCTCATTAATAATCTCTTTGCTTTTGTATTTTATACCCTGGCTAATGAAGTCTAGGATCCCTTATGCTGTCTTCATTTACCTTGCTGTTCTGCCACCTTCAGAAATCCTTAATTTATACTCCAAGATCCCTGTCTTCCTCAGTACTCCCTCACTTACTCTCTTTGTCCTACCATTGTTAGTTCTCCCAAGGTGCATGTTCGTGTTGTTTTCAGGATGAACCTGTTTTCCTATTTGACCAACAGATCAGTACAGTCCTGTACCCTGTGGCTATTCTCTTCACGAGCTCTGAGAATTTGGCTTTTTCATGTTACTGTTCTGAAAAAAGGTGTGAATATAATTCTAGCTTCACTGAAGGATTATTTTGGAAGATTATAATGTCTATTTGACAGTGACTACATGTGAATACTTAAAATATGAGGTTCAGTTTGGGTCCTAAATGATAATACTGAAGCTTGGAACACTTCACTTCAATTCTAACTGTAAGGACCAGCTGAAGATTTCCAAGATGGCACTGATAAATGATGACTCTTTGCATGCAGCTTGATGGGAATCATCAAATATTCCCCCTTAGTAACTCTACAGCTTTTTTTTAGCGTGTCACACCAGACTTGTCTGGCGCGTGGTGTCAGGATTGGTCTCCTTTCGAATTAACTGGGTCATGATATGAACGTTCTTGACTCGACCCTTTTTTTTTACGAGGCTAAGTGGCTAGCTCAACGCTCAACCCGGCACGGATGGAAAGCCTGACTTGGATTCAAACTTGGGAGCCTTCGCTCCGGAGTCCAGCGCTGATGCCATTGCGCCACCAACTGGCCATACTACAGCAGAAATCCAGTCACAGCCATGGGGACTTCAGTTTTAAGACTATTTAAAATACAATTGATTCTCAAACTCTGATACCCAAGCAGCAGACTTAAGATGAGAGTGCCTTTCCCCTTTAAGAAAAAGAAAGTGGGGAAAGCATGCTGGGGTACAGGTATGATTGAAACACAGTGAACTTAGACCCCCACCCCCAGTCATCCTGCAGGCAAATGTATAGTCTCTGGAAAATAAAATTGAAGACCTCAGAGTGAGATTGCAGTACCAGCACAACATTGGGGACTGGTTGTGTACTTTGCTTCATGGAGACGTGGCTCACTCCCATCCAATTTGGGTGCAGTGCTGTAGTCTGAGGTCTTCACCATCCACTGAAAAGACAGGTCACCTGTTGAGTCTGCTAAAAACAGAGGAGGTGGAAAATGCTTCATCAATAGCTCATCATGGGGCACAGTCGTGGCAGTTCTGCCTCAATCTTGCTCACCCGACCTGGTACATCTAGCAGTCAAGCGTCATCCATTTTATCCGCTGAAGGAATTTTCTACTGTCAACCCAGTAGTGGTGTACTTTCCACCTTTGGCCAAAGTCAGGCAGGCACTGGAGTTGCTGAGCAGTTTTTCACCTGCTCTTTCCAAGTCAGGCAGGCCCTGGAGGAGCTGAGCATCGCAATCAGCAAACACGAAACTGATGCCTTTCCTATCATTGTGGGGTTTTCAACCAAGTCAGCTTGAAGAAGTCTCTGAGCAACACATCACCGTGGAACCAGAGGAGCCAACACACTTGGCCACTGTTATACCACCATCAAAAACGCTTATAGTGCCGTCACTTCTCTGTACTTTGGAAAGTCCTAACAGCTAACTTCTACTCCCAGCATACAGGCAGAGACTAAGGTGAGGAGCAAGAAAGTAAAGTCAAGGGAGGCAGAGAGGCACTTGGAGAACTGCTCTGCGTCAGTGGACGAGACAATATTCAGGGATTCATCTTTAGATCGGAATGACTTCATCATGACCTGTATAGATCAGTGTGTACCTTTGAGAACATACCGGACATTCCCAAAACAAAAGCCATAGGTGAACCAGAAGATTGTAGTCTGCTGAGAGTTGGATCTATGGCATTCAAAACCGGTGATCCAGAGCTATACACAAAGTTCAGGTATGACCCTCAGAAGGCTATTTTAAGAGCAAAACAGCAATTCTGATTGTAGGGACAGGATCAGATGTACGTCAGCTCTGGCAGAGTTTGCCTTTCAAGCTTGTTTTAAAAGGGAGAATAAAACTACACCATTCAAATCCCTGCAGCATCTGGCAACTCTGTGGGAAGCCAATGTTAGAACATCTTTCAAGAGGTTGAACCGTCGTAAGGGTTCAGACCCTGAAGATTTCCCTGCTAGGACACAAAAAACCTGTGCCAACCAACTGGCAGGAGTGTTCAAGGACATCTTCAATCCCTCACTACTACAATCAGAGGTTCCCACCTGCTTCAAAAGGATGATAATCATACCAGTGCCCAAAAACAGCAGGGTAAACTGCCTCAATGCCTATTGCCCAGTGGCACTCACAGCTACTGTGATGAAGTGCTTTGAGAGGTTGGTCATTGCCAGAATCAACTCCTGCCTAAGGAAGGATCTGGACCCATTGCAATTTGTCTGTCACCACAATAGGTGTACAGTGGATGCAATCTCACTGGCTCTCCATACAGTCTTGGATCACCTGAACAATAGCAATTCCTACATCAGGCTGCTGTTTGTTGATTACAGCTCAGCATTGAACACTATCATACCCTTAGTTCTAATCAACAAGCTTCAAAACCTGGGCCTCTGTACCTCCCTCTGCAGCTAGGTGCTTAACTTCCTCATGAGGATACTACAGTCAGTGTAGATCAGAAATAACATCTCCTTGCTGACAGTTAACACTGACGCACCTCAAGAAAAAAATATGTAGTGAGGTTCATTGTACAGTCAGATGTCTGATGGCGGAGGGGAAGAAGCTGTTAGAGTGTTCACCCCACTCTTTACACCCTCTACATCCATGACTGTGTGGCTAAGCACAGCTCAAATGCTGTCTCTGAATTTGCTGATAACACAGCCATTATTGGCAGAATTCAGAATTTCGGATGGTGACGAGGCGTACAGGAGCAAGATAGATCAGCTGGTTGAGTGGTGTTGCAACAACCTTGCACTCAACATCAGTCAGACCAAGGAATTAATTGTGGACTTCAGGAAGGGGAAGTCAAGGAAACACACACCAGTCTTCAGCAAGCAATCAGCAGTGGAAAGAGTGAGCAGTTTTAAGTTCCTGGGTGTCAACATCTATGAAGATCTATTGATGCGATTACAAAGAGGGCACGACAACAGCTGTATTTCATTAGGATTTTGAGGAGACTTTGTATGTCACCACAGACTCTCCCAAATTTCTACAGATGTACCATGGAGAGCATTTGAACTGGTTGCATAATCATCTGGTTTGGCAGGGCCACTGCACGTGATTGGAAGAAGCTGCAGAAAGTTGTAAACTCAGCCAGCTCCATTATGAGTACTTGCCTCCCCAGCATCAAGGCCACCTTCAAATGGTGATGCCTCAAAAAGGTTGCATCCATCATTCAGGACCCTCATCAAGGAGGAAGTACGGAAGTGAAAGGCACAAACTCGAGAAGAGCTTTTTCCTCTCTGCCATCAGATTTCTGAATGGACAATGAACCCATGAACACTACTTCACTATATATTTGTCTTTTTTGCTCTCTTTTTGCACTAATTTAATTTAGTTTTTAAATTTCTTACTAAAATTTATAGTTTTTATATTATTATGTATTGCATTGTACTGCTGCCGCAAAACACCAAATTTCAGATAGACTGGCAATTGATACTTAAAGGGTTGACGGTGGATATGCAATGGCAAGCATTTAAAGATCGCATGGATGAACTACAACAATTGTTCATCCCAGTCTGGCAAAAGAGTAAACCAGGGAAGGTAGTGCACCTGTGGCTGACAAGGGAAATTAGGGATAGTATCAATTCCAAAGAAAAAACAGACAAATTAGCCAGAAAAAGCGGCTCACCTGAGGACTGGGAGAAATTCAAAGTCCAGCAGAGGAGGACAAAGGGCTTAATTAGGAAAGGGAAAAAAGATTATGAGAGAAAATTGGCAGTGAACATAAAAACTGACTGTAAAAGCTTTTATAGATATGTGAAAAGAAAAAGGTTGGTTAAGACAAATGTAGGTCCCTTACAGTCAGAAACAGGTGAATTGATCGTGAGGAACAAGGACATGGCAGACCAATTAAATAACTTTGGTTCTGTCTTCACTAAGGAGGACATACATATTCTTCTGGAAATAGTAGGGGACAGGGGGTCTAGTGAGATGGAGGAACTGAGGGAAATACATGTTAGTAGGGAAGTGGTGTTAGGTAAATTGAAGGGATTAAAAACAGATAAATCCCCAGGGTCAGATGGTCGGCATCCCAGGGTGCTTAAGGAAGTAGCCCAAGAAATAGTGGATGCATTAGTGTTAATTTTTCAAAACTCTTTAGATTCTGGAGGATTGGAGGGTGGCTAATGTAACTCCGCTTTTTAAAAAAGGAGGGAGAGAGAAACTGGGGAATTATAGACCGGTTAGCCTAACATCAGTGGTGGGGAAAATACTAGAGTCAGTTATCAAAGATGTGATAACAGCACATTTGGAAGGCGGTGAAATCATCGGACAAAGTCAGCATGGATTTGTGAAAGGAAAATAATGTCTGAGGAATCTCATAGAATTTTTTGAGGGTGTAACTAGCGAGCAGATAGGGGAGAACCAGTGGATGTGGTATATTTGGATTTTCAAAAGGCTTTTGACAAGGTCCCACACAGGAGATTAGTGTGCAAACTTAAAGCACATGGTATTGGGGGTATGGTATTGATGTGGATAGAGAATTGGTTGGCAGACAGGAAGCAAAGAGTGGGAATAAACCGGACCGTTTCAGAATGGCAGGCAGTGACTAGTGGGGTACCGCAAGGCTCGGTGCTGGGACCCCAGTTGTTTACAATATATATTAATGACTTAGACGAGGGAATTAAATGCAGCATCTCCAAATTTGCAAATGACATGAAGCTGGGCGGCAGTGTTAGCTATGAGGAGGATGCTAAGAGGATGCAGGGTGACTTGGATAGGTTAGGTGAGTGGGTAAATTCATGGCAGATGCAATTTAATGTGGATAAATGTGAGGTTATCCACTTTGGTGGCAAAAACAGGAAAACATTATTATCTCAATGGTGGCCGATTAGGAAAAGGGGAGGTGCAACAAGACCAGTCATTGAAAGTGGGCATGCAGGTACAGCAGGTGGTGAAAAAGGCAAATGGTATGCTGGCGTTCATAGCAAGAGGAATCAAGTACAGGAGCAGGGAGGTACTACTGCAGTTGTACAAGGCCTTGGTGAGACCACACCTGGAGTATTGTGTGCAGTTTTGGTCCCCTAATCTGAGGAAAGACATTCTTGCCATAGAGGGAGTACAAAGAAGGTTCACCAGATTGATTCCTGGGATGGCAGGACTTTCATATGATGAAAGACTGGATTGACTAGGCTTATACTCTCTGGAACTTAGAAAATTGAGGGGGGATCTTATTGAAACGTATAAAATTCTAAAGGGATCGGACAGGCTTGATGCAGGAAGATTGTTCCCAATTTTTGGGGAGGTCCAGAACGAGGGGTCACAGTTTGAGGATAAAGGGGAAGCCTTTTATGACCGAGATGAGGAAAAACTTCTTCACACAGAGAGTGGTGAATCTGTGGAATTCTCTGCTATAGGAAACAGTTGAGGCCAGTTCATTGGCTATATTTAAGAGGGAGTTAGATATGGCCCTTGTGGCTAAAGGGATCATGGGGGTATGGAGAGAAGGCAGGTACAGGGTTCTGAGTTGGATGATCAGCCATGATTATACTGAATGGTGGTGCAGGTTCGAAGGGCCGAATGGCCTACTCCTGTACTTATTTTCTATGTTTCTATGTTTCAGGACAAATGCCAGTGATAGTAAACCTGATTCTGAGATCCCTTGCATGGATTAATTCTGTTCTTCTGTTCTTTATGTAATGAGGAGTAATTGATGTTTATATGAAAGCCACAATCTCACTGAGGGCTTATGTGAATATACAATGAATTCCAGTTATTTGGGACATATCAGGAGCAGTATGTTTTGACCCAATTAAGCAGCTGCCCCAATTAGCCGAAATTTCATGATAATTGTTAAAATGTATAAAAGAGACAAACTACTGTTTAACTGAATAACAAATTGTGTATTTAAATGAAATACAGACCAAATTAAAACACTACTAATAATACTATAGTAGTCTTATACGTATTAGTTCCTAATAGTTACCAATGGAGGAATTCATCCAGTCTATACTGCGGTGTTCTTTTCATTGACTGTAAATGAAGAAAGTCAGCATAGACACACAGTGTAGATAATGGACTGCCTTCATACAATGCTATTGCTGATTGCCTTCTCCAAATCCTTATTTTTATTGTAACATTCAAGATGATTGTTGATCTATTCAAATGCTTCTTAGTGTGAGTAGTGAAGGCGTTCCATTTTCATTCATAGCCAATGCTTGAAACTGCAGTGAGCAAAACGGTTTTGAATTGTCTTATTGCTTATTTCTCACCAACTATCAGTGACAAAAATCACTGCTTTTTGAGCACAAATGATACTATTTGAACACTGTTCGGCAACAGCCTCCTGACCCAATTAAGGGGCATAGTCCCAAATAATGAAGGGAATCCTGGCTATTTTTTTGAATTAGTTTTTGTTCTGTAAGAGTTGTCCCAGATGGGCAGCTGCCCTGATTAAATGATGGCCCAATTAACTGGAATGCACTGTATACAAAATGACCGATTGGGTATAATAAGCCTTTATCAAAGCCATGTAACCTACTCACCAGTATCAAACCCATTTATTATTCTCTACCTCTACAGTCATGCAGGTTACCACAGGAAGATATACTTTGGAAATAGAGCAGAATACCACAGTAACTTCTGCTGCAACTCTTAGTCACTAATTATCATTGGACTTAATCTAGAAGATTACTTCAGGGCCACGCAGTTGGTTGAATGGCTGTATAAAATAACTTCCCTCATCTCCTCTGATTTGCTTGTCACTTATAATCTGTGTTGTTTGATTACTACCTCACCTGCCATGGGACTAGCTTTCCTCTTTGACCATCAAAGCTCCATGTCTTTTGAATGGCATCTTGTATCATTGTGAACTTTTGTATGCAGTGGAAAACTGTAAATGAAGATCGAGTCTCAGTTTAACTGAGTTCCTCATTACTGGCACCAGTTTTAGGTTCTCTCTTCACTGATCCTCAAAGTCCTGCTGTTAGAGCATACAACAGTATAGCACAGGAACAGGCCCTTCATCCCAGCATGTGTGAGCCAATCATGTCAGTTTAAAGTAATCCATCTGCCTGTACGTGGTTTGTATGCCTCTGTACCTTGTCTGTTTTTTAAAACATGCCATTGTACATTATCAGCTTCCACCACTTCCTGCAGCCTGTTTCAGGCACTAACCACTCCCCTTGTATAACAAAAAAAAATGCCTTGCAAAGCTCCTTTAAAGTTTCCCCCTTTCAACTTAAATCTATTCCCTCTAGTATTTGAAATTTCCATCTGACATTCCAACTTCTTTTTAATTTTGTAAGCTTCTACCAGGTTGCCCCTTAACCTGCCAGAGAAAACAATACAAACTTGTCAGACCTCCTCTTGTAGCTGATACTCTTTCATTCTAGCAACATCCTGGTGAACCTCTTCTGCATAATGTCCACATCGTTCCTGTAATGTGGCAACCAGAACTCCACAGAATGGTTCAAATGTGGCCTGACCAAAGTTTTATACTTAACTTGCCCACTTTCATACCCAATATTCTGACCAATGAAGGTAAGCATGGTTTTTATCTGCTTTTCCATCCTATTTCCTGAATATTGATGTGCTCTAGAGTATCAGCATACATCTCCTTGACCTTTCCATCACCCATGTCCTTCACCTTAATGAATAGCAGTGTAAAGTACTCATGAAGGAGCTCACCCTCTTTCTGTTTCTCTAGGCACAAATTTCAACTTTTGTCCCTGAGTGGACCTATGCCTTCCGTCACTTACCTTTTGCTCCTGATATACAAATAAAATGCTTTGAGATTCTTTTAATCCCTCTTGTTAAGGACATTTCATGGACCTTTGACCTCCTAATCTCTTGAATAAGTTCTTTCCTACTTCCTTTATACTCCTAATGGCTGTTGTTTGATTTCAGTTTCCTAAATCTTACATATACAGTATTTCCGTTTGCTTTTTGACTAAACTTACAATATCACTTGTCATCCAAGGTTCCTGAACCTTGTCATCCTTACCTTTCATCTACACAGGAATAGCTGGTCCTCACTCTACAACTTCTGTTAAAGACTCCCACATTAGAATCAGATTTACCATTAAGTAATGTTTTCAGTTCCTGCCTAATGTTTTAGTAATTAGTCATTCTCCAATTTAGCATTTTTACCTGTAACCTGCTTGTCCTCCCTGTAACTATCATAAAATACTAGTCATTGCTCCCTAACAGAAACTTCAATAAACTGGCCTGACTCATTCCTCAATATAATGTTTAGTATGGGCCCCATCTCTATTGTACTATCTACACATTGTTTCAAGAATCCCTCCTAATACACGGTACAAACTTGCCCCTTCCATGCCCAGGAATTAAGGAAGTGCCAGTCAATATTGGGGATGTTAATATCACCCACAGCAGTGCCCCACACAAGATGCTAGAAGAACTCAGCAGGCCAGGCAGCACCTGATGAAGGGTGTCAGCCCAAAACGTCAACTTTTACTCTTTTCTGTAGATGCTGCCTGGCCTGCTGAGTTCCTTCAGCATTTTGTGTGTGTTGCTTGGATGTCTAGCATCTGCAGATTTTCTCGTCTCACTGCAGTAACCCTGTTGTTTCTTGTGTCTTTGCATGGCCTGCCTGCTTATCTGTTTCTCTGAGCTCTACTTGTATGTCCTCGCTGGATGAACCATTCAAGATGCCTCATTGCAGCCTTAACATTTTCCCTAATCAGTAATGCGGTTCCCCCACCTGTTACATTCCCCTTTGTCGTGTCTAAAGTATCTGCACCCTAAACCTTAAGCTACCAACCAGTCTCACCCTTTTCTCAACCAAGTTTCTGTAATGGCTACGGCACCATACTTCCATGTACTAATCCGGGCTGCGTTATACTCCTTGTGTTTAAATTAAATTTCCTATACTACATGTGAAGTTGGATTATTTGGAGATCTGGTGGCTGATATTAAATGTGTCAATAACAACTGTGAGATTGAATACAGCCTTGTGGTCTAATTATTGTTGGTAACATGGTTTACATTTCCTCATCAGGGTCCTAGCCTTCTCCCCAGCTCAAGTCACTTCAGTTCTCATCAAAATTGATGGTGTCTTAATAGGCAATGCAGTCCATATCGAAGGTCCACTTCATACACTGCCCTGGAAGGCCAAGGATTACAGTAAAGGAATGCATTTCATTGAAGTCCAAGCACAGGTAACAAAATACATGGTTTTCTTCTATCCAAAAGCAAAATACAGCAGAAAGAACTCTGAAATGGGAGAGAACACTGATGCTCAGTGCAGCTCTGTCAGGCAGCATTTGTAGAGATAATATTTCATTAGAAGTGGAAAGTGAGTATTGGTTTATTTTTGTCCTGTGTACTGAAATACAATGAAAAGATTTTGTTTACATGCCATTCAGACTGGTCATTCCATACATATGAAAGAATACAGTGCAGAATATACAGTAGTGTTGCATTTATAAAGAAAGTACAAGGATTTTTAGAAGTAGGAAAAGTGAGTGAAAAATAAAAAACAAGTTGAGTTCTGGGAGAGGACTGGATACAGCATTAAGCAACACAAGGGAAAGGACGGGCTAGAGATGGCCAAAAGCAAGAAGTGGGATTAAAGGAAGTGTAAGTGGAGGTAGCAGAGTGATTGCAAATGGAGATCATGGATGTGATGTGAAATTGTCAAACTCATTGAGTCTGGCAGGTTGTAATCTGCCAAAGTAAACAATGAATTGCCATTCCTTGAACATCCATTCATCTCTGTTGCAACAATGTAGTAGAACAAAAGCATAAGAACTCATAATCGAGGATGACTTATTTCTACTTTGACTTTGAGGAGGCTGGTGAGGTCAATGTGTGACCGAGACACACTGCTTGATAGAGTGTGGGTAGTTCATTTGGTGGGTTGGATGCTCATCCATGAATTGTACTGGGTTTTTAGCTTCTTCTGACAAAGGCATTTGCCATTCTGAATGCTCCTTCATTTTGAGTGTCATGAACCAGAGGTTTCCACAATTGGTGAGTATGTTGCACTTATTCAAGGAAATTTTGAAAACACCCTTAATCATTTTTACTGTTTCTGTGGCCGTCTTTTGGTGTCACAGAGCTGGGAATAGCATCTGTTTGGAGAATCTGGTGTTGGGTGTGTGAATAACATGGCCCAACCATCAGAGGTGGCTGTGTAATTTATCTCCATTCTTTGGAGGCTGGCCTGGGAGACAAAGCTGATGTTGGGTTAGTGCATCCTTCCAGTATGTTTGAGAGGTTTTGTGAAGACAGAGGGTGGTACATCGATGGTGTTTTAAAGTGCCTGGCCTATACCTTAGAGGTGTGCAGCAGGGCAGGGAACACTGCAGACAACCAGAGACTCAGCTGACTGGGCAGAGTTGTTCTGTAAAGTGGTTGCTTGTAGCAAGACTGTTTGCAGAAAGTTGGTGAATGTATAAGTTTGCTGTTGAAAAGAGCAAGAAAGCAAATATCAGGTCACATGATCTTTAAATGAGTTAATGGTCATTGTTTTACACCCTGTTACACTATGCTCAACAGTGGACCCTGCCCCATTATCAGGTGTCAGCAGGATGTTCAGTCCCAAGGGGCATCACTTCCAACATCTTTTCAGCTAACACTCAGTCACTGCACATGTGACCAATATATACAGACTGTACTCCCAAATTATTATCTTTAAAATAATAAAGGGATATAAGAAAAGTATTTCTTTGGTTGTAAGAATCTAGGGAAAGGACAGAATTGTAAATCCAGATCTAACTGATACAAAATAAGGAAGAGTGGCTTCGTACAAAAGAAGCTGTTACCCTCTCCCTCAAAGATTACCAATCCTCATGCAGAATTGAAGGTATGACACCGAACAAGAGGTGTTTAAAATCTAAAATACTGGAAATAAAAATAGGCGGTACTGGAAAGCTCAATGTTGGTAATGGAGAAAGAGGGAAGATGAAGAGAATAGGTTAGATCAGTAAGTGGACTCTAATCTCTCTGCCCCAATCTCTCCACCCAGACCTGCACCTTAACACATTTCATTTTTCAAAATATTCCCCAGTTCTGATAAAAATTTTGTTCATTCTGAAATGACAACTTTCTTCTTCTCTCCCCTCTATCTACTTAGTTTCCACCTTTTTTTATCAATAGATATTGGTCAGCTAAGGCTATTGAGAGAGCATATGAAGAAAGGTGAGGTTGAGGTACAGAGCGGCCATGATCTGACAAATCCTTCCAACTTTGGAGTTGGACTAAACTTTATTCAAACAAGCCCTACTCTTCTTCATCCAAAAAGATAAGTTCACATGAAGTTCTGCTGCCCATACTAACTTGCATCAAGTACAGTTAATCTATCATTCCTTTGCTCACTAACCAAATGGACTGCCAGTCCAACAATGCCTTTTAGTTGTTCTTGGTGTTTATGATTATTTAGTATTTCCTCTGTCTACATTTAAAGAGCTGCACATTTCCAAAGTTAACATAGAAACATAGAAAACCTACAGCACAATACAGGTCCTTCGGCCCACAAAGCTGTGCCAAACATGTCCTTACCTTAGAAATTACCAGGGTTACCCATAGCCCTCTATTTTTCTAAGCTCCATGTACCTATCCAGGAGTCTCTTAAAAGACCCTATCATTGGTGGAAATGATAGGGTCCTTTAAGAGACTCCTGGATGGCTACAGGGAGCTTAGAAAAATTGAGGGCTATGGGTAAGGCCTAGGTAGTTCTAAGGTAGGGACATGTTCGGCACAGCTTTGTGGGAGGAAGGGCCTGTATTGTGCTGTATGTTTTCTATGTTTCTATTCCCGCCTCCACCACCGCCACCAGCAGCCCATTCCATGCACTCACCACTCTGTGTAAAAAAAAAAACAACAACAACAAACAAACAAAAAATAAACTTAGCCTGACATCTCCTCTGTACCTACTTCCAAGCACCTTAAAGCTGTGCCCTCTCATGCTAGCCATTTCAGCCCTGGGAAAAAGCCTCTGACTATCCATACGATCAATGCCTCTCATCATCTTGTACACCTCTATCAGGTCACCTCTCAACTTCTGTTGCTCCAAGGAGAAAAGGCCAAGTTCACTCAACCTACTCTCATAAGGCATGCTCCCCAATCCAGGCAACATCCTTGAAAATCTCCTCCGCACCCTTTCTATGGTTTCCATGTCCTTCCTGTAGTGAGGCAACCAGAATTGAGCACAGTACTCCAAGTGGGGTCTGACCAGAGTCCTATATAGCTGCAACATTACCTCTCTGCTCTTAAACTCAATCCCATGGTTGATGAAGACCAATGCACCGTATGCCCTCTTAACCACAGAGTCAACCTGCGTAGCAGCTTTGAGTGTCCTATGGACTCGGACCCCAAGATCCCTCTGATCCTCCACACTGCCAAGAGTCATACCATTATTACTATATTCTGCCATCATATTTGACCTACAAAATGAACCACTTCACACTTATCTGGATTGAACCCCATCTGCCACTTCTCAGCCCAGTTTTGCGTCCTATCAATGTCCCGCTGTAAACTTTCGACTGCCCTCCACACTATCCACAACACTCCCAACCTTTGTGTCATCAGCAAACTTACTAACCCATCCCTCCACTTCCTCATCCAGGTCATTTATAAAAATCATGAAGAGTAAGGGTCCCAGAACAGATCCCTGAGGCACACCACTGGTCACTGACCTCCATGCAGAATATGACCCGTCTACAACCACTCTTTGCCTTCTGTAGGCAAACCAATTCTGGATCCAAAAAGCAATGTCCCCTTGGATCCCATGCCTCCTTACTTTCTCAATAAGCCTTGCATGGGGTACCTTATGAAATGCCTTGCTGAAATCCATACACACTACATCTACGGCTCGACCTTCATCAATGTGCTTAGTTACATCCTCAAAAAAATTCAATCAGGCTCGTAAGGCATCACCTGCCTTTGACAAAGCCATGCTGACTATTCCTAATAATCATATTATGCCTCTCCAAATGTTCGTAAATCCTGCCTCTCAGTGTCTTCTCCATCAACTTATCAACCACTGAAGTAAGACTCATTTGTCTATAATATCCTGGGCTATCTCTACTCCCTTTCTTGAATAAGGGAACAACATCTGCAACCCTCCAATCCACCGGAGCCTCTCCCATCCCCATTGATCATCGCCAGAGGCTCAGTAATCTCCTTCCTCGCTTCCCACAGTAGCCTGGGGTACATCCCGTCTGCTCCCGGTGACTCATCCAACTTGATGCTTTCCAAAACCTCCAGCACATCCTCTTCCTTAATATCTACACGCTCAAGCTTTACAGTCCGCTGCAACTCATCCCTACAATCGCCAAGATCTTTTTCTGTAGTGAATACTGAAGCAAAATATTCATTAAGTACCTCTGCTATCTCCTCCGGTTCCATACACAATTTTCTACTGCCACACTTGAATGGTCCTATTCCCTCACGTCTTATCCTCTTGCTCTTCGCAATGCCTTGGGGGTTTCCCTTAATTCTGTCTGTCAAGACCTTCTCATGGAACAAGCTCCTTCCTTGTTAGCCTTATAATCTTCTAGATCTTCTAGATCTCTATCATTACCTAGTTCTTTGAACCTTTCGTAAGCTCTTGTTTTCTGCTCAACTAGATTTACAACAGCCTTTGTACACTACGGTTCCTGTACCCTACCATCCTTTCTTTCTCTCATTGGAACATACCTATGCAGAACTCCACGCAAATATCCCCTGAACATTTGCTTGTTTACCAGCCATGACCTTTAGTCTCCAATACAGTCTGTAACATTGAGAGTGCATATAATCCTGATCAATATCATTTGTATATACTTGCAGTTTGTGTTGAAAATACTCATTTCCAGATCATTAATGTAACCACTAACCAACAGTAACCCCAATAGTGATTCTTGCAGAATGTTACGTTTAATATCAGACATACTATTAAGTGTTGCAAAGCAGGAAGCGTGACAGACAGTTTGCACCCAGCAGGTTCCCACAGACAGTAATGTGGTTAACAAGATAAACTGCTGTTGGTTGCAAAATGAATATAGGGGTTAATGCATGAAGCAAGGTTGGGCTGTACCCATTGGACTGTGTAAGAAAGAGAGGTGATCCTATTGAAACTTTCAGGCTTCTGAGGAGATTTAGCGGGTGGATGCTTTCCTCCATGGAGTTCTCTACAACCGTGGATTCATATTCAGAATAGGGAGTCACCCATTTCAGATGGAGGCGGTGTCCTTGTTCATGAATCTTCCCAATTCACTATCCAAAGAACTATAGAGGCACAGAGTTGTTGAATATGTTCAAGTCATAATGAGAAGGGAGTGCAAGCGTGTGCAGAGACTGTGAGGAAGTGGTGCTGAGTTCAAGACTGGATCAGCCCATCACACTGATTAAGAAAGCAGGTTGGACGGCTGACTTCTCCAGTTCTGTTCCTGTTTCTTGCATTCTCTGTAATGAGGCTGGAACCAATTACTTCTGCCATTTGAGAACCCTACCATTGTTCCTGTTGTAGAGACCTTTGAGAGTTTGTTGCCTTTCCAGGTGATGATCCTCCATTTTGAGTGATCATGGGATGAACATTCCTAGAAGTTGAAGATGGTGGTCCAGTTTTTCAAGGATGGCCTGAAAGTTCAAGTTCAAGTTTAATTGTTATTCAGCTATACACAAATACGAATGAATACATTCAAATGACCAGCATTCCTCCAGGGTGACGATGCAAAACGTCTATCAACAGTCATACACAGCACATGGAATGTACAGCATACATACAACAAATAGTCACAAAAAAAGCTTAAGAGTCCTGCCCTGGGCAAGTGCAACAGGCAACGTTGTGGTATGAGGGCCAGGGCCAGGCAACAACAGAGGGCAAACAGCTCCCCACCTCGGTCTTGCCAATGAACCAGTGAATGGAAGTTACCAGTCTTCAACAGGGCCCCTCTGACTGTAGTTAGGGCATCAGTGTTTGGGACATTGCTCTGGGAGAGAGCGCGGATGTTTGTTCACATCTTGCCAATGGATTTGTGGAATTTTACTGAGATACCCACTGGTGTCATAACAGGAGTAATCTGAAACTCTCTGTGCCTCAAGTAGATGAAAAATTCCCACTCCACTACCAGAAAAAAGTAGTGTAGTTTTCCTTAATATTCTGACCAATATACATTCTCGACTAATTTAAAATTGTCTTATCTTGTCACAAAGGTGTTGCTGGGTTGCAAATCTTACTCTGTGTAGTCTTTTACATTTTCCTGAACTACATTAGTAGCAAGGCCTTAAAATGCTCTTTATTACCAAAAGAGAATATTCGTAAATTGAATGGTGTCATAGGCAAAGGTAGATTTATATTTTAATTAATCCCCAGACTACTATGGGGACAGGTAGCTTTCGTTATACAAGGATGTTAATTTTGTTCTATGGTCTATAATAGCTATGGAACATCATTAAAGACATGGTTCCTCCTCCTTCTACTATCCATTGTGTTTTCCCCTATTCCTTCTTCACCTTTCCTGCCTATCGCCTCCCTGCTTCCCCTCCCCCACTCCTTTGTCTTTCAAATTACTGGTTTTTCAACTGGACCTACCAGCCTTCTCCTTCCCACCCTCCCCCACCTTCTTTATAGGGCCTCTGCCCCTTCCCTCTTCAGTCCTGACAAAGGGTTCCGGCCTGAAACGTCGACTCATCGTTTCCACAGATGCTGCCCGACCTGCTGAGTTCCTCCAGCATGTTGTGAGTGTTGCTTTGATCCCAGCATCTGCAGATTATTTTGTATTAAAGACATGCAAATTGCACCAGATCATTTGAGAGACAGGGTAACTCTGATAGTGGGTAAGAATAATTAATCAGTGCTGAAATGGACATTTAATCCAGTCTTTAGAAAACTAACTGAAATTGCTCCTGAATAATATCTTAATGTAGGTTATGACTGTATTCCATGCCGGTTAAAAGCAAGACCAGCTGGTGGAACTTAGCAGGTCAGGCAGCATCTACGGAAATAGTCGATCTTTTGGGGCAAGACCTTCTTCAGGATCTAACCAATCTTAGAATTTTTCAAGGAAGTTATAAGGAAAGTTATTGAAGGAAAGGTAGTGGATATTGTCTACATGGATTTCAGCAAGGCATTTGACAAGGTCCTGCATGGGAGGTTGGTTTACAAGGTTCAGTCACTCGGCATTTAAGATAAGGTAGTAAATTGGATTAGACATTGGATTTGCAGGAGAAGCCAGAGTGTGGTAGTGGAGAGTTGCCTTTCTGAATCCAAGCCTGTGACTAGTGGAGTGCTGCAGGGATCGGTGCTGGGTCCATTGTTGTTTGTCATCTTTATCAATGATCTGGATGATAATGTGGTTAACTAGACCAGCAAATTTGTGGATGACACCAAATTGGGGGTGTAGTGGACAGCAAAGACTATTATGTCTTGCAGTGGGATTTGGATCAGCTGGAAAAATAGGCTGGAAAATGACAGATGGAATTTAATGCAGACAAGTGCGTGAGGTGTTGCGCTTTGGGAGAACCAACCAGGATAGGTCTTACACAGTGAATGGTAGGGCATTGAGGAATACAGTAGAACAAAGGGATCTGGGAATTACAGGTCCATAGTTCATTGAAAGTGGCGTTATGGGTAGGTAGGGTTGTAAAGAAAGCTTTTGGCACATTGGCCTTCGTAAATCAGTGTATTGACTACAGGAGATGGGATCTTATGTTGAAGTTGTATAAAACTTGGTGAGGCCCAATTTGGAGTATTATGTGCCGTTTTAGTCATCTACCTTCAAGAAAGATGTAAGTAAGGTTGAAAGAGTGCAGAGAAAGTTTACAAGGATGTTACCAGGTCTGGAGGACCTGTGTTATAAGGAAAGATTGAGTGGGTTAAGTCTTTACTCCCTGTTACATGAGGGGAGATTTGACAGAGGTATACAAAATTATGAGGGGTATAGATAGGGTAAATGTAAGCAGGCTTTTTCCACTGAGACAAACTAGAGGTCAAATTACAAACAAGAGAAAATTTGTAGATGCTGGAAATCCAAGAAACACACAGAAAATGCTGGAGGAACTCAGCAGGCCAGGCAGCATCTATGGAAAAGAGTATGGTTGATGTTTCAGGCCGAGTCATGAAACGTCGATTACGTGTTGCTAAAACCAGAGGTCATGGATTATGGGTGAAGGGTGAAATGTTTAAGGGGAACGTGGGGGAAACTTTTTCATTCAGAGGATGGTGAGAGTGTGGAACAAGCAGCCAGTGCAGATGGTGGGTGCAGTTTTTGATTTCAATGTTTAAGAGAAGTTTGGCTAGGTACGTGGATGGTCGGGGTATTCAGGGCTATGGCCCTGGTGCAGGATGATAGGAGTAGGCTGTTTAAATGGCTGAGCATGGACTAGATGGGCCAAAAGGCCTGTTTCTATGCTGTAGTTTTCTATAACTTTATGGAGATGAAGTGAAACTGCTTTTCCCGGAGTCTAATGAATCTGTGGAATTCTCAGCCCAAGGAAGCACTAGAGGCCATCTCATTAAATATACTTAAGACACAGTTAGATTTTTGCATAGCGGAGGCATTAAGGATTATGGGGAAAAGGCAGTTCTGTGGAGCTGAGTCCACGTCTAAATCAGCAATGATCTTACTGAATGGTGGAACAGGCTTAATAGGCCAGACGGTCTATTGCTCCTGTTTCTTCTGTTCTTGTGTAAAGGAAATGTGCACCAGCCTCAGAGAACAAACGGTGATTTATTTCATCCTCATTCACATTCTGTTAGGTCTTAGTCACAGCAGGTCTAAGGGAAAAGGAAGAGGGAAATTGATCTCAAATCCTAACATTGATTGCTCTGTAGGAAAGAGCAATGAAGGTTTAACTCAAGTCCCTGAGACTTGAATTGTTTTAGACTATTAGGAAAAAAGGACAGTGCCTTGTGTCTGAGGACAGTAAGCCTTTAAGAATAAATGCCTTCATTAGAAAACAGAGGGAGAAAACTGTCAAAGGAAATGCCAAAAAAAATAGAAAAAAAAATTTTTTTCAATATGAACTTTATACACAAGATGCTGAATTTGTTAAAATATGCTCCCCATATTTTAAATCATATTTTGGCTTTAAAAAATTGTTGAGTCATTTAAGAGCCAGTGTTGTCTCCCTATTTTCCATGGAGCTTTGATGGTCTGGTTGGACTCTTCCCTCAGCAACAGGCGTGTCGACAAGTCCTTTGGTGGTTGATTAGGTTACAGCAATGGCTTGGGAAGTCACTTGTAGTCAGATCCAAGGAGAAGCTCATCACACCTTGTATCTGCTTGTCAGTTTGGAATCCACTTAACCCGGAGATGTATCTGCTTGTCAGTGGCATTGGTATATTTCAGACTTGCTTCCCTTAAACAGAAGTAAGCTACTCATACTTGCTGTTCTCCAAACACACTGAATCACTTCTTTTCCTGTTGTCAGGACAAAGCTGGACGAACCACAATTATAGGCCATAAGTTTACAATGGAAGAGGTTGAGCTGCTCACTTTTGACATTATGGCTTCATTCATCCTCCAGTCTTCTCACTACATCATGGTAAGCATAACGGGTGACTGTAGAAAGACAGCAAGAGTCTGGTTTACAGCTTAGAGTCTCCATTGTAGAATGGTAGCAGAGAAGAGGTGGGAAACAGTAGGAATTAGTATGTGTGGACCTCCTGCAATGTGATTCAGTAGCACTCCCTCTTGCAAGTTAGAGGCTTAAACAAAGTCAATTAGCATTGAGTTGACTGAGATTAGTGGAGAAGTTGAATACACATATATTGAATGGCAGATATTCAATAATTCAAAGATCTCAGAAATCATATTCAGACATAAAAACATAGCTGCAAAAAATTAATGGTGTCCATCTGGTTGAGAAAAATATTAAATTACGTGAGGTGAAAATGTTGCTAAAATGAGAAAGGATTGTGTGGACATCAAGAATTCAAAGGATGGTTAAGGGGAAAAATTGCCAGCATTTTGTAATTTGCTCTGATTCGCTGTCACTCTGCTGCTTGCTTTTATCCTGAGGGAGCTCTTTTGTGCAAATGAATAAATATTATTTTCTCTTTTTATTTTACGTAGTTTTTTTGTTTTATGATTCATTGTAGCTTTGTTATGTACATGAAAAAATAGGAGATTCAATAGTGGAGTATGCACTCCAGGCCCTACTGTTCGGCCCGTTACAATAGTGTCACATGAGCAGCGGAAACCATGTGCACCCTTCATCGGGTTATCAGTGTTTGCATTCCAAGGCATTAAACCATTGGTATCAGCCAGTCCTTGCAATTCTTCAGAATTCTTTAAATGCTTCTCAATGGCTGATCATTAAGTAGTGGAACAGGGCTTGGCAGTGCGTGGTGTGACAGTGGGCCATCATTTGCCTTGCGTTAGCTGCGCCAGCTTGTATAGATGTGGCACAAGGACGTATAGAGCTGCACAGGGCATGTCCTAGCCACTATTGGTAAATAATTATCATGGTTCCAAGGCATGCCACAACTCGGTCTCACAAAGACAAAAAGACGTAGGAGAAGGATTCTAAATCCAGTCCATTGAGTCTGATTCACTGTTTGATCATGGCTGATTTAACTTCCCTCTCAATCTCATTTTCTTGTCTTCTCCCCATAACCTTTGATGCCTTTACGAATAAAGAACTTATCAATCTCTGCTTTAAATACCCCCAATGATTTGGCTTATGCAGCCATCTATGGCAATGGATTCCACAGGTTCCCCACCCTATGGTTCAAGATATACCTCCTCACCTCTGTTCAAAAGGGACATCCTTCTATTCTGAGGCGTCCTTCGGTCCTAGACTCTTTCATCATTGGAAACATCTTCTCTGTCCACTGTCTTGGCCTTTCAGTATTCAATAGGTTTCAATGAGATTCCACCCCCCCTTTATTCTTTTAATCTCCAGCGAGTACAGGCAAAGAACCATTAAAGAGCTCCTCATTCATTAACCTTTTCATTCCCAGGATCATTCTCATGAACCTCCTTTGGACACTCCCCAATGCCAGGTCATCCTTTCTTAGATATGGGGCCCCACACTTGCTTACAGTACTCCAGATGTGATCTGACCAATCCCTTATAAAGCATTAATTGCATCCTTCCTTTTACGTTCTATTCTCTCGAAATATTGAACATTCCATTTGCCTTCCTTACCATTGACTCAACGTGTAAGTTAATTTTTAGGGAATCCTGTACTAAGACTCCAAGTCCCTTTTGCATTTCCAATTTCTGATAGGTTATTGATTAGTTGGTGGCATTGAAGTCCAAAATACCGTGAATTGGATTTTTCATAATGGTGTGACTTTATTTTTTGCAGCTCAGAGTTATCTTTATTTTGGTCCTTCTGGCTAATATCCTTGTAATCATTGTCTTCCGATACCTGACGAAGCCACAGCTTAAAGGTAAATTTGTGTGCTTTACAGTTTGGTGCTAATTGGTATTGCGGGTGGTATTGATGTGGATAGAGAATTGGTTGGCAGACAGGAAGCAAAGAGTGGGAATAAAAGGGACCTTTTCAGAATGGCAGGCAGTGACTAGTGGGACACTGCAAGGCTCAGTGCTGGGACCCCAGTTGTTTACAATATATATTAATGACTTAGACGAGGGAATTAAATGCAGCATCTCCAAGTTTGCAGATGACACGAAGCTGGGCAGCAGTGTTAGCTGTGAGGAGGATGCTAAGAGGATGCAGGGTGACTTGATAGGTTAGGTGAGTGGGCAAATTCATGGCAGATGCAATTTAATGTAGATAAATGTGAGGTTATCCACTTTGGTGGCAAGAACAGGAAAACAGATTATTATCGCAATGGTGGCCGATTAGGAAAAGGGGAGGTGCAACAAGACCAGTCATTGAAAGTGGGCATGCAGGTACAGCAGGCGGTGAAAAAGGCGAATGGTATGCTGGCATTCATAGCAAGAGGATTCAAGTACAGGAGCAGGGAGGTACTACTGCAGTTGTACAAGGCCTTGGTGAGACCACACCTGGAGTATTGTGTGCAGTTTTGGTCCCCTAATCTGAGGAAAGACATTCTTGCCATAGAGGGGGTACAAAGAAGGTTCACCAGATTGACTCCTGGGATGGCAGGACTTTCATATGATGAAAGACTGGATCGACTAGGCTTATACTCTCTGAAATTTAGAAGATTGAGGGGGGATCTGATTGAAACATATAAAATTCTAAAGGGATTGGACAGGCTAGATGCAGGAAGATTATTCCAGATGTTGGGGAAGTCCAGAACAAGGGGTCACAGTTTGAGGATAAAGGGGAAGCCTTTTCGGACCGAGATGAGGAAAAACTTCTTCACACAGAGAATGGTGAATCTGTGGAATTCTCTGCCACAGGAAACAGTTAAGGCCAGTTCATTGGCTATATTTAAGAGGGAATTAGATATGGCCCTTGTGGCTAAAGGGATCAGGGGGTATGGAGGGAAGGCAGGTATAGGGTTCTGAGTTGGATGATCAGCCATGGTCGTACTGAATGGTGGTGCAGGTTCGAAGGGCCGAATGGCCTACTCCTGCACCTATTTTCTGTGTTTCTAATTCTGTTCAATAATCAGGTTATATTTAAAACCTCTGTTGATTTGGGAGAGAGGAAGAGATGTTGAAGGAAACAATGCAGTCTAATGGAGGATGTCTCCTCCCTGTGGCTTCCTCTGGCTGATGACAATAGGTTTTGAGTGAGCTATGTACTTAGATAGACAAGTCATTAAAATTATGACTGTATATTTTCAGGTGATCCATATTCTGCACCTTGGCAAATTAACATTGCCGGTTTTTAAAAAACGTATATATAAAATATATTGCACAAGACTTTTGTGCAGTCCTGTAGTAATTTTATGTATTGCTCTGCACTGCTGCCATGAAAAAAATAAGCAAATTTCATGACATATGTGAGTGATGATAAACCAGATTATGATATGAGTCTCTATGGTGGATTGAGAATAGGAAGGGGTCAGGGAGAGGGGAATCATGGTTGGGAAAAGGGGAGGGGAGAGGGAGCAGGAAGTACCAGAAAGACATTCTGTAATGATCAATAAACCAATTCCTTGGAATCAAATGACTTTACCTTGACTCTCAGGGCTGGGTCGGTTTGTACCTGCGTCGCCCCAAACCTTGACAGTCCTTCTCTGCCATTTTCCTACAGTGCTTCACCCTCGCCATTCCCAACATTCTTTGCTCCACGTTGACAAAAACAGTACTGTGCAAAAGTCTTAGGCACCCTAGCTAAATTATATGTACTGAAGACTTTTGCACAGTACTGTATCTCAATCCCTTGTGATAAAACAAGCCTAACTGCATCTTGTGAGATGTCAGTGATGTTACACTGGCAAATCACTAGGTTATTTCTCAAGCTGTCTGTGTGTTATATACATATATATTTCTATCTGCCTGTGTGGGCGAAGGAAAACATCAAACGTCACACACAGAGTAGCTAAATTGCAGGTTATTAAATTGGGCTTCCTGTGAAATGGTGCCTCTTCCAGAGCCTCGTAGATTGAGGGCAGAAAGTGTTTAAAAATTTCTACTAATAAAAAGCAGCAGCAGCAGCAGAACCAAAGGAGAATCGCCCTTAGCGAATGGCTGAATCACATGAATGTACAAACTGGGAGTGGGATAAGGCCACTCTACCCCTGCATTTCTGACAACCACAGGAAGCCTTCACTCTCGTGTATTAAACATCTTTTTACTTCTGCTTGAAAAATATTTATAAATCGTCTTGTGGCCAACTCAAGGAAGATAATTACAAATATTCACAACTCTCAGAGGTAACGTTGCCTTGCCCCTAGTTCTGAATTCTCCCACCAGAGAATCATATCCACCCTGTCAGGACCAATCAAGTTATCTCTCACTCATCAAAACTACAGTGATGCAAGTCAGCTATTAATCTTCTGATTAATCTTCGAACTATTTCCAAATCATTAACAACCTTCCTTAAGTAAGAAAACTAGTACAGCCTGATGTGGTCTTAACAATGTCCTGCAGAAATGAAGCATAATCTCGCTCCTTCCACATTCATTTTGCCTGTCAATAACATTATTAACTGAGCTGGCAGAAGATAGAGGAGGGTACAATTCTAACATTTAAAATATTGGGATAGGATCATAGGTAAGAAAGGTTTAGAGAGACATGATCCAAACACAAGCAAATGGGATCAGCTTAGCTCGGTAACTTGGTTGCTCTGAATAAATTGAATGGAAAGGCTTGTTTCCATTGCTGTACAGCTGTAAAGGTCTATGCCTTTTTTTTTAAATGTTTCCTCTCAAAATGGACAATTTCATATGTTCCTACTTTATGTTCACTTTGCTAAATCTATACCTATGCACTATCCATGTCCCTTACGTCTTCTGTAAAACTTGACTAACTAGCTATCCCCGTGCAACCTGCAAATGTAGCAACCATATCCATTTGCGTAAAATGTAGAAGTAGGAATTCTCAGCGCTGATTCCTGTCACACAATACTTGTTGCATCCTGCCAACTAGTCGTGAATTGCAGAGTGCAGGTACAAGTAGGGAAAATGTGACAAAATGTAGTCAGGCTACATTTAAAGTATTGTCTGCACAGCATTAGTCCCCATTGGGTGGGGCACAGAGGAGGGTGGCACAGTAGCACAGTGGTTAACACAATACTTTACAGTGCCAGCAATCCGGGGTCAATTCCCACTGCTATCTGTAAGCAGTTTGTACCTTCTCCCTTCTCCCAAAGGAGGGTTTTCTTTGGGAGCTCCAGTTTCCTCCTACATTCCAAAGATGCACAGATTAGTAGATTAGTTGGTCATTGTAAAACTGTCCCGTGATTAGGCAAGGGGGTTGCTAGGCAGCATGGCTTGAAGGGCCTATTCCACACTGTATCTCAAAAAAAAAACAATCAATTAATTAATTTACTAGACCTGGTAAGGACATGTTCTCTTCAGAAAGATTAGAAAAGTAAGAGGCAATTTGACTGAAGTGCTGTATCCTGAGACATTTTGTCAAAATAGATACAGAAAGGACATTATCTTTCTGGTCAAATCTTGAACTAGGTGTCAGTTTGGAAAATAGAAAGTTTCAGTCTCTTTGGGTAGAGATGAGATAGAAACTTCTTCGTCCAGATGGTTACACAATTTTGGAATTGCAAGAGGACTGTGCAGACATAGTCTTTAAGTAGTTTTAAGATCAATTAATAGGTATTGTGTGAATCAAAAGTTTGTGCAGGGACAAAAGGCCATAATAAAAGATTGGCCATGATCTTATTCATTGGTGTAGTAAGGCTGAATATGACCTACCCTTTTTCTATTTATATTTCTTTTATTCATAAAGCATCCATCATTGCACTCCATCTACTATCATCTCACCACAGGCACCCCATTAGAGACTGAGGCATTCACCAAAGATTTTATGATGTGGTGTGGGATTTCTACCACTTAAAAGGATGAGGATGCGAGTTGTGTACCATCAGTACAGGGTAAAAGTCCTGTAGCACCCTTCCTGATAGCATTACCACTGAGCCTCCAACATGAGCATTGAAATAGTTTATGGCAGCATCTCGTCAGAGTTTGGGTGCATGATAAACACTGCCTTGCCAGTAACAACCTAGTTGGATGAGAGAAAGAGAAGTGTATTTTAATGCAGTCAGTTGTCCTGGCATTGACTGAATTGACTCAAGAGATGGTGGAAGCCAATTCAATTAAAAAAACTTTAAAGCAGAATTGGACATACGCTTGAAAAGGTATTGTGCAAAGCTACTGACTAATGCAACAGTTTTGACCATTGGCACAGTGGACTCTTCTGCTTTGTTTCCTTGAAGTTCTCTCAAAATTTAAGATCAGCTTAATTTCTTGTAAAATAGTTTCAATCACTTTTCCCCTTCAGAGAGCCCTGGTTTCTTCACTCTTGCGAACTTTTCATTCCATGTATTCTCTAAGACCAACGTACTGTATTATCCCGTCTTGCTGTTCACGTGCTACATAGCAGTGGGTGAGTACTTTAATCACCTTTTCTAAACAAGTGCTGCAGTATTGTCATGTATTCTACATGATGAGCAATATTTCTCAAATTCCTTCCCTTGTCTGGATTATGCCAAATGCTTTGTATGATTCTCAGCTCCTCCTTCCAAGCATCCAGATTCCCAACTATAGTATGTGTAATCCTGGGATTTATCATAAGGACTTGCATCTAAATTAAACAATCCACTCTAATTCAGTGACTGGACACATAACAAACCAAATCTAACCAATTATTCAAGTAACTCACAGAGGTTTGAAGGCTGAAGAACTGGAGGTGACTGAGGTAGAGTACACAGGGGGACTTGAACACAAAAGAGAATTTTTAAATTGTATGATTAAAGATTTTTGAGACAGCGTTTTCCTTTGGACCATTCAAAAATGGTTGGTGGTTGGCATCCGTCTGTCTCAAAGGACAATGTGTGATGATCATCATCACTACAAGCCTGGGTGGAAGGTATGGAGATCCTGAGATGCCCAGTCGTCAAGATCCCCTGCTCAGCCTCACCAGTGTAGCCCAAAGGGAAGCTTATGAAGCAATACGTTTGGCACCAGCTTGACTGCATGAGCTGCCAGAAGGATGTTCAAAGACATCCAACTGCCTTAGGGGCTCCACTCCAGATTTGCTGTTTGGGTTTACTCCCGTAGCCTTCCCGAGGCTGCCCACAAGGCAGTGCGGCTATTTACCCACAGTTGGGGATCTGGTTCACGAGCACCAGCGTATGTCCACACACTGGTGGGCCTGCGTGATATGTGTGCAGGGACCAGACCTCCTCCCCTTCCAAAAGGAGCTCAGTTTCCATGTGTCGCCAGTGAGGAGGCACGACATGAGGCTTGCTGTTGGAGAGGCTACGTACCGGCAGGGAGAGACTTACACATTCAGCTCTCCTTTTCGCAAGACTACTAGCCAGTGGTGGAAGCTGAAAGTGAGAGCGACAAGCACCACCCACTACACTACCACACTAGACATAGCACACAGCCATTTTGACACCATTCAAAAATAGTGGTTATAATATTCAAATATATAATTAAAGTTGCAATTAGTTTATCCATTTCAGATCTTAAGATTTGAATTGCGAAACCAAATATAAGCTTACAAGAAATTTTCATAAATTTGATTGAATTTTTATTTTCATCACATTTTTATTTATTTATTTAGTGATGAAGTGTGGAGTAGGCCCTTCTGGCCCTTCGAGCCACATTGCTCCAGCAACCCCGAAAAACCTGATTAACTGTAACCTAATCACAGAACAATTTACGTTGACCAATTAACCCACCCACCCGGTATGCCGTGGAACTGCGGCAGGAAACTGGAGGACACGGATCACACCTACATGTTCCATGGGGAGAACATACAGAGACTTCGTACAGACTGGCACTAGATGGAATTGAACTCTGAACTCTGGGATGCCCCGAGCTGTAATAGCATTGTGATAACCACTAAGTTACTGTGGCACCTATAATTGTATGATATAAAGCATTAAAAAACTGTGACCAATCATAACAAGTCACAAGTCTTAATATTCAGTTGTAGCAATGTTGTAACCCAGTTTATTCTTGATTTAAAGAATGAAATTAAGCACAGGGGCAAGAGAGACTGCAGATGCTGGAAATCTGGATCAACACACACATAGGAATTCACTGGAGGAATTCAGCAGCTCAAGTTGCATCTATAGAGGAAAATGAACAATTGATATTTTGGGCCAAGACACTTTATCATGATCCCTAAATATCAACTTTCATTTCCCTCCATAGACGTCACCTGACCTGCTGAGTTCCTCTAGCATTTTGTGTGTATTTATCAAAATTAACCTATAGTTGTACATATGTCTTCACTGGTGTCCATCATTTGCTTCTTGTAACAGTTATATCATGATGGTTTCAATCCTGGAATCTTAAGGGAATCAGATAGGGAATTTTTCAAATGCATGGATCCTGGTACCTCAGAATGGTGCAACAAAAGACAAAAGGTAGCAAGCACTACAAAATTGTAGAGATATAGCAATTTAAAATCAACATAACATAATTAGTACTATTGTTAAAAAAAAGGGGGAACCAGCATAATTCGGGCCCATTAAACGTTTTTTAAAAATTTACAGAAACAGACATTGAATCAAGAGTTACAGTAAAGGAAGATGATGTTGATCATTCCAGAAACCTAATATTGAACTAGGACCATGGACTTAGCAGAAGTAACTTACACAAAATAACAAAGAAAATAATCACACCAAGAAGTAACAAAATCCCATGTTGGAAGTGAAATAGGTGTATAGGAACATTGCAGCTACCATGACTATAATTATTCTGTTTCCATAGATGGTAAATTTTTCAGGTCCAAAAGAGACATTTTAAGATCTTGAGGGAAGCTGGACTGGGAAAATGCTGAGAGGATGTTTCTTTAGTGGGAGATAAACAAGGAAAGCAACATGAAATGAATGGTCTATAATTAAATATGGAGTGACCTTAAACTCTAAAGGTATTTGTTAGTCAGGATAGGTTTGTAAAGGGATATTTGATTAACTTGAACATGAGAAAATCTGCAGATGCTGGAAATTCAAGCAACACACACAAAAGTGCTGGTGAAGGCAGCAGGCCAAGCAGCATCTATAGGAAGATGTACAATTGACGCTTTGGGCCGAGACCCTTCGTCAGGACTAACTGAAAGAAGAGATAGTAAGAGATTTGAAAGGGGGAGGGGGAGATCCAAAATGATAGGAGAAGACAGGAGGGAGAGGGAAGAAGCTAAGATCACCCTCCCCCATCAGTTTCCATCTACCCACCACCCCATACGTATTCTCGTGGGTTTCTTCTCCCCGGATCACCTCCACAGCCAAGAAGGGGGAGCCCCCTTCTCCAACTCTGTATCCCTTTTGCCAATCAACTTTCCAGCTCTTAGCTTCTTCCCTCCCCCTCCTGTCTTCTCTTATCATTTCAGATCTCCCTCTCCCCCTCCCACTTTCAAATCTCTTACTATCTCTTCTTTCAGTTAGTCCTGACGAAGGGTTACGGCCTGAAACGTCGACTGTACTTCTTCCTATAGATGCTGCCTGGCCTGCTGCGTTCCACTAACATTTTGTGTGTGTTGTTTGATTAACTTGAAATGTGATTGAAGTGCTTGACAGAATGATTATGGATGTTATATATACCCCAAGGATCCAGGGGCAGGGCCAGGGGTCCAAACTATTCACTGCATTTATGAGGAACTTAAGTACATAACAATATATTTCCAAGTTTTCCAAAGATGAAAAAGGGTGTAATTGCAAATAGTGTTAATTAGAGCAGAAAATAGAAAAAGATAATTAAACAGAAAATAAGGAAAATTGTTATGACAAACTGTCTTCAACGTCAGCAAGTGTGATATCATGTATTTTAAACTGAAATCATACTTTATTCATAAATTCTGGAAGTATGAAGTGTGAGAACCTTAAGGCAGAATGTGAATTTCACTGGCAGATTCAGAAAATCAAAAAAAGTTAATTAGATCTAGGCTAAGTGTTGATGGGAAATGATTGGTGAAGAGAGAAGAAATTTTGTTTGGGGAATCTGGGATACAGGAAAAAAAATTACAGACTTTTAGTACTTAACACTTCCACATATGGCGTCGTGGAAGTACGTAACTCATTTTAATAACAGCCAGTTAATGCCAGGTCAGCTGTTAAATTTAAATCTAATAAACTTATTTTAACCAGAGGTGGAACCATATTCATAGAGGTTAGATCACAGATCAAGCATGATCTGGGTCTTGGGGTTAATTAGCTTAATAATAGCTTATGATATTTCTTGCAAAAATTCTGTTTGCAGAGGTGATGCTATGGTTTGAAAGGGAATAAATACTTTCCAGCCCTTCCACTATACTTTGTAATGCAGTTGATGTAAAACTTCCAGCACTCACTCTTGCCATCCTGCAGGGCCCTGGTTCATCGGTGAGATAGTTGATGGCTACTTTGGAGCTTGCTTTGTCTTTGGTATCGTAGTTGACGGTCACTTCTTGGAGGGAAGTCTGACTTTTTTCATTGGAATCCTTCAGGTAAATGGACAACTTCTTGAACATTGTAAACAAGGCCACTCACTACATTTAAATGCTAAAATAACATTTATAGTTGTGTATAATAACATTCTGAGTATGGATCGTGGTTTTGGTAGAGTAAAAGAGGAAATGTTTTCCTCTAGCTGGATGATGGGTAACTGAAAAAGTAATTGGCAAAAGAAACAAAGCTGATTAAACATAGAGCTGTTTAGGTACTTCCATTCCCCTGTCTGGTCTGTTACATTGTAGGTTGCAGCTTTCAGCTGCTCATCCAGGTATTTGTTTTAAATGTGATGAGGTGATGGTGAGTTCAGGAAGGAAGTCCTTTTCAATTCCTCTCTAATGCATCTAACAATTCACCATTGTAGTTACTTGCACCTTTTCCAAGGGAAATGCATCCTTGTTCACCCTCTCAGAAGTTACACACCTCATAAATTTCTCCTCAGTTTGCTTAATTCCAAAAAATAATAATTCTGCCCTGATATGTTCTCAGTACAGTAATTCTCCAGGCCATTGCCATTCTTGTAAATTTCCCTTGCATCTTCTCCTGGGGTGCCACGAGGAAATTTTTAGAATGAATTTTTAAAACACTAAGCCAAAGAATATGATTTCAAATTTGACTTTTACAATCAGAGAAAATTGATTTAGCTTAAAATACCTGAAAATGGCTGAAAGTAGCATATAAAAAGTGGGTATTAGTTTTACCTGCACGTGCCCATCGTCTGAAAGAGAAAAATGCCATGAAACTCTTTGATTATTATAAGAATTATTACTGTTCATTAATGCTCTTTAAGGATGGAAACCTGCCCCTGACTTGGTCTGGCCTGTACATCGTGTCACAGTGTTTACTAGCAGGACAACTAGTTTACCACCACTTTCTGACATCTGCACCCATTGGTATCACATCCCGCCAGAGACAGCTAGATACCGTTGGGGACAGATAGCCTCCAAGCTAAAATAAAATGCTGTCACAGAGCATTAACCATAAGACATGGGAGTAGATTAGGCCATTTTGGCCCATCAAGTCTGCTCCACCATTCAATCATGGCTGATCCTTCCCCCCAACCCCCTCAGCCCCGCTCCCAGCCTTCTCCCTGTAATCTTTGATGCTGAGTCCAATGAAGAATTTATCAAGCTCTGCCTTAAATATACCCAACAACTTGTCCTCAGCTGCCTGTGCTAACAGCTTCCACAAATTTACTACCCTCTGGCTAAAGACATGTCTCTGCATCTGTCTTTTAAATGAACGCCACTCTATCCTGAAGCTAAGCCTCTTGTCCTAGACTCCCCCACCATGGGAAACATCCTGTCCACTGTCTAGGTCTTTCCCTCATCCTCATGAGGAGCCCAAAACTGTTCACAATACTCAAGGTGAGGCCTCACCTGTGCCTTATAAAGCCTCAGCAACACATCCCTGCTCTTGTATACTAGACCTCTTGAAAGGAATGCTAGTATTGAATTTGCCTTCCTCACCACTGACTCTACCTGCAAGTTAACCCTTAGGGTGTTCTGCAAAAGGACTCCCAAGTCCCTTTGCATCCCAGCTCTTTGGATTTTCTCCTAATTTAGAAAATAGTCTGCACATTTATTTCTACCAGCAAAGTGCATGACCGTGCATTTTCCAACATTGTATTTCATTTGCCACTTTGTTGCCCATTCTGCTAATCTAAATCCTTCTGCAGCCTACCTGTTCCCTGACCACTGCCTGCCCCTCCACCAATCTTTGTATTATCTGTAAACTTGGCAACAAAGCCATCTATTCCATCATCTAAATCATTGATATACAGCATAAAAAGAAGTGACCCACACCGACCCCTGTAGAACAGCACTAGTCACTTGCAGTCAACCAGAAAAGGATCCTTTTATTCCCACTCACTGCCTCCTACCCATCAGCCAATGCTCTAGCCATGCCAGTAACTTTCCTGTAATACCATGGGTCCTTAACTTAGTAAGCAGCACCTTGTCAAAGGCCTTCTGAAAGTCCAAATATACAACATACACCGCATCCCCTTTATCTATCCTACTTGTAATCTCCTCAAAGAACTCCCAACAGGTTCGTCAGGCAAGAGTTTCCCCTTGGGAAACCATGCTGACTTTATCCTATCTTGTGCTGTGTCACCAAGTACTCCATAACCTCATTCTTAACAATTGACTCCAACTTCTTCCCAACCACTGAGATCAGGCTAACTGGTCTATAATTTCCTTTCTGCTGCTTTCCTCCTTTCTTAAAGAGTGGATTGACATCTGCAATTTTCCAGTCCTCTGACACCATGCCAGAGTCCAATGATTTTTGAAAGATCATTACTAATGCCTCCACAATCTCTACCACTACCTCTTTCAGAACCCTAGGGTGCAGTTCTTTGGATCCAGGTGATTTGCATATCCTTAGGTCTTTCAGATTTTTGAGCACTTTCTCCCTTTTAATAGTAACTGCACTCTCTTCTCTTCCCTCACACCCTTCAACATCTGGCACATTGCTAGTGTCTTCCACAGTGAAGAGTGATGTAAAATTAGTTCATCTCCTATCTCCTTGTCCCTGCTGTTTCTCTGGCCTAATTTTCTAGTGGTCCTACATCCACTCGTAACTCTCTTCTTTATTTTTTACATACTTGAAAAAGCTTTTACCATCCACTTTGTTGTTTGCTAGCTTGCTTTCATATTTCAACTTTTTCCTCCTAATGATTCTTTTACTTGCTCTCTGTAGGGTTTTAAAAGCTTCCCAATCCTCTGTCTTCCTACTAATTTTTGTTTTTACATTAGCTTTGACTCCCTCGTCAGCCATGGTTGTACTATTTTGCTATTTGATTATTTCTTTGTTTTGGGAATACATCAATTCTCCACCTTCTTCATTTTTCCTAGAAACTCACGCCTTTGCTGCTCTGCTGTCATCCCTGCCAGCATCTCTTTCCAATTTACTTTGGCCAACTCCTTCCTTATACCATTGTAATTTCCTTTACTCCATTGAAATACTGCTACATCAGACTTTACTTTCTCCCTATCAAATTTTAAGCTGAACTCAATCATATTATGATCACTGTCTCCTAAGGGTTCTTTTACCTTAAGCTCCCTAGTCACCCCTGATTCATTACATAACACCCAATGCAATATAGCTGATCCCCTAGTAGACTCAACAACAAACTGCTCTTAAAAAGCCATCTCGTTAGCATTCAACAAACTCACCCTCTTGAGATCCATTTCCAACCTGATTTTCTCAATCGACCTGCATGTTGAAATCTCCCATGACTATATAACATTGCCCTTTTGACATGCTTTTTCTATTTGGTGTTGTTAACTGTACAACTAAAATGAGATTGAAAAAACAAAAATAAAATGAGATTGTGGTAGTCAGGAGGCATTCAAAGAGGACTAGTAGCATTCTGGGGTCAATTTCACATTATTCCCACTGATAGAGCACAACGCAAACAGGCCTTTTGGCCCATCTAATCCATGCTGAACTATTAGTCTACCTATTCCCATTAGCCTGCAACTGGACGATAGACTTCTGAGTCTCCCACTGAAATGTCAACAGACCTTTCCCTTTGTAATGCAGTGTTAATTTGTTTTTCTTTTTACCAGCTGATATTTTTTAACATTCCGCTGATCTGCTACCTGTGCTGGTGCCTGCTTCTTCGCTGCCGAGGGGCCTTCTTCCGGTCCCACATCAAATACACTGGATGGATCCGTTCTGTCTCCATGCACATCATCATGATGGGACTTCTTGGATGGCAAGTCTATGCCTGCTACTTCCTGCAGAAAACCTATGGAACGGTTGCCTTTTTCCTTTCTCCAGTGAGGACATGGTCAGTGATTTTGGCTCTGGTACTTGTATGCAAGGCCTGGAATCTCAATAACTCTGCCATCAGAACGTTTAAAGCTGAAATGAAGAATTGCCCCTACTCTTGATGGCTTTTGGGAGGACAGCAAGAGTTTAATACTCACCCATCAAACTTCATAACACCCCATCGTATCTTTTCGAAAGCAACATAAACATTGAATTCACGTGGGTGACTGAAAAGTATTGCAAAGTTACTGCTCCTTTAGCCATTTTTGTCAAAATGCAAACACGGTTTAATTCAGGAATCATTCTGCAAACTGGTTAAAATGGAAATGATACTCATAAGACTGTTGGAAATCAGCTAATTTTTTTTGTTACAGGGCCCTTACTAGGTGGAAGACAAAGTGTTTGCTTCCTTTCTACAGGCATTCATTCACACTAGAGCTGGTTGTGAATTCAATAAGGTAGCTGCTGCCAGCCTTGATCTCAACATCAGTTTTCAAGAACAGCCAGTGACATAAAATGCATGTGGTCATGTGAAGAGTATTGAACAAAATTTTTAACATTTTACAAAATAATTGTGCATTACTCTGTAATTCATCTGAATAATTTAAGAAATGCAGCTTCACTGTAGAAGAGAAGAATATTTTGGATGCTGGGAATCTGAAATAACATGAAATAGAATTGCACAGTAAGCAAGACAGCATCAACTTGAGATACTTAGCCTATTTTTCTCTGACTGAGCAAGTGCTGTCCTGCCAGATGTGACCTTTTTAGGTGAGATATTAACCCAAGACTGTGCCAGCTTTCTCCAATAGACAAAAAGTGCATCAAGGAGTAAGGGAATTTGACAAAGTGTCCTGGTCAATATTTATGCCCAAACTTTAAAAGTAACTAATTGGTAGTAATGTAATTAGTGACCAGGAGATCCTGCGTTTCATAAATCAGCTGTCTCATTTTCTGCACTATATCAATAAGTATTCTTGAAAGCTACTTCAGTGGCTGAGATCCAGAGTAATACTGTACAAGTCTCCACAAATACTATTTTACTTACTGTGTTTGCAGACTACTGTATTTTTGATTGTAAATTGTTTGGGTTGTTATTGAGGCTGTACCTAAACTGTGATTGCCAGATGAACTGCAAATTTTCAGTGTTAAACCCCTGCCGCCACTTTTTTTGCCCCACACCATTAGTGGTGATTATTGCACATGTCCTGTTCTTGCTGTTCCAGCAGCAAGTGGAGAAAAGGATGCTGGTAGGGGTACACCCAGGTCAGGGCAACAGTCAGTAAAATTTGGATTTCTGGCTGGGATTTCATGGAATTCAAACTCTAGATTCTGGAAATAAAATAAAGCCATAAAATACCGGAAACTCTCAGTAGGCAGGGCTGCATCTTTTGGAAGAGGGAGCTAACATATCAGGTTAAAACCCCTTTCCAGTTCTGGGAAGGAGAGAAAAGAACTGAGGGGGTGTGGGGTGGGGGGAAAGTAATGTTTATGATATGGTAAAACCTGGGTGACCATGTGGATAAACTAAACAAGGTTCTCTGGTCGGAGTAAATGGGAGTAGAGTGCGAATGGAGAAGTAGAATGTGGTAGAACACAACAGATGCGGATCAAACATCTGCCTGATCTACCTTCACTTCCAGAGGGGGATAAAGCAAGCTGAGCAATATCCCAGGTGGATGACTGATACAGACTGAGCAAGCAGGTTACTTGAAGTTGGAGAATTCAATATTGAGTCTAGAGGGCTTCCCCGACAGAAGATTGGGGAGTGGGGAATGAAAAGTAGTCAAGATAGCAGTGAGAGTCAGTAAGCTTGTGAATAAAGTTAGTAGCTAGCCTATCATCTGAGATGGAAATACAATTGAAGTCAGAAGTTTACATACACCTTGGCCAAATATATTTAAACTCAGTTTTTCACAATGCCTGACATTTAATCCTAGCAAAAGTTCCCTGTCTTAGGTCAGTTAGGATCACTATTTTAAGAATGTGAAATGTGAGAATAATAGTAGAGGGAATGATTTATTTCAGCTTTTATTTCTTTCATCACATTCCCAGTGGGTTAGAAGTTTACATACACTTTGTTAGTATTTGGTAGCATTGCCTTTAAATTGTTTAACTTGGGTCAAATGCTTTGGGTAGCCTTCCACAAGCTTCTCACAAGAACTGGTGTAACTGAGTCAGGTTTGTAGGCCTCCTTGCTCACACACGCTTTTTCAGTTCTGTCCACAAATTTTCTGTCAGATTGAGGTCAGGGTTTTGTGATGGCCACTCCAATACCTTGACTTTGTTGTGCTTAAGCAATTTTACCACAACTTTGGAGGTATACTTGGGGTCATTGTCCATTTGGAAGACCCATTTGCAACCAAGCTTTAACTTCCTGGCTGATGTCTTGAGATGTTGCTTCAATATATCCACATAATTTTCCTTCCTCAGGATGCCATCTATTTTGTGAAGTGCACCAGTCCCACCTGCAGCAAAGCACCCCCACAACATGATGCTGCCACCCCCATGCTTCACGGATGGGATGGTGTTCTTCGGCTTGCAAGCCTCGCCCTTTTTCCTCCAAACATAACGATAGTCATTATGGCCAAACAGTTCAATTTTTGTTTCATCAGACCAGAGGACATTTCTCCAAAAAGTAAGATCTTTGTCCCCATGTGCACTTGCAAACTGTAGTCTGGCTTTTTTATGGCACTTTTGGAGCAGTGGCTTCTTCCTTGCTGAGCAGCCTTTCAGGTTACGTCGACATAGGACTCGTTTTACTGTGGATATAGATACTTGTCCACCTGTTTCCTCCAGCATCTTCACAAGGTCCTTTGCTGTTGTTCTGGGATTGATTTGCACTTTTCACGCCAAAGTACGTTCATCTCTAGGAGACAAAATGCATCTCCTTCCTGAGCAGTATGACGACTGCGTGGTCCCATGGTATGTATACTTGCGTACTATTGTTTGTACAGATGAACGTGGTACCTTCAGGCGTTTGGAAATTGCTCCCAAGGATGAACCAGACTTGTGGAGGTCCACAATTTTTTTTCTGAAGTCTTGGCTGATTTCTTTTGATTTTGTTTGTAAACTTCTGACCCACTGGAATTGTGGTATAGTCAATTAAAACTGAAATAATCTGTCTGTAAACAATTGTTGGAAAAATTACTCATGTCATACACGAAGTAGATGTCCTCAACATCTTGCCAAAACTATAGTTTGCTAATATGAAATCTGTGGTGTGGTTAAACAATGAGTTTCAACCTAAGTGTATGTAAACTTCTGACTTCAACTGTAGATGCAGAAAAGGACAGGAAGAATCAGATACTGACTGGGTGAAATTTGGCAGCAGAAGTAATAATATAGAGTTAGACCTTCTCCCTGTATCCCTTCATGCCCTGACCAATCAAGAATCTATCAAACTCTGCCTTAAATATACATACAGACTTGGCCCCCACAGCTGCCTGCGACAAAGAATTCCACAGATCCACCACCCTCTGGCTAAAGAAATTCTTCCTCATCTCTGCTATTCCGAGGCTGTGTTCTCTGGTCTTGGACTCTCCCACCATAGGAAACATCCTCTCCACATCCACTCCGTAGGCCTTTCACCATTTGATAGGTTTAAATAAGGTCACCCCTCTTGTATTCTAGTGAACTCTAGTAGAGTTCTGCATTTGTAAAGAAAGCAGAACTGATAGAGTGGAATTTGGTTACGGCTGAAATTGTTCCGTGTACATACTGATCACAACCCAAGAAGGTGCAGAGCACGTGTGCGCTGACACATGGCATTGTGTGCAGATCTGAATATGTGAACAGTGTGTTGAAAAATATTAAATAGGGTGAACATAACCTGTATGGCTCTGAATTGTGAAAAGTGGAATTTCAGACTCTGGTTTCTGTCTTTGTCAGACATCTACCTGTGAAATTGTTTTCTTAAAAAAAAGAAAAGAACTCCATAATATATTCAGTGGGAGTAGAGGACACACAGTTTGATTGTATTTTTTGATGTTCTCACTAGCTGACTGCTCCCATTCACCCAATCAACAGGTAACTTTGTTTAAAGCTTATCCCATGGTCAACACCCATTTTACTCTATCAGAATCATTCCCTGTTCCCACTGTTCCTGCAGCTTAACAACTTCCTTTTCTCTCCTTCCCAATTCTGATTAGCTTTGTTTCTCTTCTTACAAAAGTACCCTGATCTGCTGAGTATTCAGCTTTTTTGTTTTGATTTGAGGTTGCACAGATGTGGCCTGCTCCACTGGTGGGATATGCTTCCAGAGCAATTCCCAGTCCGCCAACTCTGAGACAAACCGGCTGAAAGAGAACAGCTGGTCCTCAACAGGAGCTACAACACTACTTTGATCTGCATTTTGTTCAAAAATTGAATGTGCCCAACCTTTTGTGCCCAAAATGATTGCTAATAAAAAGTAAATTTCACTTGTCTGCAATGTTGCTGCTTTGGTTGCCTCAGCCACAGTGTGTTTCAAACTCATCTGAAATTTAGGTAGGGAATTATTATAATGTTTAATTAAAAAAACAAACTGTTTACGAACGCTATTTAGCCAAGCATCAAACCTCCCACAGAAAGAGAGACTGTTAACATTTCAGGTCCAAGAACCACATTGAAACTAATAGTTTTAATTTCACTTGGTCAGTTAGTCTGTCTTAAGAAATGTCTTTAGTTACAATTTTAGGAAGCAATAAACGGTTATTTCTTCAGCGATTTGAACGGGGCATGACTACGCAAGCACATGGAGGTCAGCCAGTGAGAACAGCAAGAAGAGTTTAAAAAGAGGGCAGCCTTATACAGTGGGTGTCAGAATAGAGGGAGTCAGAGTAGGAAGGCTTTGGCTCAATGGGGCTTCGGTGATAAAGGGTTGAGGCGAGGTAGGTTTCTTGTGTGGAATACAGACAGAAAGTATGTGTGTGAGGCCAGTTTTCTGTGATCGGTGTCAGATATGGGAGGTCTGGGAGACTGCTAGCCTCCTGGACAGCCACATCTGCACCAGGTGCATCAAGCTGCAGCTCCTTAGGGACTGCGTTAGGGAACTAGAGATGCAGCTCAATGACCTTCATCTGGTCAGGGTAAGTGAGGAGGTGATAGAGAGGAGCTATAGGCAGGTAGTCACTCCAGGGCCACAGGAGACAGAGAAGTGGGTAACAGTCAGGAGAGGGAAGAGCAGGAGGTGGATGCTAGAGAGTACCCCAGTGGCTGTCCCCCTTAACAGTAAGTAGTCCTGTTTGAGTGCTGTTGCGGGGGTTGATCTACCTGGGGGAAACAACAGTGGTCGCGCTTCTGGCACGAAGTGTGGCCCTGTGGCTCAGAAGGGTAGGGAAAAGAAGAGGATGGCAGCAGTGATAGGGGACTCTATAGTTAGGGGGTCAGACAGGCGACTCTGTGGATGCAGGACAGAAACGCGGATGGTAGTTTGCCTCCCAGGTGCCAGGGTCTGGGATGTTTCTGATCGCATCCACGATATCCTGAAGTGGGAAGAAGAACTGCCAGAGGTCATGGTACATATTGGTACCAACGACATAGGAAAAGGGAGGAGGTCCTGAAAACAGACTGCAGGGAGTTAGAAAGGAAGTTGAGAAGTAGGACCACAAAGATAGTAATCTCGGGATTACTGCCTGTGCCACGCAACTGTGAGTATAGGAATAGAATCAGGTGGAGGATGAATGTGTGGCTGAGGGATTGGAGCAGGGGGCAGGGATTCAGATTTCTGGATCATTGGGACCTCTTTTGGGGCAGGTGTGACCTGTACAAAAAGGACGGGTTGCACTTGAATCCGAAGGGGACCAATATCCTGGCGGGGAGGTTTGCTAAGGCTGTTGGGGAGAGTTTAAACTAGAATTGCTGGAGGGTGGGAACCAAACTGAAGTGATGGAGGAAGGGCAGTTGGTTCACAAATAGAGTAAAGCTTGGAGACAGTGCGAGAGGGAGGATAGGCAGGTGATAGAGAAGGGACACGCTCAGACCGATGGTTTGAGATGTGACTGTTTTAACGCAAGGAGTATTATGAACAAAGTGGATGACCTTACAGCGTGGATCAGTACTTGGAGCTATGATGTTGTGGCCATTACAGACTTGGATGGCGCAGGGACAGGAATGGCTACTTCAAGTGCCAGGCTTTAGATGTTTTAGAAAGGACAGGGAGGGAGGCAAAAGAGGTTGGGCGTGGCACTGCTGATCAGAGATAGTGTCACGGTTGCAGAAAAGGAGGAAGTCATGGAGGGGTTGTCTACGGAGTCTCAGTGGGTGGAAGTTAGGAATAGGAAGGGGTCAATAACTCTACTGGGTGTTTTTTTTTTCTATAGGCCGCCCAATAGTAACAGGGATATCAAAGAGCAGATAGGGAAACAGATCCTGGAAAGGTGTAATAATAACGGAGTTGTGGGAGATTTTGATTTCCCAAATATCGATTAGCATCTCCTTAGAGCAAGGGGTTTAGATGGGGTGGGGTTTGTTAGGTGTGTTCAGGAAGGTTTCTTGACACAATATGTAGATAAGCCTCCAAGAGGAGAGACTGTACTTGATTTGGTATTGGCAAATGAACCTGCTCAGGTGTCAGATCTCTCAGAGGGAGAGCATTTTGGAGATAGTGATCATAATTCTATCTCCTCTACAATAGCATTGGAGAGAGATGGGAACAGACAAGTTAGAAAAGCATTTAATTGGAATAAGGGGAATTATGAGGCTATCGGGCAGGAACTTGGAAGCTTAAATGGGAAACAGATGTTCTCAGGGAAAGGTATGGAAGAAATGTAGCAAATGTTCAGGGGATATTTGTATGGAGTTCTGCATAGGTACGTTCTCTGGGTGAAAAAGTTTTTCCTCAACTCTGTTCTAAATGGCCTTCCCCTTATTCTTAAACTGTGGCCTCTGGTTCGGGACTCACCCATCAGCAGGAACATGCTTCCTGCCTCCAGCGTGTCCAATCCCTTGATAATCTTATATGTTTCAATCAAATCCCCTCTCATCCTTCTAAATTCCAGTGGATACAAGCCCAGTCACTCCAATCTTTCAACATATGACAGTCCTGCCATCACAGGAATTAACCTTGTGAACCTACGCTGCACTCCCTCAATAGCAAGAACATCCTTCCTCAAACTTGGGGACCAAAACTGCACACAATACTCCAGGTGTGGTCTTACAAGGGCCCTGTACAGCTGCAGAAGGACCTCTTTGCTCCTATACTCAACTCCCCTTGTTATGAAGGCCAGCATGCCATTAACTTTCTTCTCTGCCTGCTGTACTTGCATGCTTGCTTTCAATGACTGATGTACAAGAACACCTAGATCTCGTTGTGCTTCCCCTTTTCCTAACTTGACTCCACTTAGATAATAATCTGCCTTCCTGTTCTTACCACCAAAGTGGATAACCTCATATTTATCCACATTAAACTGCATCTGCCATGCATCCGCCCACTCACCCAGCCTGTCCAAGTCACCCTGCATTCTCATAACATCCTCCTCACGTTTCACACTGCCACCCAGCTTTGTGTCATCTGCAAATTTGCTAATGTTACTTTTAATCCATTTATCTAAATCATTAATGTATATTGTAAACAGCTGCAGTCCCAGAACTGAACCCTGCAGTACCCCACCGGTCACCACCTGCCATTCCGAAAGGGACCCATTAATTGCTACTCTTTGTTTCCTGTCTGCCAGCCAATTTTCAATCTATGTCAGTACTCTGCCTCCAATACCATGTGCCCTAATTTTGCCTACTAATCTCCTAGGTGGAACTTTATTAAAGGCTTTCTGAAAGTCCGGGTACACTACATCCACTAGCTCTCCCTTGTCCATTTTCATAGTTACATCCTCAAAAAATTCCAGATTAGTCAAGCATGATTTCCCCTTCGTAAATCCATTCTGACTCGGACCTATCCTGTTACTGCTATCCAAATATGTCGTAATTTCATCTTTTATAATTGACTCCAACATCTTTCCCCACCACTGACGTCAGGCTAACCGGTCTATAATTCCCTGTTTTCTCTCTCCCTTTTTTGAAAAGTGGGACAACATTAGCCACCCTCCAATCCACAGGAACTGATCCTGAATCTATAGAACATTGGAAAATGATTACCAATGCATCCACGATTTCTAAAGCCACCTCCTTATGTACCCTGGGATGCAGACCATCAGGTCCCGGGGACTTATCAGCCTTCATTTCTGGCCTAATATAAATTTCCTTCAGTTCATCCATTACCCTAGGTCCTTTGGCCACTATTATATCTGGGAGATTGTTTGTGTCTTCTCTAGTGAAGACAGATCCAAAGTACCTGTTCAACTCATCTGCCACTTCCTTGTTCCCCATAATAAATTCACCTGTTTCTGTCTTCATGGGCCCAATTTTGGTCTTAACTATTTTTTTCCTTTTCACATACCTAAAGAAGCTTTTACTATCTTCCTTTATATTCTTGGCTAGTTTACCTTCATACCTCATTTTTTCTCCACGTATTGCCTTTTTAGTTACCTTCTGTTGCTCTTTAAAAGTTTTCCAATCCTCCGGCTTCCCACTTGTCTTTGCTATGTTATACTACTTCTCTTTTATTTTTATACTGTCCTTTACTTCCCTTGTCAGCCATGGCCTCCCTTTATTCCCCTTAGGATCTTTCGTCCTCTTTGAAATTAACTGATCCTGCACCTTCTGCATTATTCCCAGAAATACCTGCCATTGTTGTTCCACTGTCATCCCTGCTAAGGTATTGTTCCATTGAACTTTAGCCAGCTACTCCCTCATAGCTCCATAGTTCCCTTTGTTCAGCTATAATACTGACACTTCTGATTTTCCCTTCTCCATCTCAAATTGTAGATTAAAACTTATCATATTATGGTCACTACCTCCTAATGGCTCCTTTATCTTGAGGTCCCTGATCAAATCCGGTTCATTGCACAACACTAAATCTAGAATTGCCTTCTCTCTGGTAGGCTCCAGTACAAGCTGTTCTAAGAATCCATCTCGGAGAGACTCCACAAACTCCCTTTCTTGGGGTCCAGTACCAACCTGATTCTTCCAATCTACCTGCATGTTGAAATCCCTCATAACAACTGTTGCATTACCTTTGCTACATGCCAATTTTAACTCTTGACTCAACTTACACCCTACATCCAGACTACTGTTTGGGGGCCTGTAGATAACTCCCATTAGGGTCTTTCTACCCTTATAATTTCTCAGTAGTCTGGATGTGGAGGGATGGGTTAGTAAGTGGAGGGATGAGGAAGTGGAGGGATGGGTTAGTAAGTTTGCTGATGACACAAAGGTTGGGGACATTGTGGATAATGTAGAGGGCTATCAGAGGATACAGTGGGACATTGATAGGATGCAAAACTGGACTGAGAAGTGGCAAATGGAGTTCAGCATTAATGGTAAGACTCTTGGCAGTTTGGAGGATCAGAGGGATCTTGGGGTCTGAGTCCATAGGACACTCAAAGCTGCTACGCAGGTTGAGAAAGCATATGGTGTATTGACCTTCATCAGCCATGGGATTGAGATTAAGAGCCGGGAGGTAATGTTGCAGATATATAGGATGCTGGTCAGATCCCACTTGGACCACTGTGCTCAATTCTGGTTGCCTCACTACAGGAAGTTTGTGGAAACCATAGGAAGGGTGCAGAGATTTACAAAGATGTTGCCTGGATTGGGGAGCATGTCTTATGAGAATAGGTTGAGTGAACTCGGCTTTTTCTCCTTGGAGCGACGGAGTATGAGATGTGACCTGATAGAGGTGTACAAGATAATGAGAGGCATTGATCATGTGGATAGTCAGAGGCTTTTTTCCCAGGGCTGAAATGGCTAGCACGAGAGCGCGTACTTTTAAGATGCGTGGAAGTAGGTACAGAGGAGATGTCAGAGTTATGTTTTTTTATGCAGAGAGTGGTGAGTGCGTGGAATGGGCTGCCGGTGGCAGTGGTGGAGGTGGAAACGATAGGATCTTTTAAGAAACTCCTGGATGGGTACATGGAGCTTAGAAAAATAGAGGGCTATGGGTAAGCCTAGGTAGTTCTAAGGTAAGGACATGTTTGGCACAGCTTTGTGGGCCGAAGGGCCTGTATTGTGCTGTAAGTTTTTTATGTTTCTAAACAAGAAATTTTGCAGGTTGGAAATTTTGAGCAACACACACACACACACACACACACACACACACACACACACACACACACACACACACTTTGAATTGAATTGACTTCATTACTTACACCTTTCATATACATGAGGAGTTAAAATCTTTACGTCTCTGTTCAAATGTGCAATTATAGTGAATTATAAATATTATGTACAACAGGATAGTCAATATAACATAAACATACAGTTGTGTCAGCAAGAGTTAATCAGTCTGATGGCCTGGTGGAAGAAGTTGTCTCGGCATCTGTTAGTCCTGGTTTTTATGCTACAGTACCGTTTCCCAGATGGAAGCAGCTGGAACAGTTTGTGGTTGGGAGTGATTCAGGTCCTTAATGATCCTTTGGGCCCTTTTTACACACCTGTCTTTGTAAACATCCTGGATAGTGGGAAGTTCACATCTACAGATGCGCTAGGCTCTCCACATCACTCTCTGCAGAATCCTACGATTAAGGGAGGTACAGTCCCCATACCAGGCAGTGATGCAGCCAGTCAGGATGCTCTCAATTGTGCCCTGTAGAAAGTTCTTAGAATTTGGGGGCCCGTATCAAACTTCTTCAACTGTCTGAGGTGAAAGAGGCCTTTTTCACCACCCAGCTGGTATGTACAGACCATGTGAGATCCTCGGTGATGTTTTGGAACTTAAAGCTGTTCACCCTCTCAACTCCAGATCCATTGATGTTTATAGGGGTTAGCCTGTCTCTAGTCCTCCTGTAGTCCACAACCAGCTCCTTTGTTTTTGTGACATTGAGGGAGAGGCTGTTTCCTTGACACCACTGTGTCAGGGTGATGATTTCCTCTCTGTAGGCTGACTCATTATTATTTGAGATTAGGCCAAGCAGTGTATTGTCGTCAGCAAATTTAATTAGCAGATTGGAGCTGTGGGTGGCACACAGTCCTGGGTATATAGAGACTAAAGGAGGGGGCTTAGTACACAGCCCTGAGGGGCACCTGTGTTGAGGGTCAGCAGGGCAGAGGTGAGGGAGCCTACTCTTACCAGTTACACAAGGCAGGGTGAAGGCCAAGGTCTCTGAGCTTCCTGTAGAGCTTGGATGGAATTATGGTGTTGAATGCTGAACTGTAGTCCAGGAACAGCATTCTCACATAAGCATCCCTCTTCTCTGGATGTGTAAGGATGGTGTGTAGAGCTGTAGCTATTGCATCGTCTGTCAATCGTTTGTGTCAGTAGGCAAGCTGTAGGGAATCCAGTGTGGGTGGCAGCATGCTGCAGATGTAGTCCTTGATCAGCCACTCAAAGCACTTGCTCGTTATTGAGGTGAGTGTGACAGGACACCAGTGGTTCAGTTTTCAGTACAGGGACAATGGTGGATGTTTTGAAGCGGGAGGAACTCAATGAGTCAGAGAGCATTTATGGAGGGGAATAAGCAGTCACTGTTTCAAGTCAAGGTCTGAGTTTCAGCAGCATTTTGAATGTGTTGTTTTACAAAAGGAGCCGGGCACGAAGAAGCAGAAAGCAATGGTAAGGTGTAGGAAAAGCATTTAGAAGTGATGAAACTGTAAACCATGAGGAGTTTTCACAGCCACAGCTGGGTATCCATAACTGCTGTTTGGCTTGACACATCAACAGCAAAAAGTGTTACTGCTGATGGGTGATTGATGGTTGGTGTGGAAGTGGTGGGATAAAGACCTATTTCCATGCTGCATGAATCTAACTATAATTCTGAAACTCATGCACAGTTAACCAAACTTCCTGGAATTTGCAGAACAGAAGCTTTAATTTCTTTGCAAAATCTAGACCATTAAGCCCTTTTATCTGTCCTTCCAAATGCGTTCACAGCACTTTCTGTTCCCTTAGAGCTCAAAGCACATGTCTAGTAGAACAAGAATTTGTAATATATGAGGTGTCAGGGTCAAACTCCATTTGTTACAATGCAGCAGTCAGAAGGCACAGGACCCAGTGTATAATCTTAAAATACAACAGAAAACACATTGGAGTTATGTGAAACAGCAGTGTCCAAAATCCATTCTTTTTTTCCTATCTTTGGTTTCAAAGTGGAACTGTATAGTGTAAAGGGGTCATTTGACGTGCAAGGTTAGCTATTGTCACAACACAGAATATCGGGTTCAAATATTACCTCATACTAGGAAGATGATTAACTGTTTGGGAAATATTGGTAACTCAGACAGCATACAAATATGCATCAGCCCACCATGTCGTTGCCGACTATCATGCCTAGCCATAACTAATTCCGTTTGTCTGCATTAATTCCAGATCCCTCTGTGCCTTGATCATTCATATACCCGTCAAGATAACTTTTAAATGTTGTTATTGTTCCTGCCTCCAGCATCTGCTGTGGTGGTTCATTCCAGATACAAACTATCTTTGAAAGATTTACCCCTTAAATCCTCTTTAATCCAACCCTCACCTTAATGACATGCTGCATATTTTAATCCTGACGAAGGGTCTCGGCCCGAAATGTCGACTGTGCTTCTTACTATGGATGCTGTCTGGCCTGCTGCGTTCCACCAGCATTTTGTGTGTGGGTGTTGCCTGTATATTTTAGACACCTTAACTGCAGGAAACGGACCTTGGCATTTACCCTATCTAAGCCTCTCAGACTGCCATCATGATACCTCTTGGCACCTTCACAAGAAGAAAGTAAGCACTTATTTAATTTCTCAGTATCGGTCAAGCCCTCCAATCCAGGCAACATTTTTGTTTGGCCAAGTGTGGCCTAACTAACATTACCTTGGCTGATGAAGGCATTTACCACCTTCAACACTCTGCCTTCTTTTAAGGAACTACTGTATGTATGAGCACAGGTTGTGCTATTGGGTACAGATGCAGACAGAGGCAAAATTCAGAAGGGAAAAGAATGCAGGACTGAAGGTGCTGTATTTAAATGCACGCAGCATTTGGAATAAGGTGGAGGACTCTTAGGGCAATTAGAGATTGGTCAGTATAACGTTGTGGGCATCACTGAGACGTGGCTGAAAGAAGGCCATAGTTGGGAGCTTAACAACAAAAGATATACTTCTGTATCGAAAGGACAGGCAGGAAGGCACAGGCAGTGGTGTGGCTCTGTTGGTAAGAGATGGAATTACATCTTTAGAAAGGTGACATAGGGCCAGAAAATGTTGAATCTTTGTGGATGGAGTTAAACTGAAAAGTTAAAATAAAACTTTACGGGAATCAGATATAGGCCTCCAAATAGTAGCAAAGTTGTGGGTTTGAGATTGCAAGGGGATCTGAAAAAGATATGTAATAAGGGTAATGACACAATTGTAATGGGGGACAAATATGCAAGTGGGTTGGGTAATCAGATTGGTGTCGGATCACAAGAGAGGAAACTTATGAATGCCTGCAAGATGGCTTTTTAGAGCAGCTAAAAAAGAAAGGCTGTTTTAGATTGTAAAAACCCAGATTTTATTAGGAAGCTTAATGTAAAGGAACCCTTTTGAGGCAGCAATCGTATGAATTCATGCTGCAATTTGAGGGGGAGAAGTAAAAGTCAGATGTATCAGTATCACAGTAGAGTAAAGGGAATTACGGAGGCATGAGAGAGGAGCTGACTAAGCACATCTTTCCCTCCCCCCCTCTGCTTTCCACAGGGATCGCTCCCTACGTGACTCCCTTGTCCATTCATCTCCCCCATCCCTCCCCACTAATCTCCGTCCTGGCACTTATCCTTGTAAGCGGAACAAGTGCTACACATGCCCTTACACTTTCTCCCTCACCACCATTCAGGGCCCTAGACAGTCCTTCCAGGTGAGGCGACACTTCACCTGTGGGCTGGCTGGGGTGATATACTGGGTCCGGTGCTCTCGATGTGGCCTTCTATATATTGGCGAGACCCGACGCAGACTGGGAGATCGTTTCGCTGAACACCTACGCTCTGTCCATCAGAGAAAGCAGGATCTCCCAGTGGCCACACATTCTAATTCCATGTCCTATTCCCATTCTGATATGTCTATCCACAGCCTCCTCTACTGTAGAGATGAAGCCACACTCAGGTTGGAGGAGCAACACCTTATACTCCATTCGGGTAGCCTCCAACCTGACGGCATGAACATTGACTTCTCTAACTTCCGTTAATGCACCACCTCCCCTTCGTACCCCATCCGTTATTTATTTATATTGTGACGAAAGTACACATAGACTAAGATGTTGACTGTCCTGTGCTATCACCAGTGGGATCAACAGTTGATCTGCCACCTGTCTTCAGGAGAGAGATAAGTAAGACAATGGAGCAGCATTTGGAAATGTTAATGAAGAGACGAGAGAGATTAACGGAAGGAGACACTGGTCTGGGTATTGTCAAGACTGGTTTGCTTTGAACCTGAACTGTTTGAAGTGATGGACAGGAGACACCCCAACAGGGGGATAAAAAGGGACGGGTTTGCTAAGGCAACAGACACCACACGAGACACCACTCACGACACCACGAGGTATCGAGACCCTGGAAGCGGTGCGCTCCCACAAGTCGTGGGAGTTTTGGAGGGCTGGTCATGGGACCAGCCATAGACGCACAGGGTGAAAAGATTCGGTCGGTGGGAACCTGGTGTGTGTCCACCCTTGCCTGGGTGCCGGGTTCACCGCAGAGAAACGATCGTATCTGAAAACGGAGGGGTCACAGTCGGTGACCTCAGAAGACATTACAAAGGGCTTGCCCGAAAGCTAACTGCAAGAAATATCAAAGGTCTGTTGAATCCGATTTTGAATATCAGCATTCACGCTCTCTCTCTCTTCAACGGCACAACAACGATTGCTGCGAACTGAACTAAACTGAACTCTGTCACTTGTGATTGAACATTTTACCCCTAGACTGCGATAGAGCTTGATTGATCCTATTATCCTAGTTCTGCATACATGTGTGTTTATTCAGTGCTAACCTGTTGCATTTATATCCTTACTATTAGAGTACTGTGTTGCTTATTTCTTTGATAAAGCTTTCTTAGTTCCAGTAATCCAGACTCCAACTGAGTGATCCATTTCTGCTGGTTTGGCAACCCAGTTACGGGGTACGTAACATAAGTGGGGTTTTCATCCGCAATTTTGAACGCTAAATTTGGGGACTAGGTAAATTGATTGGGTTAAAATTCCCAAAAGAAAGAAAAGACAAACAGCAGAAATGGAGATTGAGGAATTTCTAAAGGCGCCGACCTTGGAGGCATTAGAGGATGCCAGGAAAGCGGAATTGGTAGCTGTGGCCAAACAGTTGAATCTTGTTAAGGGGAAGTCGACAATGAGGAGAGAGGAGATGCACAGAGCTATCGTATAGCACTATGTATCTAAAGGTGTGTTTCCCCAAGGGGAGCTGGAGGTGATATCTATTGGAAAACCTAGTGGAGACACAGTACAGGTGCAACTTGAAAAACTGAGACTCGAGCCCGAGTTCCGGGTACGGCAGCTAGAGCACGAAGAGAAAGAGAAACAGTTAGAACGGCAGGAGAGAGAGAAAGAGAGGCAGTTGGAGCGAGAAGAGAGGCAGTTGGAGCGAGAGGAGAAACAGAGGGAAAGGGAATTCGAGCTGGAAAGGTTAAAGATAAGGGCAGAACAGGGACCCATGCCGGACCAAGGTGGAGGGTTCAGTGCGACCCAGGAGGTTAGGCTGGTTTCCCCATTTGACGATACCGATGTGGATCGGTACTTTCTCCATTTCGAAAAAGTTGCTGCAAGTCAGGACTGGCCAAGGGATAAGTGGGCTGTTTTGCTTCAGGGTGTACTTAAAGGAAAAGCCCAACAAGCTTACTCAGCTTTGTCCGCGGAAGATGCCCAGAGGTATGAGGTGGTGAAAGAGGCCATCCTCAGGATTTATGAGTTGGTCCCGGAGGCATACCGGCAGAGGTTCCGGAATGCGAGGAAACAGTGGGACCGCACGTATTTAGAGTTTGCCCGTGAGATGCAGACATATTGTGAGCGTTGGTGCGCCTCGAAGGGGGTAAATGGGGATTATAACAGACTGCTACAGCTGATCCTGATTGAGCAGTTTAAAGGTTGTGTTCCTGACGGTATGAGACCCTACCTAGATGAGAAAGAAGCAGCCATGTTAGCCGCAACCGCTAAGTTAGCAGATGAGTACGCGTTGACGCATAAAATGAAGTTTGCCCCGAGTAAAGGCTACCAGAAGGGTAGTCAGGACGGCGGGGAGAGTCCGCCGGAAAAGTCAGTAAGTAAGTCGGGGACTAGTGAGAAGGATAAGGTAGACCAGGAGCAGTCTGGTAGGAAGTCTCCTGGGGTTGTCTATTATAATTGCGGGAAAGTCGGACACTTTGCGTCCAGGTGCTTTGCCCCAAAGAAGGAGATAGGGAAAGGAAAAACTGCGATTTCGACTGGCTGTATCGTGCTGGTAAACGAACCACTAGGAGAGAACAGGTCTGCCAAAGTTCAGGGAGGGTGCGAGAGGTTTATCTCGGCCGGAGTGGTGTCAGTGAAGGAGGGGTTAAGCCCAGTTCCAGTGCGGATCTGGAGAGACACGGGAGCATGTCAGTCATTGATATTGAAGAGTGTGTTAGAGTTTAGCTCAGAGACCCAGACTGGGGAGGTAGAGGTCAAAGGTGTTGGGGAAGGGACAGAGTCAGTCCCTTTGCACCAGATACACTTACAAAGCAACCTGGTCTCTGGACTAGTCACGATCGGGGTGAGGCCCAAATTACCGATGAAAGGCGTGGAAGTCTTGCTCGGTAATGACCTCGCCGGGGGAATTGTGTTCTCGGCAGTGAGACTGACAGGTCAGCCTGCCAGCATTGAGGCCCCGCCCATGGACTCACAAGTTCATCCTGTTTGCGCAGTGACTCGCTGTATGTCCAGAGAGACTGCTGAGACGTTTCTACCAGCCTTGTACCAGGAGGGGGTAGAAAGTGAAAAGAAGGAGCGTAATGAAACAGGAGGAAGTGGGGAAATTAAGGTAGGTTTATCAGTAGAAAAGAAGGACTTTATACAGGTACAGGAGCGAGACGAGGAGCCAGCTCTCTGTGAAACAGAATTAAAAAGAGAGCCAGTAGGTTATTGTGTGGAGGAGGGTGTGCTAAGGAAGAAAGGGAGACCAAGTACCGCAGATGAGGAATGGGGGGGGTGGTGCAAAAGAGTTATGGGGATGAGATTTTTAACCTGGCCCACAAGGTACCCCTTGGTGGACATTTTGAGGTGCTGAAGGAAACAGTCGGCAAAGCCATGAGAGAGTTTTTGTGGCTGCACAGGAGGAAGGATGTTATTGATTATTGCAGACGCGAACTGAGACGGTCACAGGCTTTTGATATGCTAACAAACCTAGTCGGTGTTAGCGCGGAAATCAATGAAGCTAGGGTGCCACCTGATAAGGGGAAAAGCCCTTGAAAAGATATGGTACCAACCAGATGAGAGAAGGCTATTGTTTTGGCCAGCTCTGCTGATAAGGTCTCTCCCTTAATCCCTGAACAAAGCGACCCTTTAGGAGAGTTAATTAAATGGCTCGCACACATGTGTTTGATTGTCCCGAGGCGATGCAAAGAACTGGGACGTAGGGTGGTGTTTGTCACGCTAGGTCAGCCTAGTGAACAACATCCCTATAGAATGAGTAATTCAGTGACGAAAGGGCTAAAGAACACAGAAGTGTATATTGGCAATGTAATACGGCTGTCTGAAGCCAGCGTGATAGTGAACCTTGAAAAAAATGAGTTCGGCCACGCGAAGGTCACTTATCTGGGAATTGTGGTAACACCGGGGCAGCTGGCAGCGATGCAAGCTAAGGTGTGGGCTATCTCTGACATCCCAACCCCGACAGACAAGCGGGCCCTCAGAAGGCTCTTGGAGATGGTGGGGTACTGTAGGAAGTTTTGCAATAACTTTGCGGGTACTACCCCTCCCCCCTCCTACTAAGCCCTTGCGAAAGAAAACTAAGTCGGGATGGGACGACCCTTGTTATTGTGGTCCGGGACGAAACCCAATGAGAGGTTACACTGATCACGATTCATCAGTGTTTTCGGCCACTATGAAGTTTGCTAAATTGGAGCCTGGTTTAAAGGATTATTAAAATTACACATATAAAAGGAACGGAAAATGTGATTGCTGACTGTCTGTCAAGGTGTTAACAACTTAAAATTCTCTGTATTAGCCAAATAGCTGATGAAGATGTATATTTGTGTATATCTAATAATGTATTCATGCTTATAATTTTTACCCCGGTAAAAATCCTTGAAGGAGAGGGGTGTGACGAAAGTACACATAGACTAAGATGTTGACTGTCCTGTGCTGGCACCAGTGGGATCAACAGTTGATCTGCCACCTGTCTTCAGGAGAGAGAGATAAGTAAGACAATGGAGCAGCATTTGGAAATGTTAATTAAGAGACGAGAGAGATTAACTTAAGGAGACACCAGTCTGGGTATTGTCAAGACTGGTTTGCTTTGAACCTGAACTGTTTGAAGTGATGGACAGGAGACACCCCAACAGGGGGATAAAAAGGGACGGGTTCGCTAAGACAACAGACACCACACGAGACACCACTCACGACACCACGAGGTATCGAGACCCTGGAAGCGGTGCGCCCCCACAAGTCGGTGGGGGTTTTTGGGGGGGGCTGGTCGCGGGACCAGCCATAGACGCACAGGGTGGAAAGATTCGGTCGGCGGGAACCTGGTGTGTGTCCACCCTTGCCTGGGTGCCGGGTTCACCGCAGAGGAACGATCGTATCTGGAAACAGAGGGGTCACAGTTGGTGACCTCAGAAGACATTACAAAGGGTTTGCCCAAAAGCTAACTGCGAGAAATATCAAAGGTCTGTTGAATCCGATTTTGAATATCAGCATTCGCGCGCTCTCTCTCTCTCTCTCTCTCTCTCTCTTCAATGGCACAACAACGATTGCTGCGAACTGAACTAAACTGAACTCTGTCACTTGTGATTGAACATTTTACCCCTAGACTGCGATAGAGCTTGATTGATCCTATTATCCTAGTTCTGTGTACATGTGTGTTTATTCAGTGCTAACCTGTTGCATTTATATCCTTACTATTAGAGTACTGTGTTGCTTATTTCTTTAATAAAACTTTCTTAGTTCCAGTAATCCAGACTCCAACTGAGTGATCCATTTCTGCTGGTTTGGCAACCCAGTTACAGGGTACGTAACAATATACACACACATTCTTTCTCTCTCTCTCTCCTTTTTCTCCCTCTGTCCCTCTCACCCCTTGCCCATCCTCTGGGATTCCCCCCTCCCCCTTTTCCTTCTCCCTGGGCCTCCTGTCCCATGATCCTCTCGTATGCCTTTTGCCTATCACCTGTCCAGCTCTTGGTTCCATCCCTTCCCCTCCTGTCTTATCCTATCATTTTGGATCTCCCCCTCCCCCTCCCACTTTCAAATCTCTTACTAACTCTTCCTTAAGTTAGTCCTGACGAAGGCTCTCGGCCCGAAATGTCGACTGTACCTCTTCCTAGAGATGCTGCCTGGCCTGCTGCGTTTACCAGCAACTTTTAAAAGTGAGTGGGAAGTTGGATGATTGGGAAGTTTTTAAAATCGAACAAAATGCAGCTAGAAAAGCTATAAGAAGGGAAAAGATGAAATATGAGGGCAAACTAGCCAATAATATAAAGCAGGATACTAAAGGTTTTTTTCAATTATATAAAGAATAAAAGGGAGGTGAGGGTTGATATTGAACCAGTGGAAAATGATGCTGGTGAGGTAGTAATGGGGGACAAAGAAATGGCAGATGAACTTAATGGGCATTTTGCATCTGTCTACGATGTGGAAGACTCTAGCAGTGTGCCAGAGTTCCGTGAGTGTCAGGGAACAGGAGCGAGTGCCATTACTGTTACAAAGGAAAAGTGCCAGGCAAACTCAAAGACCATAAGGTGGATCAGTCACCTGAACCAGATGGACTACATCCCAGAGTCCTGAGAAAAGTTGCAGAAAAGATAACGGATGCATTGGTCGTGATCTTTCAAGAATCACTTGTTTCTGGCATGGTCCTGGAGGACTGGAAAATTGTAAGTGTCACTCCACTCTTTACAAAGGGAGGAAGGCAAAAGAAAGAAAATTATAGGCCAGTTAGCCTAACCTCCGTGGTTGGGAAAGTGTCGGAGTCCATTATTAAGGATAAGGTTTCAGGCTACTTGAAGACTAATGATAAAATAATTCAAAGTCAACTTGGTTTCTGCATAGGGAAATCTTGACTGAAAAATCTGTTAGAGTTCTTCAAACAAGCAGGGTGGACAAAGAAGAGGCAGTGAATGTTATTTACTTGGATTTTCAGGAGACAGGTGCCACACATGAGGCTCCTTAACAAGATAAAATTCTATGGCATTATAGTAAAGATATTGGCATGGATGGAGGACTGGCTGACAGCGAGTGGGAATAAAGGTGAGAGACCTTTTCTGGCCGTCTGCCAGTGACTAGTGGTGTTCCTCCAGGGTCAGTATTGGGACCGCTGCTTTTCACATAGAGTCCAGAGGAGGTTCATGAGGATGATTCTGGGAATGAAGGGGTTAACATAGGAGGCGCTTTTGGCATCACATGGGGATCTTATTGAAACCTACTGAATGTTGAAAGGAAAAGATAAGGTGGATGTGGAGAGGATGTTTCCTATGGCGGGGGTATCCAGAACTAGAGGGCACAGCATTGAGGGGTGTCTTTTTAGAACAGAGGTAAGGAGGAATTTTTTTGCCAGAGAGTAGTGAATCTGTGGAACACTCGGCCACAGACTGTGGTGGAGGCATAGTCCGTGGGTATATTTAAGGTGGAAGTTGATAGTTCCCTGTTTGGTCAAAGAATATGGCAAGAAGGCTGGTGTATGGGGTTGAGTGGATTCCAGGATCAGCCATGATGGAATGGCAGAGCAGACTCGATGGGCTGAATGGCCTAATTCTATGTCTTATGGTTTTATGGTGCCACAAGGTCTCATTCAACAAAATTCCCCTGGTCCTTGCTATTCACTGTGTATATCTTGCCCCATTTAACTTCACAAAACGAATCACTTTCTGAATCTAAAAAACCCTGCACTACCATCCACTGGCTTCTACCATAAAAATTTTATACCTGATTGGACAGCTCATCCTGTGTTCCGTTCTTTTGGATCAGCCATACTGGGGACTGTTTACTACCCCACCTTGTCAATCCTCTTGGTTACCTCTTCAAAAACCTCAAATCAAATTTGTGAGACACATTTCCTATATATAATGCTGTCCTGGCTATCCCTAATCTGTCCTTGAACATTTATTAATGAATGAAAAAACCAGAAAAGTGTCATTTTCTGACAATGCAAGTATAGACTAAAGGAAAGGTTAAAATTAATGCAGTGTAATGGCAAAGTAAGGGTTAAGCAAGAGGAAAATTGTCTTTTTTAGATAGTGCAGTAGCACAATTTTGAAAGAGGGTGATATGTAGAATTTGTTGACAGTACCCTGGACTTTAGAAATAGAGGCATTGGGGAAAGGAGGTCATGATTACCTTTTATAAAATTTATCCCCATTTGTAAAGAGGAGGATAAAAAAAGGAACAGAGAACGCTGTGTAGAAATCTGAAGAAGGTATTTTAAACCATGATTGGTATAGACAGAGTAGATAGAAGAGTCAAGAACAAGGAGACGGAATGAAGGTGACTGGCAAATGAATAAAACAACAATGAAACCTTTATTTTAAAAAAAAATGTCAGGTCTACCGTACTGCTAGAAAGAAGTGGGATGGGGTGAGGGGTGAGGGGGGTTCAACTGCAGGATTGAAAGAGGAGCTGGATGAGTATGTGAGAGGGGAGAGTTCGTGAGACTTTGGGAAGGGCAAGGAGAGTAGGTCTAGCTGTATTGCTCTAATTTAAAGCCAGTGTGGACTTAATTGGTCGAACATGTAGCAACCATTCTGTGAAACAAAGGGAAAGATGACAATGCAAGGGAAACCACAAGGAAGATTAAACTGGCAATGCAGGGAATTACTGGAGATGATGTTACTCTTGAAATTGCAGGGGAAACTAGAGGGAGATTTCAAACTCAGCCTGCCTAATGTGCTACAATGAAATTTCTAGTATGAATCCTCCAGGGGAACATTCACTTAAACTCAATACCTGGTCCAATGTAATAATCTTGGACCAGAATTTATGGCAAAAGTTTTCATTACTACTTATGAACAAAGGTGGTGGGGCGATGGGGGGGAGGGGTGCAGTAACTAAAGGCCTGGAATAGTGTGCATAATCTGCTTCTATTGGCCCATTTAGTCTCACCCTATTGGGGATAAAAAGTATATATTTATTTATTTATCTATTTATTGATTGATTAATTCATCTATTTACTGATTCCCTTGTTCTACCTGTCCCTCCACCACTTCTCTACAACTGAAAACTTGCTTTTTTTCCCTCTCCCAGTTATGACAAAGTGTATGAAACCCTAGAAAAATTGTGTTTCTCTTTCCACAGACTCTGCCTGATCTGCTGAGGTTCCAAGGTTTGCTGTTCTTATACTTTATCTGTCACCATTCTTAAGACTTCCTGGATATTCGAGAAAGCAATGGAATCAGAGGAAAGTGAAGTTCAGATCAATTGGCCATGATTTTACTGAATGGTAACACAGGCTCAAGGAGACGTTTCTAACATCCTTGCCTAATTGCTTGTATTGTCTATGTATCTTTGTGAATTTTGCGTTCTCCTAACAACCTAGTTACCATTTTAAATTGATATTGTCATCAAATATGGAAGCTCATCTGAATAACTGATCCGTAATAGACTACGGCCAAGCACTGATCAATGTTGCACTCCTCCTGATATCCAGTGCCATTCTACTCTGTCCAGTCTGTTCAACAATTTTGCTGTTCCTTTGTGTGCCTTGTGGCACATTGGGCAGCATTTTTGCCCTTTCTGTAGCATTTGACTTTGTTTTAAATGAGGTGGAGATGCCAGCTGGATGTGTGAAATCTGTGAGATGTGTGAAATCTGTTAAATGTGTGAAAGCTGGATGTGTCAAAGTGTGCAAAGACCTGGGTGCTCAACCTGCCACAGACGGGAAGTGTGCAAGGACCAAGCTGGATATGAATTTGAGACCATTCGTCTTGAAGTCAACTATTTTACTCCCCCCCAAAAAAAACCATAATCTTTTGTAGCAAACCTCATTTCACACTATCATTCCTTTATGAATATCAAAATAGTCTTTTCAATTACTCTGAAAGACGGTCAAACACCATTTTAAACAGCCTAATCTAATCTGATTATGAGATGCTGTGAGAAAAATACAAGTTAATTTAATTAATATAAATGGAGTTATGAGCACATAAAGCTCCCATAAATGCTCAGCAGATTTGATCTTATATCCTGCTTACACTAACATATCTCATTCTGTTATATTAATATAGCAATATATAATTATCTTGCTATATTAAGGCATGTGGAACAATACAATTCTTGCAAAAGACTGCATTCGAGTCTTAAACAAAGCCCAAAGATATTTTCAAGTGAAGATTATATGGATAAAATACTGGTATATAAAAATGCATTTGATATGTTGTGCTAAATATTTAACCAAGTTCCCTACTAACAATCAAGCAGACTGAGAGCTTACAACATTGAAGTTCATAAAACCTTTAAACACAGTATGATAGTCCCATTTACCCTTACAGGCAACAATATTTGTTGTGATACCATAGGCTTCTCCTCTTTGCAAAATGAAATAAAGGCAAAATTGATGTTATTTAGCCAATTTGATCATTCTCTGCTAACTTGCCACATTTGTCCAGTAATCAGCTTCGCCTAATGGAAAGAAAAAAGGACTATTGTACATCAGTAGCATGAGCTGACATGACAGAGAGTTTAAGTGATGGATTCAATTGCGGACTGCTGCACTCCACCTACGGTTTACACTGGGCACAGCCACGCAGCCTGATGAAGGAGCGTTCAGTCAGCCAGTATAAAGCCACTGAAAATAACATCAACAGCATCAACTTCCTAATCAGAATCACCGGCATGTGTCGTGAGATTTGTTAACTTCGCAGCAGCATTCAATGCAATACATAACATAGAATAAGAAAAATAAAGATAAAATAATAATAAATAAATAAATTTATTGAATAGATTAAAATTGTACAAAAAACAGAAATAATTGTATATTAAAAAAGCAAGGTAGTGTTCATGGGTTCAATGTCCATTTAGGAATCGGATGGCAGAGGGGAAGAAGCTGTTCCTGAATCGCTGAGTGTGTGCCTTCAGGCTTCTGTATCTCCTTAATAATGGACACTGCCTTTCCGAGACACCACTCCTTGAAGATGTCCTGGGTACTTTGTAGGCTAATATCCAAGATGGAGCTGACTAAATTTACAACCCTCTGCAGTTTCTTTCGGTCCTGTGCAGTAGCCCCCCCCCCACCCCCCCCCTCCATACCAGACAGTGATGCAGCCTCTCAGAATGTTCTCCATGGTACATCTACAGAAGACTTTGAGTGTATTTGTTGACATACCAAATCTCTTCAAACTCTTAATATAGTCGCTGTCTTGCCTTCTTTATAAATGCATTGATATGTTGGGACCAGGTTAGATCCTCAGAGATCTTGACACCCAGGAACTTGAAGCTGCTCACTCTCTCCACTTCTGATCCCTCTATGAGGATTGGCATGTGTTCCTTCATCTTACCCTTCCTGAAGTCCACAATCAGCTCTTTCGTCTTATTGACATTGAGTGCCAGGTTGTTGCTGCGGCACCATACCACTAGTTGGCATATCTCACTCCTGTACACCCTCTCATCTCCATCTGAGATTCTACCAACAATGGTTGTATCATCAGCAAATTTATAGATGGTATTTGGGTTATGCCTAGCCACACAGTCATGGGTATAGAGAGAGTAGAGCAGTGGGCTAAGCACACACCTCTGAGGTGCACCAGTTTTGATCACCAGCGAGGAGGAGATATCACCAATCTGCACCAATTGAGGTCTTCCAAATAGGAAGTCAAGGATCCAATTGCAGAGGGAGGTACAGAGGCCCAGGTTCTGCAACTTCTCAGTTAGGATCATGGGAATGATGGTGTTAAATGCTGAGCTACGTATAGCCGATGAACAGCATCCTGACATAGGTCTTCGTATTGTCCAGGTGGTCTAAAGCCGTGTGAAGAACCACTAAGATTGCATCTGCCGTTGACCTATTGTAGCTATAGGCAAATTGCAATGGGTCCAGGTGCTTGCTGAGGCAGAAGTTCAGTCTTGTCATAACCAACCTCTCAAAGCATTTCATCACTGTAGATGTGAGTGCTACTGGGCAATAGACATTAAGGCAATGCTTGGTATATGTTTATAATACATTAATAAAAATAATCAGTATTTGAAATAAAAATTTAAATTCTGGAATTATACAGGTCAGCCATCATCTGAAAGATGATCATCAGAAACTTACAAATAAAAGGGTTTATTCTTTATCCCTGTGTAACACACAAAATGCTGGAAATCAGCAGCTGAGTGACATTATCTCTGGATCCTAAGCATTCTTGACACCTACCAGGCAAAGTAAAGTGAATTCAGCAGGTCAGGCAGCAACTGTGGAGACATTTCGGGCTGAGGTGCTTCATCGGAATTAGAAGGGAAGGGGGAAGAAGACAGAATATAAGGATGGGGGGGGCGCGGGATAAGGAGTACAAGCATTTTATGTGTATCCAGCATTTGCAGAATTAGTGTCCTTATTTCATATTCCTCTTGCCAATGTTGATCTGTGCTTTTCTGATACTTTCTACTTCTGTTCTGGATACAATTACTATATTACAAATTAAATTTAAAAGAGATTTATAAATTGCTCAACTTAACTCTTTTAGATCAAATCGAATGAATTATCAAAATAATTGCCTCTGTTTGCAATTACGGAGTCTTTCACAATCTCAGAACATGCCTGAAGGCTACTTGCAAGCAATCTGGAAACTTTTACATGGGGATAATTTGAGGCAATTAGATCTGTCCTTTTATAAACATTAGTTATCGAGTTAGAGGTGAGGTGGGGCATATGACTTGGCTCAAAATAAAGGGTCTACTGTGTAGCAAGACCAATTTCAGAACATTATAAATAGTAAGTTATTTGGTCCTTCTTGCCTGCTGTTCCATTCGATAAAATCATAGCTGATCTTAACCCTCTTCTCCATGATCATACAAAAATCTGTTGATCTGTACTGACTCTGTCTACTGCCAAGGATCATCAGCACATGACCAAGCAGCGTCATTGTTGGTAATAGATTGCCAACAGCTGGGGCTACAGGACACAATCCATGAAGTGTATTATCTCTAAAGTCATCTGTTTTAATAAAACGTTTTCTGAAAATCCATACCCATTTTCTGAATCCATGATGACTTAGATCCAGTCCTGTATACCACAATAATATTTCCTTAACAACCGATCCCAGCAAAAATTCTCGTTCCTGTTAATCAAAACAAAGACCATTTAAAGAGGAGTACAAATAGAACTTGGGTGAGAGTGCTATCCACTTATTTAAAACATATTAAAATAAATAGGAAGTTCAGTGGGATTTCTGCAGGATCATCTTCCATTCCATTCTATCTTCAACTTAGCCAGTGATGCGACGGCTGGCCTTAGCGGTCTCAGGCATGGGTCAGAGATTTCAAATAATTTTGTCTGCTTACTTTCCTGTGAATTACCTTGGGCATTTTACCGCTTTAAAAGAAAGTGTACATTGTTGTTGTGAAATGATAGATATCAAAATGGCTATAACTAATTTTTATTATTATTAAGCACAGCACACCTGAATATTTCTGTGCCATTTTGAATAGGCCATGAACAGGTGTCGTTTAGATTATCACAGTGAAAATAAACTGCAGGAACAGCTGCCATCTTACAATTCTAGAGCTATACACCAGGCAGAAGAAAAACAGATTCATGACAGAAATCTGGGACATAGTCATAGTCATAGTCATAGTCATACTTTATTGATCCCGAGGGAAATTGGTTTTCGTTACAGTTGCACCATAAGTAATTAAATAGTAATAAAACCATAAATAATTAAACAGCAATACGTAAATTATGCCAGGAAATAAGTCCAGGACCAGCCTATTGGCTCAGGGTGTCTGACCCTCCAAGGGAGGAGTTGTAAAGTTTGATGGTCACAGGCAGGAATGACTTCCTGTGATGCTCTGTGCTGCATCTCGGTGGAATGAGTCTCTGGTTGAATGTACTCCTGTGCCCAACCAGTACATTATGCAGTGGATGGGAGGGATTGTCCAAGATGGCATGCAACTTGGACAGCATCCTCTTTTCAGACACCACAGTCAGAGAGTCCAGTTCCATCCCCACAACATCACTGGCCTTACGAATAAGTTTCTTGATTCTGTTGGTGTCTGCTACCCTCAGCCTGTTGCCCCAGCACACAACAGCAAATATGATCGCACTGGCAACCACAGACTCGTAGAACATCCTCAGCATCGTCCGACAGATGTTAAAGGATCTCAGTCTCCTCAGGAAATAGAAATGTTTTCCCGACATCTAATCGATATAATGTACACCACCAGCATAACTGCTCCAGCTTACAAACAAAGCTTTCTTTGGGTTCAGTTTATCATCGATATAGAAAGGAAAACAGCCAGAATCAACTACGGGTACACTGTAGTTAAAAGTCGTGCTATTGAACTTGCACTCCAAGACTAAAAGCTAATTATTCTATAAATATATTTACATATATTTATTTCTTGAAAATCTGGACATTGATGGAAAGAAATTGTCCATTCCTAGGTGCCTGTGAGAATGTGACAATGAATTGTCTGATATTGTTGCAATCCTTCTGTCCAAAGTGCTTTGGAGAGAGAGGGTTCCAGGGTTTGGATCCAGTGACAATAATGGCTTTCACTGAGCATCCAACAAAGATAACTAACCTTATCTTTAAGCCTAGTGTTCGCGTGGCTGGTCCAGTGTTGAATTTAGGGTGATTTGAGAATATTGCTAACGGGGGAGCTCAGTGATTATGTGAAAGATTAGTCGTTAGAGTCTCTCGAAATAATCACTACCTGGCACCTGTGTGATGTCAGTATGCCAATGTTTGCCTGAGTGCCAGCTCAGTCCTGTTATATGCAGGCATGAACTCCCTCATTTACCAAGGAGCTTGAAATAGAAAGAACCTTGTTGAATTATAAAACTTTCTGATCTCTGATGTTATGATGGAAGGTCAATGATGAAGCAGGCTGTAGCTGCTTGGGAATTTCTGGCACGGATTCATCATCCTCTGGCTAAAGAAATTCCTCCTCATCTCTGGTCTAAGGGAACATCCTTGTGTTCTGAGCCTGTGCCCCCCGGTCCTAGAATTCATGTTTCATAAATCCAAAAACTAATCAAAAGAGAAACACGAGAGCAGAGACACATTTTGTCTACTTTGTTTTACTTTAGTGAGGCGTGCACATATGACATGGTGGTGAAACGCCATTCACGTACTTTTATATATAAACCATGATGGATTATGTAAACAAACAAGAATGCTTAATCGAACGATATAAGTATTAAATACACAACACGTATACACACCATACGATATAGGAGCAGAATTAGGCCATTTGGCCCATCAAGTCTGCTTCACCACTCAATCATGGATGGTCCTTTTTCCCCCTCCTCAGCCCCAAGTCCAATCAAAATCTATCAATTTCTGCCTTAAATACACCCAACGACCTGGCCTCCACAACTGCCTGTGATATCATATTCCACAAATTCACCACCCTCTGGCTAAAGAAATTTCTCCACATTTCTGTTGTAAATGATGCCCCTCTATCCTGAGGCTGTGCCCTCTTGTCCTAGATTCTCCCACCATGGGAAACATCCTTTCCACATCTACTCTGTCCAGACCTTTCAACGTTTGAAAGGTTTCAATGAGGCTCATCCCCCCGCCACCCTCATCCTTCTGAATTCCCGTGAGTACAGACCCAGAGCCATCAAACATTCCTCGTATGATAACCCCTTCATTCCCGGAATCATCCTTGTGAATAACCTCTGGACCCTCTCCAATGCCAGCACGTCTTTACTTAGATGAGGAGCCCAAAATTGTTCACAATACCTCACCAGTGCCTTATAAATCCTCAGCCTCACATCCCTGCTCGTGTATTCTAGACCTCTTGAAATGAATGCTGACATTGCATTTGGCTTCCACACCACCACCTCTACCTGAAAATTAACATTTAGAGTGTTCTGCACAAGGGCTCCCAAGTCCCTTTGCATCCCAGATTTTTGGATTTTCTCCCAACGTAGAAAATCCTCTGCACATATATTTCTACCACCAATGGGAATGACCATGCATTTTCCAACACTGTATTTCATTTGCCACTTCCTTGTCCATTCTCCTAATCAGTGTAAGTTCTTCTGCAGCCTTCCTGTTTCCTCAACACTGCCTGCCCTTCCTTCCACCAATCTTTCCTCAACACTACCTTCCACCAATTTTCATATCTTCTGCAAACTTAGCAACAAAGCCATCTAAATCATTGATATACAGCATAAAAATGGGTGTTGGGACCGACCCATGTGGACCACTAATCACTGGCAACCAACCAGAAAAATCTTCTCTGAATTATCTCCAATGACAGCATACCTTTTCTTAGATGAGGAGCCCAAAACTGTTCACAATACTCAAGGTGAGGCCTCACCAGGGCCAAATAATGCCTCAGCATCACATCCCCTGCAACTTAACCTGCAGTCCCAACACCAACCCCTGCAGAACACCACTAGTCCCTGGCAGTCAACCAGGAAAGGATACCACTCACTGCCTCCTACCAATCAGCCAATGCTCTAATCATGCCAGTAACCTCCCTGTAATATATGGACTCTTAACTTGTTAAGCAGCCTCATGTGTAGCACCTTGTCAAAGGCCTTCTGAAAGTCCAAATATACAACATCCACTACATCCCCTTTATCTATCCTACTTGTAATTTTCTCAAAGAATTCCAATAGGTTTGTCAGGCAAGATTTTCCCTTAAGGAAACCATGCTGACTTTATCCTATCTTGTCCTGTGTCATCAAGTACTCCATAACCTCATCCTTAACAATTGACTCCAACATTTTCCCAACCACTGAGGTCAGGCTAACTGGTCTATAGTTTCCTTTCTGCTGCCTTTCTCCTTTCTTAAAGAGTGCAGTGATATTTGCAAGTTCCCTGTCCTCTGGTACCTTGCCAGAGTCCAATGATTTTTGAAATATTATTACTAATGCCACTACAATCTCTAACTCTACCTCTTTCAGAACCCTAGGGTGCAGTTCCTCTGGTCTGGGTGATTTATGTACCCTTGGATCTTTCAGCTTTTTGAGCACCTTCTCCCTTGTAATAGTAGCTGCACTCACTTCTCTTCCTTCACACATATGCTAGTGTCTTCCACAGTGAAGACTGATTCAAAATACTCATTTAGTTCATCTGTCATCTTCTTGTCCCTCATTATTATTTCTCCGGCCTCACTTTCTAGCAATTCTATATCCACTCTCATCCTTATTTTAGTTTTTACATACCTGAAAAAGCTGTTACTTTGATATGGTGAAAAAAAAATCCACATGAATCCTCTGCCAGGGCAATGCAGGCTATTCCCAGGGAGGTATAAGAACTGTTCTTGACATCTTCTGGATGTTTTGGCATCCTGCACAATGCATGACAAGCTGCTCGATCTGCTGATCTATCCCAGGCCACCAGAAAAAGCTTTGAGCCAACACTTTAATTTTTACCGTGCTTAGATGACCGACATGTAGACCCTCCAACACTCTTGCTCTCAGCTTGGATGGTACAACAACTCTCAATCCCCACGTAAGGCAACCCCTTGTCAAGGGCAAGTTCATCCCAGCACTGGTAAAAATGGGAGAACTGGAACTTGTGCTGCACTTTTCAGCCATTTTGAGTGGCTATGAAGACCTGAGACAGTGTGGTGTGGTCTTTTCTGATTTCCCTTTGAATCATATCTGCCATTACTAGAGGAGATTTTCACTTTGCATTAAGGAGAAAACCCCAAAGGGAGCGTCCTCTTCTGTAAATGTCCCAGGTATCTCCTTTCCAAAGGGTAATCGGGACAATCCCTCAGCAGCCCCATGATTAGTTGTCCTCTTGAATCTGATCTTGTAATCGTGTCCTCCAGGAAACGAAGCCCATCTCTGTACTCATGCTGCCGCTGTTAGTGGAGTGAGAATGGACACCAGTGGTTAATTATCAATAATGAGGGTAAACTCTCTCCCATGCATGCACCGGTTGAAATATTTCATACCCCAAACCAGACTCAAGTCTGCTCTATCAATTCCAACGGCCCAATCAGCAACAGGAGCAGGCCACAGCGATGAGGTTTCTCGCAGGTCAGCGACATTTGTTTGAAAGTACAGCAGGGACAAGTAGGGTGGCCATTATTGGGAGTGGGCCAGTGGTGAGAATAGGAGTGTCAGGCTTTGGCTCAAAGGAGACTTCAGCTCAAAAGAGGCGTTGGCTCTCGGTAAGTTTCCGTAAGGGTTCCCATTTTTTCTTCTTTTCTCTTATTCCACCTAGTGTAGTAAATGGCTGTGGTGTGTTCTTCATGCCGGATGTTGGAGTTCTGGGAGGCACTGAGTCTCCCAGGGAACTACTTCTGCGTAAAGTGCATCCAGCTGCAGCTGGGTGACCTTCGGCTTGCATGGGAGATTGGGGAGATAATCGATCAGAATTACAGAGAAGTTGCGGGAGGCGGGTAGCTGGGTGACTGTCGGGAAAAATGGAAATGGAGAGGCAGTTAGCACAGAGCACCCTTGTGCCATTCCCATCAATAATAAGTATACCGCTTTGGATATTGTTGTTAGGGATGACCTCCTGGAGGAATGCCACGGAGACCTACTGGCACTGAGCATGGGAGAAGAGGGGAGTGGAGATAGCATGGGAGATAGGGGCTTGATAGTGAGGGGAACAGACAGGAGATTCTGCGGACATGACCAGGACACCCAAATGGTATGTTGCCGGGGTCAGACATATCTCAGATCGTGTCCACAACATTTTGGAGAAGGAGGGAGAGCAGCCAGATGTCTTGGTACATATTGGTACCAATGACATAGGGAAGAAAAGCAAAGCGGTCCTGAAAAGTGAATTTAGAGAGCTAGGCAGAAAACTGAGAAGCAGGACCTCCCGGGTAGTAATTTCTGGATTGCTGCCTGTGCCACATGCATGTGAGGGTAGAAACAGGATGATTTGGCAAATAAATGCGTGGCTGAGAAGCTGGTGCAGGGGGCAGGGCTTCAGGTTCTTAGATCATTGGGATCTCTTCTGGGGAGGTATGACCTGTATAAAAGGAATGGGTTACACCTGAACCTGAGGGAAACCAATATATTCACAGGCAGGTTTGTTAGAGCTGTTGGGGAGGGTTTAAACTAATTTGGCGGGGGGGTAGGAACCAGAATGATGGGACTCAGGATAGGACAGATGGTAAAAAAACAAAGATAACTTGCAGTCAGACCGTCAGGAAGGGCAGGCAGATGATAGGACAAAATTAGTGCATTAGGAATACAAAATCAAAAAGAGCAGTGAATGCTGTACTCGAAGTGTTATATCCCAGTGCACGGAGTATCAGAAATAAGGTGGATGATCTTATTGCACTATTACTGATTGTCAAATATGATGTTGTGGCCATCACTGAATCGTGGCTGAAGGATGGTTGCAGTTAGGTTCAAGGTTACACGGTGTATCAGAGGGATAGGAAGGTCGGTAGAGGAGGTGGTGTGGCTCTACTGGTAAAGAATGGCATCAAATCAGTAGAAATATGTGACATAGGATCAGAAGATGCTGAATCCTTGTAGGTTGAGTCAAGATATTGCAAGGGTCCAGCACCCAGATGGCAGTTATATACGGGCCTTCCAACAGTAGCTGGGATGTGGACCACAGATTACAACAAGAAATAGAAAAGGCGTGTCAAAAGGGAAATGTTATGATAGTCATGGGAGATTTCAAAATGCAGGTTGATTGGGAAAATCAGGTTGGAAATGGATCTCAAGAGAGTGAGTTTGTTGAATGCCAATGAGATGGCTTTTTAGAGTAGTTTGTTGTTGACAACACTAGGGGATCAGCTGTTCGGGATTAGGTGTCATGTAATGAACTGGATGTGATTTGGGAGCTTAAAGTAAAAGAACCCTTAGGAGGCAGTGATCACAATATGATTGAGATCAACTTGAAATTTGATAGGAAGAGAGTAAGATCTGATGCAGCAGTATTTCAGTGGAGTAAAGGAAATTACAGTGGTAGGAAATTACAGTGGTATGAGAGAGGAGTTGGCCAAAGTAAATTGGAAGAGCTGCTGGCAGGGATGACAGCAGAACAGCAATGGTTTGAGTTTCTGGGAAAATGAGGAAGGTGCAGGATAGATGTATTCCAAAAATGAAGAAATACTCAAATGGCAAATTAGTACAACCGTGGCTGACAAGTGAAGTCAAAGCTAATGTAAAAGCAAAAGAGAGGGCATACAACAAAGCAAAAAATAGTGGGAAGACAGGGGATTGGGAAGCTTTTAAAACCCTACAGAGAGCAAGTAAAAGAATTATTAGGAGGGAAAATATTAAATATGAAAGCAAGCTAACAAACAACATCAAAGTGGATAGTAAAAGCTTCTTCAAGTATGTAAAAAATAAAAAAGAGATGAGAGTGGACATAGGATCGCTAGAAAATGAGGCTGGAGAAATAATAACAAGGGACAAGGAAATGGCAGATGAATTAAATGAGTATTTTGCATCAGTTTTCACTGTGGAAGACACTAGCAGTGTGCCAGATGTTGAAGGTGTGAGAGAAGAGAAGTGAGTGCAGCTGCTATTACAAGGGAGAAGGTGCTCAAAAAGCTGAAAGACCTAAAGGTACATAAGTCACCAGGACCAGAGGAACTGCACCCTAGGGTTCTGAAAGAGGTAGGGTTAGAGATTGTGGTGGCACTAGTAATGATCTTTCAAAAATCATTGGGCTTTGGCATGGTGCCAGAGGACTGGAAAATTGCAGATGTCACTGCACTCTTTAAGAAAGGAGGAAGGCGGCAGAAAGGAAATTCTAGACTAGTTAGCCTGGCCTCAGTGGTTAGGAACAATTGGAGTCATTTGTTAAGGAAGAGGTTATGGAATACTTGGTGACACAAGACAAGATAGGACAAAGTCAGCATGGTTTCCTCAAGGGAAAGTCTTGCCTGATAAACCTGTTGGAATTCTTTGAGGAGATTACAAGTAGGATAGATAAAGGGGATGCAGTGGATGTTGTATATTTGGACTTTCAGAAGGGCCTTTGACAAGGTGCCACACATGAGGCTGCTTACCAAGTTAAGAGCCCATAGTATTATAGGAAAGTTACTGGCCTGGTTAGAGCATTGGTAGGAGGAGGCAGCGAGTGGGAATAAGAGGATCCTTTTCTGGTTGACTGCCGGTGACTGGTGGTGTTCCGCAGGGGTCGGCGTTGGGACTGCAGGTTAACTTGCAGGGGATGTGATGCTGAGGCTTTATTCAGCCCTGGTGAGGCCTCACCTTGAGTATTGTGAACAGTTTTTGGGCTCCTCATCTAAGAAAAGATGTGCTGTCATTGGAGAGAATTCAGAGAAGATTTACAAGGATGATTCTGGGAATGAAAGGGTTGTCATACGAGGAACTTTTGATGCCTCTGGGTTTGTATTCACTGGAATTAAGAATGAGGTGGGATCCCATTGAAACCTTTCGAATGTTGAAAGGCCCAGACAGAGTTGATGTGGAAAGGTTGTTTCCCATGTTTGGGGAGTATAGGACAACAGGGCACAGCCTCAGGATTGAGAGGCATCCACTTAAGACAGAGATGCAGAGAATTTCTTTAGCCAGAGGGTGGTGAGTTTGTAGAATTTGTTACCACAGGCAGCTGTAGAGGCCAGGTTGTTGGTTGTACTTAAGGCAGAGATTGATAGGTTGTTGATTGGACATGGCATCAAAGGTTACAGGGAGAAGGCCAAGAATGGGGCTGAGGATGGGGAAAAGGGTCAGCCATGATTGAATGGCGGAGCAGACTGTATGGGCCAAATGGCCTAATTCTGCTCCTATGTCTTGCTGTCTTGTGCTAAAAAAAATCCTCCTTATCTCTGTTCTAAAAGGTCGCCCTTCAATTTTCAGGCTGCGTCCCCTAGTTGTGGATATCCCCTCTCATTTGTCCACCCTGCTTATTGCTTCCTCGAAGAACACTAACAGATTTGTCAGCCAAGATTTCCCTTTACAGAAACCATGCTGACTCTGACTTATTTTGTCATTAGTCTCCAAGTACCCCAAAACCTCATCCTTAATAATAGGCCCCAGAAATTTCCCAACTACCGAGGTTAGACTACCTAGCATTTAATTTCCTTTCTTTTGCTTTCCTCCCTGCTTAAAGAGTGGAGTGACATTTGCAATCTTCCAGTTCTCCGGGACCATGCCAGAATCAAGTGATTCTTGAAAGATCATGATCAATCTCGTCAGCAACCTCTCTCAGGGCTCTGGGATGTGGTCCATCTGGCCCAGGTGACTTATCCACCTGAATCTGCCTCTCACTTTTTCCTTTGTAATAACAATGGAAGCATCTCTCCTGCTCTCTGGCATGCTGCTAGAGTCTTCCACAGTGAAGACTGATGTAAAGTACTCATTAAGTTCATCTACCATTTCTTTGTCCCCCATTACTACCTCACCAGCATCATTTTCCAGTGGTCCAATATCAACTCTCACCTTCCTTTTACTCTTCATATAAATGAAAAAACCTTTAGTATCCTGCTTTATATTATTGGCTAGTTTGCCCTCATATTCATCTTTTCCCTTCTAATAGCTTTTTAGTTGCCTTTTGTTGGATTTTAAAAGCTTCCTAATCATCCAACTTCCCACCCACTTTTGCTACCTTACATACCTTTTCCTTGGCTTTTATGCAGTCCTTAACTTCCCTTGTCAGCCACCGTTGCCTACCCCTGCTTATTTGAGAACTACATCTTCTGTGGGACATATCTATCCTGCACCTTGTGAACTATTCCCAGAAACCTCAGCCATCTCTGCCAGTATCCTCCTCCAGTCCACCTTGACAAGCTGCTCTCTCATGCCTCTAATTCCCTTCATTCCATTGTGATACTGACACATCTGACTTCTCTCCCTCTCAAATTGCAGTATGAATTCAATCATATTATGATCAGTGCTTCCTAAGGGTCCCTTTACATTAAGTTCCCTAATAAGATCTGGGTTATTACTCAACACCCAATCTAAGATAGCCTTTCCCCTAGTAGGCTCAAACACAAGCTGCTCTAAAAAGTCACAAGCCTCTGAAAAAGTTTAAAGAACTCACACTTATTGCACCATGTTCTTAGCTATATCTTATTTTTTAAACACTGTCTTGAGATTTTGGAGATGTTCTATGTTCCTTATCATCCTCACCGATAACAATGATGTCATTCGGGTAATACTAATGTCTGGCAGCCTTGCTGCACCTGGTCCATGGTTTTTTGCCAGACTGCAGGTGCAGATGTTCCTCAAAAAATAAGCCTATTATAGTGATAAAGCCCTTTGTGAGTGTTTATGGTGACAAACACTTTGGACTCTTCTTCCATTGCCTTCAGTAGATAGGCCTCAGCTGAGTCCACTTTGATGGTGTTTCCCTCCAGAACAATTTGCAAAGATACCCTCTATCCTGAGCAGAGGATATTGATCTACCTGCAGTACTGGGTTTATGGTGACCTTAAAACTCACCCAGATCCTGACAGTCCCATTCTCCATGACTACAGGGACCACTGGTATTGCTCATGGGCTCCACCCAATCTTGGAAGGAATTCCTTCTGCCTCAACGTGATCTAGCTCACTGGCTACTTTATCACGGGTGGTATAAGGAACCAGATGGGCTTTGTAATACTTGGTTGCAGCATTTTCATTTAACACTATTTTGCCCTTGAAACGTTTGAGTTTTCCAATGCCATCCTTGAACACTACCGTAGCATCACCCAGTACCCTTCTTAATTTGTTTTCAGTTGATTCTATTATAGGGGCTGGATTGACAATTAAGCTGTAGTTGATTCAACCAATTATGACCCCACAATGCTGGCCCTCCTGTTTTAATCACACACAAGCACAATATGGCTTGTTGGTTGTTATATTTCACTGTTACAAATGTCATTCCCACAGGAGTTATCTTTTCTCCAGTGTAAGTTCTTCATTGGATATCAGCAGACATTAGTTCAGTATCTTTGAAATGCTGTTCAACCTCATTTTGTGGAATGACTGTAACAGCCGAGCCAGTGTCCAATTCAATTTTAATTAATTTATTCACTTTTGGTGTAAGCCATGTTCCTTGTCTATTGTTAGTTTTCACATCATCAGTCTCAAGGCTATCCCATCCTGTGCCACTCTCATGTTATTAGATTTCTCATCAAGTGTACAGATTAGTGCTCTTTTTGAAGCTGCTGATTTGACTTATCTTTTCCCTATGCAATCCATTTATTTTTGTCTGCCCATCATGCTCTTTGTATGTGTTCTACTTTGTTACATTTCTGCCAGATTTACCTTTAAACCTGTATTTATGTGAGCCCCTGTCACAGGAAAGGAAAGGGATCTGTTCACACAGGCATGTTTCCGTTTAGACATTGCAATTTTTGTTCACTCTCAATTGTCCTTGTTTGCTATTTCCATTGATAGTGATTGCAACTGCTTTTTTAAAATGGGAGTTGTGCTTCAGTTAGGAGCTATTTTTGAACGTTTTCTTGCAAGATTCCGCAAACTAAATGATCTGACAGTGCACCATTAAGCCCATTACTGAACTGACATCACTAAACTCAGACAATTAATTTGCTTCAGCCATACAAGCTGAAATGGACTCCTCTTCATTTTGATTCTGCTTATGAAACCTAAAACAATCTGCAATCAACAACTGTTTTGGTTCTAAATGTTCCTGCATTACTTTCATTTCAGCTGGTTTGGTTGGTGCAGTCAAACTTCTAACCAATGCTTTTCCAGCCAATGCACTCAGCAACACTTACTCATTTCTCAGTGGCTGTCCCATTTGCTTTAAAATACTGTTCAATTTGATGAGTATACATAACCTAATTGTGCAATCAAATGCACCTACCTTCTGGTGTAACCAGCCATCTCAGGTTATTTATTTATTATCACCCCTGTACTCGATGTTTATGAACTCATGAATTTCGTATACAGTACTTTCTGCTTTTTTAAAAATAAAAACTCTGGAGTCTTTCTCTACTTATGAAGACTGCAGTATTTTTTTTTAACTCAAAAGTTTTGCTGCACTTCAACAGATAGGTAGTTGTCTCAGTTTGTTGTAGAACTTCCTCATTGCCACTGGTATCCTTTGTATGTTCAAAATCTAATCGAAAGAAAAGCATGAAAGCTGGGACACATTTTGTCTACTTTACCCTAGTGAATGTGTACATATGACATAGTGGCATAATGATGTGTGCCATTCACATACTTTCACATAACCCATATTGAATTATGTAAACAACCAAGAATGCTTAATCAAATATATTTACAAAATTACTCATATTACTAAAATATTAAATACACTAGTCTCCCACTATTGGAAGCATCTCGTACACATCCATTCTCTCTAGCCCTTTCAACATTTTTATAGGTTTCAATGAGATCCCCCTCAGTCTTCTAAACTCTAGCGAATCCAGGCCAGAGCTATCGTACATTAACCTCTCCTGGGATCAATGCCAGTACATCCTTTCTCAGATAAGGGGCCCAAAACTGCTCACAATATTCAAGTGCGATCAGATCAATGCCTTATAAGGCCACCAACATTGCATCCTTATCAACCTTTTCTTTTGTAAGACATAACTAACCAATGGTGCATTTTCCCTTAGGCTTCAGTTTTACTGCAATTCCCTGTTGCCACACTTGATCAAGTGCTGCTTCCAGCTTAAGAGCAGCCACACTAGCTTCACTTCTGGAATACAACACATTAGAATAGGAATTGGTTTATAATTGTCACGTGTATAGAGATACAGTGAAAAGCTTGCCCTGCATACAGATCAAATCGTTACAGTGTATTGAGAAGTATAGACACAATCCATAGAGGGGAGTTTTATTTCCTTGATACAGAACACTTTGCAGTTTCTTGCAGTCATATGCTGAGCAGTTTGTGGATCAAAACATACCCAAGAATACAAATGCATATTTTGTTCAAAATCTGATTTGTTCTTAAACAAGCTCATATCATTAAAACAATCTTGGAGATTTTAAATTGTCATTAAAAGCTTTTACTTCTCTAACATTGTAGGATAAAAATCCACTGGTGACACTCATACGAATCCCAACCCAAATATCTGAAGGGACTTAAAACACGAGGGTGAGGTTCACTGCTACTCTCTCAGTAACATCCACACTGCAAGAATGAGTGAATGAATGAAGGTCATCTGTACAACCCGAGTTCTCAGACCCAGACAATACTTCAGAACCACGTGATGCAGATTTGGGGTTCTATTACCAACTCCTGTTCCCATGTTTAGAAGCACTCGGAAGATCTGATTTCCAAGCTATAAGCAGCAGCACCATTTTTGACGGACCTCCTCCAATACAAATGAAAAACAGTAAAAATATAACACATCAATGTTGTAAATTTGAAATTAAGAGAAAATTCTAGAAGGATCTAATAGCTTGTACTCTTAGGATGCAATGAACAGTCTAACAGACAGCAACTAAACAAAAAGTAATATGAAGCTCAGGGAAGTATCGAGACGTTGACTGATCGTTTCTACGGATGCTGCCCGACCTGCTGAGTTCCTCCAGCGTGTTGTGAGTGTTGCTTTGACCCCAGCATCTGCAGATTATTTTGTGTTTAGTATCGAGACAAGTAACCAAAGGTTTCATCAGATGTACATTTTAAATATTAAGTAGTGAGGGAAAGTTTTAAAGAATTTTGGTTCTAGACGACTAGACATGGCCATCAATTAGAAGGGATGCAGAGCTATTCCTAATTGCAGAAATCTGCAGGTTACAGGCATGAAAGAGGCAACATACGGGGGGAAGAAAGGGAAGAAATCTCAAATTTGATTTGCTTCTGATTTAAGGCGGTGCTACTGAAGTTGGGTGACAGCTTACTGGCGGCTCAAAAGGCACAAATCACAACTAAATACTTCATTGATCACACTTTTAACATGGTAAGTTGTGGTAAACAATGAAGAGGTGAGCAAAGGTGAGGTTGACTCAAGGGTCAAGGCGTACAGGTGCGAAGCAAAGTCAGAGTGTGGCATTTTTGAGGAGAAGTGGGTGGAGGGACGGAGTTGGAGCGGAGGAGTTTCGGAGCCCGTCCACTTAAACCGGGAGCAAATTTGGATAAACCTAAGCACCGAGCCGATTTGGAAAGGCCAAGCACGGACCAGAATGGGGTGGCGGCCACGGGTTGGGCAGCGGGGTCCAGGCCCAGGACATAACATTGCACCGGGGCCTAGATCCTAGTGAAGGGGATGACCCAGTGTTGAGACAATTTCAATGCCGGCCCAGACAGACTGATAAGGCAGGTTGTTGGAAGCGGAGGTGAGGATTGGGCTGGTTCTGCTCACTGCTCTCTGATGTTTACTCTTCTCTCCATGACACTGAGTCTCTGAGACTGCTCTGGCAGCTCAGTGACTTTCCCTGCTCGGTGATAAACTGAGACCGAGGCTATGGGAACCCCAGCTGCTCAGGGTCTAACGGACTCAGTCTGGTTCTCAATGCTGTTGCTTGCTTTTACAGTTTGCACAATTTATGTTCCTTTAAAAAAAAATCTCTCCGTACATTGGGTATTGGTCCTTTTTTTTAAAAAAATGGGTTCTCTCGGGTTTCTTGCTTTGTAGCTACCTGTAAGTAGGTGAATTTCTTTAGGCTGTGAATTTCAAGGTCATATAATTTATATATACTTTGATAATAAATGTACTTTGAACTTTGAGTAAGAGTCATTCTGGTCAGGAAGCAGAGTTAATAATATGATTTGTATCAATTGGATTTAATGAGTTCTAGGCCAGAGGTTAGTCAGATCAAGATTTAGTGGTAGGAAGAATTGCTGAGCCCTTTCATATGAGTAGATGGAAATGATCAGCCCTGCAAACACAAGGCTCTGCAACCCAAGTGCCATGTTCAAATAAAAAGGACAAAATCTTAACAGTTTAGTTTTAAATGAGCAAAATCTTAGGATTTATTATTTGAACATGAATTAAATTGACATGATTTATACAAAATGTCTAGACAAATTGATTAGTAATATGCTAAAGCCTCAGTTGGCAATCCTTCATAACATTCCTCTCTCCATCTGAAAGGTAAAGGCAAGAGAAGCAACATCTACAGGCTGGCTCAGCATAGCACAGCCAGTAAAACTGTAGCAACAATGCTAAGGAAGAGTGGACACTTCGCCTCATTACCCCTCAGCGACCAGGACAAGCTGCTTCCCAATATTGCCTCCTTTCATCATCGACTCAAAGGCAGCTGTAAGAGAACAATTGAGACTTTTAAAAATCACCAGCTCAGGAATAAATGGAGAATTCCCAATAGTTATTTTCAGAAACAGCTCGCAATGCTTTTGATTCAGTGCAGTTTCCATGATATGCTGTTGCAATACTTTGAATAGAATCAGAAAAAGTAAGATTGTGACAAGGCAAAGAAGGTTAGCTTGTGGAAAAGTACATAAAAGCAGAGCAGAGCCACAACTGCAAGTATATACAGGAACTCATTTCTGGTAGAATACCAACTCAGCGTTCTGCTATAATGCACAACACTAAGAATTTATTGTCCCTACCAAATGTATCACGGTCTGCCCAAGATTAAAGGAAGAAAGGATGGGAGGAAGCTTTTCAATAAATGCTTGTCATTCCATTTTATTCTTCCTTATGTGTTAAATCCAGTTCCTCCATAAATCGATCTCTGCTTTTCATCTCAGTCATTCCCAATGGTAATAAGTTCAACAATAAAAAGAAAACTCACGGATAGTTTCTCCTGTTTTCTTTTACTGAAATTGTAAGTGGTCATCTTGCATTATTGGTTCACAGTTTTGGATTCTACATGGAATCTCTTTCCCACATCCATACTTGCAAACCCTTTCAAAATCACAGGCCTATGAAGTTTATTCTCAACTGTTTTCTCTAACAGAAAAAGTGCAGACCCTGTTGAAAAATTCCCAAAAGTAGAATTGATACAACCATCATCCTTATAAGTCAATTGTTGCAGTCTATTTTTTGGTATGTAGGCCTCAAGGTAATGCAGGGTCCTTTTCTTTTTCTGAGGCAGTATCTGGAGGATCAAAACATATTTACTTCCACACCAGTTGAGTGTTTTGAGGTAATTGATGAAGCCATTGTGGGAATTGCAGATGTTTCTTTACAGGAGGGATAGGAGCTGCCCGACAGGCTGCTTGAGAAGTGCTGCGTCCTTTCCCTCGATTGTGCTAAGCTTCCCTGTTCTCCCAATATGTGGATGTGTGATTCTCAAAAATGCTCTTTCTTTCACGTGGTCAATGGCCAGGAATCAGCAATGGGAATGTTCCATTTCAAGGAAAATGACTACATCCTTGAACTTTTTCCCCAATTTACCTGGTAGACTCTTCCTGTGAGAGCTCCAAACAGCAGCGTTTCTAAGCCATGATAATGAAGTTGCCTGTGCAAAGCATCTAACTGATTGCGATTAGAGCCTCACTGTTGGTCTGGGAGAGGATGCTAACATTGGTTCACTTGTTCTCGCAGAGGATATTGAGCAATCTTTTCAATACAATGATGTGCCAACTGTAGCGAGACCGTGTCAGGGCAGGAATTACTGCTGCTGGCAGACCACAAGTTGAGCAGAGATTAAGATCTTGATTTTCAAACATTTTGTTTCTGTTGACCAAAAGCCAAGCTGTTGAATTGAAATGATGATGAATTTTATCGCTTAATGTCTATCTGCTAAAAGGAGACTCCTGTGAAACAAGTGATCCATATTTGATGGCATCTCAAGTATGACCTTGTGTTGGATACAACTTCCCCATTTCTGAATTCTATTCTACCAGAAATGAGCTACTTGCAATTGTGGCTTTACTAACTCATGATGTATGCTTACTAATTTTTGGATTTGTAGTGCTAAATTCTTAAATTACTGCAGCAACTGAAATCTTACCGATAATGAAGATCGCATTGCCTTCTCGTGGTACATGTTTATTAACATCCTCACATTACAATACATGATTAACCACAGACACTTAGTGATGCCCATAAGAATTGCATTCCAGAATCCAAACAGAAATAGTGGTATTCCTCACGGGACATCGCTTTCGAACTTTTCCTAGTCTGACCATCTACTTTGACTCGCTTGCTTCTGACCAGCTTCCTGCCATTCTGCTACTTGCCCACATACAATATTCTGATCTTAGCTGCTAGTCTACTGTAATGTTAATAAAAGACTGAAAATGTATGAATGATTTAAATTGATCTTGCAAACTGGAGAGCTTTGGACACCTGCTCCTACATAAGCTGAAGAACAAGTCACTGTAAGGTGCGTAGCACACAAAACTCAATTGAAAAGGGAAGTGGAGAACAAGCACCATTAACAAAGGGTGACACAAAGCCAACCACTCCTTACCTCCAATGTTTTCCAGTCCTTTCACCACCGTCTCACAAACCTGTGGGAACAAAAGCACTGGTGAAAACTACAAACACCTTTAAAGACCTACTACCAGTGTACGTTGACGCAAACCCAATTTTGCACTGCAGCAAAAAAAAAATCTCTCCCCATTCCTCCAGCCATTACTATCACAATGCCAACTTACTTACTGGCTGATAACCAAAAGCATCATTGTAACAATTTCACATTGCTGATGCACAGGCCAAGTATTTGTTTGCTCCTGAAGCACAGCCAAGCAGACATAATCTGATACCATGGAGTTAATTTGTAATTATCCCCCATTAAGAACAATTACATTAATTACTACTTTAACTAAGAACAGCTTGGTGCAAACCCAGAGTAATGTAGCTAATAAAGCCACTGTCTCAGTCTTCACCTGTGGTGCTGTCTGTGTGAAGCCTGCACATTCTCCCTGTGAGGTGGTTCCCCAGGTACTCTGGTTTTATCCCAAACTGAAGGGTCAGTTTCTGCACTGTCTCCATGAACAGACAACTCCCGTCCTACCTACCAAAGTTACACTTCTGGTTGCATTCTGGTTAGTGTACCAGTATTACAGTGCCTGCGACACACATAAAAGTTGCTGGTGAACGCAGCAAGCCAGGCAGCATCTCTAGGAAGAGGTGCAGTCGACGTTTCAGGCCGAGACCCTTCGTCAGGACTAACTGAAGGAAGAGTGAGTAACGGATTTGAAAGGGGGAGGGGGAGGGATGGAGCCAAGAGCTGGACAGGTGATAGGCAAAAGGGATACGAGAGGATCATGGGACAGGAGGTCCGGGAAGAAAGACAAGGGGCGGCGGGGGGACCCAGAGGATGGGCAAGGGGTATATTCAGAGGGACAGAGGGAGAAAAAGGAGAGTGAGAGAAAGAATGTGTGTATAAAAATAAGTAACAGATGGGGTACGAGGGGGAGGTGGGGCATTAGCGGAAGTTAGAGAAGTCGATGTTGATGCCATCAGGTTGGAGGCTACCCAGACGGAATATAAGGTGTTGTTCCTCCAACCTGAGTGTGGCTTCATCTTTACAGTAGAGGAGGCAGTGGATAGACATGTCAGAATGGGAATGGGATGTGGAATTAAAATGTGTGGCCACTGGGAGATCCTGCTTTCTCTGGCGGACAGAGCGTAGGTGTTCAGCAAAGCGGTCTCCCAGTCTGCGTCGGGTCTCGCCAATATATAAAAGGCCACATCGGGAGCACCGAACGCAGTATATCACCCCAGTCGACTCACAGGTGAAGTGTTGCCTCACCTGGAAGGACTGTTTGGGGCCCTGAATGGTGGTAAGGGAGGAAGTGTAAGGGCATGTGTAGCACTTGTTCCGCTTACACGGATAAGTGCCAGGAGGGAGATCAGTGGGGAGGGCTGGGGGGGACGAATGGACAAGGGAGTCGCGTAGGGAGCGATCCCTGCGGAATGCAGGGGGGGGGGAGGGAAAGATGTGCTTAGTGGTGGGATCCCGTTGGAGGTGGCGGAAGTTACGGAGAATAATATGTTGGACCCGGAGGCTGGTGGGGTGGTAGGTGAGGACCAGGGAAACCTACTGGGGTGGCGGGAGGATGGAGTGAGAGCAGATGTACGTGAAATGGGGGAGATGCGTTTAAGAGCAGAGTTGATAGTGGAGGAAGGGAAGCCCCTTTCTTTAAAAAAGGTGGACATCTCCCTCGTCCTAGAATGAAAAGCCTCATCCTGAGAGCAGATGCGGCGGAGATGGAGGAATTGCGAGAAGGAGATGGCATTTTTGCAAGAGACAGGGCGAGAAGAGGAATAGTCCAGATAGCTGTGAGAGTCAGTAGGCTTATAGTAGACACCAGTGGATAAGCTGTCTCCAGAGACAGAAAGATCTAGAAAGGGGAGGGAGGTGTCAGAAATGGACCACGTAAACTTGAGGGCAGGGTGAAAGTTGGAGGCAAAGTTAATAAAGTCAACGAGCTCTGCATGCGTGCAGGAAGCAGCGCTAATGCAGTCGTCGATGTAGCGAAGGAAAAGTGGGGGACAGATACCAGAATAGGCATGGAACATAGATTGTTCCACAAAGCCAACAAAAAGGCAGGCATAGCTGGGACCCATACGGGTGCCCATAGCTACACCTTTAGTTTGGAGGAAGTGGGAGGAGCCAAAGGAGAAATTATTAAGAGTAAGGACTAATTCTGCTAGACGGAGCAGAGTGGTGGTAGAGGGGAACTGATTAGGTCTGGAATCCAAAAAGCGTAGAGCTTTGAGACCTTCCTGATGGGGGATGGAAGTATATAGGGACTGGACACCCATGGTGAAAATAAAGCAGTGGGGGCCAGGGAACTTAAAATCATCGAAAAGTTTAAGAGCGTGAGAAGTGTCACGAACATAGGTAGGAAGGGATTGAACAAGGGAGGATAAAACCGTGTCGAGGTATGCAGAAATGAGTTCGGTGGGGCAGGAGCAAGCTGAGACAATAGGTCGGCCAGGACAGGCAGGTTTGTGGATCTTGGGTAGGAGGTAGAAACCGGAAGTGCGAGGTGTGGGAACTATAAGGTTGGTAGCAGTGGATGGGAGATCCCCTGAGCAGATAAAGTCGGAGATGGTGTGGGAGACAATGGCTTGGTGCTCCTTAGTGGGGTCACGATCGAGGGGTAAATAAGAGGAGGTATCCGCGAGTTGTTGCTGTGCCTCGGCAAGGTAGAGGTCAGTACGCCAGACTAAAACAGCACCCCCCTTATCGGCGGGTTTAATAATAAGGTTAGGATTAGTGCGGAGGGAGTGGAGAGCAGAGCGTTCTGAAGGAGTAAGGTTGGGATGGGGACAAGGTGCGGTGAAGTCGAGACGGTTGATGTCCCGTCGGCAATTAGCGATAAAGAGATCCAGAGCAGGGGTGTCCATGAAGAAGAGGAGGGTTGAAGATGGGAGAAGGGGTCATTGGTGGGGGTGGAAGAGTCCTTGCTGAAGAAGTAGGCTCGGAGACGGAGACGGCGGAAGAAAAGTTCCACATCATGGCGAGCACGGAACTCGCTGAGGTGTGGGCGAAGGGGGACAAAGGTGAGGCCCTTACTGAGGACAGAGTGCTCTGCCTCCGACAGTTGAAGGTCGGAGGGGATGGTAAAAACCCGGCACGGATGAGAGCTGGGATCAGAGGAGGGAGGGGGGAGGCTAGGGGTGTCAATGGAGAGGAGAGGGTTGGGGTGAGAGGAAGTTGGAGCCTCTGAGGACCCAGGAGCTGACAATGGGATCTGAAGAAGATGGGATTGCAGAGTATTGGTGGGGGAAGGGGAGACGGGAGTCACAATAGCAGCACATAAAGACCCAGCCTGGAGTTCAAGGCTGGAATCTTGAGAGCTGGGATCAGAGGGAGGAGGGGGGAGGTTGGGGGTGTTAGTGGAGAGGGGAGGGTTGGGGTGAGAGGAAGATGGAGCCTCTGAGGATCCAGGAGCTGACGGTGGGATCTGAGGGAGACAGGATTGGAGAGTGGTGGTGGGGGAAGGGGAGACGGGAGTCACAATAGCAGCACAAAGACCCGGCCTGGAGTTCAAGGCTGGAGTCGCAGTTGGTGGTTGCGCAATCGCTGTGAAGGTGTCCATGGTCGTTGTTTTGAATATGCCCTGAGGTGTTGGAGCCGGCGAGATCAATGGCAGGAGCCGCAATCTGAAGTTCATGCCAGCTAGTTTCATGCCAGAGAAAGCAGGATCTCCCAGTGGCCACACATTTTAATTCCACATCCCATTCCCATTCTGACATGTCTATCCACGGCCTCCTCTACTGTAAAGATGAAGCCACACTCAGTTTGGAGGAACAACACCTTATATTCTGTCTGGGTAGCCTCCAACCTGATGGCATGAACATTGACTTCTCTAACTTCCGCTAATGCCCCACCTCCCCCTCGTACCCCATCTGTTACTTATTTTTATACACACATTCTTTCTCTCACTCTCCTTTTTCTCCCTCTGTCCCTCTGAATATACCCCTTGCCCATCCTCTGGGTCCCCCCCTCCCTTGTCTTCCTTCCCGGACCTCCTGTCCCATGATCCTCTCATATCCCTTTTGCCTATCACCTGTCCAGCTCTTGACTCCATCCCTCCCCCTCCTGTCTTCTCCTATCATTTTGGATCTCCCCCTCCCCCTCCAACTTTCAAATCCCTTACTCACTCTTCCTTCAGTTAGTCCTGACGAAGGGTCTCGGCCTGAAACGTCGACTGCACCTCTTCCTACAGATGCTGCCTGGCCTGCTGCGTTCACCAGCAACTTTGATGTGTGTTGCTTGAATTTCCAGCATCTGCAGAATTCCTGTTGTTTACAGTGCCTGCGACTTGGGCTCATTTCCACCACTACAGTATCTGCAAGGAGTTTCTATGTTCTCCCCATGACCGCATGGTGTTCCTCTGGCCCCTTCAGTTGCCTCACACACTTTGAAGCCCGGAGGTACAGGTTGGTGGGTTAATTGATTATATGGTGTAACTGGGCAGACTAGGCTTGTTGAGCCAGAGGGCCGGTTATTGTGCCATAGCTCCAAATAAATCAATACTGCAGATACTTAAAACAAAAATGGGATAAACATAGCCTCCTCTGATACAGGGTTATCAGCTCTGCTGTTCTCTGCATCGCTACACTACATTTTCTCAGAATTCAGTTTCAGTTGTGCTTGTTGACACACGGTAAACTGACTCTGCAGCTGTGGCATCCCTTCCTCATTTTTCTCAGCTTCTGAGTAACATTGTCATGAATAGCTATTTTGTCAACTCCACTGGCAACCTATTGAATAAACCTTTAGCCCCAAGGAGTTTATCTAATTTACACATTGTCATTCAGTGCAAAATATCAGCTCAATGGGTGCTGTGGAGAGAGATCATGTGTGTGTGTGTGTGTGGGTGTGTGGGTGGGTGGGGGGGTGGGGGGGGGAACCACTGTTTCCAGTTTTAATGTTCTCATATTATACAGCTAGTGGCTGGTAAAGACTGAAAACCGAATGCTGTCAGAAACAGTCAGAATGGGAATATGACGGAATGAATCCCACATGCATCGAAGTTGTAATTGGTTTTATTGTCACATGTACTGACGAAGTGAAAAACCAATCAGCATGCTATTCAGACAGATTATTTCACAACACAAGTACATCGAGGTAGTACAAGGGGAAAAATGATAACAGAATAGTGTTACAGCTACAAAGAAAGTACAGTTCAGACAGACAATAAGGTGCAAGAGCCATGCCAAGATAGATTGCAAGGTCAGGAGTTTATGGTGCAAAAGGTCCATACAATACCTTTTTTTCCAGAAGCTAATTTGAGCCTGAGGGTACATTTTTCTAAATATTTACCTTCTTCCAAATGGAAGAAGGGAGAATATCCAGGCTTGGTTGGGGGGGGGGGCATTGATTATGTTGCCTGCTTTTCTGAGGCAGCGAGAAGTGTAGACAGATTCCATGGTGCAGGGGCTGATTTCCATTATGGACTGAGCTGTGGCCAAAACTCTCTGCAAATTCTTGCTGCCTTAGACAAAGCAAATACTATATTAATCTGTCATGCATCCAGTTAAGATGTTTTCTGTAGTGCATTAAATTAAAATTGGTGAATCATGGGGACGTATGAATTTTTTGACAAAGGAGAGGCACTGGTGAGTTTTCTTGGTCAGGGTGCCGATCTGGTTGAATCAAAATCAGAATCGGGTTTATTATCACTGGCATGTGATGTGAAATTTGTTAACTTAGCAGCAGCAGTTCAATGCAATACATAATATAGAAGAAAAAAACAAAATATAATAAAGTAAATCAATTACTGTATATGTATATAGATTAAAAATCATGCAAAAACAAGTAATATGAATAAGTGAGGTAGTGTCCACGGATTCAATGTCCATTCAGGAATCAGATGGCACAGGGGAAGAAGCTGTTTCTGAATCACTGAGCGTGCGCCTTCAGGCTTCTGTACCTCCTGCTTGATGGTAACAGTGAGAAAAGGGCATGCCCTGGGTGCTGGAGGTCTTTAATAATGGGCCCTGCCTTTCTGAGCCACCACTCCTTGAAGGTGTCCTGGGTACTCAAGTTCAAGCTGTTATTCATGTTTACACCAAAGAACTTGAAGCTCTTAAATGACCTCTACATTGATACAGATTCCACAATGACTGATTCACCACCAGGCTCCCATCCCTTTGCTATACTTCATCTCATCATTATTTAAGATCTGCCGGCAACAGTGGTGGCGGCGGATACAATAAGGTCTTTTAATGTTCCTGCAACAGGATTAGGATACTAAACACTTATGCTTCAGACTCAATGAGAGAAATAGACATTACAGCCCATGGAGGCCAAGGTCCCCATGCAGACAGTTCAGAGAACAACCAATCTATTTGTTCAGCCAAGCTTGAAATCTGAGCCACAGCAAAAAATCTCACCTGCATCTATAACATAGTCTCGCAGCAAATGCAGAATTTGATTTATCAAGTAAATACAGTGAACAGATGGTTCATGTAATTGACAAAAATCATCCAATGTGACCATGACTTGTGACATGATTACTTGAAATAGTTTTTATACACAAGCAGCAAGAGTAGAACATGGTACAGTACCTTCAGCTTCCCCTCCTTCAGCCACCGGGTCAACTGCACCAGGCTTGTGGCAAAGTTATCCGAATAGTTTGTCACCAAGAATCTCTCTCTGTTGAAGATCAATAAGGAAAATGGAGGTGGAGAAGTAATAGTCCTGATACAATCATTACAGCATTGAATAGTTTAAATGGAGTACAATTAGTAAAGAGTGCTATCACTTCAATAGGTCTGCAGCAGATACCATCTCGCTGGCTGTGTTCTGGACCAGCACACACTTCAGGACATGCTTCTCAAACTTCTGGTAATGCCCCCCCCGCCCCCGCCACTTATTTCCCCCTCTCACCTTATCTCCTTACCTGGCCACCACATCCCTCTGGTGCTCCTCCCACTTTTCTTTCTTCCATGGCCTCCTGTCATCTCCTATCAGATTTCTTCTTCTCCAGCCCTTCCTCTTTCACCCAATCAACTTCCCAGCTCCTTACTTCACCCCTCCCCCCTCCCAGTTTCACCTGTTCCGCTGTGTTTCTCCCTCCCTTCATCCCACCTTCTTACTCTGACTCAACATTTTTCCTCCAGTCCTAATGAAGTGTCTCGGCCCAGAACGTCAATGGCACTCTTTTCCATAGATTTTGCCAGGCCTACTCCAGCATTTTGTGTGTGTTGTCAAGCTGTTGTCCACTGAATGCCACATGGTGGTCAACACCATCTCCTCAAAACTTATTAAGCTTCTAGAATTCAGTACCTCCTCTGTAATTAGATCCTTGACTTTCCTCACTGGGAGACCACAATCAGTGTGCTTCAGAGTCCTCATCTCAAACTCACTAGCCATCAACCCAGTTATCCTCAAGCTTAGCTCCTTGCGCTCTTCATCTACGACTGTGTGGTTACACACAGCTCTAATGCCATCTACAAATTTGATGACGGCACTGCTTTTGATAGAATTCCAGGTGGTGGTGAGAAGGAGCATAGCAGCGAGATGGGTTAGCTGGTTGAATGGTGCCTTATGCTCAACATCAACAAAACCAAGGAGCCAACTGTGGACTTTAGGAAGGGGAAAACAGGCAAACACAAACAAGTCCTTATTGTGGGGTCAGCAGCTTCACGTTTCTGGGTATCAACGTCAGAGCATCCATCCTGGGCACTGCACATTGTCGTAATCATAAAAGCACACCAGTGTCTGTTTCTTACAGGTTCAAGGAAATTCATGTCAAAGATTCTGACAAATGGCTACAGACTTACATTGGAAAAATCTGGAGATTCTGGTTTTCCATCACTGCCTGGTATGGAAACTCCAATGCACAAGAACTCAAGCTGCTACAGAGAGTAATAGACCCAGCAAGTTCCATCACCAATACGTTTCTGCCCACCAAAGACTCAGGAAGGTGACATCAATCATCAAGGACTCCAACTATCCAAGTCACACCCCCTTCTTGAGGCTGCCATCAGGCAGGAGGACCCACATGTCGATGTTCAACAACTGCTTCTTCCTCACTGCATTAGGTTTCTTGAACTGACCCAAGTCCCTAACACTACCTTGCACTACATTTCTTTTACTTTCTCTCTCAACTTGCACTGATGTCAATATGTTTATTTGCATTGCAGATTGAGCATAATTTGTTTATTTAAGTATATGTTAACTCATTTTGTCTTTTTTGTAATGTACTGTGTTGCTGATGCAAAAAAATCTACCGTCCATGGCATTTACTCCATGTGTAAGTGTGCCTATGACAATGAACATGAACTTGAGTGGGTACCTAAATTAAAAGAATCACTGTTCTCAAAAATGCACTTCTGCAACTTGTCAACATCTCTTTGGCAGCAACTTCCAAACTAACAATCTCTTCTATCTGGAAGAATAGTGAGGCTGGGAATCACACAACATCCCAGTCTTGAACATCTCTCATCATTCCTGTTTTATGATTGGTTCAAAATCCTGGAACTCACTGATCAGCAGCCTTTAACAGAATGAGTGCAACAATTCATTTAAATCCATACTCCCTCTGAATGAAGGGCACAGACCCAAAACTTCTCACTGTTCTCCAAAAGATGAAGCTACAAAACAAATACTTACTCTAACTGTAAATAGAAACAGGAGTCAATTGGTTACCTAGTGATATTTCTTTCCTTTAGGATAGCCTCCGTGTGAGAAGGTAGTGGAGGAGGGTAAGGCACAGCTTTGTTGTACTGGGAAATTTGTCCACATAGAATGACATGACTGTCTTTATTCATCTGGATTAAAAGAAAACATTGAAATGTTCAGCTAAATTACACAGCCTTGAGTTTAGCTCTCTGTGATTTTTATAAATGACCTGGATGAAGAGGCGGAAGGATGGGTAAGTAAGTTTGCGGATGACACGAAGTTTGGAGAAGTTGTGGATGGAGCTGTAGGTTGTCAAAGGTTACAAGTGGATATAGACAGGATGCAGAGTTGGGCAGAAAAGTGGTAGATGGAGTTCAATCCGGCTAAGTGTGAAGTGATGCATTTTGGAAAGACAAACCAGAAGGGTGAGTACAGGGTTAATGGTCGGTTATTTAAGAGTGTGGATGAACAGAGGAACCTTGGGGTTCAAATCCATACATCCCTCAAGGTCGCTGCACAGGTTGATAGGATAGTTAAGGCGGCCTATGGGACGCTAGGCTTCACTAATAGGGGGATTGAGTTCAAGAGTAGAAAGGTCATGTTGCAACTCCACAAATCTCTGGTCAGACCACACTTAGAATATTGTGTTCAGTTCTGATCACCTCATTATAGGCAGGATGTAGAAGCTATGGAGAGGGTGCAGAGGAGATTTACCAGGATGTTGCCTGGATTGGAAAACAAGTCTTCTGAGGCAAGGTTAGCAGAGCTGGGACTTTTCTCTTTGTAGCGTAGAAGGATGAGAGGGGACTTGATAGAAGACAACAGGATTATGAGAGGCATAGATAGGGTGGATAGCCAGTACCTGTTTCCCAGGGCATGAATAGCAAACACCAGAGGGCATATGTACGAAGTTAAGGGAGGGAAATTTAGGGGAGACATCAGGGGTAAGTTTGTTAGTTTGTTTTTTTTAAAAAAACACAGAGGGTTGTGGGTGCCTGGAATGACTTGCCAGGGATGGTGGTGGAGACTAATGCATTAGGGGCCTCTTGGACAGGCACATGGATGAAAGAAAAATAGAGGGTTACGGGATAGTGTGGGTTTAGTACCTTTTTTTTTTAAGGAATATATGGGTCGGCACAACATCGAGAGCCAAAGGGCCTGTACTGTGCTGTAGTATTCTAGTGTCTAGTAAAAGTTCAAAGCAAATTTCTTATCAAAATACAGATACGTCACCATATATTATCCTGAGATTGAGTGTCCAGTGAAAAACCAGGCAATATTAGAGCTGTCCCAGTTGATAACATGGGAAAACATCTTACTCCCCTACATAAAAGGATAGTCGGCTAATGTAACCCCAGTTTTTAAAAAAGGAGGAGAGAGAAACCGGGGAATTATAGACTGGTTAGCCTAACATCGGTGGTGGGGAAAATGCTAGAGTCAGTTATCAAAGATGTGATAACAGCACATTTGGAAAGCAGTGAAATCATCGGACAAAGTCAGCATGGATTTGTGAAAGGAAAATCATGTCCGACGAATCTCATAGAATTTTTTGAGGATGTAACTAGTAGAGTGGATAGGGGAGAACCAGTGGATGTGGTATATTTGGATTTTCAAAAGGCTTTTGACAAGGTCCCACACAGGAGATTAGTGTGCAAACTGAAAGCACATGGTATTGGGGGTAAGGTATTGATGTGGATAGAGAATTGGTTGGCAGACAGGAAGCAAAGAATGGGAATAAACGGGACCTTTTCAGAATGGCAGGCAGTGACTAGTGGGGTACCACAAAGCTCAGTGCTGGGACCCCAGTTGTTTACAATATATATTAATGACTTAGATGAGGGAATTAAATGCAACATCTCCAAGTTTGCAGGTGACACGAAGCTGGACGGCAGTGTTAGTTGTGAGGGGGATGCTAAGAGGATGCAGGGTGACTTGGATAGGTCAGGTGAGTGGGCAAATTCATGGCAGATGCAATTTAATGTGGATAAATGTGAGGTTATCCACTCTGGTGGCAAAAACAGATTATTATCTGAATGGTGGCCAATTAGGAAAAGGGGAGGTGCAACGAGACCTGGGTGTCATTATACACCAGTCATTGAAAGTGGGCATGCAGGTACAGCAGGCAGTGAAAAAGGCGAATGGTATGCTGGCATTCATAGCAAGAGGATTTGAGTACAGGAGCAGGGAGGTACTACCGCAGTTGTACGAGGCCTTGGTGAGACCACACCTGGAGTATTGTGTGCAGTTTTGGTCCCCTAATCTGAGGAAAGACATCCTTGCCATAGAGGGAATACAAAGAAGGTTCACCAAATTGATTCCTGGGATGGCAGGACTTTCATATGATGAAAGACTGGATCGACTAGGCTTATACTCATTGGAATTTAGAAGATTGAGGGGGGATCTGATTGAAACGTATAAAATCCTAAAGGGATTGGACAGGCTAGATGCAGGAAGATTGTTCCCGATGTTGGGGAAGTCCAGAACGAGGGGTCACAGTTTGAGGATAAAGGGGAAGCCTTTTAGGACTGAGATTAGGAAAAACTTCTTCACACAGAGAGTGGTGAATCTGTGGAATTCTCTGCCACAGGAAACAGTTGAGGCCAGTTCATTGGCTATATTTAAGAGGGAGTTAGATATGGCCCTTGTGGCTAAAGGGATCGGGGGTATGGAGGGAAGGCTGGTACCGGGTTCTGAGTTGGATGATCAGCCATGATCGTACTGAATAGTGATGCAGGCTCGAAGGGCCGAATGGCCTACTCCTGCACCTATTTTCTACGTTTCAATGTTTCAAAATTTCCAGCTCTTCTCCTCAGGCTGGAAGTTAAATTTAAGACTATGCTTGATTTTTGGTTAAAGGGCATGGGTCAAAAAATAGACCTTCAACCTTGGAATTCCCTTTCTCAACCAACATATCATTCTCATATGCAAGATATTATTATTCTGCACTCTGAACAACTATTTGGTCAATGCCCTTAAAAACCTCAAATCAGCATCTTTGTTTTTTTTTGTTTTGGGCCACTGATGTTTATCGTGTCATTTTACTACTTGAACAAGAGAAGTCAAAGCCAACATAAAAACCAAAGAGAGGGCATATAATAGAGTAAAAAATAGCGGGAAGTTTGAGGATTGGGAAGCTTTTAAAAACCAACACAAAACAACTAAAAAGTCATTAAGGTAAAGATGGAATATGAAAGTAAGCTAACCAATGACATTAAAGAGGATACCAAAAGTTACATAAAGTGTAAAAGAGAGGTGGGAATGAATATTGGACTGATGGAAAACAATGCTGGAGAGGTAGTAATGGGGACAAGGAAATGGCAGATTAACTGAATAAGTATTTTGCATCAACCTTCACTGTGACATTCCAGGTGTCGGGGTCATTAAGTGTATGAAATTAATGTAACTAGAGAGAAGGTTCTTGGGAAACTGAAAGGTCTGAAGGTAAATAAGTCACCTGGACCAGATGGTGTACACCCCAGAGTTCTGAAAGAGGTGGCTGAAAAGACTGTGGAGGCATTAATAATGATCTTTTAAGAATAACTAGATTTTGGAATGGTTCCCAAAGACAGGAAAATTGCAAATGTCACTCCACCGTTCATGAAGGGAGAGAGGCAGAAAAACGGAAACTATAGGCCAGTTAGTCTGACCTCAGTAGTTGGGAAGATGTTGGAGTTGACTATTACGGATAAGATCTCAGGATGCTTGGAGGCACATGATAAAAAATAGGCCACAGTCAACATGCTTTCCTCAAGGGAAAAATCTTGCCTGACAAATCTGTTGGAATTCCTTGAAGTAGTAACAAGCAGGTTAGACAAAGGAGAATCAGTTGATGCTGTGTACTTGGATTTTCAGAAGGTCTTTGACAAAGTACCAGACAAGAGGATGCTTAACAAGCTACCGGACTGGGGTATTACAGGAAAGATTCTAGTATGGACAAAGCAGTGACTGACTGGCAGGAGACAAAGAGTGGGAATAAAGGTAGCTTTTTCTAGTTGGCTGCTGGTGACCAGTGGTGTTCCACAGGGGTCTGTACTGGGACTGATCCTTTTTATGTTTTATGACAATGATTTGAATGATGAAATTAATAGCTTTATTGCAAAGTTTTCAGACAATATGATGACGGGTAGAGGGGCAGGTAGTTTTGAGGAAATAGAGGCTACGAAAGGACTTGAATTAGAAGAATATGCAAAGAAATGCAGATGGAATACAGTGTCAGGAAGTGTACAGCACTGCACTTTGGTCGAAGAAATGAACCGGTGACCATTTTCTAAATGGAGAGAAAATAAAAAGGTACTCATGCTGGATTCCCTAAAGGTTAATTTGCAGGTTGAGTCTGTGGTGAGGAAGGCAAATGCAATGTTAGCATTCATTTCAAGAGGACTAGAATATAAAAGCAAGGATGTAATGTTGAGACTTTATAAAGCACCGGTGAGGCCTCACTTGGAGTTCTGTGAGCAGTTTTGGGCCCCTTATCTTAGAAAGAATGTGCTGAAACTGAACAGGGTCAAAAGAGGCTCATGAAAATGATTCCAGGCTTCCCACATGAACAGTGTTTGATGGCTCTGGGACTGTATTCACTAGAATTCAGCAGAATGAGGGGTGACCTCATTGAAACCTATCAAACAGTGAAAGGGCTTGACAGAGTGGATGTTTCTTATGGTGAGAGAGTCTAAGACCAGAGGATACAGCCTCAGAATAGAGGAGCGTCCTTTTAGAATGGAGATGATGAGGAATTTCTTCAGCCAGAGAGTGGTGAATCTGTGGAATACTTTGCCACAGGTAGTTGTGGAGGCCAAGTCTTTATATTTAAGGCAGAGGCCGATAGATTCCTAAATGGTCAGGACATGAAGAGATACAGGAAGGCAGAAGATTGGGGCTGAGAGGAAAATTAGATCAGCCATAATGAAATGATGGAGCAGACTCAATGGGCCAAATGGCCTAATTCTGCTCCTATCTTGTGGCCTTAAGTGTTTTATCATTGAGATCTTGTTTGGTACCAGATCCAACCAGTCACAAGCTGTTTCAGGCAAAATCACCTGCCAAGAACATAGAGGGAAGGAAGCTTTGTCTCGTCCTCTTGGAGCACCAGTATGAATATTATGCCAGGTTACCTCTAGTAAAGGAGATTGAGCTAATTTCTGAAAGCTTTTCTGTTCTTCATTTGAAAGCCCATTTCAATAAAGGTCATTACATATTGCAAAACTAAAGAGGAAATGAGTCCAGATGAATCAGAAGCATTTTAATGGTTTCTGCTCATCTTTTATTGAGGCTTTTGGCATGGATTTTCCCCCACAAAAACAGACATATAGTTGGGCAGCAGTATTAATAGGGAGCAAACATACATATCCCCCCGCCGTTGCTTGGCAAGGGGTCGGTTTTGTTTGACATGGCTGGGGTTAGGAAGTGATATTTGATTATTTTTCTATGGGGTAACTACTGATATTGTAAAGATATTATCTGCTATGGACAGTCTGTAATCCCTCAATTGTTTCAACCCTTAAGATCCATACCTGACTAATGACAACATCACTGATGTGGCCGCCGACATTGTCAAAGTAAACATCCACTCCACTCGGACAGTATTCCGACAGCTTTTCTGTAATATCATCGTTTTTGTAATTAATGGCAGCATCAAAACCCATCCTGCGGATCAAAACTTGAACCTTCTCATCCGTGCCACAGATCCCAACCACTCTTGAACATCCTTCAAGACGAGCAATCTGGTGACAGTTACAATGTTAGGCAATTCAGTAACTACTCTGTTGCCTTAAAATGTGAGAGAAAAGCCAAACACTCCATGACACTACCTCATTCCTAAATGGGATGTAATCATAGAATCTGTGTTAAACACAAAATTACATTATAAAGGACCCCATCTGTATCATTTTGAGCAAATAATAATTACAATTTGTATGTACAAGTATTATTAAGTAATCCTAATGACTTCTAAGGGCAATCAAGTTTTATTTTATCCATACATAAACATAATATTAATATTTTTAGTCACAATTTAAAGAAACGAGTTAACTAACATCCTAATTTCAGTTCAGATTGCAACTAACCTATGAATTTAACTTCACAAATTACTCAAAATAAATTTTAAACTTTTAACCATGGGGCACAATCGCTCTAGTTTTTAATCCAAATGCAACACAACCTATTTTTAAACTGCCCATTGGATTAAATGCTATTAAAACAATAATAATTTGACTCCTATTAATTAACCACACCAACATCCAAATATGCTTCAACTCTCATTTTGTTTTGATTTTTTTTTGCCACTCTACACACTGGCCACAAAAAAGACTAAAATTCCAAATAATGGTAATGAAAAATCTGAATTTTCACATTTTCATTCCTGTCGCACATCTTTCCCAACTCCTCCACCCCCAAGTAATGGATTTGTTTTCTGAACTTAATCCAGCAAATTTACAAAAGATCAAAAACATCAGAGACCGACAAATGTCAAATCAGGTTTGTTAAATACACGAATACAGTGAAGTCCAGGTACAATAAAAAAAACTTGCTTGTAGCAGTATCACAGGCATGTAGGTGTAGACAACACAGAATATAAATTGTGCATAAATTATACAATTCCACTAGCACACAACCTTATTCCATTGCTGGGGCTGTGCAGGGTGGTTCGAGAACCTGATAGCTGGAGGAAAGTAGCTGTTTCTGAGCCTGGTGGAATGGGACTTTTAGGCTTCTGTACCTCCTGCCTGATAGTAGCAGTGAGAAATGTTGCTGGAGCCAATCTTCAAAGAGTCAGGTCTTTTACTCCAAGAGATCTGGAAAAGTTCAGATCCAACAAACACAGGATAGGGAATATACTATGGAAAGTGATGGAGTTCCTGTTCAAAGACTGGGAACTTGCTCCAAACTCCTTCCTGGATATACAGTGTAAACTGTGCTCCTACAGACTCTGCAGCAGAACAGGAAAATAATCTCTGCCTAGCAACACACTTCAAGTTACCAAGTCAGGAAGCTCCCAACAACAGCAGCACCAAACTGCCAAGCAGAAAATAATCAAAGCCCTCTCTCATTACCCAGTGAAGCAAGATAACTGCTAAATTAAATTAAATTGCTAAGTTGAGTTATTATTGTCATGTGCCAAGGTTGTGTCTTGTGTAATGGTAAAACAATAACAGTGCAGAATAATGTGCTACAGTCGCAGAGAAAATGCAGTGCAGGTAGAAGGTGCAAGGTCACCTTGACGTCAAAAGTCCATCTGACATTCTAGAGATCTGTTAAACAGTCTTGTAACAGCCAAGGCAGAAGCTGTCCTTGAGTCTGATATATGCCCTTTCAGGCTTTTGTATCTTCTGCTCGATAGGAGCAAAGACAATATCTGGGATCGGTGAGGTCTTTATGCTTAATCTTTCGCATCCCTGATGCTCCCTGAAGAAGGTGGCAGTGCTTGTCATCGAAATGTCGGTTATAATTGATACCTGTACCCAGCTGGAAGACCGAGAAGAGTTTATTTGTCACATACACTGGGAAAGCACTAGATCCTTCTTCATCTTTCTGTTTGTTGCTTTACCTAGTGAGAAGTGTAGACAAAGTCCATGGAGGACAGGCTGCTTTCCATGAGGAGCTGAGCTGTGTCCACTGATCTGCAGTTTCTTGCGATGACAGGCAGAGCACCTGCTGTACCACGCCGCAATGCATCTGGTTAGGATCATTTTTATGGTGCATCAATAAACACTGGTGAGGGTCAACAGGGACATAACAAATTTCTTTAGCCTCTTGAGGAAGTAGAGGTGCTGGTGAGCTTTCTTGGCCATAGCATCAACATGGTTAGACCAGGAAAGGCTATTGGTGATGTTCATTCCTAGAAGCTTCAAGCTCCAACACTCTCGACTTCAGCACTGATGTAAACGCGAGCTCGGGCACTTCCTCCCTCCTTGAAGTCAATGACCAGCCCTTTTTCCGCTGACATTGTGGGAAAGGTTTTGACATGACACCATATAGTTAGACTCTACATCTGATTGTTGACTATTAGTCACTAAGTCAAGGATCCTGTTGCAGAGGAAGGTATTGAGACCCAGGTAGAGCAGTTTGGAGATTAATTTGTTTGAAATTATAGTATTGAAGGCCTAGCTATAGTTAATAAAAAAGAAATCTAACATGCAGGAGGTGTCTTTACTATTCAGATGTTCCAGTGACAACTGTAGGGCCAGGAAGATGGCATCTTTCTTAGATCTGTTTCAGCAGCAGGTCAAGATTGTGAGGGAGACTAGAGTTAATGTATGCCACGACCAGCTTCATGATGGTGAATGTGAGAACTGGATGTCAAAGCAGCCGGCAGTAGTCGTTAAGGCACATTACCTTGTTTTTCTTAAGTTCTGGGATGATGGTGGTGTTCTTAAAGTTGATGGGAACCTTAGATTGAAGGAGGGAGAGGTCAAGAATGCCAGCTACTCTGTGCAGGATTGAAGGACACACCATGGACATCATCTGATTCAGATATGTTCCATGGGTTTACTCTCTGGAAGGCAGACCTTACATCCACAACTGTGACTTTGAGTAGAGGTATACGGGAGGCTTCCCCATCTGTCCCACTTCGGGATTTAGGAACAGGTAGCAGGAATATTTTTTAATTATCTTAATTTCATTTTTTTTTAAAAACTCTCCTTACCTTTGCAGATTTTCAAACAGACTGGAGATTAAAGATCTAATAATTACCTTTATATGTCACATGTATGTCAAAACAAACAATGAAATATGTCACTTGTTTCAAATCAAATCAGTGAGGAAACCCACAAGTGTTCCCACAATTCCTTTGCCAACAGAGCATGCTCACAGCTCAAGGAACCAAGATGAAACTGAAATTCAAACGTAAATCAAGAGGAAATCAGATTGGTGTTGGAATCACATCCTACATAAAGCCATATTGTTATTATTTATTAGACATCAATCATCCCCATCTCAGGACATCACCATGGGAGTCCCTCAAGGAAATACCCCAAGCTCAGCACTCTTCAGTTGCTTCCATAACCTTCCACCCAACAGGAGGGAGTTCACAAACAATGGTACAATGTTTTATTTCATCTACAGCCCCTCAGTAAATGAGGCAATCCATGTCCGCATACAGTGAGAAGCACAAAACATGCAGGCATGGATTGCTAAGTGGCAAGCAACCGTAGTGCAGTACAAAGCGCCAGAAAATAACCATCCCCAACGAGAGGGTGACTAATCATCTAAACATGACATTCAAATCCAGGATGTATGTTGTATACATTACTCTGACATTAAGTGTACCTATAGAATCCCATTGTTTGCTTCTTACTCTTAATGCTTGATGACTCTGAGTTCAATCTCACTTTGAAATATCTCCCATTTATCAGATACAGCTTTCCCTTTGGTATATGCTCCCATCTGACAGGATTGTCACAGAACTTCAAATTAACCCAGCGAGGGCATCACCCTAGATGATGTGTATAAGCTTCTGTGATTGCATTAATTAGTTAGTTAAGGCCATCAGCCCTACTGGGGCATAGGCCACCGAGAGTAACTCGCCAAAGTAATTTTTCCTGGGCCACTCTTTCAAGTTGTCTCCAGGTGCAGCCCATCTCCTTGGTGTCAGCTTCGAGGTTGTGTCGCCAGGTGTTCTTTGGCTGGTCTCTTTTCCACTTTCCCTGAGGATTTTCCCAATGATGGTAGTGGTGCTGGATGATAGAAGATCGAAGATCGATCAGCCCTGTGGCTTCCACAGACTTACAATTTTCACTATGCAACTTCATGTCTTGTAGGCAAAGATCCTTCCCTTCCAGAGGTGAGGTCTTTGGAGCTTCTGTTGGCTTTGCTATAGTTCTGGGTATTTATGGGATGGGGCTGCTAGCTCCATGCTCAACCCTCCTCCTTTCCAGCTGGCTTCGGGTGGAGAGCTGTGCCGGAGAGAGAAAATGACTTACAGGAACAGAGATCACGAGAAGCTTCGAAAAGAATATCTCATTAAAACTGATCAACTCAAAATTTCATAATTAAGATAAAAAAATGTGTTGAGTATCAAGGATTATGAATCAAGGCAGATACAGAATTGAGAAATGCATTTCAATCATTGGGCCGGCTGGTGGTGTAGTGGTATCAGCACTGGACTTCGAGGCAGATGGTCCCAAGTTCAAACCCAGCCGGGTCCCAACCTGGGCAGCAGCAGTAACTGCGCAGAAGAGGAGCCTGGAAATCTACTTCCATACCTTGCCAGGAAAATCCTAATGACCCTATGGTCCATAGTACAGCGGTAAAAGTCCGTCAGCATCCTGGGACAGAGGTGAGCTTTCTTCATGCTCCACAGGAAATAAAGGCGCTGTTGCTTTATTTGTTGCGCTGTTGCTGTTGATGGTAAATCTAAAAGGTACAGGATGATCAATTAAAGGTGATAAAGCAATCAGCAGGAGGGTGAAACTTAAAAGAAAATGTAGGTGCTGAGTACCTAAATCACTGAAAACAAACGGTACACTCAGCAGGTCAAGCAACAGTGGGGAAATGAAAGTTAACTTTTAACATCAAATGTATCAGAAGTGTTTGAGAGAAAACAAGTTGCTTGTGACCAACATGTTGTACGTACCTGACCAGCTAACATCCCACAAGCTCCTGCAGCACCACTGACCACCATGGTTTGATTTGCTCCAGGCTTCACATGGCCCTTTTCCCTCACACCCAGCAAAGCAGTCAAGCCTGGCAAACCAGCAACACCCAAGAAATAGGAGAGGTGCCCATCTACAAGCTGAGGATCAAGCTACAAGAAAACAAAGAAAAAAAATCTCATGAAATAGAACAATAATGATGGAAGTAATCTTCACCTGTGAAACAGCTGAATGTGGTCTAGTGCAGGTTGAATATTTACATTCCCCAGTTTATAGAACATTGTCACATTGCTGTGTGAATCTTGCAGCACAGTCTGTGAAAGATTTTATACCCTTCAGAATGGAATGCCCCAAGATTATGAAGTGATAAAATGCAAACTCTTGTTTTATTGAAGGAATATAATATTGGACTGGAAATAAAAACAATGAGAATCCTCTTCACTTCACTGAAATTGAGGTGAAACATTATACAATGTGCTACTGCAAAACTATAGCTTCAGGAAACAGTACCTTACTGATAAAATTGCCCTCCCCAAGACCAGAGCAATCAATCTGGAACTTCCCCATCACTACCTGAAATGACAACCTCTAGTTCTGAAGCTATCCTCTGGTTCCAGATGCTCCGACAAACATCCTTTCATTATCTCTCCAATCAAACAGCCATTAGAATCACACATGCTTTAATAAAACCACCCCTATTTCTTACCAAACTCCAATCAGTATTCACCACAATGAGTGCAATCTATTCACCACAAAAAGCATTCAAACTATTATAGCAATGCTTCCTTACTTTCACATTCCAACCTCTTTCTATTATTCAATTGATCCCTATATCTGCTTACAAATTTTGTTTTTCAGCTAAGAGAGAGTCAAATCCCTCTGTAAAAATACACTACATTTTTTCCCATTTGAATGTTAACTTGCTTGCTTATGCTACTTGCTATACATTTCCCTGCTTTGTTCTTCATTTTTCAAATGTTTTGCCCTCTGGGAAAATCCATCATTCTTGCTTACAAACTATCTTCCTCCAACTTACTTTCCAGCTTGCATTGAAACACAAGTAGACCTGGCTCCCACATAATCCGTTCTTTCATCCAAGTCTTTAATATAGATTGTAAATAGTTGAGGCTTGAGCACTTGTCCATATGATTGCCAATTAATAACAGCTGCCACCCATCTACACCAATTCTCATTTTCTCTTTATCTGATCCTCAATCCATGAGAAAATGTCACCTCCAATGTCATAGGATCTTATCCTACTGTCTAATTCAGACATAGTACAGTTTGAGTAAAGTCAGAGATGAAAGTATACAACTACATTCCCTAAGGAAACCATAAGAAACAGGAGCAGAGTTATGCTATTTAGCCCATCGAGTCTGCTCCACCACTGAATCATGGCTAATCCTTTTATTCCCCTCCTCAGCCTCACTTCCTGGCTTCTCCTTGTAACCTTCGGTGCCGTGTCCAATCAAGAACCTATCAATCTCTGCCTTAAATACACCCAATGACCTGGCCTCCACAGCCACCTGTGGTAGTGAATTCACCAGCCTCTGGCTGAAGAAATGAGGGAGGATTTCTTCATGGTATCTGCCTGTGACTGGACCATTAGTGAGGAGAGTTAATACAGAGTAGGGTACTTATATGCACAAAGGGATAGAAATAGGCAACTAACCAACAGCTCAGAGCTGGAGCTGGCCTTGGCTAGCCCATTTATGCTGGCTTGGCATGGTATCTTGATTTATATCGAGATAATGATCGCTGCCTATAGCAGGACTGGGATATCTCACTGCTCACTAATCCGACTTGAACAAACTGCCTCAGTCCTGTTACATGCCACATTTGTTTACCATGTCTTCCCATTATGTACTAACAAACCAGTCTACTCCTTAAACCTCTGAACAGTCTGATCTTTGAAAAGGATAGAATCTCACAATACCACCCTAACCAGAAGGCCTCTATCAAATTATTCTTAAACTTTTTAGTTCTAATAAATAATTAAAAATCTAAGCAGGAATAAGCCCTTTAATTTGCTTCTCTTACTTCACTCAACTCCTTTCTACTTCAACCCAATTAGCATGACTTATCCAGATCTGTTTTTGTCCACGCCGAATAAAGGTGCCGAAACATCAATTGTTTTGTTTCCTCTTCCATTTCCCCCAATATCTACAACTGTTTCAGATTTGCACTATTCTTCACACAAGACCTGACTCTAATTCTAAGGCCATGTTTCCTTACTGTAGATTTCCCTATGCTGCGAATCCGAACGCCCTAACAAGGCAAAAGTATCTCCATTTCTTTATCGCATTCAGAACTAAACAGTATTCCAGATAGGGTTTATTCAAAGGTCTAAACTGCTGCAACACAACATCTACCTTTTTCATCCTACCTCACTAACTGCAGTGGACATTTTGATTGCTGATTCCTGGCTCTGTTTCACTACAGTCTGCCATGTCCCCCACTCCATTTTAGAAAAACATTTCAATATATGGCTGATGTTAATTGAGGGATAACTTCTAGAGATCTTGCCACGAGATCTTCAGCCTGCTTCTGAGAGCTGACAGGAATCCAACTTAACACTTCATTCATAAATCACAACTTTGATTTCTAATTCAGACTTAAGATGCTCCCAATTGAGCCATAGTTAGCCTTGCGCTGACTGTTGACAAAGCATCAGAGAAATTGATTAGGCTGGTGCCAAAGACCTGTTACTCAATTGTCCCAAGTTCAAAATCTGAAATATACACAATTTAAAATGTCGTAATATTTCAAAAAAAGACTTGTGGGAAGGGATTGAGGGAGACTGAACTGGCATAGTGCTCCCAATCTCGGACAGGATTAAAATGGAAGCCATTAAGTGACAAATTACCTTTGTTAGGATTTCTCCATCCACAATGGCGTAATTCTGCCAAGGCCAGTTCATTGAAGTCACAACATCCCATTTCTGAAACAGCAGGTGTTTACTCTCTTCAACCACTCCAACTCCTCCACCATCAGTGACTTTGGATACTTGCCAAGGAAGCAAATATTGCACACCGGTATCTTCATTCATCCTGCAACGCTGCCAAGATCAAATCCAAGCCAACCATCAAATCTGAAACTAAAATTAGTTTTGCATTGACTCAGCAGAGATTGGAATGAAGAAAGGGAATGAACTTGGAAGCAATCCAATCTTTAAATTCCAATTTTGTTGGTCTGCATTATCCCTTAAGTTACCTGCTTTAGTTAAATAGTCCTCTATTTCTCACCAAACATGTCTTGAAATTTGTATTTTGACACCCAACCTCAGCACAAGGGTATAGTGTTCTAGATTTCTATGATCCATCCTTTGAAGAGACACTCAGACGTATGTGAATGCCCCGTTCTTTTAAATTAATGTCCCAATGATCAGAACCCTTGCACATTCTCCATGCCCTCAAGACCTTTGCAGTTGATGATGACCTTCAAAAAACCAAGTCCTATTTTCATTCATCAATGCAAGCCCAGCAATGTTCACAAACTGAAAAGTTATGACCAGAGTGTTGGTTTAAGTGACACTTATTGAGAATTAAATGTTTGAGCACCACAAAGCATACTGCATTCCTTTTAACTCCATCAAATCTTTAACTTTCAGCCAAAATAGAATGCTTAGTTCAGTAGTTACCCTCTGAAAATGGCAGCTTAAACAGTGCAGAATTTCCTCTGCTGTCCACTAAAACACACACCCTGACGCTGTTCTCAAGACTCTGGTCTGGGGTGAGGCCACAACTCTCTAACAAGGTGATGGCTCTAATGCTGTGTCTAACACCTTTATAAATGGAAGTACTGCACATTAATTGTAACCATCAAATTGTGCTCTTAAGAATAAGAATGTACAGAAGAGCAAGAACATGGCTGTTAATAGGGATCTACCTAAATACCAAGCACAAACATCCTACTGAATCTCTTTGGCACTCTTTCTACTGTTACACATCCTTCCTGTAGCCTAGCAACCAGAACTATACAGAATACTCCAGTGCTTTGTACACCTGCAACTCTCGTACTTTCTACAATATGCTTTTCTTCACTATGCTAGCCACCTGATTGAGAAGTTGCAGAACCTGGGCCTCTGTAATTGGATCCTCGACTTCCTACTGGAAGACCACAATCTGTGTGGATTGGTGATAACATCTCCTCCTTGCTGATGATTAACACTGGTGCACCTCAGGTGTGTGTGTGCTTAGCCCACTGCTCTACTCTCTATATACCATGACTGTATGGCAAGGTATAGCTCAAATACCATCTATAAATTTGCTGATGATACAACCATTGTTGGTAGAATCTCAGGTGGTGAATCTCAGGTGGTCACGAGACAGTGTACAGGAGTGAGATATGCCAACTAGTGGAGTGGTGCCGCAGCAACAACCTGGCACTCAATGTCAATAAGACAAAAGAGCTGATTGTGAACTTCAGGAAGGGTAAGATGAAGGAACACACACCAATCCTCATAGGGGGATCAGAAGTGGAGAGAGTGAGCAGTTTCAAGTTCCTGGGTGTCAAGATCTCTGAGGATCTAACCTGGTCCCAACATATCGATGTAGTTATAAAGAAGGAAAGACAGCGGCTATACTTCATTAGGAGTTTGAAGAGATTTGGCATGTCAGCAAATACACTCAAAAACTTCTATAGTTGTACCCTGGACAGCATTCTGACAGGCTGCATTACTTTTCTCATTGTTACCATCAGGTAGGAGATACAGAAGCCTGAAGGCACACACTCAGCGAATCAGGAACAGCTTCTTCCCCTCTGCCATCCGATTCCTAAATGGACATTGAACCCTTGGACACTATCTCACTTTCTTTAATATACATTTTTTTGCACAATTTTTTAATCTATTCAATATACATATACTGTAATTGATTTACTTATTATATATATTTTTCTCTCTCTGCTAGATTATGTATTGCATTGAACTGCTGCTGCTAAGTTAACAAATTTCACGACACATGCCGGTGATTATAAACCTGATTCTGATTCTGACCTGTGTCACCCCTTCAGTGAGCCACAGACTTGCTCTCGTACGGCTCTCTGTACAGCAAAATCCATCAATTATATTTTACGTCCTACCAGACTTTGACTTCCCAAAATACATAACCTCACACTTGTTTGGATTCAATTCTATCTGCCACTGATTTGCCCAATGTTTCAGAGGGATCCATGACCAGCTCTATCCTCAAAACAATCTTCACTGCCATCTATAACTCTACTAATTTTCATGTCAACTGTAAACTGTGACGACAAACCAAGTTATCAGAAGATTGATATTGATGAGAGAGATAAGGGAGACAATGAAGAAGCTTTCAAAATGTTAATGAGAGAGGAGAGAGATACCCGAAAAGAAACAATTAAGAGTATTGACAGACCAGTTGCTTTGAACCTGAACTGTTTGAAGTCTGATGGACAGGCGATACCCCCGCAGGGGGATAAAAAGAACAGGTTCGCTAAGGCACGGGACACACCACGAGATCACGAGACCCTGGAAGAGCGGTGTGCCCCCACAAGTTGGTGGAAGTCTGAAGGTCTGGTTGTGGGAACCGACCATACACACACAGGGTGAAAGGGTACGATCGGCGGGAACCTGGGGTGTGTGTCCGCCCTTGCCTGGGTGCCGGGTTCACCGCAGAAGAACGGTCATATCCGGAGCAGAGGGGTCACAGTCGGTGACCACAGAAGACATAACAAAGGGTCTGCCCGAGAGCTAACTGCGAAGAACAAAGGTCTGTTTGAATCGAAATTTGCATTCTCTCTCTCTCTCTAATGGCACAACAGCGATTACTGCGAACTGTACTAAGCTGAACTGAATTCTGCGTCACTTGAGACTGATCATTTTACCCCTAGACTGCGACAGAGCTTGGTTGATTCCCATTACCCTAGTTCTGTGTACATGTGTGTTATATCATTGCTAACCTGTTGCATTTATATCCTTACGATTAAAGTACTGTGTTACTTATTCTTTAATAAAACTTTATTAGCTTCTGTTAAACCAGACTCCAACTAAGTGGTCCACCTCTGCTGGTTTGGCAACCCAGTTACAGGGTATGTAACAAAACTTAATCAGATCACTTTCATTCTTGTCCAAGTCAATTTACATATTAAAGGTCCCTGCACTAATCCTTCTGCTATGTTCTTGTTGTAGGTTTCCAGTCAGAAAAACAAAGCATATTCACCACTACCCTTTGCCTCAACACTTTATTGCAATCACCAAGGCACACCAGCAGCTGCAGCTTCATTAGGAATTTGAGGAGATTTGGTACATCACCACAAACGTGTAGCAAATTTCTACAGATGTACATTCTGACTAGATGCATCGCTGTTTGGTATGGAGGCTCCAATGTGCAAGATCGAGGAGACTGTTGAGAGCCGCAGCCTCAGCCAGCTCCATCATGGGCACAACCCTACCCACCGTCCAAAACATTCATGGGAACAACCCTGCCTACCGTCCAAAACATTCATGGGCACAAACCTGCCCAACATCCAAAACGTTCATCATGAGCACAACACTGCCCACTGTCCAAAATATTCATGGGCACAACCCTGCCCACCATTCAAAACATCCATATGGTCACAACACTGCCCACCATTCAAAACATTCATCATGGGCACAACACTGCCCACCATCCAAAACATTCATCATGGGCACAACCCTGCCCGTCCAAAACATTCATCATGGGCACAAACCTGCCCACCATCCAAAACATTCACCGTGGGCACAACCCTGCCCACCATCCAAAACATTCATCATGGGCACAAACCTGCCCACCATCCAAAACATTCACCGTGGGCACAACCCTGCCCACCATCCAAAACATTCATCATGGGCACAAACCTGCCCACCATTCAAAACATTCATCATAGGCACAACCCTGCCCACCGTCCAAAACATTCACCATGGGCACAACCCTGCCCACCGTCCAAAACATTCTCAAGCGGCAATACCTGAAGAAAGCAGCATCCATCATTAAAGACCCTCACCATCCGAAGTGCCCTCTTTGCCTCATTACTATCAAGGAGGAAGTTCAAGAGTCCGAAAATAATCAACAGCTTCCTCTCTACCGTCAGATTCCTGAATGGCTAATGATCATGATGTTGTTAATTTGCTTTCGCACTATTTTCTTACTATCTGTAGTAATTTTCTGTGTCTTGCACTGTAGTGCTGCCACAAGACAACAAATTTCACGACATACGTCAGTGTTAATAATCCTGATTATGAATCATCACAGACATCACTGATGAGTTGGTAAAATGAACAAGGCACCAGAGAGAATGTAATCCTGCTGTACAAATTTGATGATCCAGCCATACTAAAACTACAAGTTTTAGTGCATTTCTTAAATGTTCTTCGTCTTTAAGCCTCCACCACCTTCTCAAGTAGTGCATTTCAGATTCCAACCACTCTTTGGGCGAGGAAGATAAAGAACTCTTGATGTATCTCCTGAACTTCTTGCCCCTCTCACAACCTATACCCTTTGGTACATTAGCACCTCTGTTGTTGGAAGAGGTTTCTTATTATTTGTCTCAATGCTTCCTCTCATAATTTTGCACACCTCGCTCAAGTATTCCCCCCTCAGCATCCTATGTGCCAAGGAGAATAAACTCAGCCTATCCATTCTTCTCTCATAAGCTGAATGCTACAACCCAAGTAAAGTGAACCTGCTCTGATCCCCCCACAGTGCAATACTGTTCTTCCTGTAGTGTGGTGATCAGAACGCCCTGAAACTCCATCTATCACTGAACTGTACATCACACTAACTCATCAGTATTGTCCACCAGTACAGTTCACCTCCTTTTACCAAGCCAGTTTTAGATCCCAGCGGTCATCCATTTTAATTCTACTTCCCATTCTGACACGCCAGTTCATGTCCTCCCCTACTGGCATGAGGTCACTCTCAGGTTCAAGGAGCAACACCTCATATTCTGTCTAGGTAGTCTCCAATCTGATGGCATGTGCATCAATTTGTCTAATTTCTGGTCATTTCTTCCCCCATCCCCCTTTGCTTTTTCTATTCCCCATTCTCACTCCCCACTTACCCCTTCCCCTCACCTTCCTCTATTACACCTCCTACTTCCCTTTCTTCTGTAGCCCACTGTCCTCCCCTTTCAGCTCATTTCAGCCTTTTACTTTTCCACCTATCACCTCCCAGCTCCTCACTTCATTCCCCCTCCCCACTTACCTACCTACCATCCCCTTACCTGTGACTTGCCAGCTTGCCTCCCCTCCCCCATTTTCTATTCTGGCTTCTTTCTCCTTCCTTTCCAGTCCTGATGAAGTCTCAGCCTAAAACATCAATTGTTAATTCCTCTTCATAGATTCTGCCTGACCTGCTATGATCCTCCAGCATTTTGTGTTTATGCTCTCATGGGTTGTTGTCCCTTCAAAAAAAAAAAAAAAAAAAAATAATCAAGTTTGTTAGACATGATCTTTCATTAACTATGGCATTCTGGCTATCTTAGTTCTGCCCTTGACAGTGCAGATTAATCCAATCGCTGAATTTTCTTTTCCTCCAAGTAACTTGGGACAGTGTCGGACCTGTCTGGGCTTGAACTTGGGTCCCGAATGGCCTCCTCCTGCACCTATTGTCTACTGTCCAGCAAGGCAGTTCAGAACTCTGTCACATGACCCAAGGGCCGAGTAAGAAACGAACACAGGTGTAGAAATCACACAGGAGGCAGGAATGAATATTCAGACAGGTACTTTACTGGATATTTCGCCTTTTCAGCACAGTTCCAAAACAAAGGCAAACATCCAACTCAGAAATCCAGGCAGTGGTTTAACCTAACAAAAAAACAGAAGTCACAAAGGAGCAGGCAAGCAAGCAGTTCCAAATGCACAACAGACTGGATCCAAAGTTCTAAAATAAACCCCCACAGGTCCCAAATACAAAAGTAGCAAGGCAAGGGCAAAAGACATTCAGAAGGAATACAGCACTGGATTATAAGACTATCAAGCGTTGGCTCAAAGACTGAGCGCAGAACAGCACCATTCACACAGCAGAATAACTAGACGCAAGTGTGGTCAAAAACCAGACAAGTAACACAAGGCTGGAATGCTTAGAAACCAGAAACATACTGGGCGATGGACCCCAAAATCCTGACACACGGATATGTGATTATCTGGTTTATTGCTACTGTCCTTCTTGAACAAAAGGCGTCACATTAGCCACCCTCCTGTCATTTGGCAACTCACCATGTCCAGCAAACAGTTAAGAATCTATCAGGGTCCCAGCAATATCTTCCATCTCCCAGAGAAGCCAAAGATGCACTCTATCAGGGTCTGGGAATTTATTCACTTTTAAACCTGCCTTAATGAGACAACATCAGCAGGTACAATAACAGCATCAAAAAGAAACCGAATGCAAAGTTGAAAAGGAACAAACAACTCATCCGTGAAGTGGAACTGACCAGTCATTTCATAGAGCTGGGGATGAATGGGCATATGGTTCATTTGATTTGTCTGCACTTATCCAGGGTTATCTACAACTTACAACAGATATCTACTCACCATGTAGGGGTCCACAGACAGATATCTTGTGTGAACTTTCACCTGGCCGTCCTGCAAGTCCTCAGGCAGATGACCCTCCTCCATCCTAAAATTCTCTGCCACAGGTTCATCATTCTTATCTAAAGACAAGAGAAGAGAACGGATCTTCACCCATTTATTGAGAATACCCCCACCAAAACCCTATCACTGCAATCATCTTCAGAGCATGCTTGTTCATTTTGGTATCTGAAAATAAAACTCATCTTAGCAAAAGTGGCCATGAACTGTCAGAAGTATCATGAAAACCTAACCAGTTTATTTTTTTTAAATTTATTTATATGCCGCTGTTTGGTCCGCTTAGGCAGAGGCCCAGTTCACAGTGGGGAGAATCTCGGAAGTTGACACGGAATATTACTACATCGTCGCAGCGTTAGACAGCTCTACGGCGACTAGGGTGATGAGCATCCTACAGCACCTTCCAGAAGACAGCCAGTATGAGGCTCTTAGGGAACTCCTCCTAGAGACTTCCGAACTTTCCAAGTCTGAGCACGCCTGTCGGCTTCTCTCACTGCCCGCTTAGGCAACTGCAATCCCCCCTTGGTGGACATCAGCCGTGTTTCATCTTCAGAGAGCTTTTCCTGCAACAACAACCAGGCGAGGTGTGATGGGCTCTGGCTGGCTGTCTGTCCCCTCAAAGACCTCACTGCTCTAGCGAAAGAGACTGACAAGGTGTTTTCCATTACCAAGAGGGCCTGTGCAACCTTACGGCTGGATGACTTTGCTGCCACACCGCCAACTGAACGTGAGATAATCGCTGCGGCTCAACAACGGTCTCCTACCCCGTGTTTCTAACATGCGAGGTTTGGGCCAAGAGCTAAGGAGTGCTGCCCACCCTGCGGGTTCAAGGAGTCGGGAAACAGAACGGCCAGCGCCCATTAGCTACTAAGGGCATCAGTAGGTCAGGCAGTTTGTTGTTCATTACAGACTCTGCTTCCGGGCGCCATTTCCTCTGTGATATGAGAGCTCAAGTGACCATCCTGCCCGCGTCTAAATTGGACAAATGAACTGGGAAATATGGACCGTCTCTCGAGGCTGCAAACGGGAGCGCCATCCGGACTTTTGGTAAGCATGAGATGTCGTTGTACTTCAGCAGGCAGGAGTTTTGCTGGAATTTTGTGTTGGCAGTGGTGTCTATACCCCTTTTGAGGGCCAACTTCCTCCGCACCAACAGCCTTACTCATTGATGTCCAGAATGGGCGCCTTGTCAACAAAGAGACTTTCTGCTCCCTCTCTGGCACACTTAGCGCCACCAGCACTTCAAAGTTGTCCAGCACCCTTTCCACCTCCGACGACTTCCTCCGCCTCCTCACTGAGTTTCCAGACCTGACCAAGCCCACCTTCTCCTCCCCCACCGCTGAATATGGGGTGGAGCACCACATCCTCACCACCAGCCCTCTCATTCACGCCCCTGCCAGGCGCCTCGACCTGGAGAAGCTTACTGTCACTAAGGCAAAGTTTGATGCCATGGAGTGCCGAGGCATCACCAGGCAGTCCAGCAGTCCAGTAGTCCATGGGCTTCCCCTCTCCACATCGTGCAAAAACCGGGGGGCAGGTGACATCATTGTGGCAATTATCGCCATGACCCCTGACCGATACCCAATCCCGCACATCCAGGATTTCTCTGCCCGCCTGCTAGGGAAAATTATTTTCTTGAAGGTGGACCCCATTCGCGGTTATCACCAGGTCCCTGTTCACCCAAGTGACATTCCTAAAGCCGCTGTTATCAGTGTTTGGTTCGTCTGAGTTCCTTCAAATGCCATTCAGGCTGAAGATTGCATCTCAAACTTATCAGCACCTCCTGGACAGTGTTCGCAGGGATTTGCCATTCCTGTTTGTTTGGTAGTCAGCTCTCCTAGGGACAAACATCTCTTACACTTGAGAATCTTTTTCAAACACCTTAGTCAGCACAGTCTTATTGTCAACCCAGCGAAGTGCCAGCTTGGACTGTCCGTGGTCAACGTCCTTGGAAACCGTGTCAATGCAGCAGGGGTAGTTCCCCTGCCGGCTAAAGCTGAGGCCATTAAGCACTTCGCTCGACCAGTCACTGCAGGAGTTTTTGAGCATGGTGAACTTTTATCACCATATTGTCCCCAAAGCGGCTCAGCTCATTCTCTTTGAAACCCTTGAGGGCAAAGCAGAAAAGCACGTCATGGACTGGACAGATGAAATACTCAAGGTGATCTTGGGCATTAAGCAGGTATTGTCCAATGCCAGGCTGTTGGCGCACCCCCTCCCAGACGCACCGATCACTATCACCACGGACACATCAGATTGCGTGGTCAGCACCATACATGAGCAGTTGGTCAGCAAGGAGGAGATGTTATCACCAATCCACACAGATTGTGGTCTTCCGGTTAGGAAATCGAGGATCCAATTGCAGAGGATCCGTAATTTATCAATCAGGATTGTGGGAATGATGGTGTTAAATGCTGAGCTATAGTCGATGAACAGCATCCTAACATAGGTGTTTGTGTTATCCAGGTGGTCTAAGGCCATGTGAAGTGCCATTGAGGTCGCATCTGCCGTTGACCTATTATGGTGATAGACAAATTGAAATGGGTCCAGGTCCTTGCTGAGGCAGGAGTTCTGTCTAGTCATGACCAACCTCTCAAAGCATTTCATCACTGTAGATGTGAGTGTGACTGGGCAATGGCAGCCTCTCACCTTTTTTAACCATCAACTTTGCCCCTGCGAGTGCAAGTACAGCATTTTTATTTTCTCCTGGAGGCTGTCCATTTATGGCTTTTGTGGATCATAAACCCCTAACATTTGCCACAGCTAAGGACTCTGAATCTTGGTCTGCTCGACAGCATTCTTTCTTTTATTTCAGAGTTCACCATGGACATCCAGAAAGTCGCAGGAAAGCGTAACCTCGTGGCCGACTGCCTTTCCCGGTTCTTCACTGGTGCTGTCCATTTGGGTGTGGACTACGCTCCGATGGCGGCAGACCCGGTTTTGGACCCAAGCGTGCAGGCGCTGTTCAGGAGACAGATGGTTGAAATTGGTGGATGTTGCTTTCAGTGACAGTGGCATTTCGTTACTGTGTGATGTGTCAACGGGGCGACCCAGGCCGGTTGTGCCAGCGAGCTGGCAGAAGCACGTTTTCGATGCGGTCCACGGGCTTTCTCACCCAGGCCAGAGACCATCACAGAAACCGGCGACAGAAAAGTCTGTGTGGCATGGGCTTAAGGAGGATGTCCGGGACTGGGCTAGTGCTTGTTTGGGGTGTCAATGCGCAAAGGTGCATCAACACGCCAAGGCTCCTTTTGCAGTCCGAGCGGCATTTCAACCACGTGAATGCCCCACTGCCCCCATCCCACAGGTTTACACACCTCCTTACCATCGTAAGGACACACGCTGACCAGAGGCAGTGCCGTGTCGTCCATTTCAGCCTCAGAGGTATCGTGAGCACTCGTTGGCTCGTGGATTGCTTGGTTCAACATCCGACCGGATGTCTCTTCAGACCAAGGGACGCAGTTTACACCTCAGTGGTTGCCCGTGATCTGGGGGTCACGCTGCACCAGGCCACGGCTTGTCACCCTCAGGCCAACAGTCTGTGCGAGCGGTTCCACCATTCGATGAAAGCCGCTCTCCGTGCATGCCTCAGTGATGGTTTTTGGGTGGACAGATTGCCATGGGTCACGTTGCGCCTAAGGGCAGCTCACACGGCAGACCTTTCCTCTTCTGCGAAGCTCATTTTCGGGCAACCCCTGCGGGTGCCAGGAGTTTCCCCCAACATCCACAGTCCGCTTTGCAGCGGCCATCGGCGTCAAAACTTTCACTCCAGTGTCCACGACGCAGCAAGGCCTGTCACTGTCACACCTGTCACCGGGCCTGCAGGAGGCTAAGTACGCATTTGTGCATCATGATGGACATCGGGGTCCCCCGTGGCCGCCTTATGATGGCCCATCCTGCGGGGAATACGTGTTTTGTTGTTTTTTTTACACTAGACTTTGGAGGTATCCCAGACAGCGTTTCAGTGGATTGTCTCAAGCCTGCCCATTTGGACCTGGCCTCTCCAGTGGAAGTGGCACAGCCCCCACGGAGGAGCCGGCCCCTCACCTCCAGACAGTCTGACATTGACTGTACTTCCTCCCCAGTACCTGCCGTGAAGGCAGGAGTAGGCTTGGCTGAGTTTTGTGGATCCCTGCTCATTTGACCTCATCTGGAAGGGTGAATTTGCTGGGGGGGGGGGCAGGGTGTAGGGACTCCTTAATTTCATTAGGCAGAATTCACCCTGACTGTTAAGGGTTAAGTTCACCATGTATGTTAAGTGTTATGTTTTACATTATTATGTTTTGGGGGCAAGGTTTGTTTACACACACACAATATACATATGACATTACCATTTGTTTGCATTGGGAATAAAGTGTACGTTAGAAATAATTACAGTCATGTCGATTTTTGTCCGCACATTAGCACAGTGCCCTGCAGTACCAGTGACCTGGGTTCAATTCCCCTTGCTGCCCATAAGGAGTTTGCATGTTCTCCCTGTAACTGCGTGGGTTTCCTCCCTCAGTCCAAAGACTGGTAGGCTAATTATAAATTATCCAGTTATTTGCCCCAGGTAAAATTGGGGGTTGCTGGGTGGGCCTGCTCAGAATCAGAATCGGATTTAATATCACTGGCGTAAGTCATGACAATTGTTAACTTTGCCGCAGCAGTGCAGTGCAATACATAATAGAAAAAACATGGATTACAGTAAATATATAAAACAAGTAGTCCAAAAATTGAAATAAAAAGATAGTGAGTTAATGTTCATGGGTTCAATGTCCATTCAGAAATCGGACAGCAGAGGGGAAAAAGTATTTCCTGAATCATTGATTATGTGCCTTCAAGCTTCTGTACCTCTTTCCCAGTGGTGTCAAGGCATGACCTGGGTAATAGGGATCCCCAATTATGGACACCACCTTTTCAAAGCATTGCTCCTTGAAGATGTCATGGATACTATGGAGGATAGTGTCCACGATGGAGCAGCTCACTTTGATCCTATGCAGATGGTGATGCAGCCAGTATCTCAGCCATTTCTGCACTGTATCTCAATCAATAAATAAAAACATTTTAAGTGTACATTAGTGTGCTCTGAGGTTCAAATGAGGACAGTTCTTAATTTAATTTAACAGGATGCAGTAAAGTCAGACCAAAGGACTGGAAAAGGCTTTCTTTGTAACCTGATAGCTCCCTCTGCTGGGGTTATGATCATGGTGACAGAGGATTTTATCCAGCTGGGTGGCCACAACCTGTATTCACACCAGGTATACCAATACACACAAGACAGCTGTCTGCTTGCATACAATAGTTGCACTAGCAACATTGGCTGCAGCAGCTTTGTTTCTGCATAAAACATTAGCATAAAACATTAATAAAAACTGCTGTCACTGGAAATCAAATACAAACAGAAAATCCTGGAAATAGCAGATCAGAGTTAATGGTTCAGACTGAGAAGTCTTTGTCAGAACTAAGAGAAAAAAATTAGTTTCAATTTAGTGAGAAGATGGAAGTGATAGACAGGACAAGGAAATACTTGAAACAAATTGGGCCAAATAACTTCAAGCTTGCAATGGGTCTCATTATAGAGTGAAAGTAGCCTAAACAGATGGATCAGAGCAGTGAATTAATAGAGTACAGTGTAATTATGACTTAGTGGCATGTGTCACCAGTCTATCACTGCTGTTACCTCCACTGATCAGGGTCAACCACGGATGCTGCGTCCCAGCTGTCTAAGCAAGCCAGGGCAGCATGATAAGGAGAGCAAGCTGTTGTCCATGCAGCAGGCTCTCCCTCTCTGCGCAGCTGAAGAATCCAAAGGAACAGCAGAGACCAACAGCTTGGCACCAGTGGCTTTGCAGAAATTGCCAGTCAGCACTGAACTCAACGTAGGACTGCCTTAGGGACCCCAGCTCCTCACAGTTTATTCCTGAAGCCTTCCCCATGAGTGGGTATAGCCATAAGGCAACGGATTTGAGATCAGAGTTTTCCTTCTCTTGGCTGAGCTGCCAACCTCAACTGATGAGCCCCATCTGCCTGAAGCGACTGGTTGTAAGGGCCTTTGCCCCTTCTCTCAGTAGAAACAGTTCTGCCCAGCTTAGTAGCTAAGCCACATGTGAAGGCCAGGAGCTGGACTTGGTCGTTAGAGTCTATTTGAAACACATGCCATTGTGAAAAATGTAACAGGAGCTTGTCCCCACTACCTCTCCTGGTTATAACAGTGGCAAGGAACCTCAAGTGAGAGAACAAGTAACAAGGACATTTCAGGTTCCCTTGCGCATGCTCCACTATTGAGATTACGAAGACTGCATCTTTTCTCCAGTTCCATTTTCCTGCCTATTCCTCATAACCCCAGCTTCCCCTGCAGACAAGAAAAAAAAGTCTGGCTATACTGGCATTCAAGACATCCAATCATTCAAACTCCACTGCAATCCGGTGTTTTAAAAAAGAACTTCAAAAATTTAGTCTTCTGTAAAATCTCTTCCCATTTAAGGCAAAGATGAATAAATTTGTTCTGAAACAACCATCCTTTCAAAATCCATCTTGTGCCAGAACAGTATTTATTTCATAATTTCTCACTTGTTGACTGCTGAATGCCCTCTTGAATGTTACAACCATTTTATACATCCTGACAACATAGGTCATTTTGGCCTATCAAATCTATGTTAGCTCACAAAGCAATTTTATTCCCCAGTGAATGTAGCACACATGGTGCTCTCGCTCGGCCACTCTCAGACTTTGGGTTGAGCGAACAGTGCTGTGTAAAGTTTGGAAGTGTGTGCACACTTGGATGAATATCTGTGTAATTATGTTTTAGTGTTTGTCTTTGTTTGTTGATAAATAGTTAAAACTTACTCATAATTGGCATCTTCTGTCCTATTTACCTAATTTGCAAATGATTGGCATAGTTGGCAACGATTTTGTAATGGAACAGAAGACAAAACTGCTTAAGATGTTGAAAAGCAGGAATTAGAACAAGAACGTTCTCTGTGAGGAATGCCAAGTCCCAGGGTAGACTGGTAACAGTGCGGGATTCACAAGTCTTGCCAACCTGCTGGCAAACCACAGCATGACAGTGGACTGGTCAAACAAGCTGGACTCCCACGGAGTGAAAATGGGGCACCATATTGTGTCTGTGCTGAACAAAATGGCTGCGAGTTTAGACACAGCAGCCATTCCGGGTCCAGTCAAAGGTGTATTTGTTCATCCTGTATGTTTTTTTTAAAAATGATCACAAGCCACTGCTAGGCACTGCTAGATACCAAGAACATTACAAGACTATCCCATCAGTGAGTTGCTAAATAGTGATGGAGCTGTACTGCTGTTGTATTGTTGAATGGTGTGCAATGTGAGTGATTGCCTTGGATGTTTTTATTGTGATCGCAAGCCCTGCTGGACACACGTAATATAAAACAGCAGAAATGCAGATCACTGGTTCACTGGAAAGACTGATGGGGGAAAGCTGTGTGGCCTCAGTTATAGTGAGGACTAGGCCCTTACAGCAGGGTCACCTATTGCAGTGGCCCAGGGGAGGAGATGCTGGAGGTGGTGTGGGGGACAGTAGAAGCATCTGTGGGCACACTGGAATCCATACGGAGTTCAGTATTTTGTGTGCTGTTGGTAATGTGGTTTGCACTTTGGCCCTGCAGGAACACTGTTTTGTTTGGCTATACCCATGAGTGGTTCAATGATAATTAGATTTGAAGTTGAACCTGAAGATAGGGCTCCCATTTAGCAAGAGAAGCCATGAGGGAGATTTACAGCTTCCGGTGACTATCATAAAGCAACAGTATGAGATGATTTTGCAGAAGGAGCAAGAAAGAATGAGGTGGAGGTGTTGAATCAGTGCAGTATTACCACAGGGGAGGTTGCCCGGTCAGCAGACCCAGACTAAAGAACTGGATGACAAGGGTACCAAATAGCCTGCTCGACAACTGGACCCCATTAAGGCCCGAGCCCTGATGCTGCAGGAAGATGATCCTGACGTGTGGATGGAGGACAGGGAAGAGAGGTTAGAGGAGAGTCTGTAATTCCCGCAAAGTGATTGCCCTTGCCCCTTATGTGGCAGAGCCAGTCGAGGTTAGACCAGTGACCATGCAGTCTCATACCCCGTTGGGGAGGGGAGGGGATTTTGGCCCATGGCCCGTCCCACCTCCGCGGGACAAGATGGGGTAGACAGCATAATGGGCCTCTTTAAGATGGCAACAATGAGTGTTTCTGTTACAGAACTGGTGGAATTGAGATAGATATGGACAAAAGCCGAGGGAGTAACTGGCTGGCCACATGGCTATTGAGGATGTGGCATATGGAGGGGGCTAGATTTATCTTATCTAACGGAGAAGTGGGTGCCCTGGGGAAGCTGTCGCTCCACCACCCGATAAACAGTGCACTGAGAATGCCACCCGCTTCCCGAGGGGGTGATAAATATGGGATCAAGTGGCAGAGGTTAAAGTTAGGTATCCCTCCCTTATTGAATTTAAAGTCCTGGAAGGCTTGGAAGAGGAAGGGACTAAGATCCTTTGCTTGAGGGCTTTGGTCACAGGTAAAATGATGGAGCAGATCCACCAGGGGATCATGGACAGACTGTGACTGTGGAGGGGTGCTTGTTTACAACAAAACAGATGCCTAATAGTTTGGTAATGAGTTAACCCTCAAGAGCAAGTCATTTTCTGAAATGGTTTGAGGTGTGACTGGTTTATATGTTCCAAATGTTGCTAATGTGTGGCCACATGCGAGTTCAGCTCAGTAATGGTGACAGTAGGCTGTCATGTGTTTTCTCCTTCACTGTGGAAATAAACTTATTTGTTTAGGGCTTCCAGTAACTCGCAAAGGCCCTGAAGGAAGGATGGATTTTGTTTTGTCTGTGTTTTTAGTTTGTTTCTTTATATGGAATTGATTTGAGACCCAGATTCTGTACTAGTCATGTGAAATGCAGGTCAAGATGACGGAAATCTACGCTTCTGTTACAGATATGGGATGCCCTCTTTTCTGAAAGACATTGACAATTTGGGAAATTGGTGATTTGTTTGTTTCTGAAGGGAAATTGGAACATTTGGGGAGTGAACTGAAACATGGCTTTTCTTAACAATAATGTTTCAGAAAGTTTAAAAAATGAGTATTGTCAACTGATTGAGCTTTAGTTCTTTCGGAAAGAACTTTGTAAGGTCAAGACAGTCACAGCAGGTGTCTCAAAATGCAAGTAGTTAGGATTGAGGTCATTCCTGTCTACTAGAATGCAAGTGTAACCTACACTGATCAACTGGCTGGAGAGTCCACTGATAACCTTAACCCCTCACTTCAGCAGTCTGAGGCCAGCGATCAAAAGCTGTGGTCCCCAACCACCAGGCCGCGGACCGGTACCGGGCTGCAGAGCATGTGAAAAGCGAGGAAACGATATGATTTGGCAATATGAAACGACACATGAAATGATACGAGTCAGCTGCACCTTTCCTCATTCTGTCACGCCCACTGTTGAACTTGAATGCACAGGAAGTCATTAGCCTCTCGAGGTCATCAGTCAGTCATTAACCTACAAATACTTGATGAGTCAATAAAAACAAACTTTGCTTGAGAGTTTCTTTGGAAGAGATGGTAGGGAACATAAAAGGCCTAACGATAATGATAATGCAGAGACAGCTGAGGCAGAGACTGCAAAAAAAAATATCAAGCTTCCTTCAACAGAAAATACGACGAGTTGTACATAAAATATGCTTTATTGCGACCGGTGACTTGCACGCTCCAAGCCCCCCATGTGTGATATATGGGGACAAGCTGTCTAATGAGGCAATGAAGCCCTCAAAACTGCTTCGGCACCTTGAGTCCAAGCACCCTGCACTTAAAGACAAACCCGTTGAGTTTTTTTTGAGCAAGCGGGACAGAAGCAGATGCTGAGAGCCACCACCTCCACAAATGCTGCTGCTCTGAGAGCGTCGTACTTAGTTGCTAAGGCTAAGAAGCCTTTCACTGTTGGTGAAGTATTGATTCTGCCTGCTGCCAAGGACATGTGCCATGAACTGTTGGGAGAAGCTTCAACGTTGTTGAAGTTATCAATCACATCAAAGCAAAAGCCCTTTACTCACGGCTGTTTGAGCAGCTTTGTGAGGAAATGGATGCAGAGCATAAACGCCTTCTTTTACACACTGAAGTCAGGTGGCTATCAAGGGGGAGAGCCCTGGCCAGGGTTTGAGTTAAGAGAGCAGCTACAGAGATCTCTTACAGGAAAAAAGTCACCACTGGCAGCAAACTTCAGTGATGAGGAGTGGATAGCAAAACTCGCTTATCTGTGTGACATCTTCAACCTGCTCAATGAACTCAATTTGTCACTTCAGGGGAGAATGACAACTGTCTTCAAGTTGGCAGAAAAAGTGTCTGCTTTCAAAGCCAAACTACAGTGGGGACGGCGAGTGGACAGGGACATATTTGACATGTTCCCAACATTAGCTGGGATGTTGGGAGAGACTGAGGCTGCACCGTCTTTCTCACAGCTGGTGCGTGATCACCTATCTTCGCTGTCGACAGAATTCGAGCATTACTTCCCAACTGCAAATGACCCAAGACATGCAAAGGAATGGGTCTGTGACCCATTTATGAATGTCCCCGGTGAATCATCCATGTCAGCGTGGGAAGAAGATTAACTCCTCGAGCTTGCAAATGACGGTGGGCTGAAAAGTATGTTTGACATAACATCTCTGCCGGCATTCTGGATCAAAGTCAAGGCTGAATATCCTGAGATAGCCACAAAAGCACTGAAAACATTGCTTCCATTTCCAACGTCATATCTCTGCGAAGCAGGGTTTTCTGCAATGAATGCAACGAAAACTAAATTGCGGAATAGACTGGACATAAGGAACCCTCTTTGAGTATTGCTGTCTCCCATCACCACTCGATGGGACTGTCTTGTTGCAGGGAAACAAGCCCAGGGCTCCCATTGATTCAGCGATATTGGTGTGTTGCAATGATTTTGTATGTTCAGACAAGGAAAATATACGCTGTGTTGAATATCAAAACGTTACTTAAAATATTATAATGCTATTGACCTATAAGTGACTTATAATTGACTTATCACTATATCCATGTGAGGAAAATATGCGCTGTATTTAATATTAAATTCATTAGATAAACCCTTTTAGAAACAAAATTGAGTGTGTTACGTAACCGGCAACAATGAATATTAATCGAGACAGGATATATAAAAACAACCAAACATTTATTAAACACGTATAAACGATAAGGAAAAAAAAACAAAGGAAAACTTTAACCGGAGACTTGCCACTCGGCTCTGGTTCGGAAAGCGTTAAATGCTGAAAACAGTTCTTAAAGTGATACAGTCAGATAGAGTTCTTAAGGCGATAACTTCGAAAGTCCAACAGTTTTATGCATTCAATTGGGAGAGACTTCTCTGGAGAAAGATTTCTTCACCGATGCACTTTTACTGCTGGTTCTGTCCATGGGATTCCCGATGCCGAAAATAAACACTTTAAATTGACTGACCTTAAATTCCTTTAGAGAGGGAGCACCTTTTTGCATGAACTCATTGCCCTATTGCAAGAGTTATCTCAATGCAGGTTCTCTCCAACGAAGATTCAATAAGGTCGATTCTTTATTAAACTGCCAAACGATACCGACTGCTCTCGATCCTTCATTTCGATGAATTCTTCACTCTCCCTTCAAAACTGTCGGAATTGAGTAAATTGGCACTTCCAGCCACAAATTCCCAGTCCAAATACAATACCTTGTAAGAGAACGCACCTCCCATTTTAAAAATGAAACTGCGTCACAAAAACAAACATGCAACAGAAACGGAGGCACAACACGTTCTACCTGGAAATCTACAAACTCAAAAACCTACTGCGTCACCTGAGTCGACCCTTATATAGTCACAGGGCACATGTCATCACGTGACCTCACATCAGTGGGAATATCACACAGGTGACCTCCAAAAGACCATTACAGCATTCTCACAAAAAAAAATCTCCTTGAGCATGTAACAAGTGTATTAGACACTTATAAATGACTTATAGTTGACTTATCACCTATATTCCGGTCATGATCAACACCCCCCCCCCCCCACCCGGTCCGCAAGAATATTGTCAATATTAAACCAGTCTGCAGTGCAAAAAAGGTTGGGGACCCCTGATCAAAAGGACAGTCTGGGTACAGTGCCATTGGGGTGAGGTTCTTGCAGTCTCTCAAACAGGGACCACCCCAAACACGCATTTAGATCAAAGGGGCAGAGGCTGGTTGTCTGATTATTCTGATTACCTCCTGTTATTGCATGGAATGCAAACATGAAACAAAGTTACCTTGCTGATACCCCTGCCCACAAAGTAACTACTGACAGTTTTAGCTATCAGAGATTGAAGACGTAAAGTTAAGGATGTGATCAAAGTGTAATGGGTCAGTAGGGAAGGAGGCAACAAGCACACAGATGATAAAGTTGCATTTTAAAGACTGGTTGAAATAGAGAAGACAGAAGTGCCCAAGACATGATCAAATTTCTGGAATGTTTTAATGCCATTACTGCTTAGTCTTGTAGACAGCCAATTAGGGATGATAGATAGTGTAGATAGATATTGGGACGTGATAGGTTAGAAATTGAGCAAGGGATCTGAAGTGAAGGGCACTTTCACTACCCTACTTAATTACATCTTCCTACAGGTTTGCCCTTCCTGGCACAGATTTCTGTCCAGGGGCCAAGAGGAGGGATGGCATGTTTGGAAGTATTCTGAAGTCATGTGAATATAACAGATATTAATTCAAACAAGAACTAGTCTTCAGATTTTAATGCAAATTGTAAATTGCAAGCAGTAAATTGAAGTTCAAAGCACACCTTTACAAAATGGTGACCATGAGACATTTGCATATGCATCAGCTAAATGTCAAGACAATGGGGCACTAGGTTGGTGGACTACTGTGTTACACTGGGGAGTCTACTGGGTATTGGGTATTATAGTTCCATGTCATAATGGGGCATCCACGTGGGTTATACTAGCCTGAAGGCCAGGTGTCAGTGTCACATCTTTTAGAGGGGTGGAATGTAGTGCGGAAGTTAACACTATCTGCCAATTGAAAGTCACTGCTGCCACGTTAGTTATCAACTAGCCTATCTGAAGAACGCTGCAGCCCTTCCACTGACTGACTCTAGTGCCATGATACTAGCTTCTAGCAAGAAAGTACTGCTACCATATAAATGTAGCATGTGTGGTGGTCTCGCTGGGTCAATATCAGACTGTGGGCTGCGTGAACCACACCACAGTAAGTTTGGAAGTGTGTTGCAGATGGAGGTCTCAGGCACACACTTAGATGAGTACAAGTACGTAGACCATATACAACCTTACAATTTGTCTTCTTGCAGGCAGCCACAAAATGAAGAAATACCATTAAAAAAAACCCACACAAAGACCAAACACCCAACATGCAAAAAGAGAATCGTGCAAACAATAAAAGGTAAACAAACAAAACACAGAACGTGAACAAGGCCCCCAAAAGCAAGTTGACAGCCACAGAGCCAGTTCAGCACTGAGGTGAAAGAAACCAGTCCAGAAGTCCCATGGTGCAGGCCACAACCATGAGCCAGTGCGCTGGTCAGACGACTGCTGATGGTGCAGGCCACAGTTGCCGAGTCAGTGCGCTGGTCAGACTACTGCTGATGGTTGCAGGCCACAACCATGAGCCAGTGCACTGGTCAGACTACTGCTGATGGTTGCAGGCCACAGCTGCCGAGTCAGTTCAGTTCTGAGGCAAGTAAACCTCAGAGTAGCCAGCTAAACACAGGTTCATCCTTTGCTCTCAGCCTTGATGCTTTGACCTTTTTAAATCTGGCTCAGCATTTAAATTGGCCAAACATTGATTTGTTTTCCACGCCCAGGCCCAGCCATTTTGATCCGGCCCCATCTCTGCTCTTGCAACGGTTAAACATCGGTTTGTTTTTCCTCTCTTGGGCCTGGGCCTGGGCCTGGGCCCGGGCCCTGCCACTTTGATCCAGGCTCAGGTCTGCTCCAGCAATGCCCGCCGAGGCTGTACCTACATTCTCAAGAGTCCAGTTCACTGGATCCCTCAGGATACCACAGAAGTGCCAGGTTGTACTGACGGTTCAATAGCATAACTCCCGAAGGGCGAGTTACAGGCTGAGAATTGCAGCTCAGAAAAAGTGTAATTAATAGCATAGTTAGTAGTTTAGTTTGCCGCCTGTAAAGCACCACCAACATCGTCTTTTAAAGGAGCATATGTGCAACTTGAATGTTTTGATGTTTGTCTTCCTTTGTTGAAGAGTGTCAAAACTCACCTGTAGATGATGTCTTCTGTCCCCTTGGCCAGTCCACAAACCCAATTGCCTGCAACAGCATGCGTGTGCACTGCTTCACCCTTTGTGAAGCAGGTGGCCAACTCTTTTGCTTTGGTGACATTGAGGGAAAAGTTGTTGTCATGACCCCATGTCACTAGGTTCTCTCCTTTCTGTACCAAACTTGACGTTACATGAGAAATGTCCACTACAGTGGGATCATCCACAAACTCGTAGATGCAATTGGAGAAGAATCTGGTCAGTTGTGAGTGTATAGGGAGCAGCCTGTGGGGCACCAATATTGAGAATAATCAGAGCAAAGGTGTTGCTCCTTGCTAGTTGCAGTCTATTGATCAGGAAGCAGCGGACCCAGTGACAAAGGAGGAGCTGAGTCCAGATCTGGGCATTTAGAGATGAGTTTGCTTGGAATGATAGTATTGAAGGCCAAGCTGTGGTCAATAAACAATGGTCTAACATGGATACATTTACTGTCCAGATGCTTCAGGGCTAGAGATTTGGCCCTGTTACACAGTAAAGCTGTGTGGGAGGTCAGAGTTAATCTGTACCATGACAAACATCTCAAAGCACTTCACGATGATGGATATCAGAGCAACCAGGCAGTAGTCATGAAGAATGTTACTTGTTTCACACGTACTGGAGTGATAGTGGTCTGCTTAAAGCAGGTAGGAAACTCAACTTGAAGGTGGGAGAGATTTAAAGTCTGCAAATACCCTCCACCAGCTAATCTGTAAAGGATGAAAGGACGTGACCAGGGACAGTGTCTGGGCCAAATGCTTTCTGCGGATTCACTCTCCATAATGGTGGGCTGAGCTGCGTATCAGACAGTCGCGGCTGATGGTGACATTCCAATCCATTCTGTGCACAGAACGTGTTGCGCTCACCAGCAGAGGATGTGCTGTTGTCAGTGATGCTGCCCAACTTTGTTTTGTAGCCTGTAATTGCAAATAAACCCTGCCACTACTAGGAATTTACTTTGGACATACTGACTCTTGGCATCCCTGATGGCTTTTCAGTGGTCATATTCTAATTTCTTGCATAGGTCAGGGTCACCCAATTTCAACATCAGTTTCAAATTCCAGTAGGAAGTTTGTCTCCCCGTTCAGTTTTAAATCCCAGTAGGAAGTGGGTCCCCCTGTTCATTCAGTTTTAAATCCCAGTAGGAAGTGGGTCCCCCGTTCATTCAGTTTTAAATCCCAGTAGGAAGTGGGTCCCCCTGTTCATTCAGTTTTAAATCCCAGTAGGAAGTGGGTCCCCCTGTTCATTCAGTTTTAAATCCCAGTAGGAAGTGGGTCCCCCTGTTCATTCAGTTTTAAATCCCAGTAGGAAGTGGGTCCCCCTGTTCATTCAGTTTTAAATCCCAGTAGGAAGTGGGTCCCCCTGTTCATTCAGTTTTAAATCCCAGTAGGAAGTGGGTCTCCCCGATCATTCATGGTTCCCAATTTGGGAACACCCAAATTGTCCTCTTTGGTACATAATCCTCAACACACTTACTGACAAAGTCTATGGTGATTGTGACATACTCATCTAAACTGGTTTTGAATGTGGATCAGTCTACTGACTCAAAGCAGTCACCAGAAGCTGATCTATTTCCTCAAACCAGCACTATAATTTTCTGTATTAGATTCTCGTGTCTCAACTTCTGTTTGTGTGCAGAGTGAAGGAGCACAGCCTGGTGGTCTGATTCATACCACAGGACATAGGAGCAGAACGAGACCACTCAGCCCATCAAACCTGCTCTGCCATCCCATCATGGCTGATTTATTAACCCCCTTGAACCCGATTTCCTGCCTTCTCCATGCAACCTTTGATGCCCTGACTAATCAAGAACCCATCAACCTCCTCTTTAAATATACTCAATGACTTGGCCTCCAGAGCCATCTGTGACAATGAATTCCACAGATTCACGCATGTTTGGGCCCCTTTTGGGACAGGAGACTTCCCGGAAGTATTTTGGTAATATACTTGAAATTGGCCTGACTGAAATCACCAGTGATGAAAAGGGCCTCAGGGTGTCCTGCTTCAAGTCCAATGACCACAGAGCACAGTTCACTGACTGCACGCCACTGTCTTCAACACACATTATATGGTGACACAACTGAAAGATTTATTAGTGAATTTCAGGAGATCCCAAAGTGTGGCAATTAAGAAATATATATACTAATTTGCATGCACAGTCTACAAACAGTAATAATACAAGTTGATTCTCTATTTTAATGGTTTAATAAGGCATAAGAATTGAACAGGGCACCAGAACAATAACTAGAAGACCTTACATCCTCTAGGAGCTACGGAGCTTGATTTACTCTCCCAGTCAAAAATGCCACCCTTAATAGGCACTCGCTCTGACAGTGCAATATTCCTTCAGTGCTCAGTGGAAGAAATAACTTTCATTTTGTGCTCAAGATTCCAGGCTGGGAATTGTACCCATGACCCTTTGACTCAGAAGAGTGCTGCCCACTTTGTCAAAGATAACAGCTTGCAACGAGGCAACAAACTGTAATCACTCACAACCTCATTACACATTAACAATCTGAAAGTGCAGCAAGTCACTTTATGACACAGGAAAATACTGTAACCATCAAGTACAAGGAAATGATAAGGCATGAATTACCAGGAGAATCTGCTGCTGTTCCACTGAGGCATGGAAAAGAAAAATCTAAACCATGCTACCCCTTACTGAAATCCTCCCACTTCAACAGGCCTTAGCTTATGTATTCTAATTTAACCATCACAAAATATCTATTGAAGCTGTGAATTGAAAACTGGAAAGCCCTAACAATTAAAAAATACACTATCAACATTAAAACTGGAAGCTCAAAACTGCAAAAAAAAATCCAACTGAATGCTGTTAAATGAATTTCTTTCCATCTCCTTGTGTATACAGGCCTCATCCGTCTTCAGTCTTCTCAGAACCTCTGCTCTCGAAATTTGAAATCTTAACTACTTCCCTGCACCAAGTAGATTGAACTCATGTTCATTGACCCATTTTACAAATGCCTCCATTTTAAAATTCTTTCCAACATCTACAAATCCCTCTGCCACTTCCTGTCACCTCCTCTACAACTACAATCAGAATTTTCTTTACATCTTGTCATTGGTAGCTATGCCTTCATTTGCTGAATCTTAAAACTTGGGAATTCATTCTCTAGACTTTTTGATTATGAAGACACGTAGTCCTCTTTTATTGTCATTTAGTAATGAATGCATTAAGAAATGATACAATATTTCCTCCAGTGTGATATCACAAAACACAGGACAGACCAAGACTGAAAAAAACTGACAAAACCGACAAAACCACATAATTATAACATATAGTTACAACAGTGCAACAATACCATAACTTGATGAAGAAGTCCGCGAGCACAGTAAAAGTTCAAAGTCTCTCAAATGTCCCATATCTCACGCAGACAGGAGAAGGAAGAAAAACTCTCCCTGCCATGCCGACCACAGTCTGACTCTGAGTCATCAGAAAACTTCGAGCTCTGATCAGCTCTCCGACACAAGAGTACTGAGCGCCATCTCTGTCCAACTCCTCCTTAAACCTAACTCTTTCAGTATCTGATCTTCTCTAGATCGGTTTCAATTTTCTGCTTAACCTGCGAAGCAAAGACCTCACCCTTCATTTGGACTTAACGCCAAAGTAAAATAGTATGGCTGAAATGGCACTCACCCAGTCGAGAGCTCAATACAACTTGCTGAATCGACACCATTTGTGAAGAGAATGAAACAAAAACTGACCTAGAAGGAATGAGATTCCCTTTTAATATGGAAATGTCTATGAAATGATCATTCGCAACAAAAATGCTTTAAAGTTTAAAAAGCAAGAGTACATTCAGTATCTGTTATTTGTAATTCTGTGGACTAGCAAACCCAAATGCCATCAAATCCTTCCCCTGCCCTTCAACACCAACCACCGCCCCAATACAATCAGTGAAATAAGATTTGAAATGCCTCCACACAAGAGTGGGAGCAAAGTGTTATTAGCATTCCATCCTGTTCCACACATGCTCTATGTTACTACACATTCTCTATGTTACTACACATTATATGCTACTTCAAGTTCCACGTTTAGCATTTAAATTTTAACTCACCATTAAAGCACCATAGCATAATTCAACTAGTGAAACACCAAAAAGGCAAAGTGATGACATTAGTACAAAAAGTGAAAGTTTTAGAAACAATGGACAGCAGTCAGGAAGCTGCACGGCTAATAATTCATAAGATCCAAAGCAAAAGAGATGTTAGTTTTTAGTGATCCTAAAAGTTTAAAATTAGCATGCAAATGAGATTCAAGAGGGAACGAATGAAAAAAAAAGTCCCTGCTGGCTCTAATGAATTCAAACCAAGATTCAGGAAAAACAACGTGTATTCAAATAGAAGACAGGAAGCATAGGGATGGCCCAAAACAAAAAACATTTACAGCCTGAAGCACTTCTGTTACAGGTACACAAACTCAGATACTGGAAATCTTGAGTAACATGTACAAAACACTGGAGGATCTCAGCCAGCCAGGTGTGCTGAGGAGAGGAACGGTCGACCTTTTGAGGCTGCAAAGGAGGCAGTAAGAATGCAGGGGAGGAGTAGATGTGAGCTTACAAGGAGAGGCAGCATCAGTGGATAAGGGCTGCCAACAAAACATGGTGGAAGTAATAACGTACAAAAGGCTTCAGGCTTTCATACTGCTGGGCACATAGAAAAGCCTCTGTCATCATTTTTCAAAGAATCCTCTTGCCTTAAAGGGGCACAAACCTGTGCCACAGCAGACTACGCCCTCTCACGAAGGGTATAGAAATATCGGTGTGATGAATCAAGGTGAGAATAATATTAGATACTACTCCTGGCCATCCAAAAACCCAAATGTCCAGGAAGTGCTTTTTCCTCCCAGTCCAGCCCTCTCATCCAGCTTTGCGACCAGGGTGAGCACGCAAGGCCTATGATTTAAAGTATACTTCTCTATGCATTCATCAGGCTGTGGGTACTGATGCTGCCCTCGATGTACGGAAACTCTGGAAAAATTATATCACTACCGGGTGCATAACCAACACAAAATCTCAGGATGAAATAACACCAGCCACTGGGCTGAATATTCTCTGGAAGTGGCCATAGCTTCACAAGATTTTTACCTTTAAGCAGAGAAATATCCCTAACCATTAAACTGGCGCAGGTTATTCTGAGGATAATCTGATATGGTTCAGGATGAAGTTGCAGAATTACTTAAAAGTCCATTTAGAATTGATATTCTGGGGTGATATACTGCGTCCGGTGCTCCCGATGTGGCCTTCTATATATTGGCAAGACCAGACGCAGACGCTTTGCTGAACACCTACGCTCTGTCCGCCAGAGAAAGCAGGAGCTCCCAGTGGCCACACATTTTAATTCCACATCCCATTCCCATTCTGACATGTCCATCCACGGCCTCCTCTACTGTAAAGATGAAGCCACAATCAGGTTGGAGGAACAACACCTTATATTCCGCCTGGGTAGTCTCCAACCTGATGGCATGAACATCGACTTCTCTAACTTCCGCTAATGCCCCACCTCCCCCTCGTACCCCATCCGTTATTTATTTTTATACACACATTATTTCTCTCACTCTCCTTTTTCTCCCTCTGTCCCTCTGACTATACCCCTTGCCCATCCTCTGTTCTCCCCCCACCTTTGTCTTTCTCCCCAGACCTCCTGTCCCATGATCCTCTCATATCCCTTTTGCCAATCACCTGTCCAGCTCTTGGCTCCATCCCTCCCCCTCCTGTCTTCTCCTATCATTTTGTATCTCCCCCTCCCCCTCCCACTTTCAAATCTCTTACTAACTCTTCCTTCAGTTAGTCCTGACGAAGGGTCTCGGCCTGAAACGTCGACTGTACCTCTTCCTAGAGATGCTGCCTGGCCTGTTGCGTTCACCAGCAACTTTGATGTGTGTTGTTTAGAATTGATGTTGAGCCTGAGAATCAGCCATAAACAAGAAAGAGTCTCAATTTCCAGTCTGGCATTAAAAGCACTAGTTAACCAGTCCTCAAGCATGGCACTCAAGTCAAAAAGGATGCTGAAAAGGCTTTAATTCCTTATTCTTTGTACAAGGATTCAAAGTTATCACATCTCCATAAAACAATATGTTTCACAATAGCCAAGCCAGCAGAAGAAACCAACTTTACTTCAAACCTTCCTCTCCCTTGCAGCCTCTTCCTTCACAAACGCAAAGACAGACCAGCTGCTCTCATTAATCACCACTGTCTACATTATCTCCCTTCAACCCAAATGACCTGTCATCTGTCTATTGGGGGGGGGGGGGGAAAAGAGGAAAGAAAAACACCAATAATGTCACACAAAGTTATTTTTAAATTTGCTACATACTTGCTTATCTCTTCAAGATTACTACAACAATGGAAATTCCTATGATAATTTTTCTAATTGTGTTGTTACTCAATTTGACTTCCATTTAGGCATTTGTAGGGAGGAGCATGCAATAGTCAGAAGGTGTATAGTTGATCAGAACAACTGAACCACAAAAATACAGTTCAAATAACACATACAAAATTCTGGAGGAAATCTGCAGGTCAGGCAGCAGCCATAAAACTGAATACAAGTCAAAGAAAGTTTCAGGCAAAAGACCCTTCTTATGGATTGGAAAGGAAGGGGGACGATGACAAAATAACAAGGGGTGGGGGTTCAAATTACTGTCATTAAATACACGGACACATGGTTTTGAAGTCAGAAGGTACAGCTGTGTAAATCAACTGCTCCCCATTAAACCACCAGTTGAAATAGGCAAACATCCAGGAGCCACTTGACACTTCAAGAAACCAATTCATATTATATGAACAATGTGTTATAGGGCGACTCTTCAACCACAATCCTTAGATCTTTTAAATGCATTTATTAACACATTTTAATGCTGGTTAAAACATTACAGAGCATTTATCTTAAATTAGGCGTGTGTATTGGGTACTTGGGCCTTAAAGGTATCTGTCATTGTTTTGTTACCCACAGCAAGTCACCATCATCGCTCCTCCTGCAATTATGATGGCGTAGATGATGCTAAATTGGGAGGACAAGATACAAGATCAGCCAAGACCTTGCTGGGTGGTAGTGCGATGTGTCCCAACTCCTACTCCCATTTCTTAGGAAATATCCACATCTGTGTTAAAATAACGGCCAACGTTTCAGCTCATTGACTTGTCATCAGATGTTATTCAACAGAAATATTAATTATAGATGTTGCCTAGTCAACAGAAATTTGTTTTTTTTTATTAAATAGGCATTTTTTTTTGCTCTAGATTTCAGCCTGTACAGCAAATCATTTCTCCAGGGGAAGCTGAAACTGAGTCACTATGCACCAGATACAAGTGGTACAGGAAATACAGACTGGAAATGGAGCAAATGAGGTGTGGCTGAAAGGCACCGACTTCAATTAATGATATGTGGATGAACCACACCAACTTCAATTCATCAGCACAAGAACCAAGAGTGACTCAAAGAAAAAAAAAAGTTTTATTTAAGAGAGCATGAAAAGTGATTCAACAAGGGCTTTCAAACAGGTACTAGACAAATAATTGAAAAAAAAGTAGTAAGTTGGTGAGAGAATCTGACTGGCCTGTTGTGTCATTACTCTGATTTTAATGAGTGCATAACAGAAGCTACTCAGCCCAAGTAGTCAATGAAGACTTTACACTCCGTTCAGAGCTCCTCCCAATTCATTTCATCCAAACTGCAAAAACAACAATTTTCTGTATCTGAACAACCTTCAGACTTTGGTTAAACATTGATTAAATGTCACATCACTTTTACTGGTTCAGTATGAAACCTCCAGAGGTTTAAAAAGAACACCCAGGAAGAATGACAAAAATATTCAATTAGTTTTTTTTAACCAAAATCCTAATATTCTTTGATCACGGAAATTTGTTATGCTCACCCTATGTCAATTGAATGTCATATAATGAACTGGGAGGGGCCTTGACCAAAGCAAAACAAAAGCGATTTTGGACTGGGGTTAGGTAGAGGGTAGTTAGCATCTGGATTTCATTGCCTGGTTGGTACAAATCCGGGCCTTTAAAATGGAGTTGGAAAGGGATTAGATAGAGAAACTGTGGGAAGACAATGATCTAATTGCTGTACAATGAGCAAGTACAGACTCAGTGGGTTGAATATGCCTTAACAATTCTACAAATTACAAATTAAAGTGGGGTCTGATGGAGAACATTGAGAGAAACTGGTTCCTGTCACAAGAGAATAACCAGAGAAGTATTTACAGAACAATTTTTGCTCCATTCCAGATAATTAAAAAAGGTCTAAAATTTAGTACCTTCCTGAAATTTATATTTGGTGAAATAATTTGCAAGGCCATTAAGAGAGAAGAACCGGTGATGAACTCCATCAAAGAAGCCGGAGGCAAGAAAAAAGTATTTTAAGTTATACAGCAATGGAACAGGTCCTCCAGCCTAACATCCTCACCAAAATGAATGACTTCTTTCAGTCTTTGAAAGTAATTTCCTCAACACACAAATTCCAGACAAATCCTCATCACCACCCTACAATTATACAGAACATTGGTTAGATCATAGCTAGTTTATCGTGTGCAGTTCTAGCCACCATGTTATAGGAAGGTCACAGTAATACCAGAAAATGCAAAAGAGATTTGAAGTGTTGCCTTAGATGGAACAATTCAGTTATCAGGGAAATTGCATAACTTTACCTCCAACTTCCAACCTGCCCTCAAATTTATCTGGTCTATTTCCGACTCCTCCCTCCCCTTTCTCGATCTCTCCAAATATCTGGAGACAGCTTATCTACTGATATGTTTTTATAAACCCACTGATTCCCACAGCTACCTGGACTATACCTCTTCCCACCCTGTTACTTGTTTGAGAAAAAAGCCATCCCCTTCTCTCAGTTCCTCTGTCTCAGGTTGAGGCTTTTCATTTCATTTACATTCCAGGACTAATGAGATGTCCTCTTTCTTCAAAGAAAGGGGCTTCCCTCCCTCCATTAATGCTGCCCTCACCCATATCTCTTCCATTTTGTCCACATCAGCCCTCACCCCATTCTCCCACCACTCCACCAGGAATAGGGTTCCTCTCGTCCTCACCTACCACCCCCCCCAAAGCCTCCACGTCTAGCACATAATTCTGTCATCTCCAACAGGATCCCACCACCAAGCACATCTTCCCCTCCCCCTCCCATTTTCCACAGGGATCGTTCCCTACGCGACTCCCTTCTCCATTTGACCCTCCTCACCAATCTCCCTCCTGGCACTTATCCTTGCAAGTGCTACACCTGCCCCTACGCCTCCTCCCTCACTACCATTCAGGACCCCAAACAATCCTTCCAGGTGAGGCAGCTCTTCACCTGAGAGTCTTTTGGGGCCATCTACTGTGTCCAGTATGGCCTCCTGCATGTATATTAGTAAGACCCAATGTAGACTGGGAGTTAGCTTCACCGAGCACCTACCCTTTGTCCACCAGAAAAAGCGGGATCTCCTGGTGGGTCCCTATTTGAATTCTGCTTCCCATTCCCATACAGTCCACAACCTCCTCTCCTGCTGCAATGAGGCCACACTCAGGTCAGAGGAGTAGCACCACGCATTTCGCCTGGGTAGCCTCCAACCTGATGGCATGAACATCGATGTCTCAAGCTTCCAGTAATTGTCCCCTCCCTGCTCTTTCACCGTTCCTGTTTCCCTCTCTCACCTTGTCTCCTTACCTACCCATCTCCTCCCGCTGGGGCTCCTCTCCCTTCCCTTTCTTCTAATGGTCTTCTAACCTTTCCCCTTCAGCAGCCCTTCATCTCTTTCACCAATCAATTTCCCAGCTCTTTACTTCACCCCCACCCCCTCTCCTCCCCCCCCAAGCTAGTGTCACCTACCTCACTTCCTCTCCTCCCTCCACCTTTTTATTCTGACTTCATCCTTTCTTCCCCCAATCTTGTTGGAGGGACTCGGCCTGAAAGATCGACTGTTTACTCTTGTCCATAGCCTGGCCTGCTGTGTGTGTTGCACGGGTCCTTTTTTTTCTTTTACCGTGGGGTGGGGTAGGGGGAAAGGGGGTGGGTACATTACATTTTGATGGGCGTAGATGGAATAGATAGTGAGAAACCTCTTCCCCTACGGAGAAATGTCTGTAACCATAGGATATGGGTTAAAAAAGTGGGAGACAATTTTGAACAGATTAAGGTTTCTTTTCTACCTTGAGGGTGGATGGAATCACTAGCTGACAGATGTGGAGGCAGGTGCACTCACAGAATGTAGTACTATTTAAATGAACACTGGAAAGACCATGGCATTGAAGAGCAAGAGCTGCCATAGGTAGTACCTTGACAGCTGAAACAGCCACAATGAATATCTTGTTTCTAATGCTATATGACTCTATGAAATGGACATTAAAGCAACAACTCCAGAGAGTAGATTTGAAGCATATCAGATTTCAAATGTTCAAGTAGCTCCCATTATTTTACAGTCAATCTATTTCCTGGTAGCCCAGCTCTATACTGGCCATCTAGTCTTCAATGAAGCAAGGAACTTGGAATCCAGAGCGGCTGATAAAAGTAATCATCAAGGACTGAAGCCTGGTCATATTCCCCCCTCCACACACACAAAGAATCTTGATTAGCCAGCTGGTCTTTAATGGGGTTGTGGAAAATTGCCTCAGCATGCCTGGTCACAAAGCTTTTCATAGGCAATTACATGTCACAGGAACGCACTACCGGCAGATAAGAGTAAAATTTAAGTACACAGTCAAACCTGCTCAGAAAATGAATGGAACATTCTCACGACATCTGGGAATCCCAAGCCCATAGTTTCACAAGCCTACAGGAATCTTGAGATTTCTGCATGTCTCACAAACAGTCCAGCCACCCAGTCTACCAACTGTCCGATCAGTGGAAGAACCAGCAGCTCCCACACCATCAGTCACTATAAACCACGCGGGATTGCCGAGGAAGGGAAATCAACTTGTAAGGACTTTTCAGATGGATCCGCTCCCGCAACACCTCCCACTCCCCCAGACACCCCCGTAGCCTCCCAGCTCACTCACTCCCCCAACCCCACCCGAGCCCGCTGACACCTTCCATTCGACCCCCCGCGACTCCATCCCACTCCGCCGACACATCGCACTCTTTGCTCCCATCCCAGCCACCGGGGCCCGCCAATACCACCTCCTCCCCTCCGCTCAAAGTGCACCCCTTGCATACCACTGCCAGCCCAGCCCCGCTCCTATGGCCGTTCTCTGCCACTGGCAGCGCCCACCACCCCGGGTAGACCGACGAGGGAGAGTTTGGAGATCAGAACTGAAACGAACCCGATCGCTCTGTCCGTCCGCCGCACCGTCCTCTCCGCTTCCCAATAGGGTCAAAGAACGCAAGCGCTGCTCCTTAAAGGGGCCGGTCCCGCTCGCGCGTGGACGTGCTTAAAGGGGCAGCTCGGACAGAGGCAGCCTTGGAGAGGGTCGGGGCGACGGGCATGAGTCAGGGTTAAGGTTAGGGTCAGGGTCATAGTCATCATCATCATCAAAGGAGAATCGCTTAGTTCAATCAGGGAATGTTCTCAAAGGAGCGGAGTTAGGGCCTATTCATTGACGCCTGTGTTGGGTACTTAAATTTCCAATGCGGTAACTAAGGTGGTTCTGCCTATTGTCCTGCCTTTTATTTATCTATCAACTAATGTCTTTCAAAATCTCAGGTGGTTACCTCGTGAGACATAAGGACTTGCTGGCAAGGCCGACTTTTATTACCCATTCTTCATTGCACAGTTTCGTTGCCTTCATAGATGGCAGAGCTGACTTCTTGCATTTCTACATGGTGCTCTGAGGCATGTTAATAAAGTACTTAAAATGCTGTAAACCTGAATCAAAGACAGAAGGTGGTGGAAATGCTCCACGGGTCAGGCAGCTTCTGTGGAGAGAGAAGCAGTTCATGTTCCTGTCAATGCTTCTCAACAGAACTGGGTAAAGTTGTAAATTAGACAAAGCTGAAGAGAAGCAAGGTGGGGGAAGGAACAGAAAGCAAAATTTGTGAAAGGGATGGAAGGCAAGAGAAAGCAAATGACAAAAGGGAATATGTATAAGTAATACTGGGGCCACACCAGTGGCAGGCAATGACAACATCCAACTGGAAAAAAAAGCCAGCAATTACCCCGTGACATTCGGTAGCATTAGAATCACCGAATTCCCCACAAACTATATCCTGGGAGTTACCATGATCAGATCCTGAACTGGAATAGCCAAATCCACAATGAGACTGCACGAGAAGCTTAGGTGCTTAGAGACTATAGCAGCAGAAGACTACAAACATACAAGCAGTGGCCACTTCATTAGGTACAAGATATATTTGTTTTAAATCAGATTAAAAAGCAGTGATACCAGCAGAGTTGACTGAAGTCAGGTGAAAGAAGGCTTATGTGCATTTTGAAGACTTGCATTGACCAGATGAATTTGGGATAATAAACTACCTTCTCTATAATAACTTGTGTTGACTGCAGTTAACACTGGATAGCCATTGTGCTTACAAACTATAAGCAATAGGTTCACAATTAGGCCATTCAGCCCATTTGATCAAGGCTAAATTATTATCCCTCTCAACCCAGTCTCCTGCTTTTTCCCCATAACCTTTGATACATTTACTAACCTGTTTCAAATATATCCATAGCCACAGATTCACCACCCTCTGGTAAAGAAATCGCTCCACATCTCTGATCTAAACTCAGACAAGTATGAGGTGTTGCACTTTGGCAGGACACACCAGGGTAGGACTGAGGGAGCGAGTGGTAGGCCATTGAAGTGTTTGATACAACAAAGGGATCTGAGAATATCAACCCATAATTTCTTGAAAGTGGCATCACAGTTTGATAGGGTCATAAAGTGAGCTTTTGCCACATTGGCCTTTATAAATTAAAGCGTCTTGTACAGGAGTAAAATGTTATGTTGATGTTTTATAGGACATGGTGAGGCCAAATTTGGAGTACTGTGTGCAGTTCTGGTCGCCTACCTACAGAAAAGATATAAATAAGGTTGAAAGAGTACAGAGGAAATTCACAAGGATGCCAGCAGGACTTGAAGAGCAGAGATATAGGAATAAGTTGAATAGATTAGAACTTTATTGCCTGGAGAGTAAGACAACAACAGGAGACCTTATAGAGGTATACAAAATTATGAAGGGTATAGATGAGGTAAATCCATCCCGGATCGTTTTCCTCACATTGGGCGAGACTAGGGTGAAAGGTGGAATATTTAATGGTGAACTTCTTCACTTAGAGGGCGGTGATAGTGTAGACTGAGTTGCCAGCAGAAGTGGCGGATGCGGGTTAACATTTGGACTCTAAGTATTTCTTGAGTCTGTCTCTTCCTTAGGTCAGTTTTTCCCATTCTATTATATTATTTCATCGCACAATGGGAATGAAAGCCTGATAAGTCCCCCTTTACCTGATATGCTTCTGATATGACGCACATGTACCCCTTCAGATCATCCCCATCTTTGAACCAAATCAACAGGCGATTCAATTCAAGATTCAATATTGCTTCATGTCATTTCCAGTACACAAGTGTAAAGGAGAATGAAATAATTGTTACCCCGCACCCAATGCAGCACCAAAAAAAACTCAATAAAGAACAGAATAATAAAAAAGAAACACAATAAACATAACTACATAAGGTAGTGTATATACGTAGATTGCTTGTATACATGAAGTGATGCTGGGCACAGGATTGTCTCTACATAGAGTGGCAGACAGGGAATTTTGAGTTAAAAAACACACGTGGACTAAGATGTTAACTGTCCTGTGCTATCACCAGTGGGATCATCAGTTGATATGACACCTGTCTTCAGGAGTTTCGGCCCGCTTATGATCAAGACTCCCTCGAGGTGGTGGGCTAGCAGTGCTAAAGCACCATCTCCCACTGGTGAGCTTAAAAGCTTGGCATTTGCTTCTATCAGAGTTGTTAGTCACTTCCATCCAACAGATAGTCTGCTCTTCAGGTGTCTATGCAACCACTGAAGGATTTGCGAGATATGTATACACTGTCTGACTATCTGCCCCTCTGGACATACTTGGTCCACACCCATGCTGATCCTTTCTCTGCTACCTCAGCTGCAGCCCTGCTAGTTGACTTGATCTCTCTTCTATTGAAGCCAAGGTCATACAGCCACTTCTGGAAAGTGAACGAAATAAACCCACGGCAGCCTACTTCGAATGGATAGCATGAGACCTTCCACCCTCTGTCTCTGCACTCTGATCTTAATTCTGCATACTTGGTTAACTTGCGCTCATGGGCTTCATCGATGTTGTCTTCCCAGGGGACTGTGAGTTCACCAATAACCACTTCTCTACTGGTGTCAGACCATACGATTATATCTGGACGCAATGTGGTGAAAGCTATTTGCTCTGGGAAACTGCCTTTCCCGTCCAGGTCAGCCTTGACACACCAATCATTGGCTGAAGAAAGTATGCTTGATCGTGAGCCTGCGCTGTACACCCTTGACTTGGAGCCCTCTTTCACAACTGATATGCGATGTTCTGTGCAGCATGGGGCATGAGATAAGTTGTGCTGCAGTACTCTCTGCTCAGCCGCTTCTGTTACAACTTTGAGAACATTGTAATGTCTCCAAGTGTACATGCCGCTGGAAAGATTGACTCTGCATGCACTCAAAATATGTTGAAGTGTTCCCTCCTCGCCACAAGCAGCACACCTGTCTGTCTTATCTTCATACCAGGTGCTGAGGTTGGCAGGTGTTGGGAGCAGATCATATGCTGCTCTGCATAGAAAAGAAATACGGAGCGGTTCCATCTGCCACAGAACATTCCAAGATAGATGTTGTTGTTCAACACTTTCCCACCAGGTCCAAGCCCCTTGTTTGGCCAGGCCAGCTGTTTTAGCTAACCTCTTCTCCACTTCTACCTCCCGTATTTCTTGTGTTACAAGCTCACGGCGCTCCTTACCTGTAAAAGATGACCACCACTTGTGGGTTGTCCATCCAAGTCCCTGGCGGCCTAGCTGGATAGCCCCAACTGTATCCTTGTGCTTCAATCTAGACTCTGCCTCATCAACTGCTACACGGGCTGACCACTTCCTGCCTGATCGCACATCCGGCTGGGTGTTCTTGATGACAGGGTCTTTTGAGTCTCGAAGCATCAAGACTGATCGTACCTTGGCTACCTTGACCTCTTCAACAAGGGCATGCACTGGGACGGTAAGCTACAGTAGTGGTGGTTGGGAGTGTGGAGGGTAAGCTTAGTGGGTGGAGGTGTTAATCAGCCTTACTGTTTTTGAGTCTGGTGTGGATGCTACATAGCCTCCTCACTGATGGGAGTGGGACATACAGTCCATCAGCAGGGTGGGTTGGGTTCTTCATGATGTTACTCAGCTGTTTCTGACATCCTTCCGTATAGGTGTCCTTGATGGTGAGTAGGCTGGTGCCGACGATGTGTTGGGCAGTTTTGACTGCTGCTGTAGGGCCTTCCTGTCTGCCGCAGTGCAGTTTCCGTACCATGCAGTGATGCAGCTTGTTAGGATGTTCTTTACCTCGTATCTGTTGAAGGATGTAAGTACAGAGGTGTGCAGAGTCCAGCTCTCTTCAGCCTCCTCAGGAAGTAGAGCTCTCCTGATTGTGTATAATATGGTCTGGGACTACGAGAGATTGTGTCAGCTGTGCACTCCCGGCAGTTTCCACTGCTGTGCTGCCGATCTAAAGTGCTGTGAGTTCTCCTGAAAGTTGATAGCCACCTGCATTGTCTTGATGACATTGAGGTGGAGTTTACTTCCCTGGCACCAGGCCTTGAGCTCTCCCACCCCCTTTCCGTAGGCCATCTCATTGTTATTGGTGATGAGCAATGTTCTACCTCCTTCAATTTCTGCAGTTCTCCTCATAATCACTCCCTCCTTGGCTTCCAGAAACCAGGCCTGCAATCACTCAAAGTGCAGAAGGAGCACTGAGGATGTCATTGCGAGCCCTGGGTCCATGTATCAGGAACACACAAAAACTCTGTATATACAGCAAAAGAATTCCTGAAAGCAATCATGCATGTAGATAATCCATTATCACAAACAAGAGAAAATCTGCAGATGCTATATATCCGAGCAACAGACACAAAATGCTGCAGGAACTCAGCAGGCCAGGCAGCACCTATCGAAAAGAGTACAGTTGACATCTTGGGCCGAGACCTTACAGTAGGACACCTGCAGAAAAAAAGACGAGGAGTGGAGTTAAAAGGTGGGGGGGGGGAGGGGAGGGAGAAAGCAAAGAAGGCATATAGTGTGCTTCCATTCATTTGACGACGCATTGCGTATAAGTATCAGTAAATTGATTTGGAGCTGCATAAAAGCTTTGGAGGGAGTTGCAGAAGAGGTTTACCAGGATGCTGCCTGGATTAGTGTATATGTGCTATCATGAGAGGCTGGAGAAACTTAGATTGTTTTCATTGGAGTGTCAGAAGCTGAGGGGAAATCTGATTACCCGAGTGTAGAAACACCAATCACTAGAAGACGTGCATTTACTTTGAGGTACTTCTAGCAGACCTGCGCTGCTACAGAAGTGCACTAGATATTCAGTCCTGGGGTTTATTCTCACTTCTGGAGCAGAAGTTTTTACACACAGCCTTGACAAGTGCACCACCCACTCAGACACTGCAGGCAACTGATAAAATTTCCATCCCCTTGCACTTTTGCAAAAGTTATGCAATTGACACAGTGGATGAAGGCTTTATTTTATTGTATTTAGCGTGGAACTATGAGCTAGGTCACCCAGCAACCCTCCTAGCCTAATCACGGGATAATCTACAATGACTAGTTAGCTTACTAACCAGTACATTTTCGGACTGTGGGAGGAAACTGGAGAACCTGGAGGAAATCCACAAGACCATGGGGAGAATGCATGAACTACTCATAGACAGCACCGGAATTGAACCCCAAACCCTAATGCCCCGAGCTGTAATAGTGTTGTGCTAATCACTATGCCTGTATTTGGGTAAGGAAATATACTTATTGCTATATGTACCTTAGAACGAATCTCCCTCTCTCTTTTATCCATTTCAATAAATACAGAATCCTCTATGATAAATAGATTTAATCACATCAATTATGCTCAATATTCCTTTTTTTATGTGTGAAAGATGAGACCAATCTAATACCGTTTTTTCACACCTTTGCTCAGAATTACGAGGCTCCTGTCACAATACATGTACCCCAGCCTGGGGTTTGGGATTTCAGGTATTGAACCACCGTACTCTTATCCTGTAAATATGAAGCCTTTCCTCGAAACAATGAATGACTATCGCAAGATCTATGACTAATCCAGACTTCAGAACATAATCAGACCTCATGACAGTCCTGTCAATCAATTACACCCTGTCTGATCTATATCTTTCTTCACACTTTTGGGTTTTCACAACTATTACCACTTTCCCCTAACTATGAAAAAGAACAATCTCAGTTTTAAAATTTCATTTGATTGCCAGCTACAGCCTCAACTATACTCTGGATTTGCCCCAACCTTCACGTGTTTTGGATATCACCCTGAAAAGTGTAGTCCAAATCCTATTCTATTTGTTAGTTTCACATTACCCCAAAAGAGGAAATAATCTGTCTCCGTTTGCCCATTACATACTTATTATCTTAACCATCTCTTAATTCGCTCGCTTCAGGGAACAAAGGCATTGTAAGTGCAACTTGGCCTCATAACTTCATTTCTTGAATCAACCTGAAGCTGATGTCACTGTGCAGACTGGTTCTTCAGTCCACTGTCTATGTCAGCTATCAAGTACCTGCTTAGGCTAATCTTAGTTTCCATCACTCAGCTTGTGGCCTTCTATGCTCAAGTGCTCATCTGAATACTTTATAAATATTGAGAGATTTTCTGCCTCCATCATCACATCAGGTATCAACCAACACTAAGCGTAACATTTCTTTTTCAGATACCCACTGCATGTTTTACATTTTATCAATGTAATCTGTTAGATGTAGATAAAAGGCAATTGTTTCCAAGCATTTATGTAATTGCAAGCTCTGTGTTTGGCCCATATCCCTCTAAACTTTTCCTAGCTATGTATCTGTCCAAATACCTTCTAAATATTGTTAGTGTACCTGCCTCAACCACTTCCTCTGGTGGCATATTCCATATACTGACCTCCCTCTGGACAAACAAGGTGCCCCTCAATTTCCTGTTAAGTCTTTCCCTTCTCACCTTAAACCTACACCCGCTAGTACTTGATTCTCCCACCTTGGGAAAAAGAATGCACACTAAGACCTCTCCATAACTCTGTCCCATAAGTCCTGATAACATCCTCATAAATTTCCCCTGAACTCTTTCTAGCTTAATTGCACCTTTCCTATAACAGGACAACCAAAAGTGACCTCAACAACATTTTGTACAACTGCAACATCTGTACTCAGTGCTTCACTATCCTGTCTACCTACGACACACTTTCAGGGGACCATGTACTTTTACTCCTAGATTCCTCCGCCCTGCAACACTCCCCAGGGCTCAGTGGTTCCTGTGAAGGTCCTGCAAAATACGACACCCTACACTTATCCAAATTAAACGCCATAGTTTTTCCTCAGCCCATGTAGTCAGTTGATCAAGATCAGTCTATAGCTCCTGACAACACCTTCACTGTCAACACTCTTATTTTAGTGTCATGCCTTACAATTATGGGAGAACCCTGCTATAAGATACTCAGAGCATACAACAGTATAGCACCGAATGTATCTGCCTAACACCAACCCCAGGCAGCATATTGCAGACATCCGCCACTCTGTGTAAAAAACTTGCCCCTCATAACTCCTGTGAAATGATCTCCCCTCACCATAAATGTATGCCGTCTGGTGTTAGACATTTCAACCCTGGGAAAATAGATACTGTCTGTCTACTCTGTCCATGCTTCTCGTATTCCTATAAACCTCTATCAGTTCTCTGCTCGGCCTCTAGCACTCCAAAGACAACAGTGCAAGTTTGTCCAGCCTCTCATAATAGCACATGGCTTCTAATCCAAGCAGCATCCTGGTAAACCTCTTATGCAGCCTCTCCCAAGCCTCAACATCCTTCCTAGAAAGGGGTGACCATAGTTGTATTAAATACTCCAGATGCAACCTGACTAGAGTTATATACATCTGCAACATAACTTGCTGACTTTTGAACTCAATTCCTTGGCCTTCTTAACCACCCTATCAACCTGTGTAGCCAGCCGTACTTACAAGCTGGCCAGTCTCATGTCTTATCCTTATCTCTCCCACAACAATCACCTATCTTCCTGTTCCCCACAGGTCATCCCTTCCCACGTCCCATGTCCCAAGGTCACAATATCTTATCTCCCTCTCTGGTGACATCTCATCTCCTTGTCTCTCAGCATGGATAATAACGATTGGTTGGTAAGATAGTCAGAGAAATGGAAGGTGAAATTTAGTTTTATTGGGTGTGGGGTGATGCACCTTGGGAAGACTAGTATGACATGTATATGAATGGAAAGGCCTTGGGAAGTATCAAGGAATAGAGGAAATTGGTGCACAAATCCAAAGATCCCTGATAAAATGATGGGGAAGGCAAAGGAGGTACTATACATCCCTTGATAGCCAGGGAACAGTATACAAGAGAAGGGAAATTATATGTAACTTTATAAAACATTATTGGAGTACTGCGTGCATTTCTGTCTCTACGTTCTAGGAGCATAGCTGCACTGCAGAGGACAGCAATCAGGATGTTGACCAGGATGGAGCATTTCAGTTCTGAGGAGAGACTGGACGGGCTAAGTTAATTTTCCTTGGAGGAGAGGAGAATGAGTGGACAAGGATTATGAGGGCAAAGGTAATGTAGAGAGCAGAAAGCTTCTTTTCCCACAGCAGAGCTATTTGAAACTAAAAGGTATCGGTTCCAGGGTAAGGGGTAAGACGCTTAGAGTCGATCTTAGGAAGGACTTTTTTGCCGAGGGGATGGTTTGAGTCAGGAGTGCACTGAGTTGATGATGGAGACAGGTACTCACTCAACATTTAAGAGATATCTAGACAAACATTTGTATTGTCAAGGTGTAGAAGATTATAGAGCGATAGTAAATTGGGTTAGTACAGATGGGTACACGATAGTAGGTATGAATCTGGTGGGCCAGAAGCCCTGTTTAGGTGCTGTATGTCTCTAATATTTATTCATGTTGTCCTACAACTTTTCATCACCTTGTCCCATAGCTTGTAATGACAGTATTTCATCTCTGTGTCCCACAGCTACCCATCTCCTTATGCCACTAGGTCAGCGGTTCTCAATTGGATCATATGCATCCCCCACCCCAGGGGCTCCAGAAGCCCTGCTGGAGAAGCCCTTCTGTTCAAAAGGGACACAAGAAATAATGACAAGAAACTGGTGGCCACAAGGGTTTCTGAATGGGCCATTACAAGTTTACCATTTTAATGAAATATTACTAAAATATGGATATAAGTAAAAAAGTTATTATTATATGTAATTTAATTGGAACCCTGAATGAAATGAATGGGAAAATATGATAGATGATGTGTGTGTGTGTGTGTGTGTGTGTGTGTGTGGCAGCGTTCAGCACGTCAATCGTTATCTCTATTCCTGCTTGACCACACACAAATCACCAATCACACCCTGCAGGGCGGCCCACTATTTGCTCCACATCCACCCCCAAAATTACCGACTGCACATTGGGTGGGGCTGTCTGCAGCTGGGCCAATCAGTGAGTATGTAGCAGGAGGCTGGTTCTGTTTGCCATCCACCGACCTGTGCGTGTTATAATACTCACAAAACGTGACATGAAGGCTGCAGTTACTGCAGTGGGGGTCATCTGCCGGAAATGGCCAAACTGCAGAGAGGCAAGAACACCAGAAGTCTAACATTTCATCTCTATCTACCACTACAACTTTCATTAAATCCCTGATACTTCTTATGTTTTGAAAGAAATCCAATTTGCTTTTCTTGTTGAGTACACACTCTTTGTTGCCACATGGAATTTGCAATAATAGCATTTAAAAAAACATTCACCTAAAAATTAAATTATTAAAAAGAACTGCCAAAAAGCTAGTTTTATTTTTACATGTAGAGTATATTCAATACTGTTGTTATAAGTCTTTGACATTTACTAATTTTCTATAGAGACTACTCGTACAATTATATTGTTGTTACTGTTTTTATATATAAATCTCATCTCAATTTCAAACTTAATTGTAAAAACAGGCAAGCCACATAATATAGGTGAATTATTGATTCTGGCTGCAATTTCTGTTACAATTTCTACTGTTATACATATGAAACCATTCAAGCAATCCCCATGAGAAATTCATCAGCATCAAGGTGGATTGATGAAATGTCAGATGATGTGGAAAAACAGCTAGTTATATAACTGTGAGTTAAGAATTTTGTCCTGCAAATCAATGAAACCATATTATGTGATAACGAAGCCCTTCTGATAACTTAAGTTAGCTTTATGAATGATGATCAGGCCAGTGAGGAAATGCTTTTTGCCCGAAAGCTTAAGACACATACCAAAGGTGAAACAATTTTTGAAGTCAAGAGCCATTTCTTGGAAAAACAATATTCCACTGGAAAATATAATGGCTTGTGCAACTGAGGCTGCTGTAGAAAGATACAGAGGATTCATTGCTTATTTTAAAAAATACTATGCCTGCTGCTTTTTGCATACACTCTGTTATCCACCGTCTGCGTTTGGTGACAAAAAAATTGGGAGAATATTTGCACAACAACTTCATAATGCTGCTGTAATAATGGCTATTAACTTCATCAAATCAAGTGCACTTCAAGATCATCTTTGGCAATCTTGTGAGGAAAATGAATAAGATTTTGAATGGCTAATGCATACAAAGTTCTGAATGTTATCAAAAGGTAATTGTCTTTGTGCTTTGGTGCACTTTAGGATAGTATTGTAGCATTTTTAAGTGATAAGCAGCTTGGAGAACAAATTATGAATTGCTAAGTCTGACATATTTTACCTGGCAGATACAGTGCCTATAAAAGGTATTCACCCCCTCCCCCACTTGGAAGTTTTCATGTTTTATTGTTTTTACAACCTTGAATCACTTTGGATTTAATTTGGATTTTTTGACACTGATCAACAGAAAAGATTCTTTTGTGTCAAAGTGAAAACAAATTGGTCTAAATTTATTATAATTATTAAACATAAAGTAATTGATTGCATAATTACACACCCCCTTCAAGTCAGTATTCAGTAGCTGCACCTTTGGCAGCAACTACAGCCTCGAGTCTGTGTGGATCGGTCTCTATAAATTTTGCATACCTGGGCACTGCAATTTTACCCCATTCGTCTTTACAAAACATTTAAAGCTCTGTCAGATTGCACAGGAACCGTGAGTGAACAGCCTTTTCAGCTCCAGCCACAAATTCTCAATTGGATTGAGGTCTGGACTTTGATTTGGCCACTCCAGGACATTAACTTTGTTGTTTTTAAGCCATTCCCGTGTAGCTTTGGCTTTATTCTTGGGTCATTGTCTTGCTTGAAAACAAATCTTATCCTAAGTCGCAGTTCTCTTGCAGACTGCATCAGGTTTTCCCCGCATTCATTTTACCATCTACCTTCACAAGCCTTCCAGGGCCTGCTGCAGTGAAGCATCCCCACTGCCTGATGTAACCACCAATATGCTTCAGGGTAGGGATAGTGTTTTGTCCCCCATTTCCTCCAGAGTTGTTGCAGGTCTATTGGCGGCCTCCCCTACTAGGCCCCTTCTTGCACAGTCACTCAGTTTTTGAGGACGGCCTGCTCTACACAGATTCACAGCTGTGCCATATTCTTTCCATTTCTTGATGATTCACTTAACTGTACTCCAAGGGATATTCAGTGACCTGGAAATTTTCTTGTATCCAACTCCCAACTGGTGCTTTTCAATAACCTTTCTGTGGAGTTGCTTGGAGTGTTCTTTTGTTTTAAAAGGTTGTCCCTCAATTTTGAGGCTGTGCCCTCTAGTTCTGGATACCCCCCACCTTAGGAAACATCCTCTCCACATCCACCCTATTTAGTTCTTTCAACATTCAGTAGGTTTCAATGAGATCCCCACACATTCTTCTAAATTCCAGTGAGCACAGGCCCAAAGCTGCCAGTTGCTCCTCATATGTTAACCCCTTAATTGCCAGAATCATCCTTGTGAACTTCCTCTGGACTCTCTCAGTGACAACACATCTTTTCTGAGATATGGGGCCCAAAACTCTGACAATACTCCAAGTACGGCCGGACTAGTCTTATAAAGACTCAGCATTATCTTCTTGCTTTTATATTCTATTCTCCTTGAAATAAGTAGCAACATTGCATTTGCCTTCTTTACCATAGACTCACCCTGTGAATTAACTTCTGGGAATCTTGCATGACACCTTCCCTGTAACAAAGAATATCATATCCCTGCTCCATAGCATATTAATTCCCTGATCTATAGAATTACATCTGTCTCTTACAACACTCCATCTTACTGTCCTACAGAAAGTCATCTTACCATCTCACACTGTCATCTCTCTATCCCACTTAATCCCATTTCCCTTTCCCACAGACTCTCAACTCTCCCACAGCATTATTGCTCCCTACCCCAGTGTACCCGTTCTCCATGTCCCACAAAATCTGATCTCCAAGTCAGATAGTATTTCATCTTCATCTCCCTGAGGGTCACTTTGTTCTCACTTTCCACAACATGCCACAGCTCTACTGAAAATGTTCTCGCTGACTCATAGCATACTATTTCACTATCCTACTTCATGCCATCTTCCTGCCCCACTCTACAGTATTTATTTTAATAATATCCTCTTCTTGTCCTACAGCATGTTATGGCCCTGTCACCCATTCTCCTCGTCCTATGGAACACCACCACCCTGACACATAGTAGCCTACCTCTCTGTGCTATGGAATGCCACCTCCCTGTTCCGCTCATCCCCTTTCCATGTCCATCTCCATTTCACTGCTGATCTCATTTCCCCATCCCAGAACATCTCACATCCATGCTCCACAGTACCTTTCCCCCCAGTCTGATGCTTCAACAACAATGTCAACTCATTGGCCCACAGTACTGTTCATTTCCATTTACACATTACCTGCACCGAAGCATCCCGTCTCATGGTCCTAGAGTAACTCCTCCCAATCTCTCAGCAAGTTGCCTCTATGTTACATGGCTTCCCATCTTTCCCACAGCATCTCACTTCTTTATCCCAATATTCCGGTCATGTCCCTGACTTCTCAGATGTTTCCTCCCTTTCCCTCATCATCCCATCTCTCTATTCCACTGTATATTATCTCCTTGACCCACAGATATCTCACAACAGATTTTTCTCTGTTATGAAACATCCAATCTCCTTGTCACACCAGGTGGCCATTTTCTGCCCCCCCCATCCTAACTTCCTGTACACTGCAGTTTCTCAGAAGGCTCTGTTGCAAGTAAAAACTTATCATCTTAGCAGAATATCCTTCAACCTCCAGGAAAGATGAAATTGTAGACAATTGAGATGGAAGTCTATGTAAACAATGGGGTGGCTGAAAATATGAGGAGGCATTAAAATGTTGTACTAGCATAAATTGGAACTGCTGGTTGATTGGTTGCTAAAACTGGGGATATGAAAGAGATTGCCTGGCCTAACAGGGTGGCTGAAGTAGTGTGAGGAATCTTCTGGAAATGAATCCAAACACAGCGGGAAGGCAAAGATCAGGAATTCTGCAGATGGAAAGGCAAAGATGTTTGGGGTAATTGCACAACATTCCCTTACAATCACAACTTGTCCCACTGGGCCTGCCTAGGACAAGAGAGTCTCCAGATGGAGTACAGAGACACTAACTGGTCAGTTCACACTACACTAATTAACGAAGTGTGTGCACCCTGAGATTCACTCTCTCACAGGTGATACAATAAAACCGATGGAAAACTACACACAAAGAACAACTGACAAACTCTGCAAATACAAATAAACAAATAATGAGTGAATGAATAATAAATAAATGATACTGGGAACAAGAGCTGAAGAGTCCTTGAAAGTGAGTCCATAGGTTGTTGAGTTGAGTGAAGTTACCCCTGCCGGTTCAGGAGCTTACCATTCCTGAACCTGGTGGTGTGGGACCTAGGACATGCTTCCTGATGGCAGCAGTGAGAAGTGAATATGCCCTGGATGGAAGGGGTTCTTGATGGTAGACGTTGCTTTCTTGTGGCAGTGCTCCTTGTAGAATTGCTTAATGGTGGGGAGGGCTTTGCTTGTGATTGTCTGGGCTGTATCCACTACTTTTTGTAGGCTTTTCCATTCCTGGGCTTTGGTGTTTCCATGCTAGGCTGTGACACAGCCAGTCAGGATACTCTCCGCTGTGCTTCTATGGAAATGTTTCAAAGTTTTTAGGTGATATGCCGAATCTACACATGCTGGTTCCACAACAGAACCTCTGATATGATAATGCCAAGGAATTTAAAGTTACTGACCCACTCCTCCTCCGATCTCCTAATGAGGATTACCTTTTGGACACCTGGTTTCTTTCTCCTGTAGTCAATAATCAGCTCTTTGATGTTGAATGAGAGGTTGTTGTTATGGCATCATTCAACCAGATTTTCAATCTTCTTTCTATATGCTGATTCTTCATCACCTTTGTTTCAGCCAACGACAGTGGTGTCATCAGCAAACTTAAACATGCTATTGGAGCTGTGCTTAGCTCACAGTCATAAGTATAAAGTGACTAGATCAGGGCGCTAAGCATACAGCCTTGTGGTACACTTGTGCTGGTGGTGATTGTGGAGGAGATGCACTGATTGGAGCCTGCAAGAGAGAAAATCGAGGATCCAGTTGTGTGAGGGGGTATCGAGGACTAAGACTTCAAGCTTATTGATTAGGTTTGTGCAGTTGATAGTGTTGAATGCTGATCTATAGTCAATGAAGAGCATCCTAATGTATGGATCTTTACTGCCCAGATGTTCCAGAACTGAGTGAAGAGCCAATAAAATGGCATCTGCTGTTGACCTGTTGTGCTGGTAGACAAATTGGAGCAGATCCAAGTCACTGCTCAGGCAGGAGTTGATATGCTTCATATCCAACCTCTCAAAGCACTTCATTAAGTGCTACTGGACCATAGTCATAGAACCTTCTTCATGGGGGCCAGTATGAGAGCATAGTACCTCATAATGCAGAGGCCAGAGGCTGAAGATGTCCAGAAACGCTCCAGCCAGTTGATCAGCACATGTCTTCAGTATTTGGCCAGGTACACCTTCTGGACCAGATACTTTTTGTGGGTTCACCTTTCTCAATCTACTCACAACTACCTTAATCTTTCTGATGATTCTTTACTTCTTTAGGACACGGGTGTCACAGCGTTTATTGGCCATCCCTTACTGCCGTTCAGAAGGTGACGATGAACTGGCCATTTAAACCACTACAGTATGAATGCCATAGTGCAGTTAGCTCAAAGGATTTTGACCCACCAAAAGTCCTCTGTTTGTTATTCTTTTTTAAAATAAATACTCTTTGATGGACAGCCAGTAAGGAGGCGCACGCAAGCGCAAAATATTCTCTTACTTGTTAATGTAATCCCACGCTGGTGGATCCTTTTCATTTGGCAACACAACCACTTGCATCTGTGTGTATTCAGGTATAACAGAAACGTCCTACAATAAGCAGCGCCATTAACATGTCACGTGAGCTCATTTTGTAATATTTCGCCCTGGAAGTACTGTATCGACTGAGCACAACTCCCACAGCGAAGCGTGTCTAGTGCTCGGACCTTTGCGGGATCAACTGAAACCAAACATAAACTATGATTTTAAAGTTAAAGATAAGGATCCGGTGGTTTCAATGCTTGTGAAGGGGAAAAGGTTAGAAAAACATCATAATTTGCTTCCTCAGTGTAGCAGAGAGGTGTCTGCAAGAGTATTTACAAGGACAGCATTGGGCTGTTTCCTCACCCACCCGACCCTCTATTTAACCCAAGTTGATCTCTTCAGCAATTGTTTTTATATATTTCCCTAACCTAACCAGGGCTATGTTTCCACAATTTATTATGCGCTAGTTTAAACACTCTTTCCCAGTTAACACTTAGGCAGAATGTTACGTACTCCGTACATTTTAAAGCTACGATTTACAGTGCAACGCGTGCAGTGAAAGAATCAGCACTCTGAAGCGGGTCACGGGGCAATCACACTCCAATGCAACAAGTTTACCAAGTCAGCCCGAATGAATCGTGGGCAAGTCCAAGTTGTGAAAGCGCATCAGTAATTCCCTCGAGACAAGCCTGCGTGGGCCAGTGCACTACCAGAAAATAGTTCTTTATTTTCCGTGGCGAGGGAAGGGCGTTGTGTAATATAGAGCAAAAGAAAACACGATGCATTAAATAAAAGGGAGCAAAAATAAAGAGCAAGAAATGACATTTATGATAGTGTTGTTCCGCAGCAGCCTGGCTCCTGCTCTGACGTCACCGCATAACTTTTAAGAAGACGCAGTTTCTTAACTAGGAAGTGAGCGGACACCCTTTGCAGGCAAAGTTCTGGATTGTGAAACTTCAGGCGATTTGCAGGGATCGCTGGCGCCTGCGATTGTGTAAGTTGGCGGAAGTCTTTTTTTCCCAACTGTGTGTTCGAATGTGGACGCGGAGCCCGGTGGAATAATGTCAATTTTCGCTGGCATAGATCGTGTCGATCGTTTTTCTCTGTCCAGTTCACGAGATCTGAAACTGACGTGAGCAGGTGACCTGAGTCTGCAGGAATAAACTGGGATTGTTTCGGTTGGGGTGACGGGAGTGACTGGGTTGGTGAAATAATTGCTGGATCTTTCATCATCGATAATTTCTAATCTCTTCTCTCCCCCCCCCCACTCCCTTATCTAGCTAGTTTCAATTCTAAAAATATACTGGCTAGATCGAAGGTTGTTTGCAAAGGGCCGTGTTGCATAATGTGGACATTTTTGAGATTACGTTTTATGTAAAAATAATTGCAATTTAATTGTTAAACTGCGCACCTTCCCTTTCAACACTTCGCCCTGGCTTGAAGAACCCCCTAGATTCGCTCCTGCAGGGAGTTGCTTCAGTAGAACCCGTGTAAGTCATGAAACGGAAAGTCCCGGCCTGTTTACGGGATTTAAAAGGGCCTTATGCCATTTTCTGACGGCAGCAGGAAGTAGTCGTGGATCATCACAAAGCTTTTTTTTAAAGTTGTGGAGAATTTGCAGGTTTTTTTCGCAAAAGAACAGCGTGCAAAATATCGGGGGCGGGGACGGGGGTGGGGGTGGAGGAGGCGGGAAGCAGAGGACGAACGCCCGGATTGTGTTGTGCACAGATGATGTGCAATTGTCATACCGCTCCCCCCTCGGGAAAATGTGCAACAATGTTCGCTCAGCCCTCGATGAGGTAAACTCTTATGACTCAGCCTGCCAAATGCAAGCTCACCACAGCATTGCGATGGTAAGAGCGGATGCAGCGAATAGCTGGGGACGTGGGTGCATTTCCAAGCTCTTTTCAACCTTGTGGGACGAGGAAACTGCACAGGTATCATCATCCATAGAATGGCCTCACCTTCGTGATTGTTGAAAGAGAAAAGCAAAGTTAAATGCATTGATACTTAAAGCAGCGGCTCGCGTATTTTTAGTGTACAGTATTGCAGTGCAAAATCGCTTTGAGTATGCATTGTGATCTTCGCTTATAATACAAGTTGACACCGTGGTGTTGAGGCTGCGGCCACACTTTCAGGCGATACGACCCCGATTCCACCTGACCAGCTGGCCTCAGCCGTGAGTGTCGACTTTAGTCGTGTGGAGATGTGTAGGGTACACGGTACCTTTGCTTCTCCCGCACTCAGGCCGCTGGATCCCCCTTTAAAACCCCACTCAGAGCTGGGCTGGTCGAGACGACAACGTACAAGCTCAGCGTGTTTCGGGTTGGTGTATGGGTGGCTGCTTTCGAGTTGAACGCGGTATTGAGATTTCTTTGGGGAAGGAGGAGGAAGTGGTTTCGTGCGTTGCAATGCAAAAAGGAAAAGTCCCGACAGTGCAGCAAGAGTTCTCGGTGGTCGGTGTAGATGTTAAATCTATTTGAACACGATTGCTTTTTGCGGTGCGGTCGGAATTTTGCTTGATTTGGGTCAGAACTGCGGGGCAAGCCTCCGCCTTGGGGAACTCGTCCTTTGATTTACAATGTCCTCCCGTATTGGGATGGATCTTGTTCAAGAATTATTTACTCCAGTGCTGTTGTCATCTTGCATTGCAGACTTCCCCAAAAAATATGCCAACAGAGTTGTGTAGGGGCTCCCCGTCCCGGAAATGAAACATGCATGGTAATATCCAGACGCTGCAGGGCGGGAAATGGCTATCCTGTAATGGGACGTATGAGGCGCGAGTACACATCGCAAGGATCCTCTGCCAACGTACAGAATAGATAGGGGTTTGCTCTGCCATTTTAACTAAACTCTGGAATCTTCAACATCGCGGTACTGCAGCCAGATGTCTGTTTGCAATCAATACAAGCGGAGTTCTTTTCTGCTTATGTTAACTATGAAACCCCTGCTTGTTCTGTAGCTCTGACTGTTGAATGCAGCTCGGGTCCAAAGCAGGACGTACGAGCCCCTTGTGAAATATTTCCGATGTGGCTTGGCATTGAAGTGAATGTACATAGATAAGGAAGGGTATTGTGAAGGAAATTTCATGTAGTCTGCTCAGATGTGGAATGTCAGTCTGAAAGGGTACAGGAGGCGGATTCAGTTGTTTCAAGACAGAACACACCAGATTTACTGTGTGCTGCTTTATTCCACAATCTTTTGGTTGGGATATATAAGTTTCTTTCAAAATCTCCTTGTGGAACTATTCTGTGCATATTTGGACCCTTCAGAGTTTTGAATATCTTTCCTCTGACAGCCAAATCAGAACCCTTAATTACTGTATCTCACAGTTTGCTATCAGGCTGGTCTTGGGTTTCTCTGTGGAAAAGAGAGAGGAGCCTATTTGTTCTTTCCTGAAAATATACTCATCCCATGTAATATTATCCCTGAAAACAGTGCACAGTATTCTGTGTGTGTCAGAAAGTTTGACTTTAGGAGTGGAAGCGGCAACTGGAGTTGATCTGGATCTGTGCCTGACCCTTGTCCTGTTGGGCTGGAAGGCAAAATGTCTGACAGCTCAGTGCACAGAAACTGCAGAAGTCTAACCTAAGTTATCCAGTGTGCCACCTCAGCTCTCTCCTTTGCTTATAAACTAACTATTGAAAAGAGGAGCACAAGGAGTGTCAGGAGTTGTTTTCAGGATCTTTGCTCACACGGTACAACAGGTTTGGGGGTTTGTACTAGACTTCCCCTTGAACATGCTCTGCCATCAAGGAATTTTATAACTGATTACATTATGGTCCCAGCACTACTCCTGCACTCTCCTGTACCCCTCAACTCCCCCACAGTTGGAGGTATCTCTCAGCCTGTGCCTTGAATATATTCAGTAATTGCACTTCCATGACTCTCTGTGGTCCAGAGCTTCAAACATTGTGAGAAGAAACTCTTTCACCTCTATCAGATGAGGGTAACTCCTTGTGGCTCTGACTGTTTACGCAGTTAGTCCAGGGCATATTTATTTTGTTGTTAGACTCTTCTCTACTCCACTCAACCAAGGAATTGCTACATAGCCTTGAGTGTTGTCCGTCTTCTAGCAAGGTGTTAGTCTAAACTCTGGTCTGGCTTTGTCTGCTACTCACTATTTATGAGTCATAAGAGTGAACCCCCCCCCCCCCCCAGTCTACAGGCCAACATTTCCCCTCAGCTAGTACCACAGATCTTTTAGCTATCGTATTGCTGTATGGGAGCTAGCTGTGTACATAGTTATTTCTACGTTTACTAAATTTCAGAAGGAGGCCCTTGGCTGTGAAATGCTTTCATGTGGTTTAAGATTTAGAAAAGCGCTATAGAAATGTAGGTTCCTTTTTCTAAGTGGTACAACTTTTGTGACTGGTTGAGTCTAGACTTGACCTACAACCTTCTGATTCAAGGTTTAAACCCCAGCCTTCCACCTGAGTTCTCCAATTCCAAGAGGCGATGATAGAAAGAGCCTTTCTGTAAGTTGCACCTGTTTCTGTGAATGTCAGAAATTGGTTGTAGAATTGTTCGCATAGTACACTGCATTTGGGGATTTGTGCTGAACTTTCATTTATAATCAAAGATCAAGATGTGGTGCATCAGAAAATCCTCATGTGATGTATGGTCTCAGCACTGAAGGAGTTAAATGTCTGATGCTCTCATCTGGAGTAGCTACTGTGTTTCTAACTTCGTGTCATACTGGCCTCAGGTGAAAAAAAGATCCTTGGGGTTGCTGGCATCATTATTTCTGGAGAAGCTGCTGGAAGTAATCTATGATTTATTTGCTTTATAGCCCTCAACCTTTTTTTTAACTTTACTCAATGGATTTATATCAGTTTCAGAATTGAGAGAATCAGCAGTGTTTCTGGGTAGAGTTGTAGTTTTTACTCATTTCTGATATCTCTCCTGACCCACTTGCTTTATTTCTTAGCTCATGAGGCTATTTCCTATAGTGGGGAAGTCTAGGCTGAGAGTGCACAGCTAATGTGGAATGATGGTTTGTCTTTTTTTTAAAACCACCATGCTTTTACATAAATTCACCAGTTTAAAAGGTGGTCATGTGAGGATCTCTCTGCACTGCAAGGCCTCACAACCTTTAATGAAATGAATAAGCGATTAATCAGTTTTGGATTTGTTGATCGCTGAGAGGCTACTATCAGTCAGTCTCACACTATTCCCTTTCTGAGGTGCCAGTAGGGATGTAGATCTAAATAGTTCGGTACAAGAAGCTGCTTTGGCCTTGATTTAATAACTTAATTGAAAGGATGACTCTTTCCCACTGTCTTTTATCATAGCTGGGCAGTGGAGGTTAGTGAAGCTGTAAACTAGGATCTCCTGACTTGGGTAAGGATGTTACCAACTGACCAGGAGGGGTAGCAGCACAAGAACATTGGCCATTGTATTAGGTACACCTGATCACCTGCTCATTAATGCAGGTATCTCTAATCAGCCAATCAGTGCATAAAAGCATGCAGATATGGTCAAGAGGTTCAGTTGTTCAGACTAAACATCAGAATGGGGAAGAAATGCAATACAAGTAACTTTGACTGTGCAGTGATTGTTGGTGCCAGATGGGGTGGTCTGAATATCTCAGAAACGGCTGATGTCTTGGGATTTTCATGTACAACTGTCTCTAGAGTTTGCAGAGAATGGTGTGAAAACATCCAGTGAGTGGCAGTTCTGTGGGTGAAAACACCTTATTAATGAGAGAGATCAGAGGAGAATGGCCAGACTGGGTCAAGCTACAGGAAGGTGAACAACTAACAGTGGTGTGCAGAAGAGCATCTCTGAATGCACAGCATGTTGAACCTCGAAGTGGGTGGGCTTTAGCAGCAGAAGACCACGAACATACAGAAATACACTCAGTGGCCACTTTATTAGGTACCTTCTGCACCTGCGTGCAAGTGTGACACTAAAAGTTGACAATCACAAGGACCGTTGGGGCCGGACATTAAATGCTAGCCTTGCCTTTATTGTCAATGATGTAGGAGAAAATGACAAATTTTGCAAGTAATATGTTATCTTGAGTTGGTTTGGTGTAGTATTTGCATCATATAACATCAGGTCCCATGGAGGAATTTGTGCATTATGTGCTCAGAATGAGATTGAGAACTAGGACATAACACCACAAAATGAACAGTGTATTTTTCTGTTGCTTATGTGCAACTTAGTTCACTCTGTGGTTTATTGACCTCAAGACTTGTAGGTTGAGCTTTGAGTCCTTAAAGTGATAATATTCCATTTTTAAACACACTGTTAGCACATTAGTTGTTCAATTATTTGAAAATGGTTGCTGCTTTGAAAAATACACAATCCTAAAGTTGAGCAATATTTAATTAATTGTCATCAAGTGAGGAGAGGCAGGAGACTGGTCAGTATTCTATTACTTGATCACAAAAAGTTTTCAGATTGGATTGAACTGGTCCATTTCATAGAGGAGCTGAGAAGTTTGGATCAGGAGAATGTGGCATTTTAATCTCAAATTTAAATTGTGTAGTATTGGACAATAAGCACTAGGGGTAGCAGATGAAATTTAATGCAGAGGAAGTGAGGTTGTGTCTTTTTGTAGGAAGAAAGAGGAGAAATAATTCAAAATAGAGAATGCTATTCTGGAAAAGGTGTAGAAGCAGATGGATTTGGTATGTGTGTGCCGGTCAGTGAAAGTGGCACGGCAAAGTTGAGGATGCAACTAATAAGGCATATACAAATAAATCTGTAGGACATTAGATTTAGGGGACATGGTAAAACATTTGTAGGTGATCTGAGGGGAAACCATTTTTATCCAAAATGTGGTGAGGACCTGGAACATACTGCCTCACAGGTAGCATGGTTGCTGCAAGGATTTAACATGAATCAGGAAGAGCACTTGAATTCTCTAGGCATAAAGTCTATAGGTCAGTGCTGTGTTTGTGCACAGATAAATACATATTGCTCCAAAAGAAATAGATCCATACATTACACTTACTCCTCTTTAGATTAATCAACATAAAACAGTGTACAAAACATTCAATTTCCCTTTTATAAACCCATTCCATATTTCACAATAACAGTCCATAATTAACTTCCCAGTTCTAAAGATTCAGTCTTTTGGATGGTGCTCTGTTTCTTTTAGGATAGTGCCTCTGGGCTTGTGGAGTGGCATCGGGTTTGGTAGGTGTCTTGTCTGAGACAAGATTCTCAGTCTCTAGTGTCACGTTGCTGTCAGTGACATCACTGAGAGGCAAGTCTGGTGGCTGTAAGGTGTCTGACTTGTTGGGTGCAGTCGAATCAGGTGTGTTCTTTGGCTGAGCATCCAGTATCCGGTCTCCATGTCTGATCTCCAATATCCACTCTGTACATTGGTGGTCCAGTTCTTGTAGATATCCTACAGGGTGGCCTCTTGTCTTCTCGGTAATCACGTGCTAGGACTACCTGTCCAATCTCGAAACTCCTTGCTGCGTCACTTGGCAACCGGCTGAACTGTTTATTCTGCAGATCTGGTTTCAGGAGGTCCTTGTGAGGGCTCAGATTCCTGTTCATGGACAGTATTGCAGTTGTTTGATTTGTCATCGCATCAACAGAGTTCTGATACACAGAAAGTTGTCCACCTTGTGCCGTAGAGAAATGTCCTCATTGTCCACCACTTTAATGGACTTCTTGAAGGTTGGATAAACCTTTCAGCTAACCCATTCATTGCCAAGTGGCAAGGAATTGACCTGAAATGTCTGATGCCATTTTTCATGAACAGTTGGAATTCTTCTGATGTGTATTGTGGTCTGTTGTCACTCACAATTTGTTCTGGTAGGCCATTTCTGGCAAAGATAGTCCTCAGAGCTGAGACAGACTTTGCTGACATGGTTGACTTCATTGGTATGACCGCCGACCACTTTGAATGAGCATCCACAGCAATCAGGATCATGGAGTCCATGAATGGCCCAGCAAAATCAACATGTACTCTTTGCCATGGTGAAGATGGCCACTCCCATGGGTGTAAGTGTCTGTAGGTGCATTTTGAATTTTTTGGCATCCTGGACAGCTTTTGGCCAAGTTTTCAATCTGTTTATCTATTCCCGGTCACCACACGTAGCTCTGGGCGAGAGTATTGACTGTACCCAGGTATCCTTTGTGCAGATTTTCTAACAGTCCGGTGCACAGTCTAGAGGGAACCACAACACAATCCACACATCAGGGTTCTTTGTCATAACCGACAGCTGGTCTCATCTGAGAACTCCGTACAAATCGTGCTACCATGACTGGCCATCCTTGCATGGTGATTTCATAGACTTTTGACAATGCCGGTCATTCTGTGTTTTCCTTTGTATTTCGCAATTTGTTACCGGCAACGGGTCCACCAATGCGGTGTGGAACACTCCTGCTGGGTCACAGTATGAAGACTTTTCTTCAGTTGCCAGTAGTGGAAGACATGACAAGCCATCACCATTGCTGTGTTGTTTAGGTCATAAGAGTGGCTCCTAGGAACAGTGCCCAATGTTGTAACCGGGTAGATGTCATCACTGGAATTCCCTTCCTGGGATTGAGAACTGGACACTGGTTGGTGATCTGTCACTAATGTAAACTTTTATCCGTAGAGGTAGTGGTGGAACTTCTTTATTGCCCATACTAGACTAAGGGCCTCTCGGTTGATCTGTGCTTAGTTGCATTCTGTGCTCAGTGACCTTAAAGCAAACACAGATCCATCTTTCATAATGTGTGACAAAATGGCTCCAATGCCATAAGGTGACACATTGCATGCCAGTCTGATGGGCAGGGATGGGTTAATGGGTGAGCAGACCATCAGATGTTATTAGGCTTTGCTTCCTTTAATACTTTTTCACATCTTTCTGACCATGCTCCCTTTGCTCTTGTGTTCAATGAGTGCCATAGGACATAGGAGCAGAATGAGGCCATTCAGTCCATCGATACTGCTCCACCATTCTATCATGTCTGATCCTGGATCCCACTCAACCCCATACACCTGCCTCACCATATCCTTTGATGTCCTGACTGATCAGGAAACAATCAATTTCCACCTTAAATATATGCACGGACTTGGCCTCTACCGCAGTCTGTGGCAGAGCAGTCCAGATATACCACACTACTTATATATATAAAAAAAATCCCTTCTTGTCTTTGTTCTGAAAGGTCATCCCTCAACTTTGAGGCTGTGCCCTCTAGTTCTGGATACCCCCACCATAGGAAACATCCTCTCCATATCCACCCTATTCAGTCCTTCCAACTTTTGGTAGGTTTCAATGAGATCCCCCTGCATTCTTCTAAACTCCAGTGAGTATAGGCCCAAAGCTGTCGAATGCTCCTTGTATGTTAATCCCAGTTCTGTAGTAATTTTTGGGAGAAACTGGTGGTACTAGTTTACGAGGCCCAAGTATGACTTGGGTTGTGACACATTTTCTGGTTTGGGTGCCTGTAGCACTGCTTCAGTCTTCTCTTGTGACTTACGTAAGCCATGCTTGTCAATGACATGTCCACAATGTGATTTCATTCTCGAAAAACCCATTTCTCTCTGTGCACAGCCCATACTCACTGTGCTGGGTTAACACTTCTCCAAGGGTTTGGAGGCGCTCTTTACCATTCTTACCTTGATGACAGCATTGTGACTGGCAACACTGTGTTCCTGGGGTATCTTGGAGCTCTTGGTCCATTGCTCTTTGCCAAATTGCTGGAGCTGACGCAATGCCAAAGATGAGATAATTCTACTGGAACAGTCCCTTGTGAGTGTTGATTGTGAGAAACTTTGTTTGAATCCTTGGTCTCCATTTGCAAATAGGCAGTCTTTGAAAATCCCTCCCCACCTGCCAAAGATGCAAAAAAAAAAAGCCTTCTATTTGTGACAGGGTATACTGCACAGTACGTAGCCACTGGATTGATGGTCACTTTGAAATCCCAGCATCCCAACGGCTCAGATCTTCCCTCCTTGATCACCAGGACAATGGGCATGGCTTAATCGTCCAACTCAACCTTGGAAGGAATTCCAGAGGCCCCCAAGCTCTGCAGTTCGGCATCCATTTTAGGATGGAGTTTGCAAGCTAATGGATGTGCTTTATGAAATCTTGGTGTTGCTGTTCAATTCTGGCCTTCGTGCCTTTGAATTTACCATATTTTTTCCCTTTCTCAAACACCTCTTTAGCATTAAGCAGCTGTGCCCGTCTCTGCTGAGTGCTACCATTTAGGCTGCTGTTGCCTGTTGATCTCACATTGAGAGCTTTGATTGAGTACCAGTCTCATTGGAGTTTTCAAAACCACGTTCAAAAAGTGCTGGCCCTCCACTTTTCAACACACAAAGCTCCAACTGTTGTGTTTGGAATCCATACATCATCTGCTTTCTGTTTACCTTATGGAGACACTTTGTCGCCAGTGTAGGTCTTTAGAAAAGAGTCTGTAGTCAGCCTCTGGAATTATGGACAGAGCTGATCCTGTATCCAGCTCCATTTTTAGTTTTAAACCAGACACATCTATTGTGATCTGCCTCAGTTATACTATGCAGTTCTAGTCATAACAGTTCACCTGTCAGACTCTATGTTGTCTGATTCTGTTTTACATTTGGTAACTTTATGCATTTGCTTAGTTTTGTGTTTAAGACTTTTCACATGGTTGTGCTTTTGGTCTGTCTAGCATATTTCTCTCTACGTGACATTGTTTGTAACAGTTTCTGCAGACCTTCTTTGAACTAACAGCCATTTTTATCATGGGAGAATTTGCCACATTGAGAGCATTTTTGTCTTTTTGCACCATTCGTGGACATTTTGTACATTTCACATTCTAACCTCTTTTTCTACAGTCTCTAAATACATTGTAATGGTCAATTCCCATTCTGAGGTTAGGTCTCTTTTGGATAGTAGCCTCTTCTGAGTGCTTTGACAATGCATGCCACATACAAGCCTGTCCCTTAATGTATGATAAAGTTCATCTCTAAAGTCGCAGTACTGGGAAACTGCACAGTTCTACAATGTATTCAGAAATGCTTTCATCTTTTGATTTGTTCCTTTTGTAAAATCTAAATTTCTCAGCTATTACCAGCAGTTTAAGGCTCAAGTGATTTTGTAAAAAATGTAACGATTTCGGCAAGTGTCTTTCTGGCTTTGTGAGGTTACTAAATTGCGCAAGAGACTGTATGTTCTTGCACCCATTAAGCTAAGCCGTGCAGGAGCTTTCATTTGCTCCTCCGCATTGTTCGTGTTAAATGTTTATACGGTTCCACCCTCTCGATATGACTCCCAGCCTTCATTAACACTATCCAATTTATCAGCTTTCCTGAGTGAAGCCATCACCGCCTTATTTTCACTTTAAATTCAGTGCATCTTTCACTGTATACTATGCTGTACTCACGCCTTTGTTAGCGTCTGTGACGGCTTTCATGTGTTGTTTAACTCTCACTGTTTAGTCTCGTAACTATCAGTGCAGTTGGTGATGTTCTCTGACATTCAGGTTCATACTTGTCACCAATTTGTTGTTTCTGTGCAGAACTACATATCAATTAAATAAGGCACGTACATGGGAAATGGCTTTAACTGGTGTATTCACGAGTGAGAGGGAGAACAATGCACATGCGTAGTCAAAAGATCAATGCGTAGTGCTGGGGGAGGGGGGGCCAGGTCATTGCTCTAAAAGAAATAGATCCATATGTTACTCAGCACTGGAAGATGGGATTAATTTGGAAGGGTACCTACTGGCCAGTGTAAACACGATGGGTTAAATGGCCTCATTCCCAGCTGTATGAATCTTAGAAATCTGGGCTTTGTCAGTCGAGTCATGGAGAATAAAAGTAGAGAACCTTTGTAAAAGATGAGTCAGTCCTCAGCTGGAGCTTTGTAAGGAATAATGTGGAGGCATTGAGGAGAGTCCAGAAAATATTTTTGGGAATGGTTCCCGAGATGAGAGATTAGTTACTTTGATAGATTAGGATGTCTGCAACTGTTTTCCTTGGAGAAGAGAAAGATTTAAAGGAAGTATACAAAATGAATCTGGATTGAGTGGGTGGTGTGAGGCTATTTCCACTGTTAGTGTCAACTTCTAGAGGTCAGAAATAAAAGGGAAGAAAATTTAAAAATGGTAACAAATATAAACCTTTTTGCATTGTACATTACCAGCTGATGAGGTGGAGGCAGGATCCATTGTGGCCTTCAGCGAGGAATTGGATAGATAAATGGTGAGGAAAACTAGCAAGGTAATGGAGAAAGTGCTGCGGATTGATTGTATGGACAATTGATTACAACATTCTCATTGAGACAGTGTACTACAGCCTCTTATCAGCAGCTGTGTCACCTGTAGACTGGCCATCTTGCCTCTACAGATGCTGCTTGACCAGCAGAGTTTCTGAGCAGTGAACTCCCGACTGCAGCATCAGCATCTTGCATCTCCTAGGGATGGATCTGTTGAGATGCTCTGGTAGAGAGCTAGCACGGACACAATAGATTGAATGTTCTCCTGTTCTAAAACCAGTGTGATTCCACAATTGTATTTGATAGATTAGTTGGTTAACTACAAGGTCATACATGGGTCTCAGTTGAAGATCTGCCACGCTGACACAAAGTGGCCAGTGTTTAGTTCTGTATCTTTGCAAGAGCTTGGGACTCCTGGTCAAACATACCATATTCTGCACAGCAAATAGGCTGGTGTCAAAGTGTTCTTTTGGTGAAGACCTGTAGTTTCTCAGAACTTGGGCTGGGGGAATATCCTGATGTACCTGTGCTGCAATAATAGCCAGAAATACACAGCAGGTCAGGCAGAATTTGTGGGGAGAAAAGCAGTTACCACTTGAGGCTAAATGAGCATACAAGACCACATGGCACTTCCATCGTCTCCATTTATATCACTGGAAAAGAATGACTTTGTCAGAGAAAGATTTAAAAAAAAATACAGAAGATTTAATTTATTTGATTTAAAACAACAAAATGATCTGATTTGGACCTTAGCTGTTCACAGTATTGTTTGTTGGACGGGGGAGTTAAGTACAAGACATACAAATTTTATTTTGGTTGGAGTTACGGTGCAAAACTGGCCCTTTTGACCCACCTAAAAACCCATCTGTTTAATCCCAGCCTAGTCGCAGGACTATTTACAATGACTGGTTAACCTACTAACTGGTATAGCTTTGGACTGTGGGAGGAAACCCATGTGGTTGCAAGGAGAACGTACAAACAGTGGTGGTGATTAAACTCTGGTTGCTGAGCTTAACTCAGATAACTGCTATGTTGTCTCTCTGACAGTACAGAACGGGCTATGAGGAAGATGCAGACAGGTACTAAGAATATGCAGTCGAAGTAAAATCTGTTGTCTGGAACCAGGGCCACTGTCTGTGAATATGGAGCTAATTTTGCAAAGATGTGAGAAAAAAAAATGGTTAGCTCGAGATTGTTAACTCTTTGGAATTCTCTGATAAATAGGGTTATAGAGACTGTCATCAATATATTCAGGAGAAAGGTCATTACATTTTTACCTGTTAAGGGAATCAAGAGATCTGGAATTAGTGGGAGAAAGTGGTGCCGAGGTGAAAGATCAGCTGAGAAATTTAAATGAGGGAGTAAATAATTCCCTCTTAAAATCTTCTATTTTAGGTTGCTGAAATATTTTCTCGTGTTGAACCTCATCTGTACTCTCTCCAGCACAATTACACCTTTAGTGTGTCAAGGGAAATGTGGAAATACCTTTTATTTTGATTTCTGTGAAAAGGAAAGTGAGGAAAATAGTGGCAAGTGAAAAATCAGATATTTTCTGTGTGAAAGGTTGGTGAATCAGGAAGCTTTATCAGATGGAAATGGACGATTTGGTGATGGCATCAATGCTGACTTTGGCAGAAAGTTCATCTTTGAGCCATATGTGATACCAAGATAGTAGGCAGCCTCATTCAGCTTCAGGATGATGGTAGAGGGCTGGAGAGCTGATGGCAGTGGAACAGATTTCACCCAGAACCAAAGTCAATAACTTCAGGCTTCCTTGTTTTTACTTGTGCATGTTTCTGCTGTCCATTACGAGTGATCGGTCAGTTTAAGGCTCTGGAGGAGGAGGAGGAGAGGAGGTAAAGCTGTGAGAGCTAGGACTGGTATTTTTGCATGGTCATGCCATATGCAACCTGCAGATGAGTTGCAGGAGGGGCCAAAGATGGAAACACCAGAGGTACTGATGTTGGGTTGTGAAGCAAGGCTGCTGTGGATGACTCGGACTCAAGTTGGAAAACAACATAGAGCCAGGCAAGTACGGCATAGTCCAGCTGGATGGAGAAACATTGATGGAAAGTGGGAAGACTGAAATGGATGTGCTGGCATTGTTTAACCTGTCACATTCATGAATGATCTAATCAGTGGCTTTGATAAAGAAAAAGCAGCAATTTTGTGGAAAATATAGCAACAGATTAGGACAAATTGATTTGTGCTTTCAAAGATCTGGCATCTCCTCTGCTGTTGGTTTGATATTGTGCAAATAGAAACAAATACATGGTTGAATGTTGCCAGTTTTACACCAATAGGCATTATGTATTTGCATAAATTGTCAGTAAACAAATACAAATACCTGCACTGTCTTCCAACAATAACTTGGTATTTCACAAGGTGTTCCAAAAGCATGCTGTAGTAATTATATACTGTTGATGCAGTTTTGAATCTGGTCTACCAAGTCATAGTGTGCCTTAAACCTTTGGATCAAAGTACCATGTTATAAAGAAAAGGAAAACGTATAATGCGAATGGAATTTTCACCATTTTATAAAGCACCTGCATTGAAAGGTATAGTAACACACATCAAAGTTGCTGGTGAACGCAGCAGGCCAGGCAGCATCTCTAGGAAGAGGTGCAGTCGACGTTACAGGCCAAGACCCTTCGTCAGGACTAACTGAAGGAAGAGTGAGTAAGGGATTTGAAAGCTTGAATTTCCAGCATCTGCAGAATTCCTGTTGTTTGCGTTTGAAAGGTATAGTGATGGTACATTTGAAATTGAAACTCCACAGATAATTGATGACTTGATAGATTGGATTAAGATTTGGCTTTTCCTTAGAAGATGGAAGGTGGTGGTGGAGGGGGTATTATTCTGACTGGAGTTCTCTAACCAGTGATGTTCCACTTTGGGCAGATGGGGCTCATCAGCCGTGCTTGGCAGCTCATCTAGGAGAAGGAAAACCCTGATCTCAAACCTCCTTTGCCTTGTGGCTCTACCCACTCATGGGGAAGGCTTTGGGAGTAAATCCAGAGGGAAAAATCTGGAGCTGGAGTCCCTGAGGCAGTCCTACATTGAACTCAATGCTGACTGGCAACTCCTGCGATGCTGCTGGTGCCAGACTGTTTCGGCCTCTGCCGTTCCTTTAGGTTCATCAGATGTGTGTGGCGGAGGGGGGGAGCTTGCTATATGGGGAACAGTTTGCTCTCCATATCGTACTGCCCGGGTATGTGTATCTAGACAGCTAAGACAATATCCATGGTCAATTCTGAGACCCTCCTCAATAGACTACACAAAAATTAAGTTGTGGATGGTGAGGAAGATTATCAACAGAAAAATAGGCAGTAAAGTGGTAGATGGAGCTCAGTCCAGACAAATGTAAAATGTTGCTGATGTGAAATGAGGCCATATGCAAGGAGGAAAGTATGTAGTAGGTAGCAGGATCTTGGAGTGGTCTTGGGTGCAAAGCCACAAGACACTAAAAGTAGCAACATCGGATCAGCTGGTAAAAATGCCTATGGCATGCTTGCCCTTCAAACAATCAAACCAGTGCCCAAGAGCAGGGTGAGCCATGTCAGTGACTGTTGCCCAGTTACACTCTCATTTATTTTGATGAAGTGCTTTGAGAGGTTGATGACCAACTTCTGCCTATGCAAGGTCCTGGACCTCTTGTAATTTGCCTATTGCCACAATAGGTCTACAGCAGATGCAATCTCACTGGTCTCCATTTGGACTTGGATTACCTGGACAATACCCATGTCAGGCTGCTGTTAATTGACTACAGCTCAGCATTCAACATCATCATACCTCAGTTCTAATCAACAAGCTCCAAACCTGGGCCTCTGGACCTCTCTGTCACTGGACCAGTGACTTCCTCATCGGGAGACCACAGTCTGTGTGGATTGGAAATAACATCTCCACCTCATTGACAATCAACACTGGTGCACCTCAAGGATGTGTGTTTAGCCCACTGCTCTACTCTCTCTCTATACCCATAATTGTTGGGTAGGCACAGCTCAAATGCCATCTATGAATTTCCCAATGACACGACTATTGTTGGCAGAATTTCAGATGGTGATGATGAGGGGCACAGAAGACAGAGAGATTAGCTGGATCGATAGTGGAGTGCTGTCACAACAACCTTGCACTCAACATCAGTAAAACCAAAGAATCGACTATGGACTTCAGGAAGAACAAGTCAAGGGAACAAACACCAGTCCTCATCGAGGGATCAGGAGTGGAAAGGGTGAGCAGTTTCAAGTTCCTGGGTGTCAACATCTCTCAAGATCCATCCTGGACCCAGCATATCAGTGCATTTACAAAGAAGGCATGGCAGTGGCTGTATTTCATTAGGAGTCTGAGGAGATTTGGTATGTCACCAAAGATACTCGCAAATTTTTATGGATGTGCAGTGGAGAACATTCTAATGGGCTGCATCACTGTCTGGTATGGAGGGGCCACTGCACAGGATCAGAAAGTTGTAAACTCAGCCAGCTCCATCAGCCTCCCCAGCATCCAGGACACCTTTAAAAGGCAATGCCTCAAAAAGGAAGGACCTCCATCAGCCAGGACATGCCCTCTTCTCATTGCTACCATCTGGAAGGAAGTACATGAGCCTGAAGACACACACTCGATATTTCAGGACCATCTTTTTCCTCTCCACCATCATACAGTGTCTATAAAAAGTATTCCCCCTCCCCCCGCCCCCGGAAGTTTCCATGTTTTATAACATTGAATCACAGTGGGGATTTAATTTGGCTTTTTTTGGACACTGATCAAGAGAAAAAGACTTTCATATCAAAGTGAAAACAGATCTCTACAAAGTGATCTAAGTTAATTGCAAATATAAAACACAAAATAATTGATTGCATAAGTATATTCCCCCTTCAAGTCAGTATTTAGTAGATGCACCTTTGGCAGCAATTACAGCCGTGAGTCTGTGTGGATCGGTCTCTGTCAGCTTTGCACATCTGGACACTGCAATTTTCCCCCATTCTTCCTGACAGAACTGCCCAAGGTTTATGGGGATCATGAGTGAACAGCCCTTTTCAAGACCAGTCACAAATTCTCAATTGAATTGAGGCCTGGGCTCTGACTTGGCCACTTCAGGACATTAACTTTGTTGTTTTTAAGCCATTCCTGTGTAGCTTTGGCTTTATGTTTGGGGTCATTGTCTTACTGGAAAACAAATCTTCTCCCAAGTCACAGTTCTCTTGCAGACTGCATCAGGTTTTCCTCTGGGACTTCCTTTCATTTTGCTGCATTCATTTTACCCTCTACCTTCACAAGCCTTCCATGGCCTGCTGCAGTGAAGCATCCCCACAGCATGATGCAGCCACCACCATGCTTCACAGTAGGGGTGGTGTGTTTCTGACCAAATATAGCATTTAGTCTGATGGTCAAAAAACTCAATTTTGGTTTTGTCAGACCATAGAACCTCCTTCCAGCTGACTTCAGAGTCTCCCACATACCTTTTGGCAAACTCTACCGAAGATTTCATGAGTTATTTTTTTCCCCAGCAGTGGCTTTCTCTTTACCACTCTCCTATAAAGCTGTGACTGGTAAAGCACTCGGGCAACAGTTGTATGCGCAGCCTCTCCCATCTCAGTCACTGAAACTTGTAACTCCTCCAGAGTTGTCATAGGTCTCCTGGTGGCCTCCCTCACTAGTCCCCTTCTTGCACAGTCACTCAGTTTTTGAAGACAGCCTGCTCTGCACAGATTTACAGCTGTGCCATATTCTTTCCATTTCTTGATGATTGACTGAACTGTATTCCAAAGGATATTTAGTGACTTGGAAATTTTCTTGTATCCATCTCCTGACTTATGCTTTTCAATAACCTTTTCACAGAGTTGCTTGGAGTGTTCTTTTGTCTTCATGGTGTAGTTTTTGCCAGGATATTGACTCACATGCAAATGGACCTCCTTCTATTCTTCTTCTTTTTTGTTTTATGGCGGTGGGCAACCAGTTTTCAGTTCATTACTGCCACCTGCCAGACTTGTGATATTCCAACCAAATATGTCCTGGAGTTCTCTACTTTAGACAATCTAGTTCAGCCTGCAGTTCTCTATTAGCATCACTCTGTAGTTGCAATTCCTTGTGAATGCTTAATGCGCTCATTAGATAATGCCGCAAACTGCTATTCTTCCCTAATTATGTCACGTTTTTGCGTAGTTGCATTACCTCAGTTACATTGATTTCATCTACATCACTTGTAAGACTAAAATCGTCTTGTTAAAGAATAGTAATTATCGCACGTTGTACTTTTAAAATTGTTGTTTTTCCAAGTTTATCTGCTTTTCCATGCTTTCCTTTTCTTGGATCGTAGCCTGCAGTTGTTTACTGAGACCTCGGAGATCTTCTTCATTTGCTTCCATGTTTTCATTTTATAATCTGAATGTAGATAATTCACTTTGCAACAAATTCCTTTTCCTTTTGTATCCTTGTAATAATTTCCTCCATTTTCCAATCTCTTTCCAATTCACCGTTGTTCTTGTCGGGTACTTCTTTGTCGTTGGAGTTCTGCACATTTACCCTGGGCTTCAACCATAAAATCTGAGGATTTTCCTTAAATTCTGAAACATTTCATAAATTCTCGACCATTTACGATAAATATACTGCCATTAAGATTCCATTTCCCCTGCCTGTGAACTGTTGGATCCTCCATTCAGCGTTTCTTTGACTTCTTCCCACCTAATTCCTTTAATACCAAGATACTTTTCTGCAGATTTGATGATGATTTTAATTTTCTCAGTTCTTTTGCTTGTTTGCGCTGAACAATTAATTGCATCCATCATAAAAAGCACGCAACACACATCAAAGTTGCTGGTGAACACAGCAGGCCAGGCAGCATCTGTAGGAAGAGGTGCAGTCGATGTTTCAGGCCGAGACCCTTCGTCAGGACTAACTCCTTCACGAACTCCTTTCTACTCATTAATAGTGTATCCTTATTTTTCATATTACAGCTCTCACAATTCACCAGTTTATTATTCCCTGTACTTGTTTGCTTGACAGCCTTTTTTCATCAAATTCTTTCACTGCCTCTGCATAACTGATTCCTTGAGTTACTTTTACGTATTGTATCTCAGCTGCCTTCTTGCTATAAGTGCACCCTCGATAAGCTGCGCTGTGTTCCTCGCCACAATTGCAGCATTTCAGCCTAGCTCCCACTTCACATTTCCCATATTCATGTTCTCCAGCACATCTCCCACATCTTTGTTTTCCTCTGCAAACTGCCGCAATGTGTCCGAATTTCTGATATTTATAGCATCTTAAAGGCGGTGGTATATATATTCTAACTGCATAACACACATACCCTGAGTAAACATTAGTCGGCAATCTCTCTTCATCAAAGTTAATCATTACTGATAAACTATCACACTTTTTCCCGTTTCTTGTAACTTTCAAATGTCTGGCCTCAATGATTTTTGCTCCTTTTATGTTCTGTTTAATCTCATCCATAGTAACTTTTGTTGGTATCCCCGAAATAACTCCCCTAGTCCACTTTCTATTGTTGGGTACTGAGCATTGTACTTCTTTGCCATCTATTTTACATAATCTTATCACTTTACCTTGCTGAGCACTATCCCGACATATCACTAATAGCGATCCATTTCGTAAAGTGTTTGCTCCTTTAACCTCACCTATGATTTTGTTGAGCATCTTCGTCAAATGAATCGGGTTCCAATCACCAAAAGACACCCAGTCTTCACTTAGTTTTATAATTGCTTTAATCTCATCTTCTTTCCATTGTTTTGCTGTCCTGCTTTGATCATCCGCTGACTCCTCAGAGTCTGATATCCCGCAGTTCTGCTTTCTTTTCTTCCTCTTTCCATTCCGTTCCTCTTTCCCACTGACCTCCATCTCTAGTTCACTTCCACTTTTGCCAAAAACTTCCTTCAGCAGCTTGGCTCTTTCCTTGATGTTCTCTTTCTCCCCGCCATTTTCCAGTCACAACTCAACTCTCTCTTTCCACAACCACCAGCCACTGCACAACCCTGTTCAGCCAGCAGTTGGACCTTCCAGATACAGGTGTATTTTACTACAGTCAATTGAAACACCTTGCCTGTACACAGGTGATCGCCATTTAACTATGTGACTTCTAAAACCAACTGGCTGCACCAGTGATGATTTGGTGTGTCATATTAAAAGGGGTGAATACTTATGCAATCAATTATTTTGTGTTTTATATTTGTAATTAATTTAGATCACTTTGTAGAGATTTCTTTTCATTTTGATATGAAAGAGTTTTTCTGTTGATCAGTGTCAAAAGAGCCAAATTAATTCCACTGTGATTCAATGTTGTAAAACAATAAAACATGAAAATGTTCAAGGGGGAGGGGGAGGAAGATGAGTACTTTTTACAGGCACTGTATTTCTTTCTGAATGAACAATGATCCCATGAACACTACCTTGGTAATTTTTTCCTCTCTTTTTGCATTACATTTAATTTAATTTTCTTTTTTATGTATAGTTATTGTAATTTATATCTTATATAGTGTATTGTACTGCTGCCACGAAACAACAAATTTTACATTTGCCAGTGATATTAAACCTGATTCTGACTCATTGATTATAAAAGTCAATGTTGCTGCTATTAAAACTTGGCTGGACCTTGCTTGGAGCATCGTGTCAGTTCTGGTCAGTACATTACAGGAAGAATGTGGATGCTTCCTGGACTCGAGTGTGTTGTGTTGGATTGTTTTCTGGGGGAGAGCTATTTGAAGCTTGCAGAATAATGAGAGCATCGTTGGTCAGGTCCTTGTAGAAATAGCAAATACTATTCAAGAGTACAGCTTTAAGGGGAGGTGGAGGGGCAATTAAAGAAGATTTGAGGTTTTTAACACAGAAGGTTGTAATTGCTGCTTGGTGCAGTGGTAGAAGCAAACACATTAGCAGTGTTGAAGCAGCATTTTCACAGGCACATGAACAGACAGTGAGGGAGGGACTATGGCAGATGTGCAGTTTAAATTGACATCATTGTCAACACGGACTTTACAGGCTGAACAGCCTATTCTTGTGCTTTACTATATATGTATACCTTTTTTTTATGTCAGTGATATCTGTTTCCATCAGCTCTTCAGATGACATATTCCAGGTGTAGCTGCATCCCTCTGGTCAGTTCCCATTGATCCTCACCTTGTTTTGAACTAACCTGTCCACTCAGAGTGTTTCTTCCTGCTTCAGTACTTTCAAATATCTTTAGGAATCACTACCCCTTATCGACTTTAAGGAGGCTAATGCCATGTTTCTCTGTACAACTGATACTTTTCTCTGTTACCATTGACATAAATCTTCTCTGTACTTTTGCCTGGTCTCTAATTTCCTCCGATGTCTGGCTCCCAGAATGGAACACAATACAGGGACCTATTGCTTTTCTTTAGATCCAATGTGTGAAGCTGGTGGCTTTGTAATTGGTCATTATTAGAATGGCTGGAGCACTCTTGTGCTTATTTAAAAACTCCTTAGACCTGTTCAGATGAAAGATTTGCTACTTCACTATAAACTTGATTCATTTCTTCTGACAGGGTGGTGAGCTTCTGGAACACTCTACCCTGGAAAGTTGGGAAGGCCAGCTCACTGGTTGCATTTAAAGAGGAGGTAAATAAAGTTTTGAAGAAGAGAATTGAGGGAAATGGGGACCTGGCATAGAAGTGGAATTCAGAGTAGGGGCAGATTAGCCACAACCACAAGGACAGGCTTGAGAAGCTAAGTGGCTTTCCCCCTGCTCTACCATGTGCATTTTAGAGGCAAAATTGCCCTCAGTTAGTTCTGTTTCATGCTGCTAGTTTAATTAGTCCACATACCAGTTTCTCCCACTACCTCCCACCCCAAGCAGGCAATCAAAACTAGGAGGGTAAATCTAATTCTCTTTGTAACTAGAGAAGTATCTGGAAGGGGTCACAGCTGCTGTTGTGGCAAGAATATGGTATCTTGTTTCCACGGTCTGTCGCTTTGGCAGCCGAGTAGCTCTCTCAAGTTCAGGAATCCAATGTACAAAGGTTCTTCTGGAGTTCTATGCATATTAAATCCCATCCGTTGCTCCGGGTAGAATTTCACAGTTTATTTGTTTCATTGAATTGGGGATCTGGGTAAAGAATTGCAGGAAGGATGAACTGTGATTTGCACTTTGCCATTCACAAACTAAGGACATCTCAAAAATGCCTTGTAGTCAGTGACATACCTCTTAACTTTAAATATGGGAAATTGAGCGTCCAGTAAGGGCACACCGAGATCCCATGGGCTGCGATGTGATAATGACATTTGTTTTAGTCTTGATTAAGGGATTAATATCAGTTAGGTCACTAAAGGGAACTCCGTGGACCTCATCAGAAGAGTAATATAGGATCTTTCGTGTCTATTGAACGGGCTAATGTAATGTCTTACTGAGTGGTTGGGAAACTTGGGCACGTGGTGCACTTCCTTCAGCCCAACATACTCTAAGAATGACTTATTAGAATGCAATGCGTCTCTAACTGTTTCTACATCCAATAGTGCTTAGTCTGAAAATCGACTGTTTAAACAAAACTGGTCCCAGCCTGGCACTTAATGAGCTCCCAGGATACTCACTACCTTCCTGTTTCACCCACGCCCACCCTTCTCCCCAGACACTTCACTAGTGAAAACTCCTCAGCATCTACTTCGTCAAGCTTCTATATGTTTAAACAAGGTCATCCCTCATTTTTTTCCTAAATTCCAAGGAAAACAAACTCATGCAGTCCAGCCTCTCTTGATAAGATAGCCCTTTCATCCCAGGAATTAGCCTGGTGAATCTCCTTTGTACTGCCTCAAATACTTTTATATTTTTCTTTGATCAAAACTGCATAGTATTCCAAGTTTGGTCTCAACAATACCCTGTACAGTTGTTTTTGAATTCCAACCCCTTTGCAATACAGTCCAAAATACTGGTCCATATCTTTTCTGTCCGAGTCGGTTGTTGCCTGTTTTTGTGTGTTATCAGCCCATGCCCGGGTGCTGCCTAGGTCTTGCTGCATGCTGGCATGGTCGTTTCATCACCTGAGAACCTTGTGCATCCATCAACAGCATCTTTGTGATGGAAGGGATGTCGGTGATAAAGTAGATGAAGGTGGTTGGTCCCAGGGCACTGCTCTGCAGCACCTTCTGCTATTTGAGACCATACTCTGTGGTGGTATGGAATCATCATGTAGGTCACCTTCCCCCAACTCTCAGCAATCTGGTAGTTTTATGGCCTCTATCATGAATACTGGCCTTCTTATTCTAGATATTTAAATAACACTAATACCCCGGCTGTTGTACTGATTGTGAATTCATTCTCCAAATCAATAGTCCAAACTACTCAGTCTGTATAAGCAAATTGTGGCAAAATAAAAGATCTTGCTGTCCTAACTAGGGGTGTCTGGCTGCAAGAAAATATTGATTTTAAATCTGAAGCGGTAGGTAATTATGTGAGATCTTTGGACAGGCTTTCCCACTGGCATTGGTGCCTGCGTTAGAAACATTGGGAGTGTTGGAAAACTGCTAGATTTGTTGGCACAAAGCCGGAGTTTTGGACATGGCTGTGAGAATGCTCATTAGGATCCAGATTATGTCTGTACTACTTTCCTGAAGTCTCCTCTCCTATGACATGATAGAAAGAACAGAAATTGTGTTTAACTTAGCAGCACAGCAATTTTTTTATTCATTCAAGGATGTTGGCTTCACAGTCTGAGCTAGTTTTTAGTTGCCCGTCCTTAGCTGACCTAAGGTGTTGGTGAGCTGTCTGGAATTGTTGCAGTCCTTGTTGTGGGTATACCAACAGTGCTGTTAGAGAGGAAGTTCCAGGACTTCCAGTGAAGGAACAGTGATATATTTCCAAGGTAGGGCGCCATGAGGCTTGGTGGTGATGTTCCCGTACTACCTTCTAACTCCGACTCATCTTTTTTTTTTTCTCCAGTCCTGCTGAAGGGTTTTGGCTTGAAATGTAGACTGTTGAGATGCTGCCTTGCCTGCGGAGTTCCTCTGGCATTCTGTGTGTGTTGCTTCCCATACTGCTGTTGCTCTCACCTTTGTTTAATGATTAGCCTTATTTGTCACGTGCATCGTAACATACAGTGAGGCATGTCGTTTCTGTGGAGGATGTTCTGGGGCAGCATATAAGTGACACCGTGCTTCCTGCACCGACATATTATGCCCACAAGTTACTAAGCCTAGCTTGTAGGTCTGTGGAATGTGGGAGGAAACCAGACCTGGTAGAGGTCATGGGTTTAGAAAGGGCTGACTAATGAGTTTTAGTGATGACACGCACTGGATGGTGAGTGGGTTACTGTGTCCTGTATGGTGCAGAGTTGCCTGAGTGTTATTGAAGCTGCACTCATCCAGGCAGTAGTTCATTACAAACCACACAGGCAGATGGAAGAATTGATGTGTAGCTTTGTATGCTGGTTTTCCTGTGAGGAGCTGTGGGACATTATGCAATAAAATGCACAACTTAGAAACAGCCCGTTCAGCTCAACCAGTGCCTGCCATTGTTTATTCCACACAAAAACTTCTTCCCAGCTTTTGATGCCCTCTTCAGTTCCCATTCCTCTTCCAGGATTATCTGTCGTCTTCCCTGAAACACCTGTATTTTGCCACACCTCTTCCTTGTGGTGTGCTTTGCATTCTAACCACTTCCCAAATAAAGAAATCTTGAGGTTTCTTTATCTGATTTATTAGCAGCTTTCTTATTTATGACCTCTTTTTCTGGTCTGTAGTAGAAACATCTCTTAAGTTTACCACATTGAAGTTTTATAATAAAGCCTTATTGGATCACTCAGAACTCTTCAGATTTTCTAGGTGGAAAGCTTCAGCAGTTCAGTTTTTCCCTTGTACACATAATCTCACAGTTTTGGTCTCATCCTTTCCAATTTTTCTGCACCTTTTATTTTTTGTGCTACGGAGACTATATATCCTTTTGCAGGTATTGCATGAGCACGGCTGGTGATCTGCTCCTGATTGAACCAGACGAGCTCTCTTTACTTTAACAGTGTGCTGTCAAGGAATTACCAATTGAAGAATTTCCAGAATAAGTGTGACGTTTCAAAGCAGAGTCCCTGGTAGGTTTATTGCAGATATTTGACCTCCCTGGCCTTGCGGGCCCTGCCTCTCTGACTTGGAACAGAGTTCATCAGAGGAACACTGATAACTCTTGTCTGTTTGAGTTTTCTGCCTTGCCCAGTTTAACATGAAGGAGAAGGTGGTCATTTGGCCCATTGAGTGGCTTATTGCTCCCAGCAGAACAATCCCATTAGTCTCAATTTCTGATTCCTTATTTCTCTGTATCTCTGCAGCTTATTCTTTCTTTTAGACTGGCTCTACTGCAGGAGTGAATTCACTGACCGGAATGTGTTTGGGATGTGGTTGGAAATTGGAGCAGCTGGGGAAACCCATCAAGAGGGCATGTAAATTCCACTTAGACAGCAACAATTGCATCCAGATCTCTGGGATTCTGAACGCCACTGAGTCACGTGTCCATTTGAGTGTTTAGCTGAATGCACGAGGCCAGCGCATTGACCAACGCAGAAAGTGTCACCTCAGAAATTCACGTGTGCAGGTTGTTGGCTTGCTGTTGATGGTACAATGGTTCATAGTGCTGTAATTGAAGTTCAGAAACTATAGCCAAATCAGTGGATGCTGGACATTTGGTTATAATCAGTGCTGGTCTCTGGCTCCATTTTCCTGTTAAGGGAGTAGGTGGTGGGGGGAAAGTATGGGATTGCAACTGCATTAAAAAGAAATTAGTGGAAACACTCATCAGGGCAGGCAGCATCTGTGGAGAGAGGAAAACTGAGTTAATGCCCCAGGCTGACCTTTCCTAGAGGTACGTGGCCTGACACACTGACTGCCTCTGTTGCCAGAGATGTTCTCTGACTGTTGAGTATATCTGGTATTCCCTGTCCTTACTCAGTTTCACAGATTGTGCATTTATTTTGCTTTGTTGCTAGTGTGATGGTAGGCTGAGAGTTGGAGTGCCATCGCAGAATGTTTCTACAATAATACCATTAATGCAGCCTAGTGAATTAGTATAAAGTCCATGAATCGTTTGAAACTGGATGGTGTCTTTTGCCCAAAGTAGACTATGACTTTTTAAATCTTGCAAAAGTACCGCTGAAGAGGATCACTACATAGTGTGTGATAGTGCCTGTATTTCCCCCAGGATTTGCCTGTCAGTCATTTTCCAGAAAGGATGGAAGGGTGGTGCAGTAGGCAGGCTTGCTACCACATGGCTCCAGCGGCCTGGGTTCGATCCTGACCCTGAGTGCTATCTGTGTGTGTGTGTGTGTATATGTTCTCCCTGCGTCTGTGTGTGTGTGTGTGTGTGTGTGTGTGTGTGTGTTCTCCCTGTGTGTGTGTGTATATGTTCTCCCTGTGTCTGTCTGTCTGTGTGAGTGTATGTTCTCCCTGTGTGTGTGTGTGTGAGTGTGTGTTCTCCGTGTCTGTGTGAGTGTGTGTTCTCCCTGTGTCTGCGTGAGTGTATGTTCTCCCTGTGTCTGTCTGCGTGTGTATGTTCTCCCTGTGTCTGTCTGAGTGTGTTCTCTGTGTGTGTGTGTGTGTGTGTGTGTGTTCTCCCTGTGTCTGTCTGTGTGAGTGTGTGTTCTCCCTGTGTCTGTCTGAGTGTGTGTTCTCCGTGTGTGTGTGTTCTCCCTGTGTCTGTGTGTGTGTGAGTGTATGTTCTCCCTGTGTCTGTCTGTGTGAGTGTGTGTTCTCCCTGTGTCAGTCTGTGTGAGTGTGTTCTCCCTGTGTCTGTGTCTGCATGAGTATGTGTTCTCCCTGTGTCTGTGTGAGTGTGTGTTCTCCTTGTGTCTGTCTGTGTGAGTGTGTGTTCTCCCTGTGTGTGTGAGTGTGTGTTCTCCCTATATCTGTGTGAGTGTGTGTTCTCCCTGTGTCTGTCTGTGTGAGTGTGTGTGTTCTCTCCCTGTATCTGTGTGAGTGTGTGTTCTCCCTGTGTCTGTCTGCGTGAGTCTATGTTCTCCCTGTGTCTGTCTGCGTGTGTATGTTCTCCGTGTCTGAGTGTGTTCTCCGTGTGTGTGTGTGTGTGTGTTCTCCCTGTGTCTGTCTGCGTGAGTGTGTGTTCTCCCTGTGTCTGTCTGCGTGAGTGTGTGTTCTCCTTGTGTCTGTGTGAGTGAGTGTGTATTCTCCCTGTGTCTGTTTGTGTGAGTGTGTGTTCTCCGTGTCTGTCTGAGTGTGTGTTCTCCGTGTGTGTGTGTTCTCCCTGTGTCTGTGTGAGTGTGTGTTCTCACTGTATCTGTCTGTGTGAGTGTGTGTTCTCCCTGTGTCTGTGTGTGAGTGTATGTTCTCCCTGTGTCTGTGTGTGTGTGTGTGTGTGTCTGTTCTCCGTGTCTGTGTGTGTGTGTGTTCTACCTGTGTCTGTGTGTGTGTGTGTTCTCCCTGTGTGTGTGTGTGTGTGTGTGTGTTCTCCCTGTGTCTGTCTGAGTGTGTGTGTGTTCTCCCTCTGTCTGTCTGTGTGAGTGTGTGTGTTCTCCTTGTGTCTGTCTGTGTGAGTGTGTGTTCTCCCTGTGTCTGTCTGTGTGTCTGTGAGTGTGTGTTCTCCCTCTGTGTGTCTGACCGTGTGTTCTCCCTGTGTCTGTCTCTGTGTGTGTGTGAGAGAGTGTGTGTTCTCCCTGTATCTGTGTGAGTGTGTGTGTTCTCCTTGTGTCTGTCTGTGTGAGTGTGTGTTCTCCCTGTGTCTGTCTGTGTGTCTGTGAGTGTGTGTTCTCCCTCTGTGTGTCTGACCGTGTGTTCTCCCTGTGTCTGTCTCTGTGTGTGTGTGAGAGAGTGTGTGTTCTCCCTGTATCTGTGTGAGTGTGTGTTCTCCCTGTGTCTGTCTGTGTGAGTGTGTGTGTGTGAGAGAGTGTGTGTTCTCCCTGTGTCTGTCTGTGTGAGTGAGTGTGTGTTCTCCTTGTGTCTGTGTGAGTGTGTGTTCTCCCCGTGTCTCTGTCTGTGTGAGTGTGTGTGTGTTCTCCGTGTCTGTGTGTGAGTATGTGTTCTCCCTGTGTCTGTCTGTGTGTGTGTTCTCCCTGTATCTGTGTGAGTGTGTGTTCTCCCTGTGTCTGTCTGCGTGAGTGTGTGTTGTCCGTGTCTGTCTGTGTGAGTGTGTGTACTCCCTCTGAGTGTATGTACTGTGTGTGTGTGTGTGTATTCTCCCTGTGTCTGTGTGTCTGCATGGGTATGTGTTCTCCCTGTGTCTGTGTGAGTGTGTGTTCTCCCTGTGTCTGTGTGAGTGTGTGTTCTCCCTGTGTCTGTCTGTCTGCGTGAGTGTGTGTTCTCCGTGTCCGTCTGCGTGAGTGTGTGTTCTCCCTGTGTCTGTGTGAGTGTGTGTTCTCCCTGTGTCTGTCTGTGTGAGTGTGTGTTCTCCCTGTGTCTGTCTGAGTGTGTGTTCTCCGTGTGTGTGTGTTCTCCCTGTGTCTGTCTGTGTGAGTGTGTGCTCTCCCTGTGTCTGTGTGTGTGTGAGTGTATGTTCTCCCTGTGTCTGTCTGTCTATGTGAGTGTGTGTTCTCCCTGTGTCAGTCTGTGTGAGTGTGTTCTCCCTGTGTCTGTGTGTGTGTGTTCTACCTGTGTCTGTGTGTCTGCATGAGTGTGTGTTCTCCTTGTGTCTGTCTGTGTGAGTGTGTGTTCTCCCTGTGTCTGTCTGAGTGTGTGTTCTCCGTGTGTGTGTGTTCTCCCTGTGACTGTGTGAGTGTGTGTTCACCCTGTATCTGTCTATGTGAGTGTGTGTTCTCCCTGTGTCTGTCTGTCTGTGTGAGTGTGTGTTCTCCCTGTGTCTGTGTGTGTGTGAGTGTATGTTCTCCCTGTGTCTGTGTGAGTGTGTTCTCCCTGTGTGTGTGTGTGTGTGTGTGTGTGTGTGTGTATGTGTGTGTGTGTGAGAGTGTGTGTTCTCCCTGTATCTGTGTGAGTGTGTGTTCTCCCTGTGTCTGTCTGTCTGTGTGAGTGTGTGTGTGTTCTCCTTGTGTCTGTCTGTGTGAGTGTGTGTTCTCCCTGTGTCTGCGTGAGTGTATGTTCTCCCTGTGTCTGTCTGAGTGTGTTCTCTGTGTGTGTGTGTGTGTTCTCTGTGTCTGCGTGAGTGTGTGTTCTCCCTGTGTCAGTCTGTGTGAGTGTGTGTTCTCCCTGTGTCTGTGTGAGTGTGTGTTCTCCGTGTCTGTGTGAGTGTGTGTTCTCCGTGTCTGTGTGAGTGTGTGTTCTCTCTGTGTCCGTCTGAGTGTGTGTTCTCCGTGTGTGTCTGTGTGAGTGTGTGTTCACACTGTATCTGTCTGTGTGAGTGTGTGTTCTCCCTGTGTCTGTCTGTGTGAGTGTGTGTTCTCCCTGTGTCTGTGTGTGTGTGAGTGTATGTTCTCCCTGTGTCTGTCTGTCTGTGTGAGTGTGTGTTCTCCCTGTGTCAGTCTGAGTGTGTTCTCCTTGTGTCTGTCTGTCTGTGTGAGTGAGTGTGTGTTCTCCCTGTGTCTGTGTGAGTGTGTGTTCTCCGTGTCTGTGTGAGTGTGTGTTCTCCCTGTGTCTGTGTGAGTGTGTGTTCTCTCTGTGTCCGTCTGAGTGTGTGTTCTCCGTGTGTGTCTGTGTGAGTGTGTGTTCACACTGTATCTGTCTGTGTGAGTGTGTGTTCTCCCTGTGTCTGTCTGTGTGAGTGTGTGTTCTCCCTGTGTCTGTGTGTGTGTGAGTGTATGTTCTCCCTGTGTCTGTCTGTGTGAGTGTGTGTTCTCCCTGTGTCAGTCTGAGTGTGTTCTCCTTGTGTCTGTCTGTGTGAGTGTGTGTGTTCTCCCTGTGTCTGTGTGTGTGTGTGTGTGTCTGTGTTCTACCTGTGTCTGTGTGTCTGCATGAGTATGTGTTCTCCCTGTGTGTGTGTGTGTGTGTTCTCCCTGTGTGTGTGTGTTCTCCCTGTGTCTGAGTGTGTGTGTGTTCTCCTTGTGTCTGTGTGAGTGTGTGTTCTCCCTGTGTCTGTCTGTGTGTCTGTGTGAGTGTGTGTGTGTTCTCCCTGTGTGTGTGTGTGTGTGTGTGTGTGTATATACGCGCGCTCCCTGTGTCTGTGTGTCTGCATGAGTAAGTGTTCTCCCTGTGTCTGTCTGTGTGTGTGTTCTCCCTGTATCTGTGTGAGTGTGTGTTCTCCCTGTGTCTGTATGCGTGAGTGTGTGTTCTCCCTGTGTCTGTCTGTGTGAGTGTGTTCTCCCTCTGTCTGTCTGAGTGTATGTACTCTGTGTGTGTGTGTGTGTGTGTGTGTGTGTGTGTATTCTCCCTGTGTCTGTGTGAGTGTCTGTTCTCCCTCTGTCTGTGTGAGTGTGTGTGTTCTCCCTGTGTCTGTATGAGTGTGTGTTCTCCCTGTGTGTGTGTGTGTGTTCTCTGTGTCTGTGTGTGTTCTTCCTGTGTCTGTCTGTTTGTGTGAGTGTGTGTTCACCCTGTATCTGTCTGTGTGAGTGTGTGTTCTCCCTCTGTCTGTGTGAGTGTGTGTTCTGTGTGTGTGTGTGTGTGTGTGTTCTCCCTGTGTCTGTCTGTGTGAGTGTGTGTTCTCCCTGTGTCTGTCTGTCTGTGTGAGTGTATGTGCTCCCTGTGGCTGCATGGTTTCCCTTAAGTGTTCCAATTTCCTCTCGCATCTCAAAGGTGTGCAGATAGCTGAGTTAATTGGCCTTTGGGATGTTGGTGAGTGTCGGGGTTCAAGGGAAGTTAAAGGAGATGTGGGGAGAGTAAAATGGGTTGGGGTAACAATAGTTTGCAGTGCTTTTTTAAAAGTGCTCTAATGTTTGTTGTGGACCCTGGGCAGTATAATTTGGTAATGTTCCTTGTCAAATGTTGTTTCCATGCTAGTAAAAATACTGGTAATTCTTGGATAGCTGTACAAACACTGATCCTCAGTTTGTGTTGGATCAGACCCCATTATCCTTGTGCTCACAGACCGAATCTATCTATTCATACCTTAGAAAGTAGAGAAAATAATGTGCATTTTTGTATAGTGCCTTTCATGACCAAACTGCTTTCAACAAGTAGTGACTGTTGCAAGGAGGAAATTCAGCTAGTCTGCAAATTTCAATGTTCAGCCAGCACCACTGAAATAAGTAACAAGAAAATCAATATCTTACATGATCTTTTGTTGAGTGTCACTGTATCAGCAACAAGTCTGTGTGCCAAAAGGCATACAGTAATTAGTGCTCCTGTAGTATTCAGAGACGTTGTGCCTGGTTAATGCTGAAATAAGGGAGTGCAAATGTTAATTCCTGTGTATGATCTTTGCCAGTTGTAGATCATGGGAATTGAATAGAATTAATAAAACAAATTGGCCATTCCTGCCCGGGTGTCAGGCTGTCTTTATCTCTGTCTTGATCTCTCTATCAGTATATCTTTCTATTCCCTTCTCCTTTGTACATATATGTGACTTCCTGTTAAATGCACCTACACTGTTCACCTCAACTACTCTGAGTTAGCCAGTTCCTCCTCACTGCTTTGGACGGAAGCTAGGCGTTGGATTGACCAGCGGTGTAGAGGTTGGGGGGAGGGGGTTGTGGAACATGCAATTTCTGTTGCTGCCCTCCTCTTCCTCCTTATGGCTGCCATGAACAATATTATTCCTCAGCATTTGAGAGAAAGCCAAACTGATTCAGATTGGGTTCCAGGTCCTGCAGAGGTGCAGCTACATGTGTGCCTCGTACTGCACTTCGTTTTTGGCGAAAACAAGTGCAATCCAAACCTCAGTGTGACGATTAGTTTTAAAGTTTAGAGTTACATTTGCAGAGAGTACAACTGCGCACTGGCATTGTGTCACATTCCACAGGCTAAAAGCGCATGCAGCGACAGGCCAGACTAATCACACCAACAATAGTGAGCTCGGAGAAGCCCTGCACATTTGCTGCACTGTGGAGTGAGTTCAGGAAGATCTGGCAGCAGCAGTTGTTTTAGCTCTCGGCAGATGGAACCTTTCAGCAAGACTTTGGCCTCCCAAACTTCGCTGTTGAGACTGGAGCACAACCCACGCATATTTTAGTCTTCTCTAGTTGTTTTTTGCTGTGAAAGGATAATCTAAGCATGTGATGCAAACCATGTTAGTGTCAGATGTTTTAGTAATCCTTTCCAAACTTTTAAAAAACATTTCTGTCCTGTTTTGCACCATTGGTGGGACAGGTGTTCTATGCACTGTTGGTGGGGGTGGTGTTGTTTGGCTAAAATTATATTCTTCTTTGCATCAGAGGATAGACTTGCTAATGTTTGACTTTTGTTGTTGTTCCAGGTTGACAAGTTCCTCTCTGAGTCTTTGCAAGTGACTAGTGACAGTGAAAGTTACCCCTGTGGAACTTAATTTCGTATGGTGGAGCTCTGACAGATCGGTCAAAAGCAGACATCCATGATTCACTGCTGGCTTTTGGATACCATATTTTTAATTGGAGACATTGAGCTTGCAAGGAACAACAATCTCAAAACTGAAAGAGGTGAGGAGTGAATCTTAAAAAAAAGAACAAAATATACTCTTACCAACAATTACTGCCATAAATGCCACTCTAAGCATGAGTGCCCAGGCCCCGGGCAAAAGCTCAGCTAAGCGGAGAGGCAAGCAGATTTCATTTTTCACTGAGAATACTAGAGCTACTCAACCAAGCCCAAATCGGCAGAGAAGGAACGGAATGTTGCATGGGGAAGTGAGGGTCTCGGAGGGTATGGTCGAGCCACAACAACCCTCCAAACCCACAGCCCATATTACCGGTGTGCACTGCCATCCAGTGGCTGCTGTGAATGTGGAAATGGATCAGGAGAATGTGACCAAAGATGGCACTGTGCCACCAAACTGGACAGCCTCCGTTCTGGTCGATCACTTGCCTGCCAAGGGTGGACTGAACTGGCAGCCAGCTGGCCATGCTGTGTCATGGAGTCAAAGTGCAGCCCCTTTCTGTCCCAGTAGTGGAGCTTCAAGCAGTGCTCCAGGACCCTTTCTAAACACTCTTGCTAAACAAGGGAGCTCAACCCACTTGTTGCACGAATCTCTCCAAAGTCAGCAGGAGAACAAGGGCACTGGATCCCAGCTGGGCTTATTTGCGGATGCAATAAAACAGATGGACGAGAAAGCCCACTTAGCAAAGAGGCTGGCCAAGCAACCAATTCACTTATTAACTGAGCTACCAAAACCACAACTGCATCAAATCCATCAGAACCTATTTCAGCATCATCACCAACACCTGTCCCAGCAGTCCCAGCAGACCCAACTGCAGCAGCAGTCCCAGCAGACCCAACTGCAGCAGCAGTCCCAGCAGACCCAACTGCAGCAGCAGTCCCAGCAGACCCAACTGCAGCAGCAGTCCCAGCAGACCCAACTGCAGCAGCAGTCCCAGCAGAACCAGTTGCAGCACCAGAATCAGCTACTACATGAATCTCAGCAGAACAATCAACTGCAGCATCAACACCAAACAACCAAAGCACATGTCCAGATGCAGCTGCCATCCCAGCAGACTCAGCTCCAGCATCAGCACCAACAACAGATCAGACTGCAGCATCAGCACCAGCAGAACCTACGGCAATATAAGCAGACCCAACCCCAAAACCAGCAGACTCAACTCTTGCATCACCAGGAGTTCCAGCAGCCACAGACAAGTAATGAAACTTTGATTCATCATCAATTCTTCCAGTTTCCATATGGACAGTGTCAGAAGCCAGACTTGCCGCCAAACTCAGTATTAAATATATTCCATCAATCTCGCCAGCCGTCACTTCTTTCTGTTTATAGCCGTCCATCACAAGCTGCATGTCAGCAGCACCTGTTCCAGCAGTTCTTCCCTCACCAACAGCCACCCCAGTCTCTCGGTCTCCACAGGATTCAGACGAACCAGGGTCCAGATCCACCCACACATCTGATGGTTTCAGCACCATCTCAGTTGCAACAGCCTTCCGATGCGCAGATCATCAAAGGAATGCAGAGGTCCACAGGTGGCCATAAGCAAGAACACCCGCTACGCAAAATGGAGACTGAGTTTCAAACACCCTTAGCAAAGCAGACCCGATGTGCCCTCAAAGAAAGAAAAGTGAAACCCTGCCTTTTTGAGCTGCACAGACTGGGAAATGAATGTAGCCCTAGAGAAAGCACCAACCAGCGTTGGCCACAAGCATATGGGCCAGAGCTCCAAAAATTGCTGAACATGCCATCAAATCGTGGTGCACAGAACCAACACAAACTGTTTGGGGTGGATTTAGTTCAACCCAAGAACATTCAAGCACACACTCAGACAAATGAGGACATCCGGAGTGAGAGAGGACATGAGAAAATCCAAGTGAATCAAAGCAGTCAAAAGTCTGCTCAGGAGACTTCTTCAGAGGTTCAAGAGACAACAGAGAGTGTTATACAAACTGCAAGAAAGGGAGGAGGAACTTCTAATGAAGCAAATGGTCTCCAACCACAACAAGTCTTGTCTGATCAGAACTCCTCCACTGAGGTCAGTTTTGTCTTTTACAATTTTTTTCACCTTCTGCAGCACATGAACACTATTGACTTACTTTTATAAACTTTGGGAAAATTCCTCATCCCCCACCTCTTGCCCTACGTAGAAAGTGCTTGTATTTTAGAATCTGAGAGCTGCACGGTGCAGTTATTGCTAACTATTCAACAGCCAGCAAACCAAGTAATAATATAGTTTTGGGGTGGTACTTTGGAGTTAATTACTGGTCAAGATACTAAGGAAGAACTCTTGGCTCCTTGAGGCAGCAAGATAGGACTTCAGTTCAAATGCTCGTCTGGAATTGGCACCCTCAGCATTACTTTGGCGCATTGATCTGTAATATATGTTAAGCCATCTGGATTGGAGCTTTAGTTTACAGTTGCCTTATTGAGACAGTTTGGTAACTGAGATAAAACTTGGTTGCTCTCGTTTTTGGGGTGGATGGGAGTTACTCAATGTCATGTACTTTAACTACCACAGAAGTTTCCAAGTGGTGTTCAGTGGAACAGTCCTCTTGTGCAGAAGTTGACTAGTCATAGCTGTGTTTATTGTCAGATGTAACCACAGAAGCAATGAGAATCTTAGTTACAGTGCATCACAGGTACATGGTATCTTATGGGCAGTATTCACAAGAAATTCCTAAATTAAACATAGATTATGCACAATTTTACACGAAACAACATAAAACAAAACAAAATCTATTTTAGTGCAGATTGCCTCGTGGTTGTAGTATTGATCTACTGCGGTCATCAGGCTTGTGCTTGTTAGTTGGAGAACCAAATGGTTGAAGGGCAGTAGCTGTCCCTGAACCTAGTGCTGTGGAAATCTGTGTTTGTTCTTTCTGCCCAGAGGGGGCTGCAAGAAAGTGGCATGGCGTGGATAGTGAGGGCCTTTGGATGTTGCCTCCTTGGGACAGTGCCTCATGCGAACACAAAATACTCTGCAGATGCTGGGGTCAAAGCAACATTCACAACACGCTGGAGGAACTCAGCAGCTCAGGCAGCATCCGTGGAAATGATCAGTCAACGTTTCGGGCTGGAACCCTTCGACAGGAGGAAGGGTTTTGGCCCGAAACGTTGACTGATCGTTTCCACGGATGCTGCCCGACCTGCTGAGTTACGCCAGCATGTTGTGAGTGCCTCATGTAGTTCCTACTGATGGTGGGGAAGGGTATGTCTGCAAGGTGTAAGGCGGAGCCCATTACCGTCTGCAGTTTTGCACATCCAAATTGCCATCCCAGCCCATGATGCAAGCAGTCGGCATACTTTTAACAGTACATTGAAAGAAGCTTGTTAGTGTTTTGTGACAAGCTTCACCTCCTTAAGCTGCCAAGAAAGTAAAGACATTGATGCATCATAGGTTAGTAACCTGTCCAGATGTGTGGACAAAACTGGCTGTGATAGCTAGCATACCAAGTGGTCCCTCTTTGTTCTGTAAGTAAAATAAGCAACAATGGGGTAGCAAGGCAGGTTGTATTTGTGCAGACTGCTTCCAGGATTGCTCTTTCTGGGGCCGCCTGAACAAGGATTTGCATAGGGCTTTGCGATGCAGTGAAGATATCCCATGACAAAGCCAATGCTGAACAGTGGAAAATGCACATGAATTGAAGGGGACAAATATCCTAAGGGGGAGGTTTACCAGTGCTGCATTGGGGGGAGGGTGGAGGTGGTTTAAACTAGACTTGCAGAGGCATGGGAACCAGAGTGCCAGCATAGATAGTGGAGAGGTTGTGAAGACAGGTGTTGTTCAGACCTCTGACAAAATCAGGACTCAAAACGTTGAGCATGGAGTGCAGGAAGTATTGTAGGAAAGGCAGATGAGCTTAGGACATGGTTTAACTGATAGAATTATAATTAGTGAGGGAGGGGCAGGACTAGCAGCTCAATATTCCCGGGTTCTGTTTTAGACATGACGGAGCAGGAAGGATTAAAGGGGGAGGGCTGGTGTTACTAGTTGGAAAATGTCATGGTAGTGCTCAGTCAGGACAGACTGGAGAACTCGTCTAGTCAGGATTATGGGTGGAACTGAGGAATAAGAAAGGTATGACCATGTTAATGGGGCGAGGTTATAGACCACCCAACAGTCTGTGGGATTTAGAGGAACAAATCTGTAGAGATCACAGGCTGTTGCAAGAACCATAAGGTTGTTATAGGAGGTGATTTTTAACTTCCCACATAATGACTGGAAGACTTTATACTTTATTGTCGCCAAACAATTGATACTAGAACGTACAATCATCAAAGCGATATTTGAATCTGTGCTTTCCGCTCCCTGGATTACAAATCGATAGTAAATATTAAAATTTAAATTATAAATCGTAAATAGAAAAATGGAAAGTAAGGTAGTGCAAAAAAACCGAGAGGCAGGTCCGGATATTTGGAGGATGTGGCCCAGATCTGGGTCAGGATCCGTTCAGCAGTCCTATCACAGTTGGAAAGAAGCTGTTCCCAAATCTGGCCGTACGAGTCTTCAAGCTCCTGAGCCTTCTCCCGGAGGGAAGAGGGACGAAAGGTGTGTTGGCTGGGTGGATCGTGTCCTTGATTATCCTGGCAGTACTGCTTCGACAGCGTGCAGTGTAAGGTGAGTCCAAGGACGGAAGATTGGTTTGTGTGATGTGCTGCGCCATGTTCACGATCTTCTGCAGCTTCTTCCGATCTTGGACAGGACAACTTCCATACCAGGTTGTGATGCACCCTAGAAGAATGCTTTCTACGGTGCATCTATAAAAATTAGGGTTTTAGGGGACAGGCCAAATTTCTTCAGTTTTCTCAGGAAGTAAGGCGCTGGTGGGCCTTCTTGGCAGTGGACTCTGCTTGGTTGGACCAAGTCAGGTCATTTGTAATATTGACCCCGAGGAACTTAAAGCTTTTGACCTGTTCCACTTGCGCACCACTGATGTAAATTGGGTTGTGCGGTCCACTACTCCTTCTGAAGTCAACAACCAATTCCTTCGTCTTGCTGACGTTGAGGGATAGGTTATTGTCTTCGCACCATGCCACCAGGTTCTTCATTTCCTCTCTGTACTCAAACTCATCATTACCCGAGATACGGCCTACAATTGTTGTGTCATCAGCAAACTTATATGTTGAGTTTGATGGAAACTTGGCTACACAATCATGGGTGTACAGTGAGTACAGCAGGGGGCTGAGTACACAGCCTTGTGGGGCACCGGTGCTCAGAGTGATTGTAGAGGAGAGCTTGTCCCCTATTTTTACAGCCTGGGTCCTGTCTGTGAGTAAGTTGAAGATCCAGCTGTAGATCTGAGTGCTAAGGCCCAGGTTCTAGAGCTTTGGAATCAGTTTATTTGGAATTCATATATTGTAAAAGAACTGCACAGGATAGAGGTTGTCAAATGTATTCAGGGAAGTTTCCTTAATCAGTGCGTAGAAGTCCCAACAGAGTGTGCAATACTTGATCTGCCGTTAGGCAATGAGACAGAGCAGGTGTCAGAAGTTTGTGTAGGGCAACACTTCGCATCCAGTGACCACAATGCCATTAATTTCAAGGTAAGTATGCAAAAAGATAAGTTTGGTCCATGGTTTGAGATTCTAAATTAGAGAAAGGCCAATTTTGATGGTATCAGAAAGGATCTGGAAAGTGGGGATTGGGACAGACTGTTTTCTGGCAAAGTTGTACTTGTCAAGTGGGAGACCTTGAAAAGTGAAATTTTGAGAGTACAAAGCTTGAATGTGCCTATTAGGATATAAGGTAAAAAGTAACGTGTTTAGAGAAGCTTGGTTTTCAAGAGATATTTAATAATTTTAAAAAAAGGTAGGAATAAATGAAGTGCTTATGGAGTATAAGAAATGCAAGAGAACATTCAAGAAATCAGGATGATTGAAAGAAGGCAGGAGGTTTCCCTTGCAGACAAGGTGAAGGAAAATGCTAAGGGATTCTACAGATATGTTAAGAGCAAAAGGTTTGCAGGGACAAAATTGGTCCTCTGGCAGACCAGAATGATAATCCATGTGTGGAGCCAAAAGAGACAGGGGAGGTCTTAAATGGACTTTTTGCATCTGTATTTACTCAAGAGACAGAGTCTATAGAAGTGAGGCAAAACTGCAGTGAAGTCATGGACCCTATACAGATTACAGAGGAGGAGGTGTTTGCTGTCTTGAGGAAAATTAGGGTGGATAAATCCCCAGGGGGTGACAAGGTGTTCCCTTGGACCCTGTGGGAAGCAAGTGCAGAAATTGAAGGGGTCCTAGCAGAGATATTTAAATCATCTTTAATGCCTGTTGAGGTACCGAGGGATTGGAGGATAGCTAATGTTGTTCTGCTGTTTAAGAAAGGCTTTAAAAATAAACCAGGAAATTATAGGCCGGTGAGCCCCACATCAGTAGTGGGAAAGTTATTGGAGGGTTTTCTAAGGGACCAGGTGGATATATGAGTATTTGGATAGACGTGGACGGATCAGGGATAGTCTTCATGGCTTTGTGTATGATAGCTCACGTCTAATGAATCTTATAGTTTTTCCAGGAAGTTACGAGGGAAGTTGATAAAGGCAAGGCAGTGGATGTTGTCTACATGGATTTTAGCAAAGCATATGACAAGTTCCCTCACGGGAGGTTGGTCAAGAAAGTTCAGTTGCTCGGCATTCAAGATGAGGTAGTAAATTGGATTAGGCAGTGGCTTTGTGGGAGAAGCCAGAGAGTGGTAGTAGATGGTTGCCTCTCTGACTGGAGGTCGGTGACTAGTGGAATGCCGCAGGGATCGGTGCTGGGTCCATTGTTGTTTATCATCTTTATCAATGATCTGGATGATAATGTGGTTAACTGGATCAGCAAATCTGTGGATAACACCAAGATAGAGGATTTGGTGAACAGTGAGGAAGACTATCATAGCTTGTAGAGGTTTCTCCATCAGCTGGAAAAAGGAGCTAAAAAATGGCAGATGGAATTTAATGCAGACAAGTGTGAGGTGTTGCACTGTGAGAGGACAAACCAGGGTGGGTCTTGCATAGTGAAGGAGTGTAGTTGAATAAAGGGATCAGTGAATACAGGTCCATAATTAATTGAAAGTGGTGTCACAGGTAGGGTTGTAAAGAAAGCTCTTAGCACATGGATCTTCATAAATCAAAGTATTCTGTAAACGTAACTTTGCTAGATCAAATAATGACAGCACAAAAAGATCGTTACTTATCTTTTCACCGGTTTATTTCTTCGAGCTCAGCCGACGAGTGAACTCGCACCCAACATCAGGGAGAGACCCTTTCTCATCTCCCCGGTGGTTCTACAAGTTCACTGCCTGATGTCAGAATTGTCAGAAGCTATAAGGCCACCAATTACAAAAGAACAATCAGTTTGATAACCATTCCGGTCAGGTCAATGGATTCGATACAGAGAACAATTGGTTTGATAACCATTCCGGCCAAGTCAATGGACTATTGATACAGAGAACAATTGGTTTGATAACCATTCCGGCCAAGTCAATGGACTATTGATACAGAGAACAATCGGTTTGATAACCATTCCGGCCAAGTCAATGGACTATTGATACAAAAGTACAGTCAATTTGTTAGACACTCCAGCCACCTTAATTAAAGAAAAGAATGTCCTACCTGGTTTGCTGGAGCCACAACTTAATTACAAAGATAAGAACATCCGTCAAATTTATGCTTTAATTAAGAAAGGAATATTCTGTCCAATTTCCATCAGGTACTGCTTTTTGTCAAAATCAAAAGGTGTGAAAAGCCCAGAGACATCTGATGTGGATCTGGGCGAACTTTAATCATCTTGCTCCAAAGAAGGCAGCTGTGAGACATTATTCAAACACACTGCAGTCACAGACATAGTCAGTACTTTATACATTGTTTACAGGGATCTGAGAATCTCCCATTCCCTTAAACTTTATCATTCAGTACAGGAGATGAGATGTTATGTTGAGGTCGTATGAAGTGTTGTTGAAGCCTAATTTGGAGTAGTGTGTGCAGTTTTGGTTACCTACCTATAGGAAAGATGTAAATAAGGTTGAAAGAGTACAGTAGAAAATTACAAGGAACACACAAAATGCTGGAGGAACTCAGCAGGCCAGGCAGCATCTAGTAAAAGAATACAGTCAATGTTTGGGCCAAAACATCAACTGTACTCTTTTCCATAGATGCTGCCTGGCCTGCTGAGTTCCTCCAGCATTTTGAGTGTGTTGCTCGGATTTCCAGCATCTGCAGATTTTCTCTTGTTAGTGTTTAAAATTTACAAGGATGTGGCTGGGTTTGAAGTACCTGTGTCATAAGGAAGATTGAATAGCTTGGGACTTTATTCTTTGGAACATAGAAGACATAGTGAACATAGTGTAACTAAGTTTGCTGATGACTCTAAATTGAGTGGAAAAGCAAGTTGTGCAGGAGAGTCTGCAGAGAGATATAGATAGGTTAAGTGAGTGGGCAAGGGTCTGGCAGATGGAATGCAATGTTGGTAAATGCGAGGGCATCCACTTTGGAAGGAAAAATGAAAAAGCGGGTTATTATTTAAATAGTAAAAGATTGCAGCATGCTGCTGTGCAGAGGGACTTGGGAGCGCTTGTGTATGAATCACAAAAGGTTGGTTTGCAGGTGCAGCAGGCCATCAAGAAGGCAAATGGAATGTTGGCCTTCATTGCTAGAGGGATTGAATTTAAGACCAGGAATGTTTTGCTGCAACTGTACGGGGTACTGGTGAGGCCACACCTTGAGTACTCTGTGTGTTTCTGGTCTCCTTACTTGAAGCAGGATACACTGGCTTTGGAGGCAGTGCAGAGGAGGTTCACCAGGTCGATTCCAGAGATGAGGGGGTTAGACAATGAAGAGAGATTGAGGTTGCCTTGGACTGTATTCGCTGGATTTAGAAGAATGAGAGGAAATCTTATAGAAACATATAAAATAATGAAAGGGATAGATAAGATAAAGTTATTTCCACTAGTAGGTGAGACTAGAACTGGGGGACATAGTCTCAAGATTCGAGGGAGTAAATTTAGGACGGAGATAAGGAGGAACTGGTTTGCCCAGAGAGTGGTGAATCTGTGGAATTCTCTGCCCAGTGAAGCAGTGGAGGCTATCTCAGTAAGTATATTTAAGACAAGGTTGGATAGTTTTTTTTATAGTAGGGGAATTGAGGGTTATGGGGAAAAGGCAGGTAGGTGGAGATGAGTCCATGGCCAGATCAGCCATGATCTTATTGGAACGGTGGGGCAGGCTCAACGGGCCAGATGGCCGACTCCTGCTTCTATTTCTTATGTTCTTATGTTCTAAGACCGAGGGGAGATTTGGTGGAGATGTACAAAATTATGAGGCGTCTAAGCAAGCAGGCTTTTTGCACCGAGTTTGGTTGGGACTACAACTAGGGGCTATGGATTAAGGGTGGAAGGTGAAATGTTTAAGGGGAACATGTGGGGACACTTCACTCAGAGGGTGGTGAGAGTGTGGAACGAGCTGCCAGTGGCCAGTGGTGCATGCAGCTCGATTTCAACATTTAAGAGAAGCTTGGATAGGTATGTGAATGGTAGGACTATGGTCGATATGACTATACAGTTTGGTCCAGCATGGACTAGGAGGGCCGAAGGGCCTGGTTTTCTGCTGTACTTTTCTGAGACTCTAAGCACAAGGGCCTGAAGATGCTGTAATATGGAGCAAATACAACTTACTGGAGGAGCTCAGCAGATTGAGGCAGTGATGCAGTGTCTTGAGCCTAAACATCAACTGTCTCTCTGCTCCACAGATGCTGCTTGACCTGCTGTACACAACAGTAAACAGTGACACAGACCAACAAACAATAGTCTCTGTTGCCTCCCCAGCTCATTGAAACCCCAAACTCAAACTAAATTCAAATAAAGCACTTATTGTAGAGACACAAACATGCCCCCACGTACAAATTCTGATGAATTTTTTTCTTTAAATTGCATGTCCGTTAGAGAGAGGAGGTTGGCTATTAGGCCCATTGTACCTTTTAATGGTTTTTCAAAGTAACTATTCTGCCCTGCTCAGGCATTTTAACAAAGTCCTGTTGGAAGCTGGTGCTGAGTTCCAACATTCATTCAGACATTGCATTTCAGATCTTTATCAGTTGTACAGGCCCTTGAGGTTATGAATGCACAACCCGTGGATATCCTGTACATACAAAGCTATACAGTGGATTCCAATTAATTAGGCCTTTGGTTAATTGGAGTACTCGTTTATCTGGGATAATTATTAAAGAACCAAAAATAATCGAGAAAATAGCCTGGATTCCCTTCATTTATTTGGGACACTACGCCTCTTAGTTGGAGGTAGGAGCCTTTTGCTGAACAGTTTCTAACTAGCACCAGTCACGTGTGTGTGCATGGCTTTCAGACAGTACACTGTGCTTCAAGTGAGCAGTTTTTAAATAGCGTCACGTGTGTGTGTTTGTGTTCAAAAAGCAGTGACAACTCAGAACTGCTTCTCTCACTGCAGTTTCAAACATTCAGGCTTGGAAATGTCAGAAATGACTGGGAATGAAAACGAAACGATTTCACTACTTCAATAAGTTAGAAACTATAAAAAGTTTGAAAGTATGACAATTATCCTGAACGTTGCGATGAAGATTTGGAGGATGTGATTGCATTGTGTTATGGCAGACCATTATCTGCATTGGATGTTTGTGTGGATTTTGTTCATTTACAGTCAAAAGAACACGACACGGTTGAATCCCTCAGGTAAGTATTAGGAACTAATGCACAGTTTTATAATACTGCAGTAGTTCTAATTTGTTCTGTATTTCATTTAAATACCTAATGTCTTTTTACACCTTTTTAACTATATCCATGAAACTTCAGCTAACTGGGACAGCTGCTTAATTGGGCTAACATGTACTAGTTGCAATTAGCCAAATTTCACTGTATTTAAAAACCAGCGGGAAAGATGGTGTGGATTTGCCAGCTGTTATGAGCCTGCTGGGTGAGAATGGAGCATTGGCTGGGTGGGGCTGAGCAGATTCGTTCGCTGAGGCCAGCTAGTGGCTGTTCTTCCCATACCTGCTCGCTCTCCCAACTCAGTTGTCACTGTGACCCTCTCCCACACACTGTCTCTGGTCATTTCTGACTTTCAAACAGTTTGGGGTACAGCTCACGGGAAAGGAACCCTGTTGTAATCTGAATGCCTGTGTTCTTGTCTTCGCCCTACTCACTAGAAATACAAATGTGTCTCTAAACACAAATTCCAGTGGCTTTCCAATACATCTCTTAAACATAGGGTTATATTTCAATGTATGTTTTCTCTGACTGGGGCAGCTATAGTGCAAGTGGCATTAGGGGCTCAGACTCAGAGTTTTGAGATTGAGTAGCGAGTCTGTGGTGGCTAGTGTGATCATGTTTGCTGTTGTGTGCTGGGGCAGCAGGCTGAGGGTAGCAGACACCAACAGAATCAACACACTCATTTGTAAGGCCAGTGATGTTGTGGGGATGGAACTAGACTCTCTCACGGTGGTGTCTGAAAAGAGGATGCTGTCCAAGTTGCATGCCATCTTGGACAATGTCTCCCATCCACTACATAATGGACTGGTTGGGCACAGGAGTACATTCAGCCAGAGACTCATTCCACCGAGATGCAACACAGAGCGTCATAGGAAGTCATTCCTGCCTGTGGCCATCAAACTTTACAACTCCTCCCTTGGAGGGTCAGACACCCTGAGCCAATAGGCTGGTCCTGGACTTATTTCCTGGCATAATTTACATATTACTATTTAACTATTTATGGTTTTATTACTATTTAATTATTTATGGTGCAACTGTAATGAAAACCAATTTCCCCCGGGATCAATAAAGTATGACTATGACACTGCAATCCATCGGATTTACTGACGGCTCGTACCACAGCTCAAGTGCATACCTGTATGCAGCAAGGTGACACATGAAGACCAAGAACACCAGGCGTCCTGGAGGACGCGTTGTTCTCTGGGCAGTATTTGATCCTGAATACTGAACAGGGAGAGGGTTCCTCTCAGAAGCAGCACCATGGTGGTTTAGCTGTGCAGACATGGAGAGGAAGGTTGTGGAAACATACAAGGATTCTGAAGCTGCAGGAGCAGAATATTTTGGTGTAGGCTGTTCAACAACCAAAAGCTGAGGTTTTTGTTGGTACCAACAACTTTGGTAGGATGAGGCCTTCCAGCAGGTATTAATTAAACAAGAAAACTATTAAGCTCTTAAGTATGTGGATTATTGCTGACGTCACTGCTAGTGGGTACAGACAATTCAGACTGGAGAAAGGTTGAAGGCGGGAGGGCTTCCAGTTCCTGGGCATCGGGACTGGTTCAGGGAAGTGCATCTGGACACTCTGAAAGTTGTGCTTCAGGATTAGGACAAACGTTCAGCTGGGTTTAGTTGTGCTGTTAGGGAGGGTTGACAATAGCTTGGTAGTAGAATGGGAAAATGTGTGAGATTTGGATGCACAAAGGCAGAACTGAAAATTGGAGGCAGGAGTCAAGAATGATTTAGTGACAGACTGCAAACAGCTGCGTGAAGGTAAATTGGTCTTGGAAGGTGCTGGGTAAGAAATTCAGGGGATGTTCCCAGATTGGGAGTCATTAGCTTAATTAGTTTGGCATAGCATTGAGGGCTGTGCCACACTGGAAGAATTTAGAAAGTATTGGGATGAAATTAAAAGGGACTTAGAAAAGCAAAGAGATAGCATGAAAAAACTCTGGCAGCTAACATGGCAGATGGAAAATGCAAAGATGATTAATAAATTCATGATGAAGATGAGGATGACAAAGGAATGAATATGGACTATTGGGGATGATAAAGGTAACCTGTGTGGAGGCAGAGGGTGTGGGTGGAATTCTTTATTAATACACTGTGACTGTCCTTATAGAAGAGGGGGATGATGCTGATGTTATTGTTAGTGCACGAGGAGTGAAATACTGCTTGGTAATTTTGGTAAAAGTATTAAGGATTTGAGATCTTTATAAGTCAGGCCTAGATGAATAAATTCCAGGATGGTCCTGTGAGGGAGGAAAATGAAGGAACTCTGATCTCACTTTTTAATTTTCTCTGGCCATAGGAGTGTGTAAGATTGTTAGAGAACTTCTTTTATTGTACTGTTATTTAAAAATGTTTATTATTACTGTCTTACAACATGAAGTTTGTTGTTTAGCAGCTGCAGTAAGGTTCAAAAATATAAATAAATTATTTTAAAAAGTACAAAAAGAAGGAATAATGAGGTAGCATTCATGAATCATTCAGAGATCCGATGGAAGAGGAGGAGGAGCTGTTTCAAGATGATTGAGAGTGGGTCATCAGGCTCCTGTAACTTGTCACTGATGATTGTAACAGAAAGAGGGCATCTCCTGAATGGTGGTGGTCCTTAAAGATGGATGCCATCTTCTTGAGGCACTGCCTGCTGAAGATGTCCTTGACGTTGGCCGAGTCTACACTGCGCATTGGTGCCTGTGTTGCAAGTGATGATGCAACCAGTCAGAATACTCTCCGCTGGACATGTGTAGAAATTTGCAAGAGTCTTTGGTGAGATGCTGAATCTCTTCCTCCTTTCCACTCACTGAGCACTGGTGTGTGTTCTACTAACCTCCCCTTCTTGGAGTCCACAATTAATTCCTTAGCTTGTTGGCATTGAGTGCCAGGTTGTCGTTGTGACCCCATTAAATCAGCGATCCATCTCCCTTGTCATCGCCCTCTGAGATTTTGTTAACAATATTGGTTTCATCTGTGAATTTATAAATGGCATTTGAACTGTGCTTAGCCCCACATTCATGAGTGTAGAGAGAGTAGAATAGTGGGCTAAGCATGCATTGTTGAGATGTGCCTGTATTAATTTTCATTGAGGTGGAGATGTTATCACCCATCTGTAGAGACTGTGATCTACCGATGAGGAAGTTGAGGATCCCTTTGCGGAGGAAGGTACAAAAGCCCAGGCTGAAAAGTTTGGCCACTAACACTCGGGATGATGGTGTTGAATGCCAAGTTGTAATTGAAAAACAGCAGCCAGATGAAGGCAGTGACGTAGTGTGAGTAGATTTCAGCAAAAATTTGATGAGGACCCACGTAAGCTGGTTGGAAAAGGAAGGTGTATAGAAGCACAAAAGAATGTTAAGCGAGATACAAACCGGCCAAGGAATAGAAAGCAAAGGATAATGATTGTGCCTTTTAGAACTTTGAACAGAACATCACAGGAGCAGGCTTCCAGCCCACAATGTTGTATCAAACTCAGTAAACTGTGACTTAAAGATGTAATTAAATTGACCCCTTCAGCGTCCATATTCCTTCATTCTGTGCACATGCATGTGCCTATCCAAGAGAGAGAAACAGAAAAGATTTCTCTTGACTATAAGGATATCAGCTGGGGTTCCTTGGGGCTTAATACATTTCAATGTAAATCAACTGTGTTAGAAAAAGCCACATCCTTTTTGTAATGTTGCCTCTGTTGCTCTCTCATCGCATGCTCACTGATACGAATCGTTTACAGTATAAAGATGCATGGCGATGATACTTGCAGCTAACAAGCTTCAGGGTGCAGGAAGGTGGACTCTGCCATGAGTGGCAAATGGAATTGAAACAAAGTACTGCATTTGGGAAGATGCAACAAGGCAAGGAATACACAATGAATGGAAAGGTTAACCTTGGAGCATACATTTGCAAAGCGAGAAAGACTGCTTAATGCATGGTTGAAAAGGAGGCCCCCCCCCCAGATTGCATAGATGATAAAAACCTGAGAGGATGTGCTGGTTAGCTTTGTGATGTGCATTTCTGATCACCAGATGGAAAGGGTGCAGAGGACAGCACTGCCAAGTCAGGAGAATTGTAGTTATGAGGAAAGGCTGAATGAGACTGAGGGGAGTATAAGCTGATAAGGGCTTGAGACAGGGTTATGAAGAAGGGCCTGTTTCCCTTAACAGGGGTCAGAACCTAGGGGAAGAGATTTAAAGAAAGATGAGAAGGTTGATAAGGAAAATGGTCTCTGAGATGGCCTGAAAGTTGCTGCTTGAAAGGGAGGGAAATTAGTCAAGTTATTTGAAATTTTCCAAGAGTTTAGTTTTCTCTCCATATGATTAGGTTAGCCCAATGTTTTCCTAACTTTTTTAATCTCATGTCCCCTAAAGCACCTTCAGAAATGCCAACATCCCTCTTAGGTACAATAAACTTTCATAGTGTAAAAACATATCTACCATATGCTAACATGAGAAAATTAAACCTAGCTTACACTGTACAGCAGCTTCAATATAATGTGATCCTTGTGCTTACTGGTTTTTAGCAAGGGTTGAAACATCTTGTTCAAGTTGTGACAGCAAAAGCCTCAAGTCCCCACGTGTAACAATGTCCAAGCAGTTTCTGTTTTTGTGAGTATGTGGTTCACTGTACTGAAGCCTCTTTAAACGAGGTAGGAGGATGGAAATACGATGAAGAGCAATTTGGCTCTTCAAAAACCAGCAAACTTTGTATGACAGTGTAGCCACATACCACAAAACCCAACATTTTAGAAAAGCATTTTTGCTTCTTCATCATTCTGAATTTTAATATTTTTTTTTGCAAGCTTTCTTCCTGTTCTTCTACCTTGCAAAGAAATGGGTTAATTACCGAGTCTGGAATTTCCAGATCATTCAAATTCTTAAATCGTTTCTGAAAATGCTTTTTTGGTGACTGCAGGTGTAAGCAGCACTCTTGCAAATCTCCGTCTGTGAAAGTACCATATTTTCCATGTAGGGAAACTGAGAACATTCTTCTCCCAATGTTTTGCTTATACATTTCCAGTTTTCTACTAAAAATGGACACTGCACTTTTTGCGTGGATTAAATTGAAACTCTGACCCTGCAGTTTCTTATTTAGAATGTTCATTATGTCATACAGATCAGCTAATATGCCACATCTCCATGTGGATGTTCAATCTTGTTTCCCAAGCTCTTGTTGACTTTGAGCAAAAATTCAACCACAGTGCCAAAAAGATCAAAGAAACATTTTAAGCAGCAGCCTTTTGACAGCCAGTGCATTTCAGTGTGAAGAAGCAAGTGTTCAAACTCTTCATTGTTGTCTTAGCGTAACTGGTGAAATATTCTGCTGTTTAATAGATGAGCTTTAATTTTGTTGATAGCAGATACTACAAGAGTCATGCTTGAAAAAAGTTACTGGCTGAGATTTTTGGCTGCGCGAAGTTGATGAATGACACAATGGATTGCAAACAGACTTAGAATTTTTTTATTCATGAATGCCACTAAACCAGCATGGTGACCTGTCATATGTGGTGCTCCATCTGTTGCACGAGAAATCATGTTCCTAATCAGAAGACTTTTATCCTCAATAAACATTTTGAGCTTGTTGTAGATTGATTCTCTGTTGATACTTGTTTTTAACTTACAAAAGAGAATCTCTTCGTAAAGTTTTCCATTTCTGATAAACTGTACATACACCATTAGCAATGGCTCATTGTTTCGTGCGGTTGACCCATCCAGTTGTATCCAAAATTCTGTTTTATCTTTGTAGCTCTGTGCTTAGTTCATAACCCCACTAAAGAACACCAGGCCATTGTCTCTCACACCATCACCAACGTTATTGACTCTGGAGATCTCCCATCCACCGCCAGCAACCTCATGGTTCCTGCACCCCATACCTCCCGTTTCTACCTCCTGCCCAAGATCCACAAACCCACTTGTCCAGATAGACATATTGTTTCAGCTTGTTCCTGCCCCAATGAACACATATCTGCATACTTCAACTCTGTTTTATCCCCCTGGTTCAGTCCCTTCCCACCTACATCCGTGACACTTCACATGCTCTGGATCTTTTCAATGATTTTAAGTTCCCTGGCCTCCATCATCTTATTTTCACTATGGATGCCCAGTCCCTATACACCTCCATCCCCCATCAGGAAGGCCTCAAAGCTCTCTGTTTCTTTCTGGACACCAGACCTAACAAGTTCCCCTCCACTAACTCTCTCCTCCACCTAGTAGAACTTGTCCTCACTCTAAATAATTTCTCCTTTGGCTCCTCCCACTTCCTTCAAACAAAAGATCTAACCCTGGGCACTCACACGGGTCCTAGCTATGCCTGCCTGTTCGTTGGCTATGTGGAACAGTCTATGTTCCAAGCCTACACTAGTGTCCGTCCCCCACTTTTCCTCGGCCACATCGACGACTGCGTTGAAGCTGCTTCCTGCAACCATGTAGAGCTCGTCATCCACTTTTCCTCTAGTTTCCACCCTGCCCTCAAATTTACCTGGTCCATTTCTGACACCTCCCTGCCCTTTTTTGATCTCACTGTCTCTATCTCTGGAGACAGCTTATCTACTGATGTCTATTATAAATCCACAGACTCTCACAGCTACCTGCACTATACCTCTTCCCACCCTGTTACTTGTAAAAACACCATCCCCTTCTCTCAGCTCTTCTGTCTCCACCACACCTGCTCGCAGGATGAGGCTTTTCTTCTAGAATGAAGGAGATGCCCTCCTTTTACAAATAAAGGGTCTTCCCTTCCTGTACCATCAATGCTGCCCTCAACCGCATCTCTTCCATTTCATGCACGTATGCCCTCACCCCATCCTCCTACCCGACTAGAGATAGGGTTCCTCTTGCCCTCACCTACCACCCCACCAGCCTCCGCGTCCAGCAAATAATTCTCTGAAGCTTCCACCCTCTCCACGGGATCCCACCACCAAGCACATCTTTCCTCCCCGCACTTTCTGTATTCCGCAGGGATTGCTCCCTACGTGACTCCCTTGTCCACTCGTCCCTCCCCATTGATCTCCCTCCTGGCACTTATCCTTGCAAGTGGAACAAGTGCTACATCAGCCTCTACACCTCCCTCACTACCGTTCAGGGCCCTAAGCAGCCCTTTCAGATGAGGTGACACTTCACCTGTGAGTCTGTTGTGGTCATTTACTGTGTTCTGTTGTCCCAGTGTGGCCTCCTGTATGTCGGTGAGACCCGATGCAGACTGGGAGACTGCTTCACCGATTACTTACGCTCCACCCACCAGAAAAAGTGGGATCTCCCAGTAGCCACCCATTTTAATTCTATTCCCCATTCCCATTCTGATATGTCCATCCACGGCCTTCTCCACTGTTGTGATGAGGGCACACTCAGGTTGGAGGAACAACACCTTGTATTCCATTTGGGTAGCTGCCACCTGATGACATGAACATTAATTTCTCAAACTTCCGGTAATGCCCCCCCACACCCGCTTTCTCTCTCTATTCCCCATCCCATTTTCCTCTCTCAACTTATCGCCTTGCCCGCCCATCGACTTCCTCTGGTGCCCCTCTCAGCTTTTTCTTTCTTCCATGGTCTTCTGTGTCTTTCACCAATCAACTGCCCAGCTCTTTATTTCATCCCTCCCCCTCCAGGTTGTCTCTCTCACCTTTTAAATCTACTCAGCATTTTCTCTCCAGTCCTGCGTAAGGGTCTCGGTCCGAAACATCGACTGTGCTCTTTTCCATAGATGCTGCCTGGCCTGCTGAGTTCCTCCAGCATTTTGTGTGTGTTTGCTCGTATTTCCAGCATCTGAAAATTTTCTCTTGTTCATAGTTGATGCCCAATGACTTCACTCATTTCGTCAATATGAAGAGCTATGGAGAATAGTGGCCTATAATCTTATCTTATATTTGGAACAATAAAAATTGTAGATTGAGTAAACCCTTATTGTAGAAATTAAAAAAAGATGGTGGTATGGCTTTGCCAAATTTTAGAATGTATTACTGGGCAATTAATATTTGATATATTACTTTTTGGATTCATTATTCAGGCATACATGAATGTCCTTCATGGTTGGAATTGGAGGAAAACTCGGTGAAGGGGTTCTCTTTGGCCTCTTTACTGGGAGCTCCTCTTCCCTTTTTGTTTTCTACAATTAGTAGACAAGATTTTAATCCCATTATTAAACATACATTAAGAATTTGGTTTCAGTTTCATAGATTTTTTGAGTTAAATAATTTTATTCTTTCTAGTAATAACCATCTCAATTATTTTTTTAAACCATCAATTAAGGCCTTTTTAATTTGGAAAACCAAGAGAATAATAACTTTTTCAGATTTGTTTTTAGGGGATTGTTTAATGTCTTTTTCTCAGTTAGTGGATAAATATGGTTTATCTAATGCACACTTTTTTAGGTATTTACAAATTAGGAATTTTTTACGTGGTTTCTTACCAAATTACCCTTCTGCTTATCCACCGTATATGACAGATGCTCCCTTTCAGTTTAAACCATTTCGAAAAGGGTTGATAGCTATAATCTATAAACGGTTATTGAATTCATGAGTGATATCTAATGATAAAATTAAACATTCTTGGGAATCGGAATTTCAAGAGTTATTTTCAGATAATCAATGGAGTAAAATTTTTCATTTGGTTAATAACTCATCTATTTGTGCCTGTCATTCCTTGATACAGTTCAAGGTAGTACATTGGGCTTATATGTCAAAGGATAAACTAGTGTGTATTTTTTCCAATATTAATCCTATTTGTGACAGATGTAATATTGAGGTGGCCATTTTAACTCATACGGATTGGTCTTGTATAAAGCTAGATAACTTTTGGAGAGATGTTTTTAAAATGCTTTCAAAAGTCTTGGATCTGGATTTACAGCCTAATTTACTTACGGCAATTTTTGGGATTATCCCATCAGAAGCAGGAAACATTCCTGTTTCCGCTCAATCTATGATAGCCTTTTCAACTTTATTGTCTAGGAGAGCCATTTTACTGAAGTAGAAGGATTCTAATTCACCTACTGTCTTTTATTGGCTTTCCCCCATTATGTCCTGTTTAAATTTAGAGAAAATAAGAAGTCGGACATTTGATACATCCTTTAAATTTGGGTAAATATGGCGACCTTTTATTCTATATTTTCATTTGATTTGATTTATTACTCTTCCAATTATTTTATTTTTTTTGAAGTTTTAGATTTGATCAGAAAGTCTTTCCTTTTTTCTTGGTTGTATCCTCCAAATGGACTGCCCAGTCCCCTTTTTTTTTTTTTAAGTGCAGTGGGTTTTTTTCCCCCTTTCATTTTAAATTTAAAGGTTTTTTTCCCTCTCTTTATGAATTGATAAGTGGAGAATTAGTTGTCCTTTTTAATTATATATTGCATATTTGCTTATTACTATGTATGATTATGATATCTATTTCATCTTTTGTTTATATTGTTGCTGATATGTATTTGAGATAGTTCTCCCCTTGTCTGTATATATGTTTTCTCTAAATCAATAAAAAGATTAATAAAGAAAAAAAAGAACAGTGGTGAACATTTCTGATACAGCAGGCATTATTAACCTTTCACCAGTTGTATGAGATTTTCCACACTTTGCTATCATTTTGGAACTGTTACAAGAAGCAAAGAGACCACTATCATCTTTAGCTTTCTTGGCAAATGACTCGAATGTACAATGGTTTTTAAATGCTGCTTTCATCTTCTGGAACTAAGTAATAACATAAATAGCCTTTTCAGGCTGTCTTTTACGAAAGTGTTCCTACAATCTGGATGGTTTCGTGGCTTCATTAGACAGTACAGTATTATAAATCAGACACATAGGGCATTGCGGATATGATTGGAATGGAATAAAATCATATGTAACATTGACAACGCAAACAACAGGAATTCTGCAGATGCTGGAAATTCAAGCAACACACATCAAAGTTGCTGGTGAACGCAGCAGGCCAGGCAGCATCTCTAGGAAGAGGTGCAGTCGACGTTTCAGGCCGAGACCCTTCGTCAGGACTAACTGAAGGAAGAGTGAGTAAGGGATTTGAAAGTTGGAGGGGGAGGGGGAGATCCAAAATGATAGGAGAAGACAGGAGGGGGAGGGATGGAGCCAAGAGCTGGACAGGTGATTGGCAAAAGGGGATACAAGAGGATCATGGGACAGGAGGTCCGGGAAGAAAGACAAGGGGGGGGGGACCGAGAGGATGAGCAAGAGGTATATTCAGAGGGACAGAGAGAGAAAAAGGAGAGTGAGAGAAAGAATGTGTGTAGAAAAATAAGTAACAGATGGGGTACGAGGGGGAGGTGGGGCCTAGCGGAAGTTAGAGAAGTCGATGTTCATGCCATCAGGTTGGAGGCTACCCAGACGGAATATAAGGTGTTGTTCCTCCAACCTGAGTGTGGCTTCATCTTTACATTAGAGGGGGCCGTGGATAGACATGTCAGAATGGGAATGGGATGTGGAATTAAGATGTGTGGCCACTGGGAGATCCTGCTTTCTCTGGCGGACAGAGCGTAGATGTTCAGCAAAGCGGTCTCCCAGTCTGCGTCGGGTCTCGCCAATATATAAAAGGCCACATCGGGAGCACCGGACGCAGTATATCACCCCAGTCGACTCACAGGTGAAGTGTTGCCTCACCTAGAAAGACTGTTTGGGGCCCTGAATGGTGGTAGGGGAGGAAGTGTAAGGGCATGTGTAGCACTTGTTCCGCTTACATGGATAAGTGCCAGGAGGGAGATCAGTGGGGAGGGATGGGGGGGACGAATGGACAAGGGAGTTGTGTAGGGAGCGATCCCTGCGGAATGCAGAGAGGGGGGGGAGGGAAAGATGTGCTTAGTGGTGGGATCCCGTTGGAGGTGGCGGAAGTTACGGAGAATAATATGTTGGACCCGGAGGCTGGTGGGGTGGTAGGTGAGGACCAGGGGAACCCTATTCCTAGTGGGGTGGTGGGAGGATGGAGTGAGAGCAGATGTACGTGAAATGGGGGAGATGCGTTTAAGAGCAGAGTTGATAGTGGAGGAAGGGAAGCCCCTTTCTTTAAAAAAGGAAGACATCTCCCTCGTCCTAGAATGAAAAGCCTCATCCTGAGAGCAGATGCGGCGGAGACGGAGGAATTGCGAGAAGGGGATGGCGTTTTTGCAAGAGACGGGGTGAGAAGAGGAATAGTCCAGATAGCTGTGAGAGTCAGTAGGCTTATAGTAGACATCAGTGGATAAGCTGTCTCCAGAGACAGAGACAGAAAGATGTAGAAAGGGGAGGGAGGTGTCGGAAATGGACCAGGTAAACTTGAGGGCAGGGTGAAAGTTGGAGGCAAAGTTAATAAAGTCAACGAGTTCTGCATGCATGCAGGAAGCAGCACCAATGCAGTCGTCGATGTAGCGAAGGAAAAGTGGGGGACAGATACCAGAATAGGCACAGAACATAGATTGTTCCACAAAGCCATCAAAAAGGCAGGCATAGCTAGGACCCATAGGGGTGCCCATAGCTACACCTTTAGTTTGGAGGAAGTGGGAGGAGCCAAAGGAGAAATTATTAAGTGTAAGATTGTAACATTGTATTGGCGCACTTCCTGTAGTTTCTGTTTCTTAGAAACATAGAAAACCTACAGCGCAATACAGGCCCTTCGACCCACAATACCATGCCAAACATGTACTTACTTTTGAAATTACCTAGGGCTGGCTGGTGGCATAGTGGCATCAGTGCTGGACTACGGGGCAGAGGTTCCAAAGTTCAAACCCAGCCGGCTCCCCCCGGCACGCTTTCCATCCGTGCGGGGTTAAGAGCTGGTGATCTCCTTGGGGGAAAAAAACTCACCCAGCAGAAGGCAATGGCAAACCACTGCTGTAACTTGCCTCGTACATGAATTCCAACTAGGTCACAATGGCGTGGGAGGAAGTTGTCTGCTACCCGGAAAAATTCCGGATGCGTCCTATATTATTATTTAGGGTTACCATAGCCCTCCAGTTTTCTAAGCTCCAGGTACCTGTCCAGGAGTCTCTTAAAGCACCCTATCATATCTGCCTCCACCACCATTGCCGGCAGCCCGTTCCATGCACTCACCACTCTCTGCGTTTAAAAAAAAAACAAACTTACCCCTGATATCTCCTCTGTATCTACCTTCAAGCACCTTAAAACTGTGACCTCCCGAGTGTTAGCCATTTCAGCCCTAGGAAAAAGCCTCTTGACTATCCACACGATCAATGCCTCTCATCATCTTATACACCTCTATCAGGTCACCTCTCATCCTCCGTTGCTCCAAGGAGAAAAGGCCGAGTTCACTCAACCTATTCTCATGCTCCCCAATCCAAGCAACATCCGTGTAAATCTCCTCTGCACCCTCTCTATAGTTTCCACATCCTTCCTGTAGTGAGCTGACCAGAACTGAGCACAGTACTCCAAGTGGGGTCTGACCAGGGTCCTATATAGCTGTAACATTACGTCTCGGCTCTTAAACTCAATCCCACGGTTGATGAAGGCCAATGCACCGTACGCCTTCTCAACCACAGAGTCAACCTGCGTAGCAGCTTTGAGTGTCCTATGGACTCGGACCCCAAAATCCCTCTGATCCTCCACTCTGCCAAGAATCATACCATTAATACTATATTCTGCCATCATATTTGACCTACCAAAATGAACCACCTCACACTTATCTGGGTTGAACTCCATCTGCCACTTCTCAGCCCAGTTTTGCATTCTATCAATGTCCCGCTATAACCTCTGACAGCCCTCCACTCTATCCACAATACCCAAACTTTGTGTCATCAGCGAATTTACTAACCTATCCCCTCCAGTTCCTCATCCAGGTCATCTATAAAAATCATGAAGAGAAGGGGTCCCAGAACAGATCCCTGAGGCACACCACTGGTGACCGACCTCCATGCAGAATATGATTCGTCTACAACCATTCTTTGCCTTCTGTGGGCAAACTAATTCTGGATCCACAAAGCAAGGTCCCCTTGGATCCCATGCCTCCTTACTTTCTCAATAAGCCTTGTATGGGGTACCTTATCAAATGCCTTGCTGAAATCCATATACACTACATCTACTGCTTTATCTTTGTCAATGTGTTTACTCACATCCTCAAAAAAATCCAGTCAGGCTCGTAAGGCATGACCTGCTTTTGACAAAGCCATGCTGACGATTCCTAATCATATTATACTTCTCCAAATGTTCATAAATCCTGCCTCTCAGGATCTTCTCCATCAACTGATAGGCAGAGGTAACACTCACTGGTCTATAATTTCCTGGGCTATCTCTACTGCCTTTCTTGAACAAAGGAACAACATCTGCAACCCTCCAATCCTCCGGAACCTCTCCCGTCCCATTGATGATGCAAAGATTATTGCCAGAGGCTCAGCAATCTCCTGCCTTGTCTTCCACAGTAGCCTGGGGTAAATCTCACCCGGTCCCGGAGGCTTATCCAACTTGATGCTTTCCAAAAGCTCCGGCACATCCTCTTTCTTAATGTCTATATCCTCAAGCTTTTCAGCCCGCTTAAAGTCATCCCTACAATCACCAAGATCCATTTCCATAGTGAATACTGAAGCAAAGTATTTATTAAGTACCTCTGCTGTCTCCTCTGGTTCCATACACTCTTTTCCACTGTCACACTTGATTGGTCCTATTCTCTCACGTTTTATCCTCTTGCTCTTTACATACTTGTAGAATGCCTTGAGGTTTTCCTTAATCCTGCCCGCCAAGGCCTTCTCACGGCCCCTTCTGGCTCTCCTAATTTCATTCTTAAGCTCCTTCCTGCTAGCCTTATAATCTTCTCGATCTCTATCATTACCTAGTTTTTTGAACCTTTTGTAAGCTCTTCTTTTCTTGCCTAGATTTTCAAAAGCTTTTGTACATCACGGTTCCTGTACCCTACCATCCTTTCCCTGTCTCATTGGAATGTACCTACTCAGAATGCCACACAAATATCCCCTGAACATTGGCCACATTTCTGCCGTACGTTTCCCTGAGAACGTCTGCTCCCAATTTGTGCTTCCAAGTTTCTGACTGATAGCTTCATATTTCCCCTTACTCCAATTTTCCTGACTTGTCTGTTCCTATCCCTCTCCAATGCTGTGATAAAGGAGATAGAATTGTGATCACTATCTCCAAAATGCTCTCCCACTGAGAGACTTGACACCTGACCAGGTTTATTTCCCAATACCAGATCAAGTACAGCTTTTCCTCCTGCAGGTTTATCTACATATTGTGTCAGGAAGCCTTCCTGAACACACCTAACAAACTCCACCCCATCTGAACCCCTTGCTCTATGGAGACGTCAATCAATGCTGGGGAAATTAAGATCTCCCATCTCAACAATCCTGTTATTATTGCACATTTGGATTAGAATTAAAGGCTTCACCAGCTTGCGACTCGTAGAGATCGTGCAATACGTATTTATCCATCCTTAATGAGGCTAAATTAAAGTAAAAAAAATTAAACCAAGCTGGGAATGCCCATCAGATGTTGACAATGGCAGTGAGTTGAAACAGATGGAACGATGGTAGCAGCACGCAAATGAACAGTGAGGCGAAGATGAAGACAATCACAACAGTGAAAATTACATTGACAAGCATTCAGATTGGAATCTGAATTAGTCAGAATAGAGCTGGTGTTTGGCAAGCTAGCTTTATACTAATCCAGTTGGTGTGATTGACCAATCATGTAAGGTCCCCAGAGCTGGTTCTTGACTGCATATATGAAGTCGAGGTCACTTTGAACACCTTGAGGAATCCTCAGGTTTGGCAGGTTCACTGATTGGCTTTATTTCACCGTTTGCTTCTGGCCAGCGCTGTATTGTTGCACGACCTGTTTTCTGTAGGTCTGTAGAGAAAGTTGAGAGGGTGTACTTGATTCACCAATTGTTAAATTGCATGAACTCATTCCATGCTGTGAATCAAGGGGAACTGTTGAGCACCTTGGTTGCTAATGTATCCATCCACAATTATGTCTGTCTGGTTGGTGAGGTTGGATGAGGTTGCCGAGTTTCAGGTGGGTTGTGATGACGAGTGTTCACCGCTGCAGAGCTGTGGTTCTAGTGCCTCATCCCATTTTTTTCACTCCAGTGGTCGGTCAGGTTTTGTCTTGTGCCACAAGTTAGGGCACTGCTCCCCCCCCCCCCCCCCAGCCCAACAATCTTGAACACCCCCTGACAACTTCTACTTCTCCTAACACCCCCATTGGGAATCACTGTGGTAGCCTCTGGATTAATCCTCTGGTAATCTAACACCACACACCAGTAGTTTATGTGTAGTTTCATTGAAAAATGCAGATGTTGAAAATCTGAGATCGAAATGGGATACTGGAGGTACTGTGCAGTCTGTTCCTCAGGCAGCTCTGACGGAGAGAAGAGTCAGTTTTTGATGGCATATCATCAGAGAATGGAATGGCTAGAGAGAACAAGGGGCATGTCTGTAATCTCTCTCTCTGGCTATCCATCCCATAGGATGATGGTTCCTTTCAGTCAGTTAGTGGGGTTGACCCCACTCCTCAGAAAGGAACAGCGTGTGCGAGAGTGGATTTTAGGTGAGTAGGGGGTTGCACAGGTCCAGACCCACCCTCTCGACATCTCCTCCCGGATCCAGCGACATGGTGGGGTCGAAGACGGCTGGGGGAAGTTCTGTTGCAGTGAATGGCCAGACTAAGTTTCTATGCAAGGGATGCCCTTTCCACGTTTCACGGCACGTGTTTGCTAGATGGCCGTTGACCCTACGAGAGGGTTCATCTGCCCTTTGACAGGTCTTGTTTCTCGTCCTGCAGAGTGTCTAGTCACTCTCCTCACCAGGCAAGCCCAGTGGGGGAGCCGGTTTAGTCGCCGACCACCCAACCATGCGACAGGTAGTACTGGGTTACATGGTATCAGTAGCACTCAGACGAGTGACCTGTCCTGAAATAGATCTGTAATAGGTTGAGGATTAATACTGTCCACGCGTTAGCAATGCTGTTGTTGCTACCCAAAAGGCAGCATTAAATGCTTGTTAATTGTAGTTAATTTGTCTGGAGGACTGTAAGTGAAGGATAGAAAGATGAGAGCAGAGGGAGAAGAAAAAATAACAGCACTAGAACAATGAGATGCAGAACTCATGAACTGCTGGAAATAATCAACAGATCAAGCAGCATCTGCGGAGTCAGAAACTAAGTCACTGTTACACGTAGGTAACTATAAAAACTCTTCAGTTCTGACACCAACAACAGGAACTCTGCAGATGCTGGAAATTCAAGCAACACACATCAAAGTTGCTGGTGAACACAACAGGCCAGGCAGCATCTCTAGGAAGAGCTGCAGTCGACGTTTCAGGCCGAGACCCTTCGTCAGGACCTCTTCCTAGAGATGCTGCCTGGCCTGCTGCGTTCACCAGCAACTTTGATGTGTGTTGCTCAGTTCTGACACCAGATGATTACCTGAAATCGTAGAGTCTCAAGGGCTGGACTTTGTTCCTCAAGCTTGCTGGAACAGTCAGAGAGGGAGTGGAATGGAAAATTAAAATGACAGGCACATAGAAGTTTGGTGTCACTGTTGTTGACTGTTTCTGTCTTTGCAGATGTACTGCTTCATTTATCGTTTTCTGTAAAAGTTTAGCTCCATTTATTTACCTGGGCCACTTGACTGACGCTAAAGAAAGGTGGGAGTAGGAGGAAACTGTGCACCATCGCAGCCCCAGACTTTATGGTGTGAATGAAAATTAGTGTGGCTGTTACCTAGCCCCAGAACATTGTTCCAAGAACTTACCAGGAGAATTTCCAAATCACTTATCTTAAGTTGCTTTATTAATAAATTTCCCTCTTTCACTAGATCAAAATTGGGGATGTTTAGAGATAATTGTACCATGCTTAATCCTGTTTGCAATTTGTGAACTGAGAATTTGGTCCTCACCTGTAGAAGTAAGATCTGAACAACATCGGGTATGGAGTGATAATTGTCTGATAATGCTGGTGCCAGACATTGACAGTTTCCGACAAGAGAGACTGGAGATCTCTCTTGACTTCCAACAATAGTACCATCACAGGGATCTGAACATACCCAGGATTTACCGCCTGCCCCTTGAGAAGGTGATTGTGAACCATCTTGAGCTATTACTGCCCTTTTGGTTAAGGGAAATACCAGGATTTGGATCCAGTGACAATGAAGGAAAAGCAATGCATTTTTCAGTCTGAATGGAGTTCTGCTTTGAAGGAGATTGGTCCCATGCACCTGCTACCTTTGTGCAAGTGCAAGTTTGCAAGGTGCCAGAAGTTCTGTGGTTACAAAGGTTTCCTAGGATGAGTTGCTGACTTCATGACTTCCAAAACCCCAATACCATCTACAGAATGTAAGTGAGGAATGGGGTAGAATAATCAGCATTCACTTGGTTGAATTTCTTTCTATTCAAAGGCTGTGGGCTTCAGCAGATAATTGTCCATCCCTGGTCCCGAGATGCCTTTTGAACCGCTGCATTTTTACGGTGTGGGCACTGTTGGGAAAGAACGTTTCAGGATCTTGACCCAGTGATGATGAAGGAATGGTGATTAAACTTCCCTACCTTTTTGATGCCGTGAATCCCTCCCATTAACGAAGAGGTCTGTGGATCCCATGTTGGGAACCCCTGTTCCAGTTGCTGTTTCCAACTTTTGCCACCTCCAGTTGGTGGAGCTTGTGGGTTTGGAAGGTGCTGTCTGGGTATCTCGATCAGTTACTGCAGTGTTTCCTGTAGATGGTAGAAACTTCTATGACTGTGAATCAGTGGTGGAGTGAGAGATGGTTGTGGATGTGATACTACCACTGGGCTGCTATGTTCTGTATGATGTTGAGCTTCCTGAATGTTGTTGAAACTACACTAATTCAGGCAAGTGGAGTATGCTTTATTGCACTCCTGTTGAGTTTTGTAACTGGTTTGCAGGTTTTGGCGGTTACTCTGTGGAATACTCATCACAGGATTCCTTGCCTCTGAGCTGCTCTTGCAGTCACATTGTACATTCGGCTACCTCTGTAAGTTACTGGGGTTCTGAGCATAACACTGAGGCGTTGATCGTGGGAGAACTTACTGACAGTAATGCTGTTTGTTGAGTGTCGGGGTGATCAGAGTTTTTTGTCATTGACACTGGCACTTGTGTGGTGGCAGTGTCAGTTGCCAGCTCTTAGCCCAGGCCAGGTATTGACTGGCACTTGTGTGGTGGCAGTGTGTACAAAGTTTCCTTCCTACGGTAGGAAACTTTGTCACATGGTGTGAGCAGAATTATCTGCAGCTTAATGTGAAAAAGAGTAAGGAGCTCAGTGTGGATGTGGTGGAGGATTACAAATACCTGGGGATACAAATTGACAATAAGCTGGACTGATCAAACAACACTGAGGCTGTCTACAGGAAGGGTCAGAGCCATCTCTATTTCCTGAGGAGACTGAGGTCCTTTAACATCCACCGGACGATGCTGAGGATGTTCTACGAGTCTGTAGTGGCCAGTGCTATCATGTTTGCTGTTATGTGCTGGGGCAGCAGGCTGAGGGTAGCAGACACCAACAGAATCAAGAAACTCATTCGTAAGGCCAGTGATGTTGTGGGGATGGAACTGGACTCTCTGACGGTGGTGTCTGAAAAGAGGATGCTGTCCAAGTTGCATGCCATCTTGGTTAATGTCTTCCATCCACTACATGACGTACTGGTTGGGCACAGGAGTACATTCAGCCAGAGACTCATTCCACCGAGATGCAGCACAGAGCATCATAGGAAGTCATTCCTGCCTGTGGCCATCAAACTTTACAACTCCTCCCTTGGAGGGTCAGACAACCTGAGCCGATAGGCTGGTCCTGGATTTATTTCATAATTTACTGGCATAATTTACATATTACTAGTTAACTATTTATTACTATTTTTCTATTACTATTCTATTACTATTTATTATTTCCATGACTATTACTATTTACTATCTACTAATAGTAGTATTACTATTACTATTTATGATGCCACTGTAACGAAAACGAATTTCCCCCGGGATCAATAAAGTATGACTATGACTATGCGTGGTGGCAGTGTCAGTTGCCAGCTCTTAGCGCAGGCTGGATATTCACTGCTTTGTTATCTGGAGAGTCGTGAATAGAACTGAACATCAAGCACTAAATTTATTTGCCATATACGTTTACATGTATTAGAAACCTGCTGTGATGTGTAGGCCTGGCATGTAACAAAATACAACAATGTTCAACAGTTACAAAGAATATGGAATACATTTGCCAAAATACATAAATGCTAGCATGTGGTTGCAATGTAAACAGCATTATAGAAAGTGTTTGCGGTGCAGTGACTGAGGTAATAGAGGTGGGTGGGGTAGGTGGCTAGCTAGAATAGTTGATCAGGTTAACTGCCTGGGTGCAGACATTTTTAAGCTGGTCAGAAGGGAGCTTTAGAAAAATGTGGTTTCCTGGATGTGTAGTATCTGCAGTGATCACTCCTGCCTGCTTCTTTATCCTGGACACATAGTGATGTTTATCTGTAGCCACGGACCTTTTCTGCTGCCGTGAGCTTGCTGTGGTTTCCTGATACTGTGAGGGAATGCTGCACCAGACTCGACAGCACTGCCTGATGTGAGGGTACTTGCTGTGATGGCAGTCTAGAGCTGCACCAGAGCGTTCTGGTGAAGATGGGATTTTACCAACTGCCTCAACATTGTGTAATGGTTGACAGACATCCCTGCTTATGACCTTGAGGTCAAAGGATGAAGTAGCTGACTGATTGGATCTAGTGTACTACCCTGAGGAATTTCTGGAGAAATGTCCTGTGGCTGAGGTGACTAATCTCCAACCACTCTTTGAATTACGGAGGACAGCATGTGTATAAATGTCTCTCTCCAGCAGACTTCATCCTGATCATCATAACTGCAGTATTTCCACTATTTTTTTAATGTTTCTTAATTGTACATATGATTTTTTTCTGTTCTATCAGTGAGCAGCAGTGAACCATCTGATTGGCCTATCAGGATTCTCTTTGGGAACTAGTTGACTTCATCAGCATTTCTGATCTGGCTGTTCACGATTGCACTTCATAAAAAAAAAAACAACCTAGGTGTGATTCCAACCAGTGGAGGGGTTTCCCCGTGATTCTCATGACTTCTAGATAACATACTCAATCAAAAGCTGCCTTGATGCCAAGGGTTCACTTGGGGTGCAGCTCTAAAAACATTCCTGAAACATAGCAGACCAATTGAGAAGCACATTGCAGTCCCTTAGCTTCTCATAAACTGGCTGCATTGTTGACCGTCGACAGTATCAAAGCCAAGGATTCTATTGAGGACAGCAGATTTATGGGATCCCCAACTCTTGCAGTTGTACATCTTCACTTGAAGGCATATTACTGTTTGTTCATTAATGCTGGGCTGGGTCAGAATCCAAATTCTCCCCATGTGATAGCAGTGGAGGGGACCCTTCACCACGTGGATAGTAGCAGTTCAGCACCATCATATTCAGTGCGGCATCGGAGGCAGTCTGTCAGGCCCATGCCAACTCCAGAGAGGTGGTCCCATTTCCCTCTGCTCTTGTGACTTTCCAAAGACCGTAATGTTCCTTGCCAGTACACTAATGACAAAAGTATAAAAATACCAATTGTAAAGTCATAGAATAAATCTTGCACTTCTGTGGAACCAATGTAAAGCCAAAAATATTGTGGTTGCCAATGAATTAAAACAAAAGTTTAGGAGAAGTTTCTTTGCCCAGGGAATAACACAATTTTTAAAGAAGTTAGGCAGTATTCATTTAAGGGAAAGCTAAATTAGTTCAGGAAAGTGAGAAGTTTGGGCTGTTTGTAATAGGCTGATGTGAAGTATACTGGGAGGGACATGTGGAGCATGATAACTTTCACTCTGTTCAAAGTAAAATTTATTATCAGAGTACATACACGTCACCACATTCAACCCTGAGATTCTTTTTCTACAGGCATACTTAGCAAATCTATAGAACAATAACTATAAACTGCAAACAGACTGTACAAATACAGATATAAATTGTTGTTCGTTCATCGTTGTCATTGATGAAGACCTTGACACCATTGATGGTGTTGAGACTAGCGCGTGATTTGGATTTAAGTGAGGGAGAGTTGTGCAGCATCTGCCTCACTCTCTCTTCCCAATTCCCATCTGGATCCAGTGGCAAGACAGAGTCGAGATGGCTGGAGATGGGACTAGGCGAAGTGGATGACAAGAAAGACAGACAGAAAGAAATAAAGAAAGAAAGAAAGAAAGAAAGACAAAACTAAATAATAAGCATGAAATATTACGGAGTCCTTAAATGTGCATAAGTATCCCCTTTTGTTCAAGAGCCTGATGGTTGCGGAGTAGTAACTGATCCTGAACCTGATGGTGTGAGTCCTGAGGCACCTGTACCTTCTACTTGATGGCAGCAGAGAGAAAAGAGCATGGCCTGGGTGGTGACAATCTCTGGTTGCTGCTTTCCTACAGCAACGTTTGGTATAGATGTGATTGGGAGGGTTTTACCCGTGATGGCACAGTACTACCTTTTGTAGGATTTTCCACTCAAAGGCATTGGTGTTCCCACACCAGGCTGTACTGCAGCCAGTCAGTACACTTTCCACCACACATATATAGAAGTTTGCCAAGGTTTTTTTTAGATTATGAAGACACGTAGTCCTCTTTTATTGTCATTTAGTAATGCATGCATTAAGAAATGATACAATATTTCCTCCAGTGTGATATCACAAAACACAGGACAGACCAAGACTGAAAAAACTGACAAAACCACATAATAATAACATATAGTTATAACAGTGCAACAATACTATAACTTGATGAAGAAGTCCATGAGCACAGTAAAACTTCAAAGTCTCTCAAATGTCCCACATCTCACGCAGACGGGAGAAGGAAGAACTCTCCCTGCCATGCCGACCACAGTCCGACTCTGAGTCATCCGAAAACTTCGAGCTCTGATCAGCTCTCCGACACCGAGTACTGAGCGCCATCTCTGTCCGAACGATTTGACCTGAACCTCGGTTGCCAACAGCAGGCAAAGCCGGGGATTTTGAGGCCTAGTAACGACAGCAGCGAACGAGCGTTTCAGAAATTTCTCCAGATGTTCCTCTGTGCTTTCACGTCCATTCTCCATCAAATCAGAATTGTCCACGGCCCCTATTTAACAGATACAATATCATTTTTCACCGGAGGGCTGCACACGTGTGCGATGCGCTGCTCTCTCTCCTCCCGTAGTAGGTTTTTGATGACATGCTGAACCTCTGCAGACTCCCAAGGAAGTAGAGGCGTTGTTGTGCTTTCTTTGCAATTATATTTATATGATGGGCCCAGGACAGGTTCTCTGACATAGTGACACTCACAACACGCTGGAGGAACTCAGCAGGTCGGGCAGCATCTGTGGAAAAGATCGGTCGACGTTTCGGGCTGGAGCCCTTCGGGGCCGAAACGTCGACCGATCTTTTCCACGGATGCTGCCCCACCTGCTGAGTTCCTCCAGCGTGTTGTGAATGTTGCTTTGATCCCAGCATCTGCAGATTATTTTGTGTCTCTGACATAGTGACACCCAGGAACTTAAAGTGATTGACCCTCTGCACCTCTGACACTCTGATGATTGATTACTGGCTGATGGACCTCTGGTTTTCCTCTTCTGAAGTCTACAGTCTGTTCCTTAGTGTTATTGACATTGAGTGAGAGGTTGTTGTTATTACATCACTTAGCCAAGTTTTCAACCTCCCTCTTGTATTCTGATTCATCACCACCTTTGATACTGCCACAACAGTGATGCTATCAGCAAATTTGTATATGGTGTTGGAGCTGTACTTAGCCACACAGTTTAGGTGTAAAGCACGTAGAGCAGGGGGCTAAGGACACATTTCCGGGGCACTCATGTGCTGCATCAGTCTGTACAAACCTTGCTCTAAACTGCACAGCTAGTAGGGCCAGTAGTAACTGCAGCAACTCAAGTTCAATCCTGAGCTCAGATATTGTTTGTGTGGAGTTTGCAAGTTGAGCACTGCAAATTATTCTGAGGCTGTCAAGTATCAGGAAGGTGGACAGGGATAGGGAAAAAGTTGAAAGATGTGTTTGTAGGGAAATAAGTGGGGGCATGGAACTGGTGGAAATATTCTGAATGATGGATGAGCAGATCAGCATCCCATGGCGTTAGTAAATGTGAGAATGTCAGCTCTGAGAAGACATGTTGTCTTTGCTTTCAGACTCAGGAGAATGATCCCCAGGAGGAGAGGAAGGGGATGTCGGAGCACTCGAAGGATATGGGCGCTCTGGCAGAAGCTGCTCCAGCCGTAGGCCGGCTGGATGACAGCTGCCTGATGCCACTGGTCATACCCGTGTCGGTGCCCGTCAGAAACATCAACCAAAAAGGAGGAGAAGAATCTCAAACGAACCCGTCAAGTGAAGGTGACCTGTCCGAGCTGAATTCCTCTCCACTGACCACCCGCAAGCGCAGATTGAGTCGAGGTTCTGGGCCCTCCATGCAGGTAATATAGTTTCACGTCAATCTCATGTTGATGCAGTACTTCAAACATAGCTATTTGGGTAGTGTGCATTATCAGCTTGAAATCCGACATAAAGCCAATGTAAAGAGACTAGGATAAGTGATTTACAGTTTGGCTTTTACACTCAGTTTATTTGTCAGCCTTTGCCTGTTTATGTATAGTTATTCGTAAATTCTGTTGTATTTCTTCCCTCCCCCCACCCCATAACTACTTGCAAGAAAATGAATCTCAGGGTAGTGCATGATAATATATAGGTACTTCGATAATAAATTTACTTTGAAGAGGGAAACTTTAAACAGCATCTGAAATTTGGAGATGGCCGTGAGGAAATGAGGGAGGGATGTTTGAAGTGAGATGCTAGAATGATAAGTGGATAGGTTTCACTCAGCACTGCATAGATCTGTGCAAACCTTCCTTTGGTTGACAAATTGTCACAGCGAGTAGAGCTACTGCCTCACAGCAGCAGCTACACAGGTTCAGTCCCGACCTTGGGTTTTGCCTGTGTGGAGTTTGCACACTCCTTCTGACCGTGCACTTGCACGTCCCAGTGACGTGTCACTAAGTTAGTTGACAATGGCAAATTAGCCGAAGGATATCAGTAGTATAGAGAAGGTGGGTGAGGTAAGAAAATGTATCAGTATCACAGTGGAGTAAAGGGAATTACAGAGGCATGAGAAGGAAATTGGCCAGAACTGATTGGAAAAGAACACTGGCAGGGATGATGGCAGAGGTGCAATGGCTGGAATTTCTGGAAGCAATTTGGAAGGTGTAGGATATATGCATCCAAAGAGGAAGAGGTATTCTAAAGGAAAGATGACACAACTGTGGCTAGCAAGAAGTAAAAGCTAACATAATAGCCAAAGAGAGGGCATATAATAGAACAAAAATTAGCGGGAAGTTAGAGAATGGGGAAGCTTTTAAAAACGAACAGAAGGCAACTAAAAAGGTCATTAAGAAGGTAAAGATGGAATATGAAAGTAAGCTAGCCAATGATGTCAAAGAGGATACCAAAAGTTTCTTCGGATACATAAAGTGTAAAAGAGAGGCAGGAGTGGATATCAGACCACTGGAAGATGATGCTGGAGAGGTACTAATGGGGGACAGTGAAATTTTGCATCAGTCTTCACTGTGGAAGATACTAGCAGTATGGTGGAAGTACCAGGTGCCAGGGGCATGAAGTGTGTGAAGTTATCATAACTAGAGAGAAGGTTCTTGGGAAACTGAAAGGTCTTAAGGTAGGTAAGTCACCTGGACCAGATGTGTGCACCCCAGAGTTCTAAAAGAGGTAGCTGAAGAGATTTGAGGCATTAGAAATGATTTCTCAGAAAGCACTCGATTCGGTAATGGTTCTGGAAGACTGGAAAATTGCAAATGTCACTCCACCCTTCAAGAAGGGAGGGAGACAGAAGAAAGGAAACTATAGGCCAGTTAGTCTGACCTCAGTGGTTGGGAAGATGTTGGAGCTGATTATTAAGGATGATGTTTTGGGGTACTTGGAGGCACATGAGAAAATAGGCTATAGTCAGCATGGTTTCCTCAAGGGAAAACCTTGCCTGGCAATTCTGTTGGAATTCTCTGAAGAACTAATAAGCAGGATAGACAAAGTAGAGTCGGATGATGTTGTGTACTTGGATTTTCAGAAGGCTTTGACAAGGTGCCACACACGAGACTGCTAAACAAGCTACCAGCCCAAGGTATTAAAGGAAAGATTCTAGCATGGATAAAGCAGTGGCTGCTGGCAGGAGGCAAAGTGTGGGAATAAAGGGAGCCTTTTCTGGTTTGCTGCCTATGGCAGGTGGTGTTCCAAAGGGGTCTGTGTTGGGACTGATTCTATTTACGTTATATGTCACTGATTTGGATGATGGAATTGATGGCTTTGTTGCAAAGTTTGCAGATGATATGAAGATAGGTGGAGGGGCAAGTAGTTTTGAGGAAATAGGCTACAGAAGGAGTTAGATTAGGAGAATAGGCAAAGAAATGGTAGATGGAATATTGTGTTGGGAAGTGTTTGGTCATGCACTTTGGTAGTAGAAATGAAAGGGTTGACTATTTTCTAAACGGAGAGAAAATAAAAAAAAAATCTGAGGTGGAAAGGGACTTGGGTCCCTTGTGCAGGATTCCCTAAAGTTAATTTGCAGGTTGAGTCTGTGGTGAGGAAGGCAAATGTGATGTCAGCATTCATTTCAAGAGGACTAGAATATAAAAGCAAGGATGTAATGTTGAGACTTTATAAAGCACTAGTGAGGCCTCACTTGGAGTATTGTGAGCAGTTTTGGGACCCTTATATTGGAAAGGCTGCGCTGAAACTGGAGAGGGTTCAAAGGAGATTCACAAAAATGATTCCAGGATTGACTGGCTTCCCACTTGAAGAGTGTTTGATGGCTCTGGGCCTGTATTCACTAGAATTCAGAAGAATGAGGGGTAACCTTATTGAAACCTATCGAATAGTGAAAGGCCTTGTTGAGTGGATGTTTCCTATGGTGGGAGAGTCTAAGACCAGAGGAGACAGCCTCAAATTAGATGGGTGTCCTTCTAGAATGGAGATGAGGAATTTCTTTCGCCAGAGAGTGGTGAATCTGTGGAATTCTTTGCCATGGACAGGAGGCCAAATCCTTATCTATGTTTAAGGCAGAGGTTGATGGTTTCTGATTTCGTCAGGGTATGAAGGGATATGGGGAGAAGGCAGGAGATTGGGGCTGAGAGGGAAATTGGATCAGTCATGATGAAATGTTGGATCAGACTTGATGGGTCAACTGGCCTAATTCTACTCCTATTTTTTTTAAGTGGAAAGGTATATTTGAATATGTTACTGGTAAATGTAATTTTCTGGGGAGTACAGGGAGTTCAGGGTTGCTTTGGAAAGAAGGAAGTGTGGGTAGGGTTGGGAAGGTGGGGAAAGGCAAGGGCATGTCTGGATTTGAAATTAAAAGTAAGCACTTTGAAACTGAGGCTAGGCTACAAAGTGAAAATTGAGGAATTTATTCTGGGTCTGGTCAGGTGCTGTAACATTTAGGAGGAGTTGAAGTGGAGGATGGGAATAGACCAAGAGAGTGTGGAAGTTGTGATAACAGTTGGGGAGGAGAGCTTCAGCAGTAGATGTGCAGATGCTCGAGATGGAAAATATTGTGGAATTGATTGAATGCTTTATGTTCTTGAACATGGTTAGGTAACAGTTTTTATCCTGTGGTTGTCATAGTTAGCAATTGATTAGCTCCTGTGCTGGGTTTTGGAGGGATTATCTGATGGGGGGCAGGTGCGGGGTGGAGATTTGCCTTTACCGCAAAGCGCTGCTTCCCTTCGCTGGCATGCAGGCCACCTTGGGCAAGGTGTAGCACCCGTTAGCCCCCAATCAGGATCACTTGAAGCCATGAGAGGAGCACTGACTTCAGGCAGATAATCTCTGAAGAATATTGATAATGGCTGAGGCCACCCGTCTTGTAAAGAAACTGCCCAAAAGAAGGCAATAGTAAACCACTTCTGTAGAAAAATTGGCCAAGAACAATTCCGGTAGTAGACCATGATCACGCACATCATATGACATGACACGCGATGATGATATCTGAAGGGGTGTTATGATCTGAACAGAGTACCAGTAGACTGATCTGGTGTGGGTTATTCAGCCGAGGAAGAACTGATCAACACATAAAATATACAGATATTCATGACTAATGGTTAGTTGCCCCAATAAAGTGACTGTTTATGATGGTCTTGGTACAAACATACAGGATTTTCCCTCTGAGCTTCTAAGCCAATCACATTATTACCCAGAGTCAATTCATCTGGTACTGCAGTATGAGCATCAGACTGACCCTCTTGTTAAAGTGCACTGTACAGTTGAGGGTTACTGCATTAGTGTTTCCAGGTAACACTTGCCTGATTTCCTTCCCCATCTCATCATAACCCAGGAAAAATGTTATCTAATGCAGATGATATTTGGTGATTTAAATTGTTGGTCTCAGTAATGGTAACTGTGAAGCCACTGATTTGTTATAAGAACCCACCTGGTTCTGTAGTCCCCTTGCAGAAAAGGATAGGCCGCATGAAGCAGCAGTTTGACTTTGCACGTGAACTGGCGGTTAAATGTCTGTGACTGAACAGTTGAACCTGAGACCATAGGGGTGTCGTTCGAAATGGGTAAAGGACTAGCTACTTTACTGAGAAGCGTAATAGTGTACACATGAACAATTTGAATGTTAGATACTTGCAAGAGTGGTCAATATGTGGAACTAGCTGACAGAGGAAGGTACACTAACAACATTTAAACAATATTTGGATGGGTATATGGATAGGAAAGGTTTAAGGGATTTGGGGGCTGATAGTGCTGGCTTAGACCCGGGTCTTGGTTGGCATAGGCCAGTTGGGCTGAAGAGACTGACCCTGTGTGGCAGGTTTCAGCTGCATCATAATTTCTGTGTGTGATGTCCATTTCTGCAGGAGGTCGAACTCTCCGGAGGTCAGATGAATCTGACGGCCAAACTAAAACGGCGGCCCAGGCCAGAGCCTCTCTTCATTCCACCCAAGCCGCACAACCACGTCTCAGTCATTGCCTACCCACCTGGTACCCTCTATCAGAGCAACCTTCGCTCGCCGGTCAGACTGCCTGAGCACCCTGTGGACAGGAACTTCCAGCCTCCGCCCTACACCCCTCCTCCAATTCTCAGCCCCATGCGCGAGGGCTCAGGACTTTACTTCAATGCCATCTTGTCAGCCTCAACCAACTCATCCCAACCTGTCACCCCAAGGACTACACCCAAATTCTGCCTAAGCCGATCAAGTAAGTTTGATAGATTTTATTTTTCCCTTCAGCGGTAATTGTGTATGTTAAACTTTCCACCTCTAAAAAGAAGGAAAAATAAAGCCTCTCATCTTGAGTAATCCATTACAGTCAAAATAATTTGCATGTGTGCTGTATACTTATAGTATGAGATCTTAAGTTCCAATTTGATCTATCTCCAGATATCTTGTTCAGCAATCTGCTGGAGGAGCTCAGCAGGTCAGGTAGCATCTGTGGAGGTTTCGGATCAAGACCTGAAATGTCAGCAATCCCCTTCCTCCTGTAGATCCTGCTGAGTTCCTCCAGCGTGCTGATTGTTGCCCAGTTTCCAGCGTTTGCAGTCTCTCGTATATCCCCTCTTGTTCCTTCTGTTCACATCTCCTGCTGTTTTTTGTTTCCTTTCTCCTTCCTGCGTTATCTCTGCGTCCTACTTTGCCTTTAACTTGATCACCTCATTTTCACCATGGACGTCCAGTTGAATACACTTCTATCTCCCATCAAGAAGGCCTTAAAGCCCTCCACTTCTTTCTGACAATAGTCCTGACCAGTCTTCCTCCACCACCCTCTCCTCTGTCTGGCGGAACTGGTCCTCACACTCAACAACTTCTCTTTTGGCTCCTTCCACTTTCTCCAAAGTCAAGGTGTGGCCATGGGCACCCGCATAGACCCTAGTACGCCTGCCTTTTCATTGGCTATGTACAACAGTCCATTTTCCAGACCTTCTCTGGTAACGCTCCCCAGCTCTTTCTGCATTACATTGACAACTCTAGCTGCTTCCTGCATCCACACTGAGCCCATCAATTTCATCAACTTCTACCCTGCCGTTAAATTCACTTGGTCCATTTCTAACACCTCTGTCCCGTTTCTTCATCTCTCCAACACCATCTCTGGAGACAAACTGTATATTGATAAATTTTATCAACTTACCGATTCCCACAACTATCTAGACTCAATCTCTTTCCACCTTGATTCCTGTAAAAATGCTATTCCCTTTTCTCAGTTCCTTTGTCTCTGCCATATCTGTTTCCTGGATGAAGCTTTCCTTTCCAGGACATTAAAGATATCCTCCTCCTTCAAAGAATGGAGATTCCCTTCCTCCACCATAGATGCTGCTCTCACCCACATCTCTTCCATTTCTGGGCATCCGTACTCACCACATCTTCCCTCTGCCTTAACAGGGATTGTGTTCCTCTTGTTCTCACCCACCACCCGTGCACCTCTGCATTCAACACGTTATTCTCCGCCATCTTCAATGGGACCCTACCACCACCCCCCCAGGCTTTCTGCAGGCAATGCTCCCTCCATGATTCCTTTGTCCATTTGTCCCTAATCTTCCTCCTGGCACTTGCCCTGCAAGCGGCAGAAATGCTACATCTATCCATTCACCTTTGAATCTGTTGGAGCCGTCTACTGTATCCATTGCTGCCAATGTGGCCTCCTCTACAGATGGTCAGACTCGACATAGATTGAGGGACCGCTTTGTCAATTGCTTTCACTAAATAAATGCCAACATTGCACTTGCCTTCTTTACCACCGACTCAACCTGTAAATTAACCTTCTGGGAGTCTTGCACGAGGATTCCCAAGTCCCTCTGATGTTTGAATTTTCTCCCCATTTAGATGATAGTCTGCACTATTGTTCCTTTTATCAAAATGCATTATCATACATTTCCCAACACTGTATTCCATCTGCCACTTTTTGTCCATTCTTCCAGTTTGTCCAAGTCCTACTGGAATTGCATTGCTTCCTCAGTGCTACCTACCCCTCCACCTATCTTCATATCATTTGCAAATTTTGCCACAAAACCATCAATTCCATTATCTAAATCATTGACAAACAATATTATAAGAAGGCATATGGTGCATTGGCCTTCATCAACCGTGGGATTGAGTTTAAGAGCCGAGAGGTAATGTTACAACTAAATAGGACCCTGGTCAGACACCACTTGGAGTACTGTGTTCAGTTCTGGTCACCTCGCTACAGGAAGGATGTGGAAACTATAGCAAGGGTGCAGAGGAGATTTACATGGATGTTGCCTGGATTGGGGAGCATGCCTTATGAGAGTAAGTTGAGTGAACGTGGTCTTCTTTTCTTGGAGCGACGGAGGACGAGAGGTGACCCGGCAGAGTGTTTAAGATGATGAGAGGCATTGGTCGTGTGGATAGTCAGAGGCTTTTTCCCAGGGCTGAAATGGCTAACACGAGAAGGCACAATTTTAAGGTGCTTGGAAGTAGGGACAGAGGAGATGTCAGGGGTAATTTTTATATGCAGTGAGTGGTGAGTGCGTGGAATGGGCTGCCAGCGATGGTGGTGGAGGCGGATGCGATAGGGTCTTTTAAGTGATTCCTAGGTAGGTACATGGAGCTTAGAAAAATAGCAGGCTATGGGTAAATCTAGGTAATTTCTAAAGTAAGTACATGTATGGCACAACATTGTGGGCTGAAGGGCCTGTATTGTGCTGTAGGTTTTCTGTGTTTCTATGTAATATGAAAAGTAGCAGTCCCAATAGAAAAGGCCCCCTTTATTCCCACTCACTGCCTCTGGCCCGTGAGCCCTTCCTCTGTCCATGCCAGTATCTTTCCTGTAACACCACTGGGTTTATCTTGTTAAGCAGCCTCATGTGAGGCACCTTATCAAAGAGCTTTTGAATATCCAAGGAAATGACATCCACTGACTCTCCTTTGTCCACCTTGCTTGTTACTTCCTTGAAGAACTCTTCATTAGATAAGTCAGGCAGTGTTTCCCTTTACAGAAACCATGCTGACTTTGACTTGTTTTATCATTAGTCTCCAAGTACCCCGAAACTTCATCCTTAATAATAGACTTCAACACTTTCCTAGCTGCTGAGGTTAGGCTAACTGACCAATAATTCCCTCTCTTTTGTCTTCCTCCCTTCTTAAAGAGTGGAGTGACATTTTCAATTTTCCAGTCCTCCAGGATCATGCCAGAGTCAAGTGATTCTTTAAAAATCATGACCAATACATCCATTATCTCTTCAGCAACCTGTTTCAGAAATCTGGGATGTAGTCCCAAACACAAAATACCCTGCATATGCTGGGGTCAAAACAACACACTCAACATGCTGTTTGCCAAAGGGCCTGTATTGTGCTGTAGGTTTTCTGTGTTTCTATATGTCTAACTCTCATTTTCCTTTTATTCTTTATATAACTGAAAAAAACTTCTGGTATCCTGCTTTATTTTATCAGCTTGTTTGCCTTCATATTTTGTCTTTTCCCTTCTTTTAGCTTTTTTCAGTTGCCCTTTGTCGGATTTTAAAAGCTTCCCAATCATCCAACTTCTCACCGATTTTTGCTGCCTTATATGCCCTTTCCTTGGCTTTTATGCAGTCCTTAACTTCCCTTGTCAGCCACGGTTGCCTAGCCCTGCCATTTGAGAACTTATGTGGGGCATAAGTACCCTGTGCCTTGTGAACTAATCCCAGAAACCTCAGCCATCTCTTTTGCTCTGCCATCATCCCCACCAGTATCCTCCTCCAATCCACCTGGGCAATCTACTCTCCTGTGCCTCTGTAATTCTTTATTCCGTTGCGATACTGATACATATGATTTGTGCTTCTCCCTCTCAAATTGCAATACGAGATCCATCATATTATGATCACTGCCTCCTGAGGCTTCCTTTACGTTAAGCTGATTAATAAGACCTGTGTTATAACACAACAGCCAATCTAAGATAGCCTTTCCCCGAGTAGGCTTAAGCACAGGTTGCTCTAAAAAGTCATCTCATAGGCACTCAACAAATTCCCTGTCTTGTGATCCAATACAAACCTGATTTTTCCAATCCCCTTGCATATTGAAGTCCCCTATTACAATTGGGACATTACCCTTATTACGTGCCCTTTCCACAATCTCCTCTCAGGATTGTCAACCTACAATCTGCTGCGTTCCAGAGAATAAAATCCTGGTCTACATAAAATTACCTTGTAATTCAGGCCTTCAAGTCCAGGCAACATAGTGGTAAGTTTTTTAACACCCTGCCATTAGTGTCAAGAAAGGTAGGTCTGGTCCTTGGCTTGGGATTCTAAATTGGAGAAAGGCCAATTTTGATGGTATCAGAAATAGCAGGTATAGGCAGGAAGGAGCAGAAGAGTTATTTGAGGAGAATAAGAAATGCAAGAGAAGGAAATGAGGAGGCTAAAAGAAAGCAGGAGGTTGCTGTAGGAGACAAGGTGAAGGTGAATCCCAAGGTCTTCTAGAGATATATTAAGAATATATAGAAGGAATATATTTTCTATGTATTAAGAGCAAAAGGATGGCAAAGGAAGAATAGAGTAGCCATCTAAGCATGGAGCCAAAATGGATTTTTTTGCACCTGTATTTACTTGGGAGATGGACTCAGAGTCTATAGACATGCGGCAAAGTAGCAGTGAGGTCAGGGACTATAGACAGATTACAGAGGAGGAGCTGGCTTCTGTCTTGAGGCAAGTTAGGTGGAAAAGTCCCCAGGGCCTTAGGAGTACAAGTTATACTCACTTGAAAATGGCATCATATGTAGATAGTGGTGAAAAAAATGTTTAGGATGCTGGCCTTCATCAGTCAGGGTGTTGAGACATTATGCTGTAGTTGTATAAGTTATTGATGAGGCGATACTGTTATAGTCACCCTGTTATAGGAAAGTTGTGGCTAAACTGGGAAGCATGGAGAAAGGATTTGAGGATGCTGCCAGGATTTGAGGGCCTGCGTTATGGAGAGTGGTTGGCCAAGCTAGGCCTGTATTTTTTTTGCTTGTAAGAGAACCTTAGCAATGTGTTTAAAATTATGAGAGACATTGGTAAGATGGATTATCACAACAAAACTAAGTGTAGATTTGGGGTGAAAGAGGAAAGAGTTAAAAGGCATCTGAGGGCAACGTTTTTCAGAGTGCAGTACGTTTATGGAATGAGCTGCCTGTGGATGGAAATGGATGAGGCAAGTACAATAATATCATTTAAAAATCATTTGGGTAGGTACACTGAGGCTAGAGGCCTGGGGAGAAATGGCAAAACACAGGAAACTTAGAGCTAGCTAGCTGGACAACGTTTGGATAGACTTGTTGGGCTGTAGGGCCTATATCTGTTTTGTATTGCTCTAATTCTACCACTGCGTTAATTATGAACCCAATCAGCTATCTTTCTCTCGATCCCATGCTATCTAAGCTTCTAGATTAGCTTTTTATGAAGGACCTCATCAAAAACCTTGCTAAAGTCCATATATACAACCCCCATTGCCCTACCCTCATCTACCCTCTTGATTACTGCCTCAAAGAACTCTGAGGGATTTGTCAGACATGACTTCCCACATACAAAAGCTGTCCTGAATCACACTCTGTCTCTCCAAATGCTGGTGGATCCTCCCCTTCAGAATCTCCTCCAGCAGTTTGCCAGTCTGTCATCTCCTGTTTTGTTTTTGCTACCTTTTTTAAACAATGGTACCACGTTAGCCACTCCTCAGTCCTCCAGAGCATCATCTGTGACCTCGTTTGTTAGACTGGAAACCTTCAGCAGAAGAATAGTTTCTTGTGTATAGTCCTGTGCTTTAAAGCTTTGTGTTCAAACCTTTCTGTGGCTTTATGAATAACAGTGGTGTAGGCTCGAAGGGCCGAATGGCCTACTCCTGCATCTATTTTCTATGTTTAACATACATTTTCAGTATATTTTTAGGTCTCAAAATGTTGTCAGATATTAGGAAAGCTGGTCAGAAGTTTGGTTAAGGGGGAGAGGTGGGATGGAAGTAAGTTGCCAAGCCTCTGACCTGTTGCCTAAGTACTCCACACCCTAACACAGTGACCAGAAGTGGGATGATATGGAGCCGATGTCAGTGGAGTGGCGTGGTGCTGACAGCTGATGTGGCTGGAGACAGCTGAAGAGGTGTGCAAGAACAAGTGAATATCTGATTCCAGCATGTTGTTTGATTGGTGTTGTCAGCACAACTCTGTCAAACAAAGTGGGATATGAGGTTTAGAACATCCATTTCTTGCCCACCTGAGAGCACAAGGATATCAGCACTCTCCCTTCAATGATGCTTGTAACACCATTTCTCCTGTTTTTTCAGATAGTGCAGATACCCCTCCTCCAGTCCTGCCTCTCATGAATGAAGCCACACCTGCAAGCATTGAACCGTAAGTAACAGGGAAAAAAAGGGTGTTGGCTTTCCAATTTTACACATACGACAGAGGAGCAGAGGTTGTCAGCAGAACAGAAGGAGCAGGTTTCCACAGGTCTGAGCTGGCGAGTTCTTGTTAGGTTGGTTAGTGGATGCTGTGTTACAGCTTTGTCTTCGTGGCCCCTGTGTGGAGCTGCCGGTTACACATCTCCACCTCTGCGCAGGTGTACACAGACAGAGGAAAATGATTGTCTTGGCCTTGGTTCCCATCCAGTACCACTCTGATATTTCAGTATTACTTCCTCCACCATGGGCCTGTTGCGTCTTGAAGTGCTCGGGCTTGATCAGTTAATGGGGATTATTTCCATTGGGTGTGCACAAAGAGCGAAGAGGGTGAGTACATCTTGTTTTCATTCTGGCATATACAATTTCCTTCTGGAGCTTTTAATTTGAGTTTTTCTTGTTGCTAGCTTAAATTTTGCTCTGTGTGGTAAAAACCCAAACAGGACCCAGCTCTGAGGTTAAAACTACGTGGTACAGGAGATGCTTGACAGATAGTGTTTGGGTGATGGAAGGATGGGGAGCATAGGGTTGGGACACAAGCAGTCTACAATAAAGATGAATAGCGGTCAAGGGTGAGTGACCTTGTTCCTGTTCATCTCAGGAGAATGTAGTTTCTCCCAAAATACCTTGTTCAGGTTTAATTGCCATTCAATCAGACATGAATGCAGTTAAACAAAACAGTGTCAAGGTGCAAAACGGCATGCCAACAATCATACACAGCACAAGGCACACACAGCACATACAAGATAGCAGTAAAATAGAGTCACACAAAAAACTATAGTCCACGTCCCTGAGTCCACGAACGTTGCAGCAGCCTGCAGTTGAATACAGTACAGCTTGTCTTCTGCCAAGTGAACACTGGGGGGCAGCACCAACTCCAGCATGGACGCCACAGCACACTGCCTCTGACTCTGCCTCTGGTTCTCCTGGGCGGCTGCAAACAGGCGACACGTGGCTTGAGGCCTCGTCCTTGCTATGACTGAGGCCGTCTGCCAATAAACCAGTGAATCAGACTTGCAGCCTTCCACATTAACAAGATCCAGCAGGGTCTTGCGATCACAAAAAAAGTGACTGAGATGATCACTGGCTGTTAGACTGCACACGGCCTTTGCAGCGACTCCTCCAACCCTCTCTGACGCTGGCAGTAGCACGATCCGTGCCAAGTCCGGCTCTTTAAGTTTGTCTGCCAATGAACAACCTGCTGATGGGGTAGACCTGTAGTACTTTGTTTTTAATATCTAGCAGGGACTTGCAATTGTAAAAAAAATTTGATCATAAAAGACAATAACGCCCTTGGTTGACTGTAGAAGCTGCTGTGTTCAAACACCCCGCTGTTTTACTGCAAGTACAGTATCTATGTGGTTTACTGTATAATACAGATGTGATGGATAGGATTCGTGGAGTGAAACTTGCCACACATTTCGTGCTGTATGGACAGTATAGGATGCAAACCCTTGTTTTGCTGATGGATCTGGGTTGCTTGAAAGGTGACTTACTGATTTAGCATGTTCTCTGTCCTGTTCTTTAGGCGGATCAACATTGGCCCCCAGTTCCAAGCAGAAATACCCGAACTACGTGATAAGTCCCTGGCTCTGTTGGATGCCAACCATGCTGATCTGGTATTCAAGCCCTGGGAGAGTCGTAAAAACCATCAGCTTGACCAACAAAGAAGTGAGAACTATAATTTAATTTTTAAATTATTAAGAGAAGCAGTTTGTTTATATATTGCAATGCCACAAATCACAGCAGAATGAAGATTGTTAATCAGTCTTTTGCATCATACTGTTGCAAGTAACTGTGATTATTTTTGAGTGATATTATATAACTATCCTTCCGTGTCCACGGTCTACTGGAAAAGTAATCCTGCTTCGTTTAGCTCTCAAGCTCTCTGTCTGCTCGGGGCACAGAGACTGTTAGTAGAGTTTCAGCCGAGTGTTTGCTGAGTTGCCTTTGTTTTTGGTAACCTAGACTACCTACTCAGAGTATAATTGGGAAGCCCACCTCCAAACTGCTGGCTGATAGAGATGTGTCAGTGTTCATTTTTCCATTGCTTGATAACCATAATCTTTTCATCTGTTCTCACAAAATGGCACTTTAATGAATTAAAACACAAGTACATTAACAGGAATTCGGCAAATTAATGATTAATCTTTTATCTAAGAATCACCTAGGTGCACTGACCCCAGCATTCTTTAATTCTCTGGATAAGCTGAAAATGGTGGTGGTTGTGTATTTGGTGTTTTGTATTCCGAACGGTGGTAGCCAGCCATCAGCGTATACTGGTAGTGACGTTGGGACAAATTCATGCTACACAGTGAAGGCAGTGATTAAGATTAACGTAGATACTGCAGATATTTGATTATAAATGTCACTCTAGCAACAAATTAGTCCTATACTTGCCAAATTCAAGTGGCTTCCAATCTGATAGAGCCCTGTCATTTAAGTATCTCGTCGTCATACTGGCATTACTTTATTCCCATGCCACCACTTGATTTTAGTCAGCTCTAACACTGTTTTCCTCTGCTGTCCCTGATTCACTCCCAGCCACCTGACCATCTCCAGGTGGATTTGCTGCTCCACTGGTGACTGTGCGTTCAGTCACCTCAGCCCGGAGCTCTGGAACTCTGTTCCTATATATCTCTACTTCATTTCATCTTTAAACGCTCAATCCATCTTTAAAATGCATCTACTAGGGCGAAGACTTTAGTGATGTACCCATATACCACAGCATTTTTTCAGTGTCAGGTTTATTTGATTTAGACATTTTTTAAAGCATTACGGAGTTACTGATGTCATTTGATCTTGAGTCAGGGCAGAGTTTGACGTCCTCAGCATAGAGAGCAGTAATGCAGGCAGATCTACAACAGGTCTTCGGGTGGGGCGACGTGTGACGACTATCAGCTGTTTCTAACTGCTGGCCAGTCTCCTCTGCTGGGAAGTGTAGAATGGGGAGAAGAGTGGGCTGGCCTTTGCTGATACAGTGACGGGCTAATCTATTGCCATTGACTTTGTGGCCTCTTTCCAGCACAATGGTACAGCTGGTAGAGCCACAGACTAACAGCATCACCGACCTGTGTTCAGTCCCAACCGGTGGACTTCACAAGCTCTCCCTGTGGCTGTCGTGCTCTACTTTCCTTCCACATTGTCAGGCTAGTAAGTTAAATGGCCACTGTATGTTTTTCCTAAGGTGTGTGGTAGAATCGAAGGGCAGTAATTGAGAATATTGGCAGGATAAAAAATGGGATCAGTGTAGAATTGAGACCTAGCTGGCTGACCGTCAGCATGGACTCTGTGTCCCTCTGCTGCTGGGCATTCAGAATCTGATGGCTGGTATCTGACCAATCTGGCATCCACTTTGAGGGAGGGGAAGGCATGGTAAGGAAATGGCTGATTGGAGTGTCAGGGTAGGGGAAGGGAGCAATTGGAGACACTTGGAGATTGTGTTATTCCTTCTGCTAACCTTTGCACCGACCGGTTTGTCTTGCAGTGGAAGACCTGATGACTGTGGCCTGTTCCAGTATCTTGCCAGGTGGAGGTACAAACCAGGAGCTCACCCTGCACTGTCTGCATGAGGCCAAGGGCAACATATTGGTAAAGTAACCTCCGTCTCTTTGTTTGTTGACTCTCATCTATGAAGATGTATATGTTTATCTTTGTCTGTATTTCTGTTTGATCTCTATGTTATCTTTTTATCCGTTAGGCAGCCCTGAACATGCTGCTTTTAAGGAAAAGTCCACGAGGAAGGAGCAGGGCACTGATCAACTACCACTATGCAGGTAAGTGGAGTTTTTACACCCTGATTCTGACTATCATTTACTTTCACACTCATTCTCAAAGCGGTTGCAAAAAAAAAACCATGTGAGACTATGAGATTGTCCCTGAAGCGGGCAGTGATGCTACTGTCTGTCACAGTGAGTCTTCAACATCTTTAACAACAGACTGCACCAGTTGACAGCAATCAGCCATGGTTGATGAGTGATAATTACATCCCTCAAGGCTTCCACTCCACTGTGATGTGGTACAAGGAGGTCTGTCCAAAAGCACGTGAAACATCTGTAAGATGTGAGGAGGAGCATTGCTCCTAGTGTTCTGACCAATTCTCATCCTGAACCAACATCAATAACACAGCTAAATAGGTATACAAAAGCCATTGGTGCTCCCTTACTTATCAGATGCACTGATAACCGTGGTGTTCCTGCTTGTCTCTCTTCCATAGCTAACTACACCTTCACCCTTCCACCACCCCTCCCCCGCACCTAGCTCTCTCTGCTTCTATCCACCACCCTCCTGCCTCCACCTCCCCCTTCCCCTCTCCTGTCTCACCACTCCCCTTCTCCATTTCCCAGCTTCTTGCCTCTCCACTCTGTTCTGCTGTCGTGTCTCACTCCAAAACATGGACACAACCCTTGCTTGTTCCACCAGGAACAGAGGGAGTGCACTGGCAAATGAGCAAAGTTTAAATGTTGGCTTCCAACCCCCCCCCCCCAATATAGCAGTCCTACTTCAGTAGCACAGAATCAGAACCATTAAAACAAAGACTGCAAGGCTGCCCAGACCCGACGGCAGCAGTAATTCAGATGTGAGAATCACTACTGCTGTCATGTGCAGGCAGTCAGTGGTTTACAGAACAGCTCAGTTCCTGAGAGTTGCCCATAACTCAGAAACATCCACTTTCTGTAGTAACCCACACTGTATCGTTCCACACATACTTGATATGATCCTATTATTCCACTGAATATTCATCCTAACTTTGCCGAACATGTATCTAGTCATTATTGAACATTATGAAACGTTATTAATATTGTTATTACTATATTGAAAAGTTCTTTAAAAGTTTATCGGTGAATTTATGCCCTATATTGAGTAGACATTGCCTTTATAAAACATTCACCAATATGTTTTAATGTTCCACAGGTTCAGATAAATGGACTTCTCGAGAGAAGGCGATGTTTAACAAAGGGCTGACAGCACACAAGAAGGATTTCTTCCTTGTTCAGAAACTGGTAAGGCCCAAACTCTGTGCTGCTAAAGTGGAGAGGCTTTGTGGCGATGCTGTTCAAATGGGGAAGTGGTGAAGATTAAGGGAAAACTTACTCAAACCAGAGATCAGCTAATGGAAATCTTGGAGAAAACCGGGGCTATTTCCCTTGAGTAGCAAAGATTAGGGGAGTGTTTTACTAGGATGTTTAGCTTTATTCCAGATTCTGTTCTCATTAGCAGTCTGGTCAGTGATACAAATAAAAATACTTCGTAGTGGTAATCTGGAATGCATTACTCGAAGGGTTGAAGCAAGTAGATTCAACAGAAACCTTCAACAATGTTGGATGTATAATTAAAAAAAAAGAAATTCACAGTGCTATGGGAATAGCAAGAGAGTGATACCAACATTTAAGGGGTTCAGAAGGACACAATAGGTGCTAACAAATTCACTGAACTGTCCCCCCCCCCCATTGATTTCTACAGGTGAAAACAAAGACCGTAGCCCAGTGTGTGGAGTTTTACTATACATACAAAAAGCAGGTGAAAATTGGCAAGAATGGAACACTGATATTTGGTGACGTGTCCACCACAGACAGTAAAACCGTGGATGAGTCGAGCACAATCGACAGAAAGGTAATGCCTAGTAGGTTATGAAAGGACCTGTAAAAGTTCAGACACAAAATACTACAGACAATCTGTTGGAAGAACTCAGTGAGTAGAGAAGATCTGTTTGCGGTGGGGGAAGGAAAAGGAAGAACGCTAAAAATCAGAGCATTGAGTATAGGAGTTGGGGTGTAATGTTGAAATTGTACAAGGCACTGGTAAGGCTAAATTTGGAGTATAGTGTACAGTTCTGGTCACCGAATTATAGGAAAGATGTCAACTAAATCTACAGAGAAGATTTACTGGAATGTTACCTGGGTTTCATCACCTAAATTACGGAGAAAGGTTGAACAAGTCGGGTCTTTATTCTTTGAAACGTGGAAGGTTGAGGGGGGACTTGATAGAGGTATTTAAAATTACGAGGGGGATAGATAGACTTGACGTGGATAGGCTTTTTCCATTGAGAGTGGGGGGGATTCAAACAAGAGGACATGAGTTGAGAGTTAGAGGACAAAAGTTTAAGGGTAACATGAGGGAGAACTTCTTTACTCAGAGAGTGGTAGCTGTGTGGAACGAGCTTCCAGCAGAAGTGGTTGAGGCAGGTTCGATGTTGTCGTTTAAAGTTAAATTGGATAGCTATATGGACAGGAAAGGAATGGAAGATTATGGGCTGAGTGCAGGTCGGTGGGACTAGGTGAGAGTAAGAGTTCAGCACGGACTAGAAGGGCTGAGATGGCCTGTTTCCGTGCTGTAATTGTTATATGGTTATAGGGTTTTGACCCAAAGTGTCAGTAATTCCTTCAGCTTGCTGATGTTGCCCAAACGGTGAACTTCATCTGTTGCCTGTAGAAAATCCAACCTTAGAACAGCATTTATGGTCTCGACATGACACGATAAAAACTTGGGAAAAAATTTGAAGGATAATTGTAACATGGGTTCATTTCATACGGGAGTGTAAGGAAATGAGCAGAAATGGAGTGGAGTAATGGTGTGATGACAGAAGAAGTGAATTATTTAAGGTAGTGGATTGCAGATTGTTAAAATATGTTGTTTTTCCCCGAATATCAGACTAGATTTTGTTGTTACGGTTTAATTCGTCAGGCAAGTAGAGAGAACTGTGATATACTTTTGAGTTTTGTTTCTTGTTGATGGTGGAAACATTTTTTTGGGGGTGGGGGAAGGTGTCACTTACTACAGGGTTCCCAGCCATTGTAACTAATGTTTTAGTTGCTGGTGCCAAGGGTTTTTGGTCCATAATGATCTAATAAGGGTTTGATGGTGGCACTGCCTTTGGATCTGGATTAATTGATTGGCCGGTCCCATTACCTGGTACCTTGGTGTAATCTACACAGATCTGGATGTTGACAGTGGGTGTACCATCTAGGTGTGGTTGACACCACCAGCATTTATTCCCAGTTCTTAATTGCATTCTTGTAGTGTAATATTAAATTGTGTACTGAAGACAAAAGCAGAAAGCTCCTCGCACTGGAGAATTGAAATAAATGTGTTAAAGTCTGTGGAACTGGGCCAAATCTCTCAGCCCCTCTACTTCCTACTGCTCCTGAAAGCCCATCTCAGGCCATCTGAGACTCAGCTTAAATTTTATTTTCTGCTTTGGGATATATTTATCAATGTATAGATCACCTTTATAATCTACAATAATTTGCAGTTATAGTGTGATATTTTAATGTTGGAGGAATTAAAATAATACAAATTATTAATCTGTATTTGAGAATGTGATTGAGCCAGAATTAAACTAGAGAGAGCAACACTCACAACTCAGCAGGTCGGGCAGCATCCGTGGAAATGATCAGTTGACGTTTCGGGCCGGAACCCTTCGTCAGGACTGTAGAGGGAAGGGGCAGAGGCCCTATAAAGAAGGTGGGGAGAGGGTGGGAAGGAGAAAGCTGGTAGGTTCCAGGTGAAAAACCAGTAAGGGGAAAGATAAAGGGATGGGGGAGGTGAAGCAGGGAGATGATAGGCAGGAAAGGTGAAGAAGGAATAGGGGAAAACACAATGGGTAGTAGAAGGAGGCGGAACCATGAGGGAGGTGATAGGCAGCTGGGGGAGGGGGCAGAGTGACATAGGGGTAGAGGAAAGGAGGGGGAGGGAATTACCAGAAGTTGGAGAATTCTATGTTCACACCAAGGGGCTGGAGACTACCTAGACAGTATATGAGTGGTTGCTCCTCCAACCTGAGTTTGGCCTCATCATGGCAGTAGAGGAGGCCATGTTTGGACATATCTGAATGGGAATGGGAAGCAGAGTTGAAGTGGGTGGCTACCGGGAGATCCTGTCTGTTGTGGCGGATAGAGTGGAGGTGCTCGACGAAGCGGTCCCCCGATCTGTGTCGGGTTTCACCGATATAGAGGAGGCCGCACCGAGAGTACCAGATGCAATAGATGACCCCAGCAGACTTACAAGTGAGTCATGTTCTTTAGTTTGGTAAATTGTTTCATTCTTGGATGCACAGAGGAAAAACTTTGTTTTGCTTGCCATTTTATCCCATCAGTACATTGAAGTAATACATGGGGAAAGCAAAAGCAGAATTCAGAATGTGTTACAGTTACAGAGAAAGTGCCAGGTCATGAGGTAGGTCATCAAGCCAAGAGTCAACCTTAACATTCAAGGGGACTGTTCAATAGTTTTATAACGGCAGCAGAATAGTAGTTGTCCTTGATCCTGATCATATATATTTTGAGGCTTTTTTATCTTTTGCCCAGTGGAAGAGGAGAGAAGAGAGAATGTCTGGAATGGGTTTCTTTGTGGTTTATTAAGGAAATTGCACAGTCTACAAAGATATTCAGTGGCTTGAACCTGAGATCTTGGCATACTGTAGGGTGAAAGAATTTGTAGAGATCAAGAAGGAAAAGACCATGAAAGGGATTTTAATAAGGGTGTGAATTTTAAAACCGAGGTGTTCAATGACTAAGGTTTGAGATAAGTCAATGATGGGTGAGCAGGACTTAAATGCAACAGCATAGTTTTAGATTAAGGCAGTCAATCAAAGATATACTGTTCCATTTAACTAGTTTCTGTACAGGGGAGAATGCCTTAGACTAGCTAAGACTAGGGCATGGGTGAACAGAGACAGGTGAATTGAGTGAGTGGTTGACTTCGATAACATGACATTCTGTTGAAGTGGTCTTGATGTTAAGCTTGAACACTTGGTCAAGCCGAGATCCTTCTGTGCGGTCTTAGGGTGCATCTACAACCTGAATCTCTTACTCGGATTGCGGATTTTTTTTTTGGCAGGTTTCACTCCGACGAAAAGCCCGAATTCCTCTTGCAGAAGATTTTAAGAATGAATTATCGGAGGAGGAGAAAGAGGATGAGTTGGAAGAGGAGGAAGAGGATGAGGAAGAAGAGGAAGTAGAGGAAGATAAAGAAGAATACAAACCTGATCACAAGAAAGTGATCTTGACTCAGGTGAGGTTTGTGGGGAATGAGTGGGGTTTTGCAGCCTGTGTTAATCTAGTGCAATGAGTTGGAGTTGTAGACTGCAGGGTCAGAGGCTGATGTTAATTACTTGTGGTTGACCTCTTTTCAGTGTACTGCAGATAATTTGATAAGGGGCCATTTAGTAAACTAACAAGAAAATACTGGAAATGCTCAGAAGGTCATGCAGCATCTGTGAGGAGAGAATCTGAGTTAACCTTTCAGATGACTATCTTTTCTCATTTATTCACGGTTCAACTGCCTGACTTAAAACTATTGTTCTTCTCTTTGTAACTCAGCTTGGTAGCTGTGTTGCTTGAAGTTACACACAGATGTACAGACAAGGATTGTCTGTGATATTCTGTGGCGTTTTCAGATAGCTGTTACTTGGTATTGTTGGTAGGGTGAATGTTGAAATGGTATAGCAAGAGGAACTGCTTCTCAATGTTGACTGTCATGATCTCACAACATGTCAGAGCACTTTATAGGCAATTAAGTAGTTTTCACAATTAGATGTTGTTGTATTTTGGGTCACTCAATTGTCAGTGAGCAGATACTCGGTTTAATAATTTTGATTGAAAGATACAACTTCTCAGGACACCAGAGAGATCTCTCTGCACTCCTTCAAATGGTACTGTGCAATCTTTCACAAGTATCTCAAAAATGTCATCTTTGACCACATAGCTTTCCCTCAATACTAAAGCATTGTGTTTGAGATGCCAGATGACATAGTTTAATGAAGACTCAGACTGCAAATGTTGGAAAAACTGCTGGAGGACATCAGAGGGTTAGTCAGCATCTGTGGAGGGAAATGGACAGTCAGTGTTTTGGGTCAAAACCTTTCATCTGGACTGAAAGATAAAGGGAAGAGAGCCAGTTATAATGAAATGAGGGAAAGGGGTCGAAAGAGCTGGTAGATGGATCCAGGGGAGGAGAGATGATAGGCAGATGGAGGAGGAGAGAATGAGAATACCAACAGAAGCTGGAAAGTATCAGGTGGACTAACTAGTTCTCCTCGATTCCAGCAGGCCAGGCAGCATCTCTAGGAAAAGGTACAGTCGACGTTTCAGGCCGAGACCCTTCGTCAGGACTAACTGAAGGAAGAGTTAGTAAGAGATTTGAAAGTGGGAGGGGGAGGGAGAGATACAAAATGATAGGAGAAGACAGGAGGGGGAGGGATGGAGCCAAGAGCTGGACAGGTGATTGGCAAAGGGGATATGAGAGGATCATGGGACAGGAGGTCCGGGGAGAAAGACGGTGGGGGGGAACCCAGAGGATGGGCAAGGGGTGTAGACAGAGGGACAGAGGGAGAAAAAGGAGAGTGAGAGAAAGAATGTGTGTATAAAAATAAATAATGGATGGGGTACGAGGGGGAGATGGGGCATTAGCGGAAATTAGAGAAGTCGATGTTCATGCCATCAGGTTGGAGGCTACCCAGACGGAATATAAGGTGTTGTTCCTCCAACCTGAGTGTGGCTTCATCTTTACAGTAGAGGAGGCCGTGGATAGACATGTCAGAATGGGAATGGGATGTGGAATTAAAATGTGTGGCCACTGGGAGATCCTGCTTTCTCTGGCGGACAGAGCGTAGGTGTTCAGCAAAGCGGTCTCCCAGTCTGCATCGGGTCTCGCCAATATATAGAAGGCCACATCGGGAGCACCGGACGCAGTATATCACCCCAGCCGCCTCACAGGTGAAGTGTCGCCTCACCTGGAAGGACTGTCTGGGGCCCGTCTAGCGGAATTAGTCCTTACTCTTAATAATTTCTCCTTTGGCTCCTCCCACTTCCTCCAAACTAAAGGTGTAGCTATGGGCACCTGTAGGGGTCCTAGCTATGCCTTCCTTTTTGTTGGCTTTGTGGAACAATCTATGTTTCGTGCCTATTCTAGTATCTGTCCCCCACTTTCCCTTTGCTACATCGACGACTGCATTGGTGCTGCTTCCTGCACGCATGCTGAGCTCGTTGACTTTATTACCTTTGCCTCCAACTTTCACCCTGCCCTCAAGTTTACCTGGTCCATTTCCGACATCTCCCTCCCCTTTCTAGATCTTCCTGTCTCTGTCTCTGGAGACAGCTTATCCACTGATGTCTACTATAAGCCTACTGACTCTCACAGCTATCTGGACTATTCCTCTTCTCATCCTGTCTCTTGCAAAAATGCCATCCCCTTCTCGCAATTCCTCCGTCTCCGCCGCATCTGCTCTCAGGATGAGGCTTTTCATTCCGGGATGAGGGAGATGTCCTTTTTTAAAGAAAGGAGCTTCCCTTCCTCCACTATCAACTCTGCTCTCAAACGCATCTCCCCCATTTCACGTACATCTGCTCTCACTCCATCCTCCTGCCACCCCACTAGGAATAGGGTTCCCCTGGTCCTCACCTACCACCCCACCAGCCTTCAGGTCCAACATATTATTCTCCGTAACTTCTGTCACTTCCAACGGGATCCCACCACTAAGCACATCTTTCCCTCCCCCCCCTCTCTGCTTTCCGCAGGGATCGCTCCCTACGCGACTCCCTTGTCCATTTGTCCCCCCCATCCCTCCCCACTGATCTCCCTCCTGGCACTTATCCTTGTAAGCGGAACAAGTGCTACACATGCCCTTACACTTCCTCCCTTACCACCATTCAGGGCCCCAGACAGTCCTTCCAGGTGAGGCGACACTTCACCTGTGAGTCAGCTGGGGTGATATACTGCGTCCGGTGCTCCCGATGTGGCCTTCTATATATTGGCGAGACCCGACGCAGACTGGGAGGCCGTTTTGCTGAACACCTACGCTCTGTCCGCCAGAGAAAGCAGGATCTCCCAGTGGCCACACATTTTAATTCCACATCCCATTCCCATTCTGACATGTCTATCCACGGCCTCCTCTACTGTAAAGATGAAGCCACACTCAGGTTGGAGGAACAACACCTTATATTCCGTCTGGGTAGCCTCCAACCTGATGGCATGAACATCGACTTCTCTAACTTCCACTAATGCCCCACCTCCCCCTCGTACCCCATCCGTTATTTATTTTTATACACACATTCTTTCTTTCTCTCACTCTCCTTTTTCTCCCTCTGTCCCTCTGACTATACCCCTTGCCCATCCTCTGGGTTCCCCCCCCCGTCTTTCTCCCTGGACCTCCTGTCCCATGATCCTCTCATATCCCCTTTGCCAATCAACTGTCCAGCTCTTGGCTCCATCCCTCCCCCCCCCCCCCCCACCATCTTCTCCTATCATTTTGTATCTCCCCCTCCCCCTCCAACTTTTAAATCTCTTACTATCTCTTTGTTCAGTTAGTCCTGATGAAGGGTCTCGGCCTGAAACGTCGACTGTACCTCTTCCTAGAGATGCTGCCTGGCCTGCTGCGTTCACCAGCAACTTTGATGTGTGTTGCTTGAAATTCCAGCATCTGCAGAATTCCTGTTGTCTCCTCGATTGTATGTGACCAACTTACCAGGCAGGACTTGGTCAAAAACCTTGTGTTGAAGTAACTGTTGTTGCCAGTGATACAGTAACTGGCCCAGAACACAGGCACTCTTACATCTCAAGCATTCTCTTTTATTTTACTTGTGCCTAAAGAGACCACCATCACGCAGTGTCACCCACACCGTTCTGAACCTGGAACAGGAAGCTGCTATTTTTATACAGAATTTCCATTGATCATTGTATGTATTTGAATTCCTTACTCACAAGATCAATTGGTAGTTACAGTAGAGGTGTTAAAAAGCTATTGTTGGCTTTACTACAACTCGCAAAAATGAAGAGACAATATCCTCTGCCATACCTTTGTCTTCCATTCTTGATACTTCTTCAAAAAAGCAGAACAGTTCTATAAACATAGAGGAGCTCAACTTCCCATGCACAAAGGACTGTGGATGATGGAATTTGATAAGAAAGGGAAGTGGAGTGGGAAGTAAATAAGGGAGGTAGGGATGGAAATGAGAACAATAGCAGGAAGGAATAAGTGGAATGATGGGCATGTGTGTGGTTGGAGAGGGAGGTGAAGTGCAGGGTGATGGGGGCTGGGACAAATTTGGGAGGAACCGCGTATATCAGAAGGAAAAGACAGGGAGCAGGTTACCAAAGTTGGAGATTTTGATGTTATGGTATTGGTTGTAGATTAACCAGGCAGTATATGAGGTACAGTTCTGCTAGATTGTGTTTGGCCTCATGCTGGTGGTGAAGGAGGCGGAGGATAAATGGGCCAGTGTGGAAGGGAATTAAAATATCTGGCAACAGGTAGATCGAGATGGGGCACGGTGGATGAAGCACAGGAGTTTGGCAAAGCTTAGACTGTGCTTGGTCTCACCGAAGGCCACATCGAGAGCACTGAATGTAATAAACATGCTTGGAGGAAGTAGCTGCCTGACCTGAAAAGGCCCTGGATGGTGTAGGGACAGGTGTTACTCCTCTCTGGCTGTAGGGAAAATGTCTGGGGAGTGGGAGGGAAGAGTGGAGCCGGAAGTCATGGCAAGAGTGATCTTTGCAGAAAGCAGGATGTGGCTGGTGGTGAGATCCTGTTGTAACTACGGGAAAGTGTTCTAGATGTGTCACCTGGTGGGGTAAAAGGAGCAAAGCAGCTTATCCCTGGTGTAGGGGGAGAGTAAATGTGCTGAAAGGAGTTTATCCCCGGTGTGGGGGGAGAGTAAACGTGCTGAAAGGAGTTTATCCCCGGTGTGGGGGGAGAGTAAACGTGCTGAAAGGAGTTTATCCCCGGTGTGGGGGGAGAGTAAACGTGCTGAAAGGAGTTTATCGGCAGTGTGGGGGGAGAGTAAACATGCTGAAAGGAGTTTATCGGCAGTGTGGGGGGAGAGTAAACGTGCTGAAAGGAGTTTATCGGCGGTGTGGGGGGGAGAGTAAACGTGCTGAAAGGAGTTTATCCCCGGTGTGGGGGGAGAGTAAACGTGCTGAAAGGAGTTTATCCCCGGTGTGGGGGGAGAGTAAAGGTGCTGAAAGGATTTTATCCCTGGTGTGGGGGGAGAGTAAACGTGCTGAAAGGAGTTTATTCCCGGTGTCGGGGTAGAGTAAACATACTGAAAGGAGTTTATCCCCGGTGTAGGGGGAGAGTAAACATGCTGAAAGGAGTTTATCGGCAGTGTGGGGGGAGAGTAAACGTGCTGAAAGGAGTTTATCGGCAGTGTGGGGGGAGAGTAAACATGCTGAAAGGAGTTTATCGGCAGTGTGGGGGGAGAGTAAACGTGCTGAAAGGAGTTTATCGGCGGTGTGGGGGGGAGAGTAAACGTGCTGAAAGGAGTTTATCCCCGGTGTGGGGGGAGAGTAAACGTGCTGAAAGGAGTTTATCCCCGGTGTGGGGGGAGAGTAAAGGTGCTGAAAGGATTTTATCCCTGGTGTGGGGGGAGAGTAAACGTGCTGAAAGGAGTTTATTCCCGGTGTCGGGGTAGAGTAAACATACTGAAAGGAGTTTATCCCCGGTGTAGGGGGAGAGTAAACATGCTGAAAGGAGTTTATCGGCAGTGTGGGGGGAGAGTAAACGTGCTGAAAGGAGTTTATCGGCAGTGTGGGGGGAGAGTAAACATGCTGAAAGGAGTTTATCGGCAGTGTGGGGGGAGAGTAAACGTGCTGAAAGGAGTTTATCGGCGGTGTGGGGGGGAGAGTAAACGTGCTGAAAGGAGTTTATCCCCGGTGTGGGGGGAGAGTAAACGTGCTGAAAGGAGTTTATCCCCGGTGTGGGGGGAGAGTAAACGTGCTGAAAGGAGTTTATCCCCGGTGTGGGGGGAGAGTAAAGGTGCTGAAAGGATTTTATCCCTGGTGTGGGGGGAGAGTAAACGTGCTGAAAGGAGTTTATTCCCGGTGTCGGAGTAGAGTAAACATACTGAAAGGAGTTTATCCCCGGTGTAGGGGGAGAGTAAACATGCTGAAAGGAGTTTATCGGCAGTGTGGGGGGAGAGTAAACGTGCTGAAAGGAGTTTATCAGCGGTGTGGGGGGGAGAGTAAACGTGCTGAAAGGAGTTTATGCCCGGTGTGCGGGGAGAGTAAACGTGCTGAAAGGAGTTTATCGGCGGTGTGGGGGGAGAGTAAATGTGCTGAAAGGAGTTTATCCCCGGTGTGGGGGGAGGGTAAATGTGCTGAAAGGAGTTTATCCCCGGTGTGGGGGGAGAGTAAAGGTGCTGAAAGGATTTTATCCCTGGTGTGGGGGGAGAGTAAACGTGCTGAAAGGAGTTCATCCCCGGTGTGGGGGGAGAGTAAACGTGCTGAAAGGATTTTATCCCGGGTGTGGGGGGAGAGTAAACGTACTGAAAGGAGTTTATCCCCGGTGTGGGGGGAGAGTAAACGTGCTGAAAGGAGTTTATCGGCGGTGTGGGGGGGAGAGTAAACGTGCTGAAAGGAGTTTATCGGCGGTGTGGGGGGGGAGAGTAAACGTGCTGAAAGTGTTTATCCCCGGTGTGGGGGGAGAGTAAACGTGCTGAAAGGAGCTTATCCCCGGTGTGGGGGGAGAGTAAACGTGCTGAAAGGAGTTTATCCTCAGTGTGTGGGGAGGGTAAACGTGCTGAAAGGAGTTTATCGGCGGTGTGGGGGGAGAGTAAACGTGCTGAAAGGAGTTTATCGGCGGTGTTGGGGGGAGAGTAAACGTGCTGAAAGGAGTTTATCGGCGGTGTGGGGGGGGAGAGTAAACGTGCTGAAAGTGTTTATCCCCGGTGTGGGGGGAGAGTAAATGTGCTGAAAGGAGTTTATCCCCGGTGTGGGGGGGAGAGTAAACGTGCTGAAAGGAGTTTATCCCCGGTGTGGGGGGAGGGTAAACTTGCTGAAAGGAGTTTATCCCCGGTGTGGGGGGAGAGTAAACGTACTGAAAGTGTTTATCCACGGTGTTGGGGGAGAGTAAACGTGCTGAAAGTGTTTATCCCCGGTGTGGGGGGAGAGTAAACGTGCTAAAAAGGAGTTTATCGGCGGTGTGGGGGGAGAGTAAACGTGCTGAAAGGAGTTTATCCCCGGTGTTGGGGGAGGGTAAACGTGCTGAAAGGAGTTTATCCACAGTGTTGGGGGAGAGTAAACATACTGAAAGGAGTTTATCCCCGGTGTGCGGGGAGAGTAAACGTGCTGAAAGGAGTTTATCCCCGGTGTGGGGGGAGGGTAAACATGCTGAAAGGAGTTTATCCCCGGTGTGGGGGGAGAGTAAACGTGCTGAAAGGAGTTTTTCCCGTTGTCAGGGGAGAGTAAACGTGCTGAAAGGAGCTTATCCCCGGTGTGGGGGGAGAGTAAACGTGCTGAAAGGAGTTTATCCCCGGTGTGGGGGAGGGTAAACGTGCTGAAAGGAGTTTATCCCTGGTGTGGGGGGAGAGTAAACATGCTGAAAGGAGTTTATCCCCGGTGTGGGGGGAGAGTAAACGTGCTGAAAGGAGTTTATCCCTGGTGTGGGGGGAGAGTAAACGTGCTGAAAGGAGTTTTTCCCGGTGTCAGGGGATAGTAAACGTGCTGAAAGGAGCTTATCCCCGGTGTGGGGGGAGAGTAAACGTGCTGAAAGGAGTTTATCCCCGGTGTGGGGGGAGAGTAAACGTGCTGAAAGGAGTTTATCCCCGGTGTCGGGGGAGAGTAAACATGCTGAAAGTGTTTATCCCCGGTGTGGGGGGAGAGTAAACGTGCTGAAAGGAGTTTATCCCCGGTGTCGGGGGAGAGTGAACATGCTGAAAGTGTTTATCCCCGGTGTGGGGGGAGAGTAAACGTGCTGAAAGGAGTTTATCCCCGGTGTCGGGGGAGAGTGAACATGCTGAAAGTGTTTATCCCCGGTGTGGGGGGAGAGTAAACGTGCTGAAAGGAGTTCATCCACAGTGTTGGGGGAGAGTAAACATGCTGAAAGGAGTTTATCCCCGGTGTGGGGGGAAAAGAAACGTGCTGAAAGGAGTTTATCCACAGTGTTGGGGGAGAGTAAACGTGCTGAAAGGAGTTTATCCCCGGTGTCGGGGGAGAGTAAACATGCTGAAAGTGTTTATCCCCGGTGTGGGGGGAGAGTAAACGTGCTGAAAGGAGTTAATCCACAGTGTTGGAGGAGAGTAAACATGCTAAAAGGAGTTTATCCCCAGTGTCGGGGGAGAGTAAACGTGCTGAAAGTGTTTATCCTGGGTGTGGGGGGAGAGTAAACGTGCTGAAAGGAATTTATCCCGGGTGTCGGGGGAGAGTAAACGTGCTGAAAGGAGTTTATCCCCGGTGTCGGGGGAGAGTAAACGTGCTGAAAGGAGTTTATCCCGGGTGTTGGGGGAAGAGTAAACGTGCTGAAAGGAGTTTATCCCGGGTGTGGGGGGAAGAGTAAACGTGCTGAAAGGAGTTTATCCCGGGTGTGGGGGGAGAGTAAACGTGCTGAAAGGAGTTTATCCCCGGTGTCGGGGGAGAGTAAACGTGCTGAAAGGAGTTTTTCCCCGGTGTCGGGGGAGAGTAAACATGCTGAAAGTGTTTATCGGTGGTGTGGGGGGAGAATAAACGTGCTGAAAGGAGTTAATCCACAGTGTTGGGGGAGAGTAAACATGCTGAAAGGAGTTTATCCCCGGTGTGGGGGGAGAGTAAACGTGCTGAAAGGAGTTTATCCCCGGTGTCGGGGGAGAGTAAACGTGCTGAAAGGAGTTTATCCACGGTGTGGGGGGAGAGTAAACGTGCTGAAAGTGTTTATCCCCGGTGTGGGGGGAGAGTAAACGTGCTGAAAGGAGTTAATCCACAGTGTTGGAGGAGAGTAAACATGCTGAAAGGAGTTTATCCCCGGTGTCGGGGGAGAGTAAACGTGCTGAAAGTGTTTATCCTGGGTGTGGGGGGAGAGTAAACGTGCTGAAAGGAGTTTATCCCCGGTGTGGGGGGAGAGTAAACGTGCTGAAAGTGTTTATCCCGGGTGTGGGGGGAGAGCAAACGTGCTGAAAGGAGTTTATCCCGGGTGTCGGGGGAGAGTAAACGTGCTGAAAGGAGTTTATCCCGGGTGTGGGGGGAGAGTAAACGTGCTGAAAGGAGTTTATCCCGGGTGTGGGGGGAGAGTAAACGTGCTGAAAGGAGTTTATCCCGGGTGTGGGGGGAGAGTAAACGTGCTGAAAGGAGTTTATCCCAGGTGTGGGGGGAGAGTAAACGTGCTGAAAGGAGTTTATCCCCGGTGTCGGGGGAGAGTAAACGTGCTGAAAGGAGTTTATCCCCAGTGTGGGGGGAGAGTAAACATGCTGAAAGGAGTTTATCCCTGGTGTGGGGGGAGAGTAAACATGCTGAAAGTGTTTATCCCCGGTGTGGGGGGAGAGTAAACGTGCTGAAAGGAGTTTATCCACGGTGTGGGGGGAGAGTAAACATGCTAGGAATGAAAGAGATCAGGTTTACTTTCAACTTTACATTTTTAAATACTTTTGATTTACTTTGAACGTTGGAGACGAGTGCTCCATCAATAACTGGGGATGGAGTGGTGCCAGAGGGAGTGTTCCATTCCCTGGAAAAAAGACATTTCCAGTGTCTGCGGGTGGAAGGACTTCTCTCAAGATGAGCCGCAGCAAGAACAGATATAGAACCTGAGACAGTAATGGTGTCCTTAAATGTGACAGGCTGGGAGGAGGTGTAGGTTATGTAGTTGTGGGAATCGGTGGATTAGTAGTAGCTGGGGTTCTATCCAGAAAGGAGAGAGAAGAGGAAATGGTCCAAGGGGGGAGAAAGTTGATGAAATTGATGAATTCCACACAGGTGCAAGAAGCAGCCCCAGTGTAGCGAAGGAAAAGTTGGGGAATGGTACCGATTGGTTTGAAATGTGGACTGCTCCAAATAGACAATGAAATGGCATGTGTAGCTGGGGTATCAGCTTTGATTTGTGGCAAGTGGGGGTAGGCCTACAGGTAAGGTACCAGGAACAATTCTATTAAAGCATGGGCAGTCATATTCAAAAATGTGTTAGAAAATTCCAGAAGTAGTAATGAATCATGCCATCTAAACCAGGATATCGTTAGTTTCCATTGCACCCTGCAGAGCCCAACTTGGCTGAAAGCATGAAACATGATCAGCCACCATCAGACTAAATGAAAGTTCAAAGTAAATTTATTACCAAAATATTGTACATCAATGTCACCTTATACAACCCTGAAATTCATTTTTTGTGGGCATACACAGTGTGGGGGGGAGGGGAACGTCGACTCAGACCATGAGAGGCCTGCGTCAGGCATGTTCATGCCTTACAAGGCGCAGATTGGAAGTCTGTGGGGTGCCACTCCTCGCACAGACTAGAGCAATGTGTGATTAAGTGCCTTACTCAAGGGCACAAACACTGTGCCACAGCTGAGGCTTGAACTAGTGACCTTCAGATCACTAGACGAACGCCTTAACCACATGCCCACTGTGCATACACAGTAAATTCAAGAAACGCAATAGATTTAGTGAAGGACTGCACCTAACGGAACAAACAACCTATGTGCAAAAGACAAACTGTGCAAATACAAAAGAAATAGTAATAATAATAAGCAATAAATATCGAGAACACGGGACGAAGAGTCTTTGAAAGTGAGTCCATAGTTAGTGAGAACAGCTTAGTGTTTGGTCAAGTGAAGTTAATCCACTCTGGTTCAAGAGCCTGATGGTTGAAGGGTAATAAGTATTCCTGAACCTGGGGATGTGGGTCCTGAGGCTCCTGTCCCTTCCTGATGGCAACAGCAAAAATTAAGCATGACTTGGGCTGTGGGGTCCTTGATGATGGATGCTGCTTTCCTGTGACGGCACTCCTTGTAGATGTGTTCGATTGTAGGGAGAGCTTTACCCGTGACGGACTGGCCTGTATCCACTACTTTGTTTAGGATCTTCCATTCCGGGGCATTGGTGTTTCCATAGCAGTGCGAGGCAGCTAGTGTTCACCACACATCTATGGAAGTTTAACATCGAACATGAGCTGAATGGTTCACTATTCCTGGAAAGGCCAAGGCATATTGTTTGGGACAGCAACTGTGCAGTTGCTGTCTACATTTTACCAGTGCTAACAATAAACCCAGGATGCTGATGAGACAGCAGCCCTTAAGTTACTTGTTTTCACACATTGAAGGTGGAAGCATTGCATACCTGTTGGTTGAACACAACAGCCTTTTCTCTAAATTCTCCTTCAGTCGCTAACACTGTAAAAGAGACCCGATTAGGGTTTACCAAGTGGCTAAACTCAGCAAGGCATTGGACAAAGTCCTGCATGGGAGGCTGGTCAAGAAAATTGGGTCGCTTGGCAAGATGAGGTAGTAAATTGGATTAGACTTTGGCTTTGTGGGAGATTTTATTTGTTACTATTGTCACGGCCATACATACCCAAGGTGTAAGTGCCATGAAAATTAGCTTTTTGCAGCAACAGCAAGTATATTACAAACATGACAGACAAATTACTTAAACTTGTACATTAGAGTTAGAAACATAAAAGTTTGTTGTGTAACATGGTTGAATTTAATGAACACCCACCACATTCATGTGTTTATCCAGGTTTGATTTACAGCCTGAAACTATTTACCATAAAGTCTTGGGTGCACCTTGCGCACTGCATTTAAATGATTGCTTCTGAGCCTGAAGATTGAAGGTGGAAGCATTGCATTCCTGTTGATTGGACACAACAGCCTTTCCCAGAGGCTTTTTCCCAGGGTTGAAATAGCTAGCACGAGAGGACATAGTTTTAAGGTGCTTGGAAGTAGATACACAGGAGATGTCAGGGGTAAGTTGTTTTACACAGAGAGTGGTGAGTGCGTGGAATAGGCTGCCAGTGGAAGTGGTGGAGGTGGAAATGATAGGGTCTTTTAAGTGGCTCCTGGATAGGTACATGGAGCTTAGAAAAATAGAGAGTTATGGGTAAGCCTAGGTAGTTCTAAGGTAAGGGCATGTTCGGCACAGTTTTGTGGGCCGAAGGGCCCGTATTGTGCTGTAAGTTTTCTATATTCAATGAATATAGACCAAACTTGAGAACCAAGTGCAGGCAGCAGTATTGAAGGAGTGCTGTACTCTCAGAGGTGCCATCTTTCAAGTAGAGCATTGTTACCCTCCTCATTTGTAAATAAAAGGTATGAGCGCTATCTGAGAAAGAGAACCACAGAGTTGTGCAGCACAGGAATGGAACCTTTGGCCCACCTTGACTGTGCCTATCATTTTTCCCATCTATGGCAATCTCCTTACTTGCATTGGAACCATTCCCTATTGAAGTATGTGCCCAAATGCCTCTTAATCAGTGATTGTATCTGATTCTACCACCTCGTCTGGCAGTGCATTCAAGATTTAAAAGAAACTTGCCCCTCAAATTCCCTTAAAAAACTCCCATCCTTCTGTCTAAACCTCTGCCCTCTTTTGGTGGAGCAAATGGATTCTTCCTGAATGTTTGACCAGTGAATCCTTCAGACAGCATCATCATAATGCTTATTTGATCATTATCCCATTGCTGTACTTGGGAATGGTTGCCACACTTGCTAAAGTAGTTAAAAGCATCCATCAGAAATTGTGACTGTATTTTGCAAGCTGCAGGTTTTTGTATTTCTGGGAGAGTTGCACCTCTCTTGATTTTTCCCCCCTAATCTTGCTCTTTCCTCTTCTCTCGAAGCAGGCCCAGAATGTTCACTTGCGGAAGAATCACAACCCCACCTACCGTTGCAACTACAGACAGCGCCAACCTGCAGCTGCTCCCCGTGCTTCGTCCAGGAATGAGCGTGTGCAGTTGGGTGACTCAACCAAGCCTGGAAAGCAGACTCAAGAAAATGTCTTCCCTTGCAAAAAATGTGGGAAGTAAGTGGGCTTCTAGCTGAGGCATTCATGCCCCATCAGCTGAGTGGGAGAGGTTGTGTTTTGAATTCATTCTCCTAAGTGGTGGTAGTTGATGCCTGAGTATGGCAATGGAGTGTTCATTTTTAATAATTCTGTAATTTTGTTTAAAATGCCCCTCCCAATTTAATGTAAAAGCTTCTGGTTTAAAAACTTCCTTCTCAAAAAGTTACCAGTGTGACAAGGAAATCGAGCTGAGCCTCTCCCTCACAGCTTAAGTGACCCAGGTTCAATTCTGACTTCTGGTCCTTGTTTAAGTGGAGTTTGCATGTTCTCCCTATAATCGCATGGGTTTCCTCCCTGTTGCTTCTTCCTCGCACGTCCCAGAGATCAGGATCACTACGTTAACTGTAAATTGTCCCTCGTATAGGTGGTGGATTGAAAGGAATAGGATTGGAGTAGTCGGGACCTGAGCATTCACCCTGATTGGATGTTGTCTTATGAAGTATTTAGCTACCTACAGTGTCTATAAATGTTCAGATTGAAGAAGCAAGACTGCAATAACAAATCGGCACTCTTTGCAGGGTAGAACTGCTCTTATTGAGCTTCTGATATCTAGGGAAGCCTTTTCCAATATTGTTTTCTACAACATTGGACTCATCCATTTGATTTTCCTTCATTCCTCCCCAGCCACATCACACTGTCTACTCCTGGCACCAGATGGTGTCTCAGTGTGGTTGTGGAGATACTTTTGTACCAGTTGTTGAATCAGTAAATCCTTTCAATTCTACAGTTTTCCCCAAGACTTCTTGTTCTGCAATCCGGTTGTCTCCTCTCTCCATTCAGACAAGTTTCTTTTATTTAATACTTTTACAGGGTTGGCATTTTTCACCTATACCTATTTGCTCTTGTGTTATGCAGCTTGCTGGGCCACTGCAGAGGATATTCAAAGGTTCTCCATACCAGTGGACCTGGAGTTATTCAGAGACCAGATTGAGTAAGGACAGCAGCTTTATTCCCCTGAAGGGTAATAGTGAACCACATTGCAGTTGTTGGAAGGACCAGTGTCTGCAGGAACTCTTTAGTCTCCCCTAGGACATTGACTATTTTTGGAATGTGATCGTGCAAGATGAAATTATCCATGGCCCCTGCTTGAATGTTGCTATCCGTCAATCTCAGCCCAGCACAGACGTACCCTGCACCCGTAGGAATCTGGAACTGATTTACTGACCATATAGCAGAGTTCTGCTGTTTCCTTTTTTCTTACTTATTTAGTGTTGTTCTAACTGTGCACAGTCTGAGCTGACGCCTGACACAATCTTTCTGTTTAAGGGTGTTCTACAAAGTAAAGAGTCGGAGTGCACACATGAAGAGTCACAGTGTCCAGGAGAAGAAACAGAGGGAGGTGGAATTAAAACGACAAGCCCCAGCAGCGGACAAGCAGCCAAAGGACGACGAGGAGTGCGATGATTATTCCCTTTATTGCCAGGATGGATAGTTATGCAATGATGATGAAGTAAACTGGCTCTCTCCGACTTACGAGCAGCTGTGGAACTTGAGACGTGACCTGTAGTTTCATCTGGATGTCGGAACTGGATACAACTCTGGGTAGTTCCAGCTCTGTTTGTTTATTCTTGCCCTGGGCCCAACCTCATGTATAGTCGAGTGTGGAGGCCGAAGGCCAATTGCTCAGGTGTTTAACTGAAGCCACGATGACCGAGAGGCCTTTTTGTTGCACATTGTAAAATGTCACACAATTCTTGTTCTGCCTGACTGACAGAACAACACCTCACCTTTATTTTGCAGTCACACAAATTTCTTGCAAAGATTCAAAGTTGCGTGGATGCTGTGAAAGTGTTACACATCAGTTAAGGCTGGATTGCTAAATCTTACTTATCTCAAAGAATGGGTTTTAAAATGTTCAGTAGAAAAGAATTTCAATAGTCTGGGTTTACATTACACCAAACAGATGCAGTTGCATGTTTGCACTGCATGTTAAAATTACAGCACAAACTTTGGGCTCATTTATAATGGTTCATTTCTGCAGCTAGACTAACTAGGATTGAGCTTTCATTTAAATTACATTTTGAATCCTAGATCTAAGTTGTGAAAATTGACTTGTAACCCTGTGAAATAATAATCAATTTCACTCTTACATGATGCACATTGGGACTGTCCTTTACTGTTATTATACTTTGTCTCCAACACTTGAATCATTTAGCTTCCATTATACCTGGACACAGCACAAATCAGTACTGTCCCCTACATTAGGATTACTGGTGTACCAGGTGCGAGACGCACCTTGTACTGTCCCCTACATTAAGATTACTGGTGCACCGGGGGTGAGAGAGACACATTGCACATTAACAAATGCTTGCTAACTTAGGAAGTTGTAATATTGTCTATTTCCTTGCCTCCTCGCTGAAACACTCATGTCACTATTTTCCCTACCGTAACACGTCTTATAGTTGGCAAAGCAAATATTGTAGATTTAGTTTCCCCTTCTAAACTTTCCAGTCCAGTTTTTCCTCATCATACTTGTTCTGCAACCCTTCCTCTAATATTATTAAATTGAGTCAGTGCAGTGGTTTACAGCATAGAGAGAAGCTACGTGCCCGTCATACCTGTGCTTGTTGCAATTGAGACAAGAAGAATACTTTCAGATTACCCATTCCTGGCACAGTCCTTTTCAAAAGAAAAAAAAAATGCTTGGTATATTGCCTGCCTCACTAAATCTGTAGCTGCAGATCTGTACTTGGACTTGGCTTCATGTTCTGTGAAATCAGTACTTGTTTTAAAATCAGCTCAAGTGATATTTATTTGAAGAGGCAGAAAAAAAATCAGGTTATTAACAGAGTGAAACAAATCACCATCATTAATACTCTGTTGCATTTTCCTTCCACAGCGCAATGAATGGGGTAAGCTTGTGGGCCCTAAATATGGTCCGGTCAGAACCTGGCCAGTCTTTGCAGCACTTTACTGTGGCAGAATTGCCATCTCCAGTTGAGTATATTTGTTCTTAGAGGGATCATCATAGTATATTTTCACTTTTTTGGGAAAGGCTAACTACACCTACGTCCAAAAAAGAATATGTAACATTTCAGAAGCCTTGTGATTTTTCTCCGAAGTTGCTTTATGAAGAGGCAAGAGCAAAGTGATTTCAGTTGCTTGCCAATTGTGTCACTTTGTTAATTTAACCCACTTGTACCTATTGTGTCAACTGCGTCACTGGTACAATGTACAGTCCATGTGTGTACCAGCTTTCTCTTTGCATCTGTACCGAGATCAAAATGCAATTTTTGAAGTCTTCGGGGCAGTCAGAGAGTTGGGAAGTTATGTTTTATTCACTGTCGCAATGACGCAAAAGCATCTAAAACGAAAATATAATGCTGGAAGTATTCAGCAGGTCATGCAGTATCTCTGAGGAGAGAAACAGTTACCTTTTAAAATAGATATTTTTTTAAAAGAACAGAAACATTAACTCTGCTTCTCTTTTCACAAATGCTGCCTAACCTGCTGAGGAAAAACATATTTAATGTATGGGGGAAATAATTTGAATAGGATTATTTTTTTAGATTCTGGGGTATTAAACTAGGCAACCCTGAACTTTTTAATATATATCTTAAATGTGATATTGCAGCTTTTTGCTCGTTATGCCATTGTATATACAGCACAAGAGTAATTATATAAACCAGCTTAAGCTATGCTGTCAAAACTGAATTCAGCAGCCTATTTTAACATGAGCCTTGTAAATACATTAAAAATAAGTATTATTTATTCTTACTCAGCTATTTGGTTTCTGTATAAAAACTTTATAAGATTTGTAAAGTCATTGATTTTAGCAAGGCTGGCCTGAACATTATATTCTGTGAATGGGTTTGTAAATATTTTTACTTTTCAGCAACCTTTTTTTGCTCCTTCCCCTTTTTAAACTTAAGCCAAGAACTAGTGTGTTAAGTTCTTTTATTACCTGCTTAAAAGCATCAGGCCCTTGAAATGCATCTTTTTGTATCTATGGCAATGTTATGTTTTACAAACAAAATGTAAACACACCATTATTAAATGTCCTGAAGAAGGATCTTGGCCCGAAATGTCGACTGTTTATTCATTTCCATAGATGTTGCCTGACTTGCTGAGCTCCTCCAGCATTTTGTATGTGTTGCTGTGGATTTCCAGTATCTGCAAAATTTCTCATTTATTATTAACTGTTGCTGCCTCAACTGGATTTAGTATTCAAAAAGGTTAGTGATTCAGTCCACTGTGAAAAGTAGATAGATAATAACTAGATTATTTGTAATAGGGTGTGATGTTAAGGAAAGGAAACTTGATGGCTCTGGCAAACAGCACTGGGATGATGAAGATTAGATCTCTTTTAGAACTAGTCACATTTATTCTGGGATAATTATGGATCAGGTCATTCTATGCTTTACCTGAGGGGGTATTTTGCTATTTTGTACAAAATATAGCATCTCTGCTAGTGGAGTGTTGGTAAGTTTCTTCATGTGTTAAATTTCTAGAATGATTATTGAAACCATGTGCTTGCTGAGTGCCACCAGATTGATTCAAGATAGAAGTGGTAATTTGTTCTTGATAACTTGGAAAAGAAAAGGTTGCGCTGATAAATTTTGTAAATTTATGAAACGGTTTAATGTAGATGCAGTGAGATATTGTCAGAATTGGAATTGGAGATCAGAATTAATAACCTTTTAAACCCATTAAAGAAAAACATTGTTTTTTTACACACAAGAAACTTGCTATCACATGGAGTCGAGATAAATAGCTGGTATATTTAAATAGCTAAGGGCTGTGGGAGAGAAGGACTTAAGCAAAATATGCTCACAATGATCAATAATAAATGTAAATGGAAGAGGGCATTCAACTCCCAACATCAAGGAGAACTGCCTTGATTAAGGTTTCTAGTCTGCAAGTGTTCATTGGATCTGGATCACTGGAATAAACATGAAATGGTGTATGTTTCAGTAGAGGAGCAGTGGACACCTTAATTAGGTTCTGAGCTCTTATAGCAAATAAGGAAGTTCAAACATTAAATATTCAACTGAAATGGAGCTAAATATACGTGTTAAGAGGAAATCTGGCCCAGGACAAATGGAATCAAAGACACTGGTTCAAACAGCAAGTATGCCTGTAAAGAGGAGAAAGTTTGGACACAGCAAACATTTTCCACAAGTTGGAAGAACATTTAATGGTTAAGATCCCTGGATGACCTAAGATAAGTGGATCAAAATTAAACAGAAGCCTACAATAAATTGAGGTTCATAATTCTGTAGAAAACCAAGAGGTGAGCATAGGCAAATTTGGTGTACAATTTACCAAATTCTCAACCTCTGGACTATAATAACACCAGCTATTGTTCAAGGTCCAAAATTCAGGACCTGAGCTGAAGATATGTTTCATCCATTAAATTGTTGTTAGATTAATGTTCCTATGCTATTCGATATTAGCTTAATTACTCATTATTCATTGTTAAAATTACTAAGGCCTAATTTTTCTTTTGCTCCTTGTCTACACTGTTGTAGAAAACTATACTGAACAGGGTTCCATAAATTTGTTTAGTTTTTCATGTGAACATACTTGTTTTTCCCCAATCAATATGAAAGTTAAATTACCGATTAAAATCACTTTTGCTGAATGGTTGTTTAGTTATGGCATTTTGCCAAAGGTCTATAAATAACTCCCATTCTAGTAATCTACTGTATTGTAGAATCATGTGTGCTGTATTTTGTTTCCAGTCAAGACTACCGACGTTCCAGTTTCAGGCTTGTTACCATCACAGCAGCCTTGCTGTACCTTTGTAGTTACTCAGTATAAACCATCACAGCACCGTGGGAAGGTAAAAAAAACTTCGCCACCATTTCTCAAGGGCAATAGCATTGGGCAACAAATGCTGGTCTTGCCAACGATCTCGAAATATAAACATTGAATTGGAGTCTGTAATTCAGCTGAATTTATACATCTGTGTATTTGCTTTCCTGGACCACAAACTCTAACTGTCCTTCTCTCTTTCTACTTGTGCATTTCTTATTCCTCCCTGCATATTTAGATTATGAAGACATGTAGTCCCCTTTTATTGTCATTTAGTAATGCATGTATTAAGAAATGATACATTATTTCCTCTGGTGTGATATCACAAAACACAGGACAAACCAAGACTGAAAAAACTGACAAAACCACATAATTATACATATAGTTATAACAGTGTACAATACCATAACTTGATGAAGAAAGTCCGTGAGCACAGTAAAATTCAAAGTTTCTCAAATGTCCCACATCTCACGCAGTCGAGAGAGGGAAGAAAAACTCTCCCTGCCATGCCAACCACAATCCGACTCTGAGTCATCGGAAAACTTTGAGCTCTGATCAGCTCTCCGACACCGAGTACTGAGCGCCATCTCTGTCCAAGCAATTGGACCTCTTTCTTGGTCGCCAAAAGCAGGCAAGGCCGGGGATTTTGAGGCCTACCCTCCGAAAGATTCCTGACCACACAGTAACAACAGCAGCAAACAGGCGTTTCAGAAATTTCTCCAGATGTTCCTCTGTGATTTCACGTCCATTTTCCATCAAATCAGAATTGTCCACGGCCCCTATTTAACAGATATGATATCATTTTTCATCGGAGAGCTGCGCACGCGCAGCGCACTGCCATCTTCTCCTCCAGCCCCCAGTCTAAGATAGCCTTTCCCTGGGTAAGCTGAAGCACAAACTGCTCTAAAAGGCCATCCCATAGTCATTCAACAAATTCTTTCTCTTGTGATCTGACACCAACATGATTTTCCCAAAACCCTTGCACATTTAAGTCCCGCATTACAATTGTGTCATTACTCTTATTACATGCCTTTTCCAGCTCCCTTTGCAATCTCAACCCCACATCTTGGCTGCTATTTGGAGGCCTATATGATTCCCATAATGGTGCATTTTTTTACCCTTGCTGTTTCTGAACTCCACCCACAAAGATTGAACATTCTCTGACCCTATGTCACCTATTTTTAAAGATGTAATTCTATCTCTTACCACCAGAGCCACACCACCACCTATCCTTTCGATACAAAGTATATACTTTGAGGTTAAGCTCCCTTCTAAAGCCTTATTTCAGCCACAATTCAGTGATGCCCACAACATCCTACTGACCAATCCCTAATTGTGCCACAAGTTCATCCACCTTCTTCCAAAGGCATCCTAGACCCTGGCACCCGGGAGGTAACATTTCATTTGAGTATCTGGGTATCTCATTCTTCTCCACAGAACCTCCTATCTGTTTTCCTATCAAATCCTCTATCACCACAGCTTGCCACTTCTCCCCCTTTTCTTTCTGAGCCACAGGCCTGCCTACCCTTCCCACTTTTATTGATCCCAAGATGGAGCACACTGGTTGAATGTCTTCCTTGCTGTAAAATCCTTTAAAGTCAAGGAAAGAGTTCCTTTGCCCTGGTAACATGCCACAAAGCAACATTTGAGCGATGAATCTGTGGAATGCTCTGCCACAGACAGCACTTGGAGGTCAAGTCTGTAGGTACATTTAAGGCAGAAGTTGACAGTTTCATGTTCAGTCATGGCGAAAGGCAGGTGTATGGAGTTGAGTGGAATCCAGGACCGGCCAGGATGGAATGGTAGAGCAGACTCGATGGACTGAATGGCCGAATTCTCCTCCTATGTGTTAAACAGTAAGGAGAGTGAATATGTAGAGTGGCCACCTACTGAAAGATCCCTATCAGATGGTTCAATTCTGCATGCTCATCAGGACTAGGTGGAGGAAGATCTTATTCACCTCATTGGAGCAAAACATTTGTTGATGCTGGAAATTTAATCCAAAACAGAAAATTTTGGAAGCACTTGTCTAGTTAGGCATCAAGTGTGGGAATTTGACATCTTGTGTCAGGGACCCTTAGAAGAGCAAGAAAACTGTTTAAAATTGCAGAGAGGTGACAGCTTACCTGTAACCCATAGCAAAGTTAAGACCAGAAAATATAAGAGCAGAATTAGGCCATTTGCCCCATTGACTCTGCTTCACCATTTTATCATGGCTGATCTATTTTCCCTCTCAACCCCATTCTCCTGCCTTCTTCTTGTAACCTTTTTCATACTGACCTATCAACCTCTGCTTTAAATACACCCAATGAGCTAGCTTCTACAGCCACCTATGGCAATGAATTCCACAGTTTCACCACCCTCTGGCAAAACAAATTCCTCCTCATCCCTATTCTAAATGGACATCCCTCTATTCTGAAGCTGTGCCCTCTAGCCATCAACTCTCCCCACTATAGGAAACATTCTCTCCACATTCACTATCTCGGCCTTTCCACATTCAATAGGTTTCAATGAGATTACCCCTCATTCTTCTAAATTCCAGCAAGGCCCAGTGCTATCAATCGCTCCTCGTAAGATATTTCATTCCTGAAATTATTCTCATGAATCTCCTCTGAACTCTCTCTAATGTCAGCATATCTTTAAGTAAGGGACCAGAAGAGTCACAATACATCAAGTGAGGCTTCACCAATGCCTTATAAAGCCTCAGCATTACATCCTAGCTTTTATACTCTTATCCTCTTGAAATGAATGCTAACATTGAACTTGTCTTCACTACAGATGCAACATGCAAGTTAACCCTTTGCACCTCGGATTTTTGAATTTTCTGCCCATTTAGAAAATAGTCTATGCTTTTACTCCTTCTACCAAAATGCATAACCATATACTTTCTGACACAGTATACCATCTGCCACTTCTATGCTCATTCTCCTAATCTGTCTTAAATCCATCTGCAGCCTCCCTGCTTCCTCAACACTACCTGCTCCTCCACCTATCTTTGTATCGTCTGCAAACTTGGCCAAAAAGCCATCAATGCCATCTTTGATATACAGCATAAAAACAAGTGGTCCCAACACAGACCTCGTGTGAAACATCACTAATCACCAGCAGACAACCATATTTATCCCCACTCCTTCGCCTCCAAATCAGCCAGTCTCTATCCATGCTAGTATCTTTCCTGTAATACCATGGGCTCATATCTTGTTCAGCAGCCTCATGTGCAGCATCTCATCAAAGGCCATCTGAAAATGCAAGTACACAACATCTACTGATTCTCCTTTGTCTATCTTTGAGGAATGCAGAAGAAACTTACCAGAAATTTACTCACACAATGGCCACTCTGCTTGTCTCTACCTTATTTTTATTTGCCCTTGCTAATGATTTGCGATTTGATTAGGCTGCCAGGAAAAAGCTGAAAGCCTGTGAATTCTCTTTTTTAAATCTCTTGCCCCAACCTGTGATATTAAATGATTAACAATCATTTTATAAGGCAGCTGGCAGTAAACGGAAAGGAGTGGTACAGCCATGTGTGTGGAGAGGAGGGAGGCAGGAGAGGAAGCAGTAAATGCCAATGGGAAGGAAGCACAGGAGCCTTAGTTCCCACAGACCAGGTTTAGGAACAGTTGTTACCCCTCAACCATCAGGCTCCTGAATCAGCGTGGATAACTTCACTCACTTCAATACTGAACTGTTCTATCATCTATGGACTCGCTTTCAAGGACTCTACAGCTCATGTTGTCAATATTAATTAATATTGTAATTGCAGAGTTTGTTTTCTTATGCATATTGGTTGTTTGTTCATCTTCGTATGTAGTTTTTCACTGATTCTATTGTGTTTCTTTGCATCTCCTAAAAATGGCCACAAGAAAATGAATCTCAGTAGTGTATGGTGACATGTACCTACTTTGATAATAAATTTACTTTGAACTTTAAATTCAGGCACCTAAATAAACTACCATCAGTAATAGTTCTCATGAGAAAGGAAGTTAGCATCCTTACCAGTACAAACCCTTATGTGACTCCAGGTTCATGAACGTTATTGACTACTGAGTGGTTTCCAGTTTTGGAAAACACTGGGGATGGACAACAAATTTAAAAACTTGACTGTACATATGCGGATAGGAGACAGATAGAAGATTAGCATAGATGAGGTAACTGGCAGCATCTGAATACAAGCCATACAAATTTCATAGAGGGCCGAAAGTTTCCAAATTAGTGTTGCACTTTGAAAATAATATGCATTCCAACTCCTAGACAGTCAACAAAAGTAGTGAAAAGGCTTTGGGTAAATTGTTGGGGAGGAGGAGTGATTAGGTGCTGGGGGATGGGGGGAATTGGGGCATTGTTGTGGAGGTGAAAAATCATTAGAAAGACATGAGAAAGTTAATCTTCTTTAATAGTTACCAGAATAAATCATTTTCCACAAGATTGTGCATACATGTACATCCTCTTCTGATAAATAATTTTGTATAAAACAGATAAAATCACTTTACAAAAATAAGAATATCACTTATAAAGTATGTCTGTTTGATGGAATAAGCATGGAGAAAAGCTGATGTTTTATTGCATTGTCCAATAAGTAAGGGTAGGGCCTAATCCAATAATATTCATTGACCAGATGCCTAGATCGTAACAATATTCATTTATATTACAATTGTTAAGAGTTTTAAAGAAAGCAATTTCATGTGCTTTACCAAAAATGAGCAATCGTTTACCATGTTGGCAAACAGTTAATGCACCTGCCACATAAAAGGTAGAAATTTTTTTAAAACTGTAATTCAAGCTATTATTTTCCTGTTCGTGGTTGAAGTTTTTCAGTGTTGGCCAGCAGATTTCAGATGATCACATTGTTTCAACAAACACAACAACAAAACAAAAAATCACATAGGCAACATGACAACAACGTGCTAGGAAAGTTCCAAAGACTGCAGGTTGTGATCATCTTCACAATGTTCACTTGCAAGGAAGATACAGAAAGTGCAATAGGAAGGTCTTTCGGTCATCAGCCTCAGTGATGTGAGAGTTAGTCCTCAGCCTCTTCTTCCACCTGTTTAATGACAGGCACCCCTACATTTACAAAAGATTACACAGTTAGAAAATTGTTTGCCATTTGACAACTGACAATTCCTCATTCAAGCTTAAGGATCCACTGATGAACCTGCACATTTCATGACTGAAGAATGCAAGACACAAGTCCCTTTGAAGCATAATGTAGGAAGCATAACTGTGGATTTCTAGGTGATCCCAAATCCTACATTCTTAGACATAAATGACTAAGCAATGAATGGCTTTAATTTCATATTTATGTATTTCATATTTCCTTTTGACATAGGAAGTCATTCAGCCATTGAGTCCAAACAGTCCTATTCCCCTACCTATTTTTCCAGTAACTCATTTTCTGCCACATGTCCACCAACTTCACTAATTCTCTTGCGAACTACCTTCACTTGGGGAAGTGTACCGCAACTGATGACTTACCAATCAGCTTGTCATTGGGATATGGGAGAAAAACACCGTAATAAGCAAATTTCAGGAATAAACATCAACTAACACATCGGGAAGAATTTTGCTCTTCTGAACTGTACCCAACACATTACTCTCTGCAACTTCTGCTATCTCCAAAGGGATCTCTTGCCAAACATATCCTTACAACCCCACCTTGCACCAGCTTTTCGTAGGGATCGCTCCCTCTATGATTCCCTTGTCCATTCGCCCCTCCCCACTAATCTCCCTCCTGGCATTTATCCCTACAAGCAGCCAAAGTGCCACAACCTGCCCATTCACTTCCGTTCAGGGCCCCAAACAGTCCTTTTAAGTGAAGCAACACTTCACCTGTGAATCTGCTGGGATCATCTATTGTGTCTGATGCTCCCAATGTGGCCTCCTCTACATTGGTCAGACCCGTTGCAAATTGGGGGATCACTTCATTCAGCACCTCTGCTCCATCTGCCAAAAGCTGAACTTCTCAATAGCCAAACATTTTAGAACATAGAACAGTACAGCATAGTACAGGCCCTTCGGCCCACAATGTTGTGCCAACCCTCAAACTCTGCCTCCCATATAACCCCCCACCTTAAATTCCTCCATATACCTGTCTGGTAGTCTCTTAAATTTCACTACTGTATCTGCCTCCACCACTGACTCAGGCAGTGCATTTCACGCACCGACCACTCTGAATAAAAAACCTTCCTCTAATATCCCCCTTGAACTTCCCACCCCTTATCTTAAAGCCATGTCCTCTTGTATTGAGCAGTGGTGCCCTGGGGAAGAGGCGGTAGCTATCCACTCTATCTATTCCTCTTAATATCTTGTATACCTCTATCATGTCTCCTCTCATCCTCCTTCTCTCCAAAGAGTAAAGCCCTAGCTCCCTTAATCTCTGATCATAATCCATACTCTCTAAACCAGGCAGCATCCTGGTAAATCTCCTCTGTACCCTTTCCAATGCTTCCACATCCTTCCTATAGTGAAGTGACCAGAACTGGACACAGTACTCCAAGTGTGGCCTAACCAGAGTTTTATAGAACTGTATCATTACCTCGTGACTCTTAAACTCTATCCCTCGACTTATGAAAGCTAACACCCCATTAAGCTTTCCTAAAATTCTTAACTACCCTATCTACCTAGGAGGCAACTTTCAGGGATCTGTGGACATGTACCCCCAGATCCCTCTGCTCCTCCACACTACCAAGTATCCTGCCATTTACTTTGTACTCTGCCTTGGAGTTTGTCCTTCCAAAGTGTACCACCTCACACTTCTCCGCGTTGAACTCCATCTGCCACTTCTCAACCCACTTCTGCATCCTATTAATGTCTCTCTGCAATCTTCGACAATCCTCTACACTATCTACAACACCACCAACCTTTGTGTTGTCTGCAAACTTGCCAACCCACCCTTCTACCCCCACATCCGGGTCGTTAATAAAAATCACGAAAAGTAAAGGTCCCAGAACCGACCCTTGTGGGACACCACTAGTCACAACCCTCCAGTCCAAATATATTCCCTCCACCACGACCCTCTGCCTTCTGCAGGCAAACCAATTCTGAATCCACCTGGCCGAACTTCCCTGGATCCCATGCCTTCTGACTTTCTGAATAAGCCTACCGTGTGGAACCTTGTCAAATGCCTTACTAAAATCTATACAGATCACACCCACATTTTAATTCCAATTCCCTTTCCCATTCTGACATGTCGGTCCATGGCCTCCTCTTGTGCCACGATGAGGCTGCCCTCCAGGTGGAGGAGCAACACCTTCCTCCTGGGGAGCTTCCAACCTGATGATATGAACATCAATTTCTCCTTCTGGTAATTCCCCACTCTGGCCTCTTGCCTCTTCTCACCTGCCTATCACTCCCCCTTGGGTCTGGTCCTCCTTTCCCTTTCTCCTGTGGCCCACTCTCCTCTCCCATCAGATTCCTTTTTCTCCAGCCCTTTATCTTTCCTACCACCTGGCTTCACCTATCACCTTCTAGCTAGCCTCCTTCCCCCACCCACCCCCCATTTTATTCTAGCATCTTCTTCCTTTCTTTCCAGTCCTGAAGAAGCATCTTGGCCCAAAATGTCAACTGCTTATTCATTTCCATAGATGCTGTCTAACCTGCTCAGTTATTCCAGCAGCATTTTGTGGGTGTTGCTTTGAATCAATCTGATGGTTTCCTTTTTCATTACAAGTCTGAGGTACAAGATATTGTATAAAGCCATCCTTTGATCATCAGTTATCTGGTGATGTGAAACCCACCTCATTTAACCTGTTTTTAATGATTATAACCTCTCAGCTCTAATTTTGCATGCAAATTATTTCTGTACATTCACCAGTGTTTCTATATTTGTTTCACAACAGATACATGGTAATTAGATTATGCTGTTGAGGCAGATGAAGGCTGCAACAAACCCATCAGCTCCAATCATCGTGGTTTCCATGCCATTGGAATCAGTTGGTTGATTTGTGAAGTATCGTGTGTTTCTTGGAGTGTAACATCAAGTACACTTTAAGCAAATACACGCACAGGCGTCTTTGCTCTGTGGGCCACTTCAAGTCTTTTGGCGATCGGGGAGGGCGATGGGAGCAGGCAATGTGATGGCTGGAAGCTCCTAGTCAAGAACCAGCACAAAAGTGGTGAATACTTGATTCAGTCGCTCAACTTTTGGACAGAAGCAGGATAGTTGTTCGGCAGCAGTATTCACACCTGAGCAGCCCTATTTAGGATCCTGAACTGGGAAGGAGCTAGAAAAGGTGCCCTAAAAATAGTCTGCTTCACCCCATCCTGTATGGAAAGCCGCGTCCAGAGGTATCACCATCATGCGGTCGAAAAACATCGCAAACTGAAACTATGAAATTTGGAACCTGGAATATACGAACTCTGATGGATAACCCAAACTCAGACCGACCAGAGAGGAGGACTGCCTTTGTTGCCAAGGAACTCCAAAACTTCAACTTTGACATTGTTGCTCTGAGTGAGACCCGCAGAGCTGGAGAAGGGCAACTAAAGGAAGAGCAAGGTCAATACACCTTTTTCTGGAAAGGACTTGATCCTGAACAACTGAGGATCCATGAAGTAGGTTTTGCCATCTGAAACAGCCTACTTCAGAAGCTGACAGAGCAACCACTGGGAATCAACCAACGTCTCATGACTCTGTGAATCCAACTTGTCATGAACCAACACGCCACCGTCATCGGTGCCTATGCTCCAACTCTGGATGCTGAAGATGAAGTAAAGATGAACTTCTACGCCCAACTTGACCACATCCTTTCCTCTGTTCCCAAGAATGACAAGATCATTCTCTTGGGAGACTTCAATGCCAGAGTTGGGAAAGATCATAGGCTCTGGACTGGAATAATAAGCAAGGAAGGAGTTGGCAAGGTCAACGCCAATGGAACACTCCTCCTCACCAAATGTGCTGAACACAACCTGGTGATTACAAACACCCTATTTCGCCAGAAAAACAGGCACAAAGTCTCCTGGCACCATCCATGCTCCAAACACTGGCACCTCATCAACTACATCATCGTATGATCTCGGGACCAACAAGATGTACTGATAACAAGAGCTGTTACTGGTGCCGACGAGTGCTGGACAGACCATCGACTCATCTCATCCACCATGAAAATGAAGTTTCGGCCTAAAAGGAAACACCAAAATCAGAACACTACTAAGAAATTTATTGTTGATATCCTTCAAGACATCAGCCATGTACAGAAGTTCCAACAAAATCTTCAAGAACAACTGCCTCAAAAAATCCCACCATCTGTAGAAGAACACTGGAATCAATTGAAGAACGCTATCATCACCTCCTGCAAAGAAACAATTGGGTTCAAGATGAAAAAACATCAGGATTGGTTCGATGATAACGACAAACTACTCCAACAACTCATCGACGAAAAGAGAAAAGCTTTCATTACCTTACAAAATGACCAAAAATCGGCTACCAAAAGGAAATGCTATCAGGAATGCAAAGCTGCAGTCCAGAAGAGCACCCAAAACCTGAAAAAACAATGGTGGAAGAAAAAAGCTCAGGAAATCCAACAACTAGCAGACACCAACAACACTCGAGGCTTTTACAACACAACTAAAGCTATTTTTGGCCCATCCACTCACGGTCAAGCCCCTCGCAAAAGCAAAGATGGTTCAACCATCCTGAAGAGCAATGCTGACATCAATTCTAGATGGAAGGAGCACTTTGAAGATCTTCCAAATCAAACCGTCTCATTTGACAGGAATGTGATTAACAACATTCCAAAACAGCCCGTTGACAACTCACTAAGCAAAATACCAACACTTGAAGAAGTCAAGGAAGCCATCAAAACCTTAAAAAACAACAAGGCGGCTAGACTCGATGGAATACCAGCTGAGGTCTACAAAATTGGAGGTAATCAACTTCTCATCAAGATCTGGATAAATGAAGACGTACCAACAGACTTTAGAGACTCAGCAATCGTTACCATCTACAAAAGGAAAGGCAATCGATCCAAATGCAGAAACTATCGTGGAATTTCCTGTTAGCAACAGCAGGAAAGATCCTCACCCGCATCATGAACAACTGGCTCAAGCCTTTAGCCCAGAAGATCCTTCCGGAGACACAAGCCGGTTTTAGACCAAGACGTCGAGCAATCGACATGATCTTCACAATGCGACAACTACAAGAAAAATGTTGTGAACAACTTCAACCTTTGTACATGGCATTCATCAACCTCACCAAGGCCTTTGACTTGGTATGAAGGGAACTCCTATGGGATGTCCTATCCACCTATGGATGCCCTGAAAAGTACATTCGAATCCTGAGACTCCTCCACGATGGCATGCTTGCCACAGTCATGGTCAGCAACAGTAACTGTGTGCCTTTTCAAGTTAGATCAGGAGTAAAACAGGGATGCATGATTGCCCCAACTTTGTTCACCATCTTTATTGTGACAATCATCCACATTATCAAGGACGACCTACTCCCGGGAATCGAAATTGCCTACAGAACAGATGGCAGACTTTTCAATCTTGCCTGTCTCAAGTCCAAAACGAGGACATCCACGAGCTCCCTCATCGAGTTCCAATACGCAGATGACAACAGTGTTGCAGCTCTTTCAGAAGACCACCTACAACAGATTCTGGCTGCCTTCAACCGTGCATACACAAAACTTGGACTTTCCAAGAAGACTGAGATCACTTATCAACTGTCACCAACTGAGACAAATCTGATAGAACCATCAATTCAACTTGGTGAAATAACCCTGGAAAACATGGACCACTTTCCATATCTTGGAAGTCAACTCTCCTCCAATGTTCTGGAACAGCTTTTGGACGTCTCCGAGTCTTTCATGATCGTGACATCTGAACAGACACAAAAATGTTAGTGTACAAAGCAGTGGTAATCCCAGCGCTCCTGTATGCATCAGAAACCTGGACAACATACCGATGACATCTGAAGGCACTTGAAAAGTTCCATCAACGCTGTCTTCGAATCATCTTAAATATCACCTGGGAAGATAGAAGAACCAACGTCAGCGTGCTAAGTGAAGCAAAAACAACAAGCATTGAAGCTTACGTCATCAAGAACCTACTGAGATGGAGAGGTCATGTTGTTCGGATGAAAGACGAACATCTGCCGAAACAAATCTTCTACTCCCAGCTTAAAGAAGGCAAATGTAAAAGAGGCAGACAACAGAAGAGATTCAAAGACATCTTAAAAGCCAACATGAAGAAATGTAACATCGACATCAACAATTGGGAAACCAATGCCAAGGACAGGAGACTCTGGCAAGCCATCATCCAAGAAGGAACAGCAAATTTCGAAGCCAACAGGTGTGCAGAATTAGAAGAAAAGAGAAGAAAATGGAAAGAGAGGCAGCAACAACCAAAACCCGATCTGCCATCTAGAACTACCTGTCCTGGATGCGGAAGAACTTTCAAAGCCAAGATTGGACTCATAAGCCACTTGAGAGCCCATAAGTAGATCAACAGAACGAAGACCATCCTCCTCAACCTTGAAGGATAGCCATGACGACGACGAATTAGATTATGATTACCACATACCACAAGACAGTGAAACGTTTTTGTCTGCATGATATCCAGCCATTCCATAGGCAATTACGTTGAGGTACTGCAAGAGGAAAAGAGAATACAAAACATAACGTTGCAGATACAGAGAAAGTGCAAAGGCCATGATAAGGTAGATTAAGAGATCAAGACTTCATCTTTATTTTACACAGAGTCCATTCAGAGTCTGATTACAGTGGAATAGAAACCACCTTTGAACCCAGTGGTACATATCCTCAAGCTTTTGGTGCACAGCAAAATCCCAGAGATGGTCTTTAGAAACATGTAAATTTCATTAGTCACCTGAGGAAGAAGAGGAGCTGACATGCTTTCATAGCCATAGAAGCTACTAGACGGGATCAGAACAAATTATTGATGACATTTACATGCATCTCCACCCCAGCACCATTGACACAGACAGGGTACTTTACCCCACTTCCTGAAGTCAATTTCCAGATGACATAGAATGAAAGGCTGTTGTTTTGATACCATGTTACTGGCTTTACATCCCTTTTCTGCACTGTCTTGTCATTGTTTGAGGTCTGGCCCACCACTGTGGTGTCAGGTGCAAAGTTGCAGATGGATTTAGAGTAAAATCTAGCCAAATGGTTGAGAGTACACAGAGTAAAGTAAGGGGCTGAGGACACTGACCAGCAGCAAAAGGTCATAACAAATTGTTGTTTTAATTAGTTAGGAAGTCAAGAATCCAATTACACAGAGGGGGTGACATGTCCATAACACCTAGGAGTAGAATTAGGCAATTCCGCCCATGAAGTCTGTTCTGTCATTCCATTGTGGCTGATTTATTATCCTTCTCAACCCCATTCTCCTGCTTTTTCCCCTTAAACTTTGATGTCATGATTTATCCAGAACCTATCAACCCTTCACCTTAAATATACCCAATGACTTGGCCTGAAGCAGTCTGTGGCAATGAGTTTCACAGATTCACCACCATTTGTCCTCATCTCTGTTCTAAATGGACCTCTCTCAATTCTAAGGCATGTTCTCTGCTCCTAGACAACCCCCACTATAGGAACCATCCTTTCCACATGCACTCTATCCAGGCCTTTCCATATTCAATGTTTTAATTATTGCTTTAAAAAGAGCTCTGACCAACGACCAGTCTGGATGTCGGAAGTTTTGAGAGGAGGTGACTTCAATCAGGTCCACTGCCCAAGTACAAAAGACAGCAACGGCTCGCTACAGCAAAAAAGAGCTTTGACCAGCAGACAATCAGGAGATCTTAAAATTTGAGAGGGGGAAACTTCAATCAGGTCCACTGTGCTCAAGTACAAAAGACAGCAGCGGGTCGCTACAGTGGAAAAATAGCTTTCACCAACAAACAACTGGCATTTGGGATTGATTAGCAAGAGCAAATTAAAGGAGGTCAGGGCAAATGCAATGGCCATCATCTGAGTGGACAGAGTCAGACCTCATCATCTGCTCAGCCAGGTATGCAGAGATGCCAGGAAGGTTACTTGAATGCTCTTCTTGCAGGACGTGGAAAGGCAGGGATACCTTTCAAGAATCACTATGTTCTGGAAAACTAGAAAATTGCAAATGTCAATCCACTCTTCAAGAAGGGACAGAGGCAGAAGAAAGTAAACTATAGGTCCATTAGTCTGACCTCAGTGGTTGGGAAGATTTTGGAGTTGATTATTAAGGATGTGCTCTCAGGATACTTGGAAGCAGATGATAAAGCAGGTTGTAGTCAGCATGGTTTTCTCAAGGGAAAATCTTGCCTGACAAATCTATTGGAATTCATTGAAGAAATAACAAGTTACAAGCCCATGGTATTACAGGAAAGATTCTAGCATGGATAAAGCAGTGGCTGATTGGCAGGAGGCAATGTGTTGGAATAAGGGAGCCTTTTCTGACTAGCAGCTGGTGACTAGTGGTGTTCCACAGGGGTCTGTGTTGAGACAGATTATTTTTATGTTATATGTCAATGATTTGGATTATGGAATTGATGGCTTTGTTAGAAAGTTCGCAGACGATATGAAGGTTAGTGGAAGGGTAGGTAGTTTTGAGGAAGTAGAGAGGCTACTCTGCATTGGTAAGGGAATGTGATGCAAAGGCTTTGGGGCATTCACTTCCATCACTCATGACATGTGACATGACTGCACCTGCACCACAAGGTGAGGCATCACAGGCAAGCTTCAGTGGACAATGTGGATCATAATCTGTGAGTACAGTGTCTGACATCAACATTTCCTTTGGCTTTTTGAAAGCCACCTCACGCAGCTTTGCCCATTGCCATTTCTTCCTAATCTGTAGTAATGAGTTCAAGTGATGGAGCAAAGTAGTCAGGTTTGGCAGGAACCTGTTGTAGTAATTGACAAATCCTAAAAAGGACTGCAGCTCTGACACATCATTTGGCCTTGGGGTAGCTACCACTGCTTGAATTTTCTCAGCAGACTTGTTGCATCAATGGTTTGAAATGTTTAAAGAATCCACACTTGTTGTGTCATGCTCTGAGGCCATAATTTCAATCCTCAATATTGAGATCTTGGAGCTGTTGCTTGTCATTTTATTGGTAATAATGATGTCATTCACCAAACACTGTGTCTGGGCAGGCTTTGCAGCACCTGGTTTGCAGGTTTCTACCACAGTGCAGACGTTATTCCAAAACTAAGCCTATTAGAGCGATAAAGATTTTGTGACTTTGTATGGTGACAGATGCTATGGATGTACACTTCTTCCAGTCATCTGTAGGCAGGCCTCAGTTAAGTCCACTTTGCTAAACTGTTTCCCTCCAGAAAGGTTTGCAAAATATCCTCTATCCTGGACAGAGGTACTGGGTTGATGGTGATGTTCAAATCACCACAGATCCTGACAGACCCTCCTTCTTAGGTACTGGGAGGACTGACATTGTCCATAGGCTCCATTTTCATTTAGCACTATTGTACCCTTGATATGTTTGAGTTTTCCAATGCCATCCTTGAGCACTACTGTGGCATCATCCAGGACCTTTTTAATTCACTTTCAGTTGACTCCATTGCAGGGGATGTGGCAGGCAAATGGTGGATGGATCTCCAATCAAGTTGTAGTTGTCTTAGGCAAATAGTCCTACAATGCTGGCTCTCTGTTTTTAACACACGAGGCTTGTTGGTTGCTGTACTTCACTGTTAAGAATGTCATTCCCACGGGAGTTATTTTTTCCTACAAGTTCTTAGTTTCCGTAATTTCCTTTAGGGTCAATAAAGTATCAATCTGTCTATCTATCTAATTTGATATCTGCAGGGAAATTAGAATCCTAATTCACTTCTGGTGCTGGTCTATTATTAGGTTTCATATTGTAAATCTAAATGCTAATCAGTCCTCAGTCACTCTCATCATCATAATCAAAGTTTTCATCAACAGCATGCAGATTAGTGCTCTTTTAGAAACTGCAACTTTTCTTTTTATCTTTTTCTCTTCCCTGTGCAGTCCATTTATTTTTGTCTGCCCAACATGCTCTTTGTATGTATTCTACTTTGTTGCATTTTCTGAAAGTTTTATTGTTTGACATCAACCTACATTGGTCTGTTGTATGTGAGCCCTTGCCACAATGATACAGCAGTTTGTTCGGCCAGGCAGGTTTTTGTTCAGAAATGGCATTTTTGATCGAGCTCAATTTCATTCTCAACTGCAACTCAATTGCGTCTTTGGGTGCCCATTCCATTGCTACAGTGATTTCAACTGCTCTGATAAATGTCAGTCATGCTTCAGTTAGGAGCAATTTTTGAATGCTTTCTTGTAAGATTCCACAAACTAAATGATCTCTCAGTGCATCATTAAGCCTGTTACTGAACTGACAATGTTCAACTTCTTCAATTCAGCCACATAAGCTGAAATGGACTCCCCTTCCTTTTGATTCCGCTTATGAAACGTAAAGCGTTCTGTAATCAACAATGGTTTCAGTTTTAAATGTTCTTGCATTATGTTCATGACATCAGCAAAGTTCATTTCTGTGGGTTCAGTTGGAGCAGTTAAACTTCTAAGCAAACTGTATGCTTTCCCACATATTGCACTCAGTAACAATGGTGCTCATTTTTCATTGGCTATTTCTTTTGTTTCAAAATACTGTGCATTCATTCAGTATACGTCATTCAGTCGCCACTGTAATGTTTGTGACTCCAGAAATTAATCGAAAGAAAAACACAGGAACCCAGGTTACTTGCCTATTTAGATTTTCTTACCTTTTGTTTAGTGAGACATTCCCATGTGATATGGTGGCGTAATGACGTATGCCAGTCACATACGTCTTACATATAACCCATAATGAAAGATGCAAACAAATAAAGCATGCTTAATCAAACAATGCATTTACAATATTACTGAAATACTAAGTACACTACTGTGTCCCCTTTCCAATGATCACTGCCTCCTAAGGGTCCCTTTACCCTCTTAATCAAATCTATATCATTACATAATACCCAATCCAGAACTGCTGTTCCCCTACAGTGCTCAACCACAAGCTGCCCTAAAAAGCCATCTCATAGACATTTTACAAATTCCCTCTCTTTTGGGATCCAGCACTAACCTGATATCCCCCAATCTACCTGCCTATTGAAATCCCCCATGATTATTGCAACATTGCCCTTTTTACATGCCTTTTCTGCCTCCTGTTGTAATTTGTAGCCCACATCTTGGCTATGGTTGGGAGGATGGTATATCACACCCATCAGGGTCTTTTCACCCTTGCAGTTTCTTTACCTACAAGGATTCTACATCTTCCTATCCTATGTCACCTCTTTCTCAGGATTTGATTTAATTTTTTTTAATCAACAGAGCTACCCACCCCTATGCCTACCTGCATGTCCTTTTAATGCAATTCATATCCTTGGATGATAAGCTCTCAACTACGACTCAGAGATGCTCACAATCTCATACCTGCCAATCTCTAACTGCGCTACAAGATCATCTGCCTTATTCTGTATACTGTGTGCATTCAACTATAGCACCTTCAGACCTGTATTCATCACCCTTTTTAATTCTGGCCTCCTGTTACCCCCTAGATCTAGGACTTTGGAGGTGAGTTTATATGAAATTTATGGTCTTGAAGATGGAGCTATGGTCAACAAACGTAAGTCTGACACAGATGTCTTTGTTATCCAGATTTCCCAGAGATGAGTCTAGGGCCAGAGAGATGGTGTCTGCTGTGGATCCATTTCAGCTGTAGGTGAAATGCAGTGGGTCGAGGTCGTCTGCGAGGCTACCTTTTGAACGACTTCCTGATGATGGATGACAGAGCCACCAGTTGGCAGTTACTGCCTTATTCTTCTGAGGTGCCACCATCATTATGACCTTTTTAAAGTAGCTGATCTATATAGGATCTGAGAACACAGCTCGGAACTCCATCCGGCCAGGCACTTACTGGAACTTCACTCTCCAGAAGAAGAGATGCTCTTTTGCACATGACAGTTGTAAATTGTTATTGGAGTTACTGCCACTTTCCTGTCAACTTGAACCAGTCAGGCCATTCTCCTCTGACCTCCCTCATTAACATGGTGTTTTTGCCCACAGAACTGCTGCTCACTTGATGCTTTTTGTTTTTCGCTCCATTCTCTGTACACGCTAGAGACTGTTGTGTGTGAAGGTTCCAGATGAGCAGCTTAAGATACTCAAATCACCCCATCTGGCACCAACATTTATTCCATGGTCAAAGTCACTTAGATCACATTTCTTCTACATTCTGATGTTTGGTCTGAATGACAACTAAATCTTTATAAGCAACATAAACAAAATGCTGGAGGAACTCAGCAGGCCAGGCAGCATCTATGGAAAAGAGTTAACAGTCAACGTTTCAGGCAGAGACCGTTCATCAGGACTTAAGAAAAAAGATGGGAAGTTAGAGCAAGAAGGTGGGGGGGAGGGGAGGTAGAAGTACAAGTTAGTAGGTGATAGGTGAAACTGGGAGAGGGCGAGGGGTGAAGTAAAGAGCTGGGAAATTGATAGGTGAAAACGATAAAGTGGCAGAAAAGGGGGATTCTGATAGGAGAGGGTAGACGATCATGTAAGAAAGGGAAGGGGGAGGAGCACCAGAGGGAGATGATGGGCTGGTAAGGAGATAAGGTGAGAGAGGGAAACAGGAATGGGGAATGGTGAAGGGGTGGGGGCAATTACCAGAAGTTCGAGAAATTGATGTTTATGCCATCAAGTTGGAGGCTGCTCAAACCTCTTGACTCTGTCTGCATGATTTTCTGCATTAGGGTGATGGCAACATGATTGGCTGATATTTGCAATAGCAAGCAGGTGTGCAGATGTGCCTAATTAAGAGGCCACGGAGTGTGGATTTCCTGTATCGGTCAGGGTCACCTCACAGCAGCCTTGTATGACTTTCTGGACTGGATCCTCATGCTTCATTTTCTCTTTGTAAGCAGTTGATGTTTCATCCAATGAAGGGTCGGGGCATGAAATATCCACTGTTTAATCCTCTCCAGTGGTGCTGCCTGACCTGCTGTGCGTGTTGCTTCAGATTTCCAGTATCTTCAGAATTTCTTGTAGGAACTTGCCAGAGCCTTCAATGCCTGAGCACCATGAGGAATTGATTAGGCAGTGGATCCCTCCTTCCCTCTTTGTCCAAGGACATACTATCCATCTGTTGAATTGAGAAGCCTTCAGGTTGTACAACAGGTGAAGCAGATATGAGTTACATCTCACATGAACGATGCATAGTACACTACATACTGAAATCCTCCGGCTGATTACTAAGATCTACCTTCATCATCTTTGCAAAGTATCAGTGAGTGTGACCCTTACTTGCCAGAAAGGAATATCAACAAACCTGATTCAACCACTGTGTGGCAGTTTTAAAGATGTATTGTTTTAAGATTGGTCTTGCTCACCACTGTAACTTTCAACCTGCTAGGCTTCTACTTTATATCTGTCATAAACTAAGCTAAAGATTTACTGCTTGCATTGAATTTTATATCCAACCCCTTCACCCACAGATCCCAATATCTTCAGATATAAAATCTTAGTTTTAAATTAGATCCACAAACTCATTCCTCCTTTTTCAGTACCCTCCTTCAGCCCCATCTCCAAGATTGCTGCTTTTTCCCAATGCGTCACTTACGTACAAGCCCCTAACTGCACCATTGGTTGCAATGCGTTCAACTGTAAAGGCCCATACTTTCCCCACATCCTAAGACCACTGGCAATTCCAGCCCCATACAGGTGACTAAAGGGAGGATCAGGGTAGGATAGTTAATAGACATTTTGGGACCATTAGCTAACATATATTTTCAATAGGCAGTACAGCCTCCTTCTATGCCCATTATGAAGTACGTATTGGCCTAATTGACATACCATCCAGTTTTTTCAGCCGGGTGAGTCTCCTTGTTGCTTCATCCACCCAGGTGCCTTCAGACGAATACTTCTCTTCTAATGGGTTCCCCACAAATACAAGGTCAACCAGGTTAGGAAGATCGGCTAGCTTGCTAAACTCAGCTAAAGGCAACAAGACAATTATGAGAAACTGAGTGCAGGTAGAGGGTTGAGGTGGATGGTGAGAGAGGGAGTGGCGGGGGGTAGCTGACAATGGGGGTGTCGGAAGTGGGTGACTGTGCAAGATTGGGGGCAAGTAGAGGGGATTGACTGGGGGAATAAGAGGGCAAGGAGGTGGGTAAGGGGAAGAAAGATGGGGTAGGTAGGGATAGAGAGGAGTGGCAAGGTTAGGGAGTGGGCAGTGCTGAGGGAGAGGAGAGTTTGATAAGGAAGTTGGTAACTAATTGCTATCCTATGAAGAAATAAAAATTCATTACCTGCACCCTCACCGGAATTAATATTTCTTCAAAGAGGTAAGGCAGTCCAAGTCAGAGGGGGTAAATAGTTGCCTAATGGTTATTATGCTCTCCTGCACATTGCATACAAAATCCTGAGGAGCTCTGACACAGGGGATGCTTCCTCTTGTGGGAGAACCTACAAGAGCAAGCATCCCCTTTTTAGGAGAGTCTAAAAATTTAAGGCAAATGATGTGCATATTTTCCTCTCAGCAGGTCATGAATCTTTGGACCCTTTCCTCAAAGCTCATTCCAAGAGGAATGTTTGACCCTTTTAAAGTAGATGTAGACAGAGTCTTGTCAGTCAAGGTTGGTGGGTGGGAAGGTGGGGGGAGGGTGAGAAGGGGTTGAAATGCTAACATAGGAATGCATAGCCAAAGTTAAAGTCAGAGAAGTGGCAAAGAAGTCTCAAGGGGCCAACTGGCCTTGTGCACTGGGCAGAAAGTGGAACAAAAAAGGGAGATTTAACACCTCATGTTACTGATAGAGAATTTTATGCTCTACAAACATAAATGCCAAAAATACGCCTGGAGCATAAACCTGTCATTTTCTTAAATGCAAGCATTTAAATAGCTACTTTATATATGCAGAATGCCACAAGATTTGCAGTGATTGCTGTGATATTACAAATGCTAAGTTTGTATATAGTCTATTGTGGAGCACAGCCTCAGAATAGAGGGACATCCATTTAGAACGGAGATGAAGAGGAATTTCTTTAGCCAGCGAGTGGTGAATCTATAGAATTTGTATTTGTTGCCACAGGCCATTGTGGAGGCCGGTCATTGGGTATATTTAAGGTAGAGGTTGACAGATTTTTGATTAGTCAGGACATGGAGGGTTATGGGGAGAAGGCAGGAGATTTGGGCTGAGAGGGAAATGGATCAGCCAAGATGAAATGGCAGAGCAGTCTTGATGGGCAAAATTCTGGAGGAATTCAGGAGTCAGGCAGCATCTCTGGAGAGGAATAAAGAGCCATGTTAGGATACCGTTTTGTCAAGGACCTTTGCTGCCCCCACACAAGCAGGATTTCCCAGCCAACCATTTTAATTCCACTGCCTATTCCTATCCTGACATGTCAATCTATGGTCACCTCTACTGCCACGATGAGGCCACTCTCAGGTTAGAGGAGCAACACCTCGCAATCCATCTGGGTAGCCTCCAACCTGACAGCATGAATATTGATTTCTCTAACTTCTGGTAATTTCACACCCCCTTCCCCTCCTTTTTCCATTCCCCATTGTGGCCCCTCTCTTATCCCTGCTCTTCTCCTTGCCTGACCTTCACCTTACCCTGATGCCCTTCCTCCTTCCCTTTCTCTCATGGTCCACTCCCCTGTCCTGTCAGAATTCATCTTCTTCAGCCATTTACATTTCCTACCTACCACCTCCCAGCTTCTCACTTCAACCCCACCCATCTATCTTCCCTCTCAGCTGGTTTCAACTCAGCCCTTTATTCTAACAAGCCGAGCCTTAGTTTAGTACTCCTCAGCCAAGAGAATCCCCAGGAATTTTGCTCAGGAAGGTAGTGATGAGCTGCCTCAGAGATCCACTTCATCTCAACTCATAACAAACCTGATATCCCTGGAACTTATCCAGTGAATCTCCACTGCACTCCTGCATGGCAAATATATTGTTTTTTTTTTAAAGATAAACTAAAACTGTACACAATACTCCAGGTGCATGTTCACCAAGGCATTATATAATCAGTAAACCTCTTTACTCTAGCAATATAGATTAATTTTCAGGATCTGCATGTCTCTAGCAATTCCAGAGTCTATTTCCATCTCTAATTGTCCTTGAGAAGATGGTAGTGAGCCACCTTTGTAAACATTGTAGTCATACTGGTTCCAGTAATCCAGATAGATAGGGAGGACCCGGGATTTGGATAATGCTACAAGGAAGGAACACTAATATATTTCAAAGCCTTGATGGCACGTGACTTGGAGAAGACTTGCATGTGATGGTGTTCCCTTGCACCTAAATCCTTGGTTTCTTCGTGCTAGAAACTTGGACTGAGTTTCTCATCAGTACTGAGCCCCAGATCATTGATAGTGAAAACACTGCAATAGTAATGCTATTAACTGTCAAGGGTCAGAGATTAGATTCCTTCTTGCCTACATTTCTTTGACATAAATATTACTTGTCACTTTTCCAGTCCATGCTTGGATGTTGTTTTGTGCACACTTTATTTGACCAAGAGTTGTGACTGGAATTGAACATGTCAGTAGCACTGAGCCAACATAAAAATGGAGGGCTAAACTTGTGAATCTGTAATACAGTAGTGTGATAACAGCATACAAAGACTATACAAGAGGCAGTAAGCAATCTCCTAACAAACTAGTTAGACCAGCTGTACAATATTGCTATATATAGCCAGGGATAGTGGTGGAAATTATGTATCATTACTAATGACTAGATTTGTTTAAATTCTAGATTATTTACTAAACTTAAATTGCAGGTTGGAACTCAGATGGATCTTTACAGCAAAACCATTAGCTTCGTGGTTATTGTTACTGAAAGAAATTTATTATTTTTATTCAAGATATACTTGTTTAATTTAAATTTCCCAGCATTCATAGTGGAAATGGAACAATGGTCCAGAACTCTTGTTTGCCAGATAAGTAATTTAATCATAATTAGTGGGTGGATGGGGCCTGGATAAGTGCTGGGAGCTCAGTGGAAGTGCTGCCTTGGGAAAGTCAAGCAAATAAATCACTCAAAAGCTACAAACCTGAACTGGGTTCATAGAAGCTCTTGGTAAACTCTGAGAAATCACCCTTAGGTCACATAAAAAGCGAGTGCTGCAGGGGCTGAGAATGCCTGCTCTTACAGGAGTTGCTTATGGATGGCACAGGCTGCATATGTACCCTTGAATTTCCAGGAAATAATGTTGCATATGGATTGTATCTCACTGTACATATCTGTCCCTGCTCCAATGCTTCAGATACACAGAGGACCAAGAAAGAAAATTGTAATCATAATCTATTTTCTAGATAATTATATTCAAATATTTTTAACTTAATAGCTCCTTTTTTTAAAAAAAGGTTAAGGAAGATTAAGGATGGAGTCACATCAAAGTGGCTTAATCAAGCCTAAAATTGGGCTGAGAAAGCCAGTATGAATGTAACATTTCCTTGGAGTTTTAAAAAACACATTATAGGGTAAAAATTCAGCTATGGTCTCCACAATTGTGACTGGTGGACCCGTCTCAGCACACTTCATTCCACTGATTCACAAGAATGGAATGCCCAGAGCCCAGAGGCAGATACACCAAAAACAGATAATCTTACATGCATTTATGCTTTGAGAGGTTGGTTATGACTAGACTGAACTCCTGCCTCAGCAAGGACCTGAACCCATTGCAATCTGCCTATCGCCGCAATAGGTCAACAGCAGACGCAATCTCAATGGCTCTCCACATGGCTTTAGACCACCTACAACACAAACACCTGTCAGGATACTGTTCATCAACTATAGCTCAGCATTTAATACCATCATTCCCACAATTCTGATCGAGAAGTTGCAGAACCTGGGCCTCTGTACCTCCCTTGTAAATTGGATCCTCGACTTCCTAACTGGAAGACCACAGTTGTGGATTGGTGATAACATATCCTCCTCACTGACGATCAACACTGGCTCACCTCAGGGGTGTGTGCTTAGCCCACTGCTCTACTCTCTGTATACACATGACTGTGTGGCTAGGCATAGCTCAAATACCATCTACAAACTTGCTGACGATACAACCATTGTTGGTAGAATTTCAGGTGGTGACAAGACAGTGTACAGGAGTAAGATATGCCAACTAGTGGAGTGGTGCCGCAGCAACAACCTGGCACTCAACGTCAATAAGACAAAAGAGCTGATTGTGGATTTCAGGAAGGGTAAGATGAAGGAACACACACCAATCCTCATAGAGGGATCAGAAGTGGAGAGAGTGAGCAGTTTCAAGTTCCTGGGTATCAAGATCTCTGAGGATCTAACCTGGTCCCAACATATCGATGTAGTCATAAAGAAGGCAAGACAGCGGCTATACTTTATTAGGAGTTTGAAGTGACTTGGCATGTGAACAAATACACTCAAAAACTTCTATAGTTGTACCATGGAGAGCATTCTGACTGGCTGCATTACCGTCTGGGATGGAGGGGCTACTGCACAGGCCCGAAAGAAGCTGCAGAAGGTTGTAAATCTAGTCAGCTCCATCTTGGGCACTAGCCTACAAAGTACCCAGGACATCTTTAGGGAGCGGTGTCTCAGAAAGGCAGAGTCCATTATTAAGGACCTCCAGCACCCAGGGCATGCCCTTTTCTCACTGTTACCATCAGGCAGGAGGTACAGAAGCCTGAAGGCACACACTCAGCAATTCAGGAACAGCTTCTTCTCTTCTGCCATCCGATTCCTAAATGGACATTGAAGCTTTGGACACTACCTCACTTTTTTTTAAATATACAGTATTTGTTTTTGCACATTTTAAAAAATCTATTCAATATACGTAATTGATTTACTTGTTTATTTATTATGTTTTATTTATTATTATTTTTTTCTCTCTCTGCTAAATTATGTATTGCATTGAACTGCTGCTGCTAAGTTAACAAATTTCACGTCACATGCTGGTGATAATACACCTGATTCTAATAACAACCAAAGACAGATTTTACCCCAGTTTCCAACACTGCAGGATACTGAGGGAATTCAGAGACCTGCAATCTGCATTAGTATTTATAATATACACAAAATGCTGGAGGAACTCAGCAGGTCAGGCAGCATTTCTTATGTTTCATTAGTATTTGTAGACAGTTTCCCACTACTGTCTGTAAAGACTTTCCATGTTCTCCCCGTGGGTTTACTGTGGGTGCTCGTTTCCTCCCACATTCCAAAGATATACATGATCATAAGACCATAAGACATAGGAGCAGAATTAGACCATTTGGCCCATCGAGTCTGCTCCACCATTTAATCATGGCTGATCCATTTTTTTCTCTCAGCCCCAATTTCCTGCCTTTCCCCCTCATATTCCTTTATGCCCTGACCAATCAAGAATCTATCAAACTCTGCCTTAAATATACCTAAAGACTTGGCCTTCACAGCTGCCTGTGGCAATGAATTCCACAGATTCAATACTCTCTGGCTAAAGAAATTCCTCATCTTCATTATAAAAGGACACCCCCCCCCCCCATTATTCTGAGACTATATCCTCTGGTTTTAGACAGTCCCACTATAGGAAGCATCCTCTCCATATCCCCTCTAACAAGGCCTTTCTGATAGACTTCAATTAGGTCCCCCTTCATTCTTCTAAATTCTATTCAATAGAGGCCCAGAGCCATCAAACGTTCTTCATATGACAAGCCGTTTAATCCTGGAATCATTTTCATGAACCTCCTCTGAACCCTCTCCAGTTTCTGCACTTCCTTTCTGAGATAAGGGGCTCAAAACTGCTCACAGTACTCCAAGTAAGGTTTCACCAGTGATTTATAAAGTCTCAACATTACAACCTTGCTTTTATATTCTAGTCCTCCTGAAATGAGTGGTAACATCGCATTTGCCTTCCTCACCAGACTCAACCTGCAAATTAACCTTTAGGGAATCCCACACAAGGACTTGCAAGTCCCTTTGTGCCTCAGATTTTTAAATATTTTCTGTCCATAGAAACACAGAAAACCTACAACACAACACAGGCCCTTTGGGCCACAAAGTTGTGCTGAACATGTCCCTACCTTAGAAATTACTAGGCTTACCCATAGCCCTCTATTTTTCTAAGCTCCATGTACCTATCCAAAAGTCTCTTAAAAGACCCTATCGTATCCGCCTCCACCACTGTTGCCGGCAGCCCATTCCACGCACTCACCACTCTCTGAGTAAAAAAACTTACCCCTGACATCTCCTCTGTACTGACTCCCCAGCACCTTAAACCTGTGTCCTCTTGTGGCAACCATTTCAGCTCTGGGAAAAAGCCTCTGACTATCCACACGATCAATGCCTCTCATCATCTTATACACCCCTATCAGGTCACCTCTCATCCTCCGTCGCTCCAAGGAGAAAAGTCCGAGTTCACTCAACCTATTCTCATAACGCATGCTCCCCAATCTCGGCAACATCTTTGTAAATCTCCTCTGCACCCTTTCTATAGCTTCCATATCCTTCCTATAATGAGGCAACCAGAACTGAGCACAGTACTCCAAGTGGGGTCTGACCAGGGTCCTATATAGCTGCAACATTACCTTTCGGCTCCTAAATTTAATTCCACGATTGAAGAAGGCCAATACACCGTACGCCTTCTTAACCACAGAGTCAACCCGCGCAGCAGCTTTGAGTGTCCTATGGACACGGACCCAAGATCCCTCTGATCCTCCACACTGCCAAGAGTCTTACCATTAATACTATATTCTGCCATCATATTTGACTTACCAAAATGAACCACTTCACACTTATCTGGGTTGAATTCCATCTGCCTCTTCTCAGCCCAGTTTTGCATCCTATCAATGTCCCACTGTAACCTCTGACAGCCCTCCATACTATCTACAACACCTCCAACCTTTGTGTCATCAGCAAACGTACTAACCCATCCCTCCACTTCCTCATCCAGGTCATTTATAAAAATCACAAAGAGTAAGGGCCCCAGAACAGATCCCTGAGGCACTCCACTGGTGACTGACCTCCATGCAGAATATGACCCGTCTACAGCCACTCTTTGCCTTCTGTGGGCAAGCCAGTTCTGGATCCACAAAGCAATGTCCCCTTCGATCCCATGCCTCCTTACTTTCTCAATAAGCCTTGCATGGGGTACCTTATCAAATGCCTTGCTGAAATCCATATACACTACATCTACTGCTCTTCCTTCATCAATGTGTTTAGTCACATCCTCAAAAAATTCAATCAGGCTCGTAAGGCATGACCTGCCCTTGACAAAGCCATGCTGACTATTCCTAATCATATTATAACCTCTCGAAATGTTCATAAATCCTGCCTCTCAGGATCTTCTCCATCAATTTACCAACCACTGAAATAACACTCACTGGTCTATAATTTCCTGGGCTATCTCTACTCCCTTTCTTGAATAAAGGAACAATATCCGCAACCCTCCAATCCTCCGGAACCTCTCCCGTCCTCACTGATGATGCAAAGATAATCGTCAGAGGCTCAGCAATCTCCTCCCTCCCCTCCCACAGTAGCCTGGGTTACATCTCATCCGGTCCCAGCGACTTATCCAACTTGATGCTTTCCGAAAGCTCCAGCACATCCTCTTTCTTAATATCTACATGCTCAAGCTTTTCAGTCTGCTGCAAGTCATTACTACAATCACCAAGATCCTTTTCCATGGTGAATACTGAAGTAAAGTATTCATTAAGTACCTCTGCTATTTCCTCAGGTTCCACACATACTTTCCCACTGTTACACTTGATAGGTCCTATTCTTTCATGTCTTATCCTCTTGCTGTTCAGATACTTGTAGAATGCCTTGGGATTTTCCTTAATCCTGCCTGTCAAGGCCTTCTCATGGCCCTTTCTGGTTCTCCTAATTTTCTCCTTAAGTTCCTTCCTATTAGTCTTATAATCTTCTAGATCTCTAACATTACCTAGCTCTCTGAACCTTTTGTAAGCTTTTCTTTTCTTCTTGACTAGATTTATTACAGCCTTTGTACACCATAATTCCTGTACCCTACCATAACTTCCCTGTCTCATTGGAACGCACCTATGCAGAACTCCACACAAATATCCCCTAAACACTTGCCATATTTCTTCCGTACATTTCCCTGAGAACATCTGTTTCCAATTTAAGCTTCCAATTTCCTGCCTGATAGCCTCATAATTTCCCTTACTCCAATTAAACGCTTTTCTAACTTGTCTGTTCCTATCTCTCTCCAATACTATTGTAAAGGAGATAGAAATATGATCACTATCTCCAAAATGCTCTCCCACTGAGAGATCTGACACCTGACCAGGTTCATTTCCCAATACCAAATCAAGTACAGCCTCTCCTCTTGTAGGCTTATCTGCATATTGTGTCAGGAAACCTTCCTGAACACACCTAACAAACCCCACCCCATCTAAACCCCTTGCTCTAGGGAGATGCCAATCGATATTTGGAAAATTAAAATCTCCCATCACGACAACTCTGTTATTATTACACCGTTCTAGGACCTGCTTCCCTATCTGCTCCTTGATATCCCTGTTACTATTGGGCAGCCTATAAAAAACACCAAATTATTGTCCCCCTCCTGTTCCTAACCTCCCCCACAGAGACTCAGTAGACAATCCCTCCATGGCGTCCACCTTTTCTGCAGCCGTGACACTATCTCTGATCAACAGTGCCATGCCCCCACCTCTTTTGCCTCCCTCCCTGTCCTTTTTGAAACATCTAAAACCCGGCACTCGAAGTAACCATTCCTGTCCCTGAGCCATCCAAGTCCCTAATGGCCACAACATCATAGCTCCAAGTACTGATCCACGCTCTAAGCTCATCCACTTTGTTCACAACACTCCTTGTGTTAAAATAGACGCATCTCAAACCTTCAGTCTGAGCGCGTCCCTTCTCTATCACCTGCCTATCCTCCCTCTTGCACTGTCTTCAAGCTTTCTCTATTTGTGAGCCAACCTCCTCTTCCCCAGTCTCTTCAGTTCGGTTCCCACCCCCCAACAATTTTAGTTTAAACTCTCCGCAGTAGCCTTAGCAAACCTCCCCGCCAGGATATGGTCCCCCTGGGATTCAGGTGCAACTCGTTCTTTTTATACAGGTCACACCTGCCCCAAAAGAGGTCCCAATGATCCAGAAATCTGAATCTCTGCCCCCTGCTCCAATCCCTCAGCCATGCATTTATCCTCCACCTCATTCTATTCCTATTCTCACTGTTGTGTGGCACAGGCAGTAATCCTGAGATTACTACCTTTGCGGTCCTGCTTCTCAACATTCTTCCTAACTCCCTGTACTCTTTTTTTCAGGACCTCTTCCCCTTTCCTACCTATGTCATTGGTACCAGACCTCTGGCTGTTCTCCCTCCCACTGCAGGATATCTCGATCTGAAACATCCCGGACCCTGGCACCTGGGAGGCAAACTACCGTCCGAGTTTCTTTCCTGCGACCACAGAATTGCCTGTCTGACCCCCTAACTATAGAGTCCTCTATCACTACTGCCATCCTCTTCCTTTCCCTACCTTTCTGAACCACAGGGCCAGACTCTGTGCCAGAGGCACGGCCACTGTCGCTTCCCCCAGGTAGGCTGTCCCCCCCCCCCCCCCCCCGCCCCGAACAGTACTCAAACAGGAGTACTTATTGCCAAGGGGTACAGCCACAGGGGTACTCTTTAGTACCTGACTCTTCCCCTTCCCCCTCCTAAAGGTGACCCACTTGTCTGTCTCCTGTGGCCCTGGCGTAACCACCTGCCTATAACTCCCTTCTATCACCTCCCTGACCAGGCGCAGGTCATCGAGCTGCATCTCCAGTTCCCTAACTTGGTCCCTTAGGAGCTGCAGCTTGACACACCGGGTGCAGATATGGCCATCCGGGAGGCTGTCCATTTAGAAAATAGTCAACCCTTTCATTTCTTCTACCAATGTGCATGACCATACACTTCCCAACACAATATTCCATCTACCATTTGTTTGCCCATTCTCCTAATCTGCCTAACTCCTTCTGTAGCCTCTCTACTTCCTCAAACCTACCTGCCCCTCCACCTATCTTCATATCATATGTAAACTTTGCAACAAAGACATCAATTCCATCATCCAAATCACTGATACAGAATGTAAAAAGTATCAGTCCCAACATAGACCCCTGTGGAACACCACCTGTCACAGGCAGCAAACCAGAAAAGGTTCCCTTTATTCCCACTCTTTGCCTCCTGCTAATCAGCCACTGCTCTATCCATGCTAGAATCTTTCCTGTTACATCATGGGCTTGGAGCTTGTTAAGCAGCCTCATGCGTGGCACTTTGTCAAAGACCTTCTGAAAATCCAAGTACACAACATCATCCGATTCTCCCTTGTCTATGCTGCTTATTATTTCAAAGAATTCCAACAGATTTGTCAGGCAAGATTTTCCCTCGAGGAAACTTGCTGACTATGGCTTATTTTATCATGTGCCTTCCAAGTACCCCGAGACATGACCATACACTTCCCAACACTGAATTCTAAATGCCTTTTCTTTGCCCACTCTTCTGATTTGTTTACATCCTTCTGTAGCCTCTCTATTTGCTCAAAAATACCTGCTCCTCCACCTATCTTCGTACTGTCTGCAAACTTAACAACAAAGCCATCAATTCCATAATCCAAATCATTGACATATAATGTAAAAAGAATATGGGTCAGTAGGGTAATTCATTATATGGGTGTAATTGGCAGTGCAGGCTCGTTGAGGAATATGGGTCAGTAGGGTAATTCATTATATTGGTGTAATTGGCAGTGCAGGCTCGTTGAAGAATATGGGTCGGTAGGATAATTCATTATGTGGGTGTAACTGGCAGTGCAGGCTCGTTGAAGAATATGGATCTATAGGGTAATTCATTATGTGGGTGTAATTGGCAGTGCAGGCTCGTTGAAGACTATGGGTCAGTAAGGTAAAACACTATACAGGTGTAATTGGCAGTGCAGGCTCGTTGAAGAATATGGGTCGGTAGGGTAATTCATTATGTGGGTGTAACTGGCAGTGCAGGCTCGTTGAAGAATATGGATCAGTAGGGTAATTCATTATATTGGTGTAATTGGCAGTGCAGGCTCGTTGAAGAATATGGGTCAGTAAGGTAAAACACTACATAGGTGTAATTGGCAGTGCAGGCTCGTTGAAGAATATGGGTCGGTAGGGTAATTCATTATGTGGGTGTAACTGGCAGTGCAGGCTCGTTGAAGAATATGGATCAGTAGGGTAATTCATTATATTGGTGTAATTGGCAGTGCAGGCTCGTTGAAGAATATGGGTCAGTAAGGTAAAACACTACATAGGTGTAATTGGCAGTGCAGGCTCGTTGAAGAATATGGGTCGGTAGGGTAATTCATTATGTGGGTGTAATTGGCAGTGCAGGCTCGTTGAAGAATATGGGTCAGTAAGGTAAAACACTATATGGGTGTAATTGGCAGTGCAGGCTTGTTGAAGACAATGGGTCAGTAAGGTAAAACACTATATAGGTGTTATTGGCAGTGCAGGCTCGTTGAAGAATATGGATCAGTAGGGTAATTCATTATGTGGGTGTAACTGGCAGTGCAGGCTCGTTGAAGAATATGGGTCAGTAAGGTAAAACACTATAAGGGTGTAATCGGCAGTTCAGGCTCGTTGAAGAATATGGGTCGGTAGGGTAATTCATTATGTGGGTGTAACTGGCAGTGCAGGCTCGTTGAAGAATATGGGTCAGTAGGGTAATTCATTATGTGGGTGTAACTGGCAGTGCAGGCTCATTGGATCAGAATGGCCTGTTACTGTGTGGTATTTCTAAGAAGAAACTTTTGTATGGAGGACTCAATCATAGCTTTAAGGGCCAAAGAAACAGTATTGTTTGCTAGTGAAGTGCAAATGTTCCCATAAAGGACTAACTTACACTATTTTGAAGGGCGCTAGGTGAGTTTTTGCTGCTATACTGACCAATATTTATTGTCAACCATGAGTGTTGAATCACATCAAACACAAATCGGTCATCCTGCTTCTTGCATGAGAACAGAGGCTGTATTTCAAAAATATTTCATTGACGATAAAGCATTTTTATGTTTTGATGTTATTATATGCTCTGAAGAAATGCAAGTTTTTCTTAAAAAAAAAAGACATGGAACGTACCCCAATCCTTCACTAGGTTGTTCGACATGTATAGTACTTGTAGCTGCTTCATAGCATGAATTCCTTTAAGCTTCTCTATTAAGTTATACGATATCCACAATTCTTCCAATGTCTCCCCAACTGCCTCCTGCAGAAAGTCAAACTGATTACAACAGCAAATGTACATAATGCTAGGAAGCTTCACTCGTTTCTTTGTACCAACATTTAATGATCAAATAACAATTATTTCATTCCTGTGGAGTCTAGCAGTGCAAAAGGATTTGAAAGTTAAATAGGAAAATAGGCAGGCTGGCAGAATATTGAAGTTAATCCACAAGGCAAGGTACATTTAAGAATAGCTAAAAGCTAGTGGACAGGTACAAAAGAAAATTAATATAAACAAAGTAACCATCTTTACAAGATGAGCATCAAAAGAAGGAAGGAAAGTAAAAGAGGAGGAAATGCAGAGTTTTAGGGTGAGAAATCTAGAGAAGAAATAAATATTGTTCTTTTTCTCAGGGGACTGGGTTACCACGCATGGAAATATGTTAATAAAAATTTGTATGGTAAACATCCGAAGCACAACTTCTAGTTCTGCACACCATGTTTCTGATATATTGGTTTTGTAAGGGGTTGCTGTGCAGTCATTAGACTGGTATCAAAATGGAGAGGTTTAAATTATGAAAATAGATTCAATAGTTCCATTTAATACCAGAGAAATATATACAATATACATCCTGATATTCTTTTTCTTCCCAGACATCCATGAAAACTGGAGTTCCCCAAAGAATGAAAGACAGTTAGAACATTAGACCCCAAAGCCCCCTCCAACTCCCCCCCCACACACAAGCAGCAAAGCAACAATCCTCCCCTACTTCCACCCATTTTCACAAAAAAGCATCAGCACCCTCTACTCACCAAATAAGCAATAGCAAGGCCCCCCCATAAAGACCATGATAAGGAGTACGACAAAAACTAGTTGTTCACCCAACAAGTCGACCTGCCACAGGCTCTCTCTCTAATAGAGGGAAAAAGAGGTGTCCCCTTTCACAGCGAGGCGGAAGGCCATAACAAAACAACATGTTGATTTATGGTGTTGAAAGTCTGTCGCACCGCTCCCCCTCTCCTCTCCTTCCACACCCCCCTAAGTTCTGTGATCTGAGAATTCGCAACAATCTCGAGAGCGAGAGAGTTACATAGATAGTAATGAATAACCTTCTCTCCCCTCTGCTCTACCACCATTTCAATCACCCAATCTCCATCCAATTTCAAACATTCCTTATGCAAATCACTTCCACCTGTAAATTAAGTATATTGCTTTCCAACTTTTTCCAGTTCTGATGAAAGATCATTGACCTGAAACAATATTCTGTTAACACACATCAAAGTTGCTGGTGAACGCAGCAGGCCAGGCAGCGTCTCTAGGAAGAGGTACAGTTGACAAGGGTCTCGGCCCGAAACGTCAACTGTACCTCTTCCTAGAGATGCTGCCTGGCCTGCTGCGTTCACCAGCAAATTTGATGTGTGTTGCTTGTATTTCCAGCATCTGCAGAATTCCTCGTGTTTACATTATTCTGTTTCTTGCTCCACAAGTGTTGTCTGGCTTGCTGAATCTTTCAAGTGTTTACTGAATATGCTAAATTTGTATTCCCTTAATTGTGAGATGGGCAATTTAGATGTAACCAAGAACCGTTCTCAGATGAATTTAAGTTAGAGATACCACTAGACAGATTAAATGATTCATATATTAACTAAATAAATGCAATAAAAATCCAATGAATGAAATGCCCATTATTATGGACTCTTTTTATAACTGATAAGACATTCTTTTTATAAACTTGGAACAGGAGTGAAGCTGTGCTGTTATTTAAATGACGTAGACTTTGCGGCTGTAACATTTGTGAAACAGGCAGTATTAATCTTTCTCACTCACTCTACAAAACTGAAGGTCTCCTACATGAAAATCTGAAGCTGCAGTCTGGAATTTCTTACTCCTCCACTAGCTACAGTTTGCAATTTGCTCCAATGTTGCTTCTGGATATTAGTGATCTGATGACAACTTCAGGTATTTCCAAACTTTTCTCAGAGTAGATTAGCCTGAAAATGTTATGCTTTGTGTATGATATATATAGATCCACTAAAGCAAAATTAATGGCAATTTGGAATTGGTAGTATCTTGCTGGCCCTAAAATACTAATTTTGTTTGGGTTACTTTATTTGTCTTCAGACACTAGACTAATGTTTTATTTTTGAAATTAAGTTTGATTATGATACCTACGTTTACTGCACCGTTATGTTCCAATGACTGTTTTACATTCATAGCAGATGTCTAAAGCATCAGCATACAGTGTTAGCAATAAGTAGAAGATGGACAAAGGAATAGGAGCAGTAGATAATACTAAAGAAAGAACATGTACACCATTGAATGGCATCAGACTGAAACATCAGAGGTCAAAGATAGGTTTTTATTGCCAGATTGTCCAGGATTGAATCGCTTGTCATATGAAGAGTGTTTGATGGCTCTGGGCCTGTATTCACTAGAATTCAGAAGAATGAGGGGTGGGCTAATTGAAACCTATCGAATGTTGAAAAGTCTTGACAGAGTGGATGTGGAGAGGATATTTCCTATGGTGGGAGAGTCTAGGATCAGAGGACACAGCCTCAAAATAGAAGGGCATCTTTTTAGAAAGGAGATGAGGACGAAATTCTTTAGCCAGAGTGGTGGACCTATGGAATTTGTTTCCACATACAGCTGTGGAGGTCCAGTCATTAGGTATATTTAAGGCAGAAGTTGATAGATTCTTGATTGTTTGAGGCGAGAAAGCAGGAGATTGAGGCCGAGAGGAAAAATGGATCATCATGATGGAATGGCAGAGCAGACTCAATCGGCCAAATGGCCTAATTATGCTCCTATATCTTAAGGTCTCATAATACAAATGGAGACACCAGGCTAAATATAGAAAACAAAGTGGAAAAGTTAATAAAAGGTCAGAGAGAAAGAAGATGACTCTGAGCCATCCTCTTTTCTTGCAGATACCATCAGGTAGGAGGTACAGAGAATTAAATCTCACACCACCAAGTTTAAGAACCAACTACTTCTCTGCAAACATTTGATTCCTGACCAACTGCCATAGCCTTAATCACTACAATTTAGCATTACTACTTTGAACACTGCACAAAATTGACATTTTTGTTCTAATTATATCCTTTCTTGTAAAAATTCTGTATAATTTATGCTTATTTTATCTTTTTCTTATGAATGCTGCTTGTATGATGCTATGTACCTGGAATGCAGCTGCAAGTACTTGAGCATATGACAATAAATCTGACTTCGACTTTTAGAGTGTTGAAGTTAACAAGAGAAACCTCAATGTCTTCTATACTAACAAAAATGGATAGTAAGAGGGCTGGGCTAAATAAAGATTAAAATAGGAATCTATGCATGGAGCCAGAGATCATGGCTGAAACACATATTAGTATTTGGAATCTATTAATCACCAGGCAGAGGACAGTACCAACATCTCAGCAAAAGTGGAGAAGTAGATCAGAATCAGAATCCGGTTTAATTTCTCCGGCATATGTTGTGAAATTTGTTGTCCATGCAACAGCAGTACAATGCAATACACAATAATAGAGGGAAAAAATGCTGACCCGCCATAGAATCTGGGCCATTCTCTCAGTAGCACAGACACCGTAAAGTGTTGCACCTTGTCTGCTTGGGCCATATCCCCTTTTGCAATTGCTGACCAAACGGTATCTATGCACAGGTCATCTCATTGAGTGGTGGCCACTTCCCCAGAACTCAAATCCGGCAACTGCTTTGTTTTCAGAGCAGTCAGGTGACAGTAAGCTTGTGGAATGGCACCATCAGAAGCTCCCAAATGACCTACTGCTTGATTCTGCCCTGCCTTTCCTCTGCCTTCCCCATGATGGAAAACTGGCACGTTGTTTTCACTCCAGGGGCAGGAATGCTCTCCCACTCTCCGTACCTGTCCAGACCTCCATGCACACATCAGGACAATGCATCAACATCAAAGTTCCAACTCCCTGGCTGGTACTTCAGGCTGAAATCATAGGCAAACAACGCTGCCAACCACTGATGGCCAGTGGCATCCAATTTTACCAAAGTCAGGACATAAGTTAATGGGTTGTTGTCAGTCCTCACCTTGTACTTGGCACCATATAGATAGTCACTTAGCTTATCCACCACAGCCCACTTCAATGCCAGGAACTCCAACTTGTGTGTGGGGTTATTTTGCTCAGAGGGTAACAAACGCTACAGGTCTCAACCCTGTGCCCTGATCCTCATACAGAACACCCCCTAAGCCCCCCCTGCTGGCATCTGTATGCAGTGCATATAGCAATCAGGGGTCGGCAAAAACCAGCACAGGTGCTTTCATCAGTACCTCCTTCAGCAACTGAAAGGCCTCTTCACATTTTGCATCCCATCTTTGTACAAAATGCTCTGAAGAGCTAAGGTAATCTTCACCATCCTCTCCTTTCACCCGCCTCCCTTTCTTCCCCATGGGAGGGTAACCACACAGAAGCTGATTTAAAGGGTGATTCACTTGAACCTCTGATAGTACCCACAGAACCCCAGGAACAAGCGCAGGCAGCTCACAGTCTGGGGCCTTGGTTATCTGATCACTGCCTCTATCGTAGACGGATCTGTAGCTACTCCATCCCGTGAGACTGTGTGCCCAACATAGCTAACAGATGTTTGGCAGAACTGGCCCATATCCAGGGAAAGTTTTAACCCTTCAGCTTTCAGGCAGCCCAGTACCTTCAGTAGCCTCGCTTCATGTTCCTCCAATGTGGAACTGAACACTATGAGATCATCCAGGTAAACGAACACCTCAAGCAAGTTCATATTCCCCACTGTTTTCTCCATGACACACTGGAAAGTCACCAGGGCTCCCGATATGCCCTGGGGCATCATTTCAAAGTGGAAGAATCCCACTGGACATGTGAATGCCATCTCCTCTTTGTCAGCCTCACTCATAGGTATCTGATAATACCCACACTTCAAGTCCAGCACACTGAACCACTTCGCACCACTCAGGCAAGCCAATGTGTCCTTGATTCTCGGGACCATATACTGGTCGGGGACTGTACAATTGTTCGGAGTTTGACAGTCCACACACATCTGTACCCTCCCATTCTTCTTCCTGGCCACCACTATTGGAGACACATAGAGGCTTCTGGATTCAGTGATGAGTCCTTCTGCTTCCACAGATGCTGCCAAACATTCTCCACCTCTACAGGTGACAGTTGCCATGACCTTTCTCTGAACAGGATGTCCTCTGTCACCCGGATGGTGTGGCGAGTGCTCTTGGAACAACTCACATCAAACTTGTCAGTAGAAAAGACACTTCCCATCTTCAACATTTTCTCTATTAACCTCCTCTTCCAACCTCCAGGTACTGGAGAGTCCCCAAAGTTGAATGACTTGGCAGTCAACTTTCCCTTTTATGGAGACAGATTCTCCCTGGCTTGTCTCACAGGGACACTAGACATTATTGGCACTGGAAAGAGATACCGCCTGACCCTGAGGGTGACCTCCCTCTCCAAGGTATTCCTGACAATCAATGTCATCCTGTTCACCTGTACAACCGAGAGCTTTGGCTGCTCGGGCCTCACCAGTAACATAGCAGGTAAGCATGATTCCTTTTCATGGTCTTCCAAAACATCCACTGAGGACCTCGGCATCAGGCATTCTGGGAAATTTGGGGCTTCCTGTCACTCTAGCTACTTCCCCAGGCTGTAACACGACTGGTTTGGACTGGGTGTATCACACCATCCCTTGTTTATGCTCATCATCCAGCCCAGTGCGGCCATGCACTTCCTCAAAAGCAGCTTGGGACACAGGGTGAATGGACATTGCTTTCAGAAATCTCTCCAACTTTCTCCTTTCAGGCTCCTACTGCTCTCCCACTTACACTAGGAGTATTACTGTCACAATAGGGTTTATTTTAATGAAATAAGTAGTGCAAATTTTTTTTAAAAAGTATTGGACGTGATAAAAACTTGACAAGAAAGTAGTACTGGAACAGCTGACTGAAGGATGGAAGTGCCTCCTAGGCTACTGAGAGATTCAGAAGAGAATTGCAAGGCTAGGAACGTGCTTTTTGGCATAGCAGTGGATAGAGGAATGTGAAAATATTACATCCTTGCCCAGAAGGAAGTCCGAGGAAAATCTGGATCCACGGGTTGGCCAACATAACCTGAGTGGTAAAGAATAATTTTTAATAAAAATTAATTAATTAATTTTATTAATTAATAAAATTAAGAGGTAATAGGTGATTCCCTCTTTGACTGGAGATGTGTCTAGTGGAGTGCCACAGGGATCAGTGCTGGGTCCATTGTTGTTTGTAATCTATATCAATGATCTGGATGATAATGTGGTTAACTGGGTCAGCAAATTTGTGGATGGCACCAAGCCTGGGGGTGTAGTGGACAGCCAGGAAGGCTACAATAGCTTGCAATGGGATCTGGATCAGTTGGCAAAATGGGATGAGAAATGGAAGATGGAACTTAATCCAGACAAGTACAAGGTTTTGCCCTTTGGTACTACCAACCAGGGTAGGTCTTACACAGTGAATGGTTGGGCACTTAGGAGTGTGGCAGAACAAAGGTAGAATGCAGGTCCATAATTCATTGAAAGTGGTGTCACAGGTAGATAGGTTTGTAAAGAAAGCTTTTGGCACATTGGCCTTCATAAATCAAAGTACAGAATACAGGAGATGGGATAGGTGAAGCCTAATTTGGGGTATTGTGTGTAGTTTTGGTCACCTACCTAGAAGAAAGATGTAAATAAAGTTGAAAGAGTACAGAGAAAAATTACAAGGATGTTGTCGAGTCCAGAGGACCTGAGTTATAAGGAAAGATTGAATATGTTGGGACTTTATTCCTTGGAAGATTGAGAGGAGATTTGATAGAGGTATACAAAATTTTGAGGGTACAGATAGGGTAAATACAAGTAAGCTTTTTATGCTGAGGTTGGGTGGGCCAACAACTGGAGGTCATGGATTAAGGATGAAAGATTAAAAAATTTAAAGGGAATATCATGGGAAACTTCTTCACTCAGAGGGCTGTGAGAGTGTATAATGAGCTGCCAGCACAAGTTGTGCAAACGAACTCGATTTCAACGTTTTAAGCGAAATTTGGATAGGTACATGGATGGTAGGAGTATGGAGGGCTATGGTACCGGTGCAGGTCAATGGATGTAGGCAGCTTAAATGGTTTGGCATTGATTAGATGGGTCAATGGGCCTGCTTCTGTGCTGTACTCTTCTTTGAGTCTATGAGCAGGAACATTGGTCAGTCAGTCAGCGGGTGCTGTCCTGAATCCGAGGTTGGCGGATTCTGCTACCTTATCAAAAATCAACAAGCTCATAAACTGAACTGGAGACCTTTCTGCTCCATATGGCACTGTAGTCTTTAACCTAATTTATCCCTGATGGCATCAACAAGTGGCGACTCTGCGTGCAGCTCCGATGAGAATCATCAAATATCCCCATTCAGGGCTACTACAGTTGAGATCCACAGTTACAGTCATACTTCAGTAAGCAGATTGTTTCAAAACATTTAAAAACATCTATCGATACTCAAATCCAGAAGGTCCCAGACTGCAGACTCATGTTGTGAGTGCAGTTCCCCTTTAAGAAAGCATGGAAGCCAAGCCGGTCTATAGGTGCAATTGAAACAAGAGGCTTTTGATGCAGCCCCTCCTCTCCTTTTCCTCTAATCCCAACTGTCTTGCTGGTGAATGTACAGTCTAAATTTGAAGACCTCAGAACAAGAATACAGTACCAGATGGACATCAGGGACTGCTGTGTACACTGATTTATGGAAACATGGCTCACCCCTGCCATTTTGGATGCAGTGCTGAAAATGACTTCACCATTCTCTGCAAAGGCAGGACAACTCAGTCTTTTTAAGGAGTATACTTTATGATTAACTCACCACGGTGTACAGACATGGCAGTTCTATCTCGGTCCTGACCAACTGACCAGGAATATCTTGTTGAAATTTCGTCCATTTTATCTGCTGAGGGCATTTTCCACCATCAGCCGGGTAGTGGTGTACATTTCACCTCAATTTAACACCTGGCAGGCACTGGAGGAGCTGAGCACCGTGATCAGCAGTCACAAAACTGCACAGCCAGATGCCTTCCGTATTATTACAGGGAATTTCAACCAGGCCAGCTTGAAGAAGTCTCTGAACCACCAACATATTGCCTGTGGAACCAGAGGAACCAACACACTTGACCACCATTATACCACCGTCACGAATGCTTACTGTGGCATCCCACATGCATACTTTGGAAAGAGCTACCACCTGGCTGTATTTCTGCTCCTGGTGTATAGGCAAAGACTAAAGACCACAGCACCAGTGGTGATGAACAAGGTGGAATGGTCAAGAGAAGAGGAGGTGCTCTTACAAGACTGCTTTAAGACCAAAAGACATGGAAGCAAAATTAGGCCATTCAGCCCATCAAGTCTGCTCCACCATTCCATCATGGCTGATCCCAGATCCCAGTCACCTCCATACACCTGCCTTCACACCATTTCCTTTGAAGCTGTGACTGATCAGAAACGATCAACTTCTGCCTTAAATATACCCACAGACTTGGCATCCATCGCAGTCTGTGGCAGAGCATTCCACAGATTCACCACTCTTTGGCTAAAACAATTCCTCCTTACCTCTGTTCTAAAAGGTCAACCCTCAATTTTGAGGCTGTGCCCTCTAGTTCTGGATACCCCCACTAGAAGAAACATCCTCTCCACATCCATTCTATCTAGTCCGTTCAACATTCAGTAGGTTTCAATGAGATCCCCCCACATTCTTCTAAATTCCAGTGATTACAGGCCCAAAGCTGTTAAACACTCATTTGTTAACCCCTTCATTTCCAGAATCATCCTCGTGTAACGTGCTGTAAGGTTTCACTGCTAACGTAATGGCCGCTCTGTAGTGTTCCACTGCTAAGGTAATGGTTTCTCTGTAGCAGCAATGCTTGGGTTATGACTAGAGATAATAGGGCCTTTGGAATGTATGTTAGCCGATGAACAGGATGTTCTTTCTGGTCTGGGAGTAGGGATTTTGCGGTCTTTTGCCAGGGAAAGAAGACGTGAATGGAGAGAGTTGGTAGACCGCTGGACTGAGTGGAGAAGGAACGAGGGTCTGAGGGTCAGCTACACTTGGAGGAAGTCGACAGGGAACAAGTGAACGGAACCCTGAGCTCCAACGTTGCGCATTTGACTGTTTCATGAGAATGAGCAGGACTTTGTGAGAGCCATTAGGTTGCAGTATCCCGTAGCGACAGCTGCAAGTAAAAGCCTGTGCTTACTGGTGTACTGGTCCGTGATGCCTAAGACGTTCGCCGTATTGCTGGCATCAGGTTCTATTGACAGGAAATCCATACACACCAGATCCAGGGGCCTCACACTCTGCAAGTGGAACAAGGGAGCTGCCTACGTAGGCAGCGTCTTCCGCCGTATGCATCAAATGCATGATTTGCAGTATTCTTCGACCTTCAACTTAAAACCGGACTCCGAGCAATCCATAGGTCCTTTCGACCCCCAAATGTCCAGAATCATCATGAAGTGATTTCAACGCAATCCTCTGATACTTCTCCGGCAGAATCAGCTGGCAATGCCAAGGTCAGTCCGGGGGTGACATGACCCGGTACAGAATCTGGTTCTGCAACTCCAACCAAAGCCATTGTCTCAGTAATGGAGCTTGCAGGCCTCCATGAACCTCCTCACAAGAGGGGTGTTGGTCCCTACCAGAATTGAAACGCCGCCCTTCTTGCAAAACACAAAGTCTAATCCAGGTGTAAAAGGCAGTGACATAGCTCCCCAATACACTAGGGGTCACACTCTGTTCCCCTGGTGCTACATAGGCCAGCCTATCCTAGTTCTCTGAAACCTCTGCACCCCCTCACCTAACTCTTCAGGTTCAGACACGACTTCAGATAAGTCTTTGGTGGTAAGTTGCCCTCGTCAGTCCCAAAACAAAGGTCAATGGGCAACCTGGCCTTGCGCCCAAACATCAGATAGTATGGTGAGTACCCGGTAGCTTCAACAAAAGATGGAAGGGTGGGCGTGTCTTACGAGACTGTTGGAGACCCCAAGCAATCAGGTCCTGGGACTGGGCACCCCTGGCTATCTGGTCCACTCTTAACTAATCCACCTCAGCTGCCTGAATGACCCCTCTGTGCTGCAAGCAATTTAGCTGCCTCTCTAGTCGAAAAATATAAGCAGAAAGCTTCTCCACCTTCTCTGTTGCATGTTTTCTCTCCTCTTCTCTCCCTGGCAAAAGACTGCAAAACCCCAGCTCCCAGACCCACAAGAAAGAACTAGATCTGTGGCATTCACGACTGGTGATCCAGAGCTATACAAAAAGCCCAGGTATGATCTATGGAAGGCTATTTTAAGAGCAAAAAAAATAATTCATATCGAAGTTAGAGATGGTACTGCATGTACATAAAGTCTGGCAGGGTTTGCAGGCTACTACTTCCTACAAGGCAAAGCCTAACATCATGAATGGCTGTGATGCTTCACTCCCGAATGAGCTCAATACCTTTTATGCATGCTTTAAAAGAGAGAATAAAACTACACTTCTGCGAATCCTTGCAGCATCTGGTGACCCCATGATCTCTGTCTCGGAATGTGACATCAGAACATTTTTCAAGAGTGTGAACTTTCGCAGGGCATCAGGCCCTGATGGTACATCTGGTAGGGCACTGAAAACCTGTGCCAACCAACTGGTGGAATTTTTCAAGGATATCTTCCATCTCTCGCAGTTGCAGTCAGATTCCCACCCATTCAAAAGGGCAACAATTATACCCGTGTCAAAGAAGAGCTGGATGAGGTGTTTCAATGACTATTGCCCACTTGCACTCACATCTACTGTGAAGTCAGTGGTCTGAGAAGCTGGGCATGGCCAGAATCAACTCCTGTCCAAGGAAGGATCTCGACCCATTGCAATTTGAATATTGCCACAATAGGTCTACCGTGGATGCAATTGCACTGGCTCTCACTTGGACTTGGATCACCTGGGCAACAGTAATACCCAAGTCAGGCTGCTGTTTATTGTTTACAGCTAGGCATTCAACACCATCATACCTTTAGTCCTAATTAACAAGCTCCAAAACCTGGGCCTCTGTACCTCCATCTGCATCTGGACCCTCGACTTCCTCATTGGGAGGCCACAGTCAAGGTGGATCAGAAATAGCAACTCACTGACAACCAACACTAGTGCACATCAAGGTTAAACGTTTAGCAGACTGCTCTACTCTCTACACTCATGACTGTGCGGCTAGGCACAGCTCAAACCACATCTATAAATTTTCCAATGACACAACTATTATTAACAGAATTTCAGATGGTGATGACAAGTGTGACGAAAGAGGGTTACAAAAGTACACATAGACTAAGATGTTAACTGTCCTGTGCTAGCACCAGTGGGATCAACAGTTGATCTGCCACCTGTCTTCAGGAGAGAGAGATAAGTAAGACAATGGAGTAGCATTTGGAAATGTTAATGAAGAGACGAGAGAGTTTAACGGAAGGAGACACCAGTCTGAATACTGTCAAGACCGGCTCCTTTTGAACCCTGAACTGTTTGAAGTGTGATGGACTTCAAGTGTGATACCCCAGCAGGGGGATAAAAACGGGCAGGTTCGCTAAGACAACACACACGACACCACGAGATAACGAGACCCTGGACGCAGCTCTCCCCTGCAAGTTGGGGGAGTTTTGGAGGTCTGGTCGCGGGACCAGCCATAGACGCACAGGGTGGAAAGATACAGTTGGCAGGAACCTGGTGTGTGTCCGCCCTTGCCTGGGTGTCGGGTTCACCGCTGAAGAACGATCGTGTCTGGAACGGAGGGGTCACAGTCGGTGATCTCAGAAGACATTACAAAGGGCTCGCCCGAAAGCTAACTGCGAGGAATATCGAAGGTCTGTTTGGAATCCGATTTGCATATTCATTCGTTTTCTCTCTCTCTCTCCAACGGCGATTACTGCGAACTGAACTAAACTGAACTCTGTCACTTGTGATTGAACATTTTATCCCTCGACTGCGATAGAGCTGATTGACCCTATTATCCTAGTTCTGTGTACATGTGTGTTTATTCATTGCTAACCTGTTGCATTTATATCCTTACTATTAGAGTACTGCGTTGCTTATTTCTTTAATAAAACTTTCTTAGTTCCAGTAATCCAGACTCCAACTGAGTGGTCCATTTCTGCTGGTTTGACAACCCAGTTACGGGGTACGTAACACAAGGAATACAGGAGTGAGATGGATCAGCTCTTTGAGTGGTGTCACAATAACCTTGCACTCAATGCTAAACCAAGGAACTGATTGTGGACTTCAGGAAAAAGTTGAGACACAACACACCGGTCCTCATCGAGGGATCAACAGTGAGCAGTTTCAAGTTCCTGGGTGTCAACATGTCTGAAGATCTATCCTGGGTCCAACTTATTGATGCATTACGAAGAAAGCACACCAGCAGCTATATTTCATTTGGAATTTGAGGAGACTTACCAAAGACTCAAAATTTTATACAGGTGTACCATAGGGAGCATTCTAACTGGTTGTTTCACCATCTGGTATGGAGGGGACACTGCATGGAATCGGAAAGAACTGTAGAAAGCTGTAAACTTAGCCAGTTTCATCATGGGCATGAGCATCCCCTGAATCAATGACACCTTCAAAAGGCAATGGCTCAGGAATGTGGCACCCACCATTAATAATCCCCATCATCCAGGATGTACCCTCTTCTTTTTGTTACCATCTAGGAGGTGGTATGGAAGCCTGAGGATACACACTTAATGTTTCAGGAACAGTTTCTTCCCCTCCTCTATCAGATTTCTGAATGGACAATGAACCCATGAACACTACCTCACTATTGGAGGTGGGGGGGGGGAGGGTGTGTGTGTGTGTGTGTGTGTATATATATATATATATATATATATATATATATATATGTGTGTGTTTACGTATTGCAAGGTACTGCTAACACCAAACAAATTTCATAACATATGCCAGTGATATCAAACCTGATTCCAACTTTACTACACCATTACAGAAAGAAGTTTAGATTTTAATTAAGGACGTTAAAATCAAATAGTCAATCTGTTATTAACTTACCAGACCATTCAAATTCTTTATGTTGTTTCTTCCGAGAGATAGAATTTTCAATTTCTCTGGAAAACACAATAATTCACTATTACATTTAATTTTACAATAATCAGCATGGATATGTCAGCATGTTCATCAAACCACCCAATCACGTTGGGCACGTCACTTAGGACTCTCCCCCGCCCACTTAATCTTATGGAAGAGGGGAGTATAAAATCAGTAAAATCCAATGTGTAAACAAAAATAGATAGGTAGATGAAAGATAGATAGGTAGATGGACAATATATAGATACTTATTGATCCCAAAGGAAATTACAGTGTCATAATACCATTACAAGAGGACAGATATACAAATAAACAAATATTACAAGGGAAGTAAAGAATAAAAAATAAGTTACCTCAATCAGTTTAACAAGGGGGTCATCACTTTCCCAGCTATAGATGACTCATTATAGAGCCCATGGGCCGAGGGTAAGAATAACCTCATATAGCGCTCCTTGGAGCGGCACAGTTGTCTTAGTTGATTACCAAAAGTTCTCCTCTGTTCAGCCAAATGGCATACAGAGGGTGAGAAACATTATCCAGAATTCTCAGGATTTTCTGTAGGGTCCTTTGTTCTGCCACAGCCTCCAGTGTGTCCAATTTCACTCCTATAACAGAGCCAGCCTTTCTAATCAGTTTATTGAGCCTGTTGGCATCACTTGTGTTGATGCCATTGCCCCAGCACACCACAACAGAGAAGATTGTATTGGCGACAACAGACTGGTAGAACGTGTAATGGAGACGCCAGCATACTCCAAAGGACCTCAGTCTCCTCAAGAAGTGGAGGTGACTCTGCCCCTTCTCATACAGAGCCTCTGTGTTGGTGTTCCACTCAGGTCTGTCATCCAAATGCACCCCAAGGTACTTTTGTAGGTCCTCACCACATCCATGTCATTCAGGTGAATAGTAACAGGAAGCAGTGCAGGCTTAGTCTTCCTAAACTCTGTCACCATCTCCTTTGTCTTACAGATGTTGAGCTGCAGGTGATTCAGCTTGCACCATTTGAGAAAGTCCTCCAGCAGGGGCCTGTATTCATCCTCCTGTCCTCCCTTTACACACCCAACTATTGCCGAGTCATCAGAGAATTTCTACAGACGACATGACTCAGTGTTATACCTAAAGTCCGAGGTATACAGGGCAAACAGGAAGGGAGCCAGTACTGTTTATAACCATGTCTCACACACAGCTCTGAAGCCACACAAACTGCAGTCTGCCAGTCAGCTCGTCCATTATTCAGGATACAATGGAAGTGCCAAACTGCATTGAACTGAGCTTTCCCCCCCAGCAATGAGGGGTGTATAGTATTGAAGGCACTTGAGAAATCAAAAAACATGATCCTCACAGTCAAGAGAAGATCTGCAGATGCCGGAAATCTGAGCCACACAAATAAAATGCTGGAGGAACTCAGCGGGGCAGGCAGCAACTATGGAAAAAAGTACAGTCGATGTTTCAGGCTGAAATTTTGTGTGTGATGGTCCTCACGGTGCTGCCTGCTTATCCAAATGAGAGCAGGCTCTGTACAGCAGGTAGATGACAACCTTATCGACTCCAATGTGCTCCTGGTAGGCAAACTGCATGAGGATTGATGGATGATCTGACCAGGGGTTGGAGGTGAACCATGACCAGCCTCTCTAGGGTCTTCATGTTGTGGGAGGTCAGGGCCACTGGACGGTAGGCATTCAAGACTTTTGGTTGGCCCTTATTGGGTACTGAAACCACACATGATATTTTCCACATAGTCAGGACCCTTTCCAGGCTGAGATTCAGATTGAAGATGCGTTGGAGAACTCCACACAGCTTCTCAGCACACTCCTTCAGGACCTTGGGGTTCATACCATCTGGTCCCAATTCTTTGCCGTGTCTGAGTTTCCCCGGAGCCCTTCTCATCTCCTCAGTAGTGAAGGTGAGTCCGTGATGACTGGGAAGTTGATGGAATGTTGGGGCTGGTGGAAGGTGAAGATTGGAATGATAGCAGTTGGTATCTGGAGATGTGGATGTTAGGTGCAGGGCAAGGAGGGGATGTAGACAGTGGTAGCCTGTGTTGTTCATCCACGTGTTGAACTGGGGAGGAGGGAGGAATGGAATGAAATGAAATTGAATTGAATTGGCTTTATTCCTTACATTCTTCACATACATGAGTAAAAATCTTTACTGAAAATCTGTCTGAAAGTGCAAATTATAGCAATTTGTAGTAAATAGTATGTGCAGTAAGATAACTCGCCAATTCATGGTGTTAAAAGTCAGATGTGTCGCTTTTTTCGAGCTCTGTGCTTGAAGAACTTGGGTCTCTGGGCACACAGCCAGTAGCTAGCTCACTCATTACGATCTTCCGTCTCCCATGACGCACCGGCCTCGAGTCCGCCCGCCTCCAAAGCCACAAAAATCTGGCACCCTGAAGGTGTGCTAGTCTTCTAAGCCGAGTCCTTGGGATACCGAAAGGTGGCCGATCGTAAGGCCCCAAGAGCAGGTCCCATTTCTGCAAAGAACCAAAGTCAGTGTGTAACTCCAGGTCAAGGTCTTCAAAAGAACCCCGAAAATGAAAAAAAATAGATATTAAAGATAGAAATAGAGCTGCCTCTGAAGATGCAAGCAGAGAAGTCGCCGTAGGGTGCCACCATCCTAAGCTCTGCCCTCCGCAAAATCTTCCTCCTCTACGCTGATTTGTCACCACCTTTGATTCAGCCAACCACAGTGGTGTTGTCAGCAAAAGGTAATTATGGCATTGGAGCTGTGCTTAACCTCGTAGTCATAAGTAAAAAGCGAGTAGAACAGGGGGCTAAGCGCACAGCCTTGCGGTGCTTCGTGCTGATGCTGACTGTGGAAGAGATGCTGCTGCCAATTTGAACTGACTGGGGTCTGCAAGTGAGGAAATTGAGGATCCAGTTGCACAAGGAGGTATTAAACATAGGTCTTGCAGCTTACTGATTAGCTTTGAGGGGATGATAGTTTTGAATGCAGAGCTACAGTCAACAGCACCCTGATGTACGCATCTTCACTGTCCGAATGTTCCAGGATTGAGTTAACAGCCTATGAAACGGCATCTTCTGTTGACTTGTTGTGATGGTAAGCTAAGTGGAGTGGATCCAAGTCACTGCACGTCAATTAATGAATAAATAAAGGTGCAGTCAGACACAACTGTCTAAGTGATCTACATTAATCCCACTGAAAATTTAGTGCTCTGCTAGATCTTCTGAATGCTAGGAATGTAATTGAGGAAAATTTTGCAACCCACAAATACAACAGAAGCACAACTTCCCACCATAATTCAGCTGTGGGAGGCTCAGAAAACTTGTATGAGCCAGTTGGCTCTATAAGAGCTCAACGGGGCGGTGACAAGTATAATAGATTTTCCAAATCTGTCAACTGGGATTACACTGTAGAAGTTGTGGCAAGGCAAGGGTTAACAACATCCAGGCAAGGTTAGATTGCAAACACAGTGCAGAGGGCCCAGGCAAGAAAGGTCTTTGAAGAGAAAAGGCACCCAATGTTTTCAGAGATAAATAAGCTCTTCTCAAGCTTCCAGCCAGGCACAAGTATCAACTTTAACCGATCTTTCAATGACAAACTCTGCCATCTTCATCAGGGATAATACCTCCACACATCTAGTCTGCTGGAATATATACTCCTGTCATCCGTCGCTCCTGAACAGTTAGTCCTCATCCAATCAGGTTTCCACTGTTCCACCTTGTTTACAATTGAATTCCAGCTCTTACTTGGAGCAAGACCTTTATCTTTGCTAAAATTCTTTTCCTCTATTTTTATTTCAAAGGCTTCCTTCACCTGATGGTCCCGAAAACCACTGGTACAGCACAGTAGTTATGTACCAAAGTCAATCCTATTGCTATTGCGAAATTGACAGTAGCAGAGTATTGCATTCGTAATGGCTATAGGATTGACTTCAACAGCATAAAACTACTGATTGGATGAGGACTAACCAATCAGGAGGGACTGATGATGGGGGGAGGTGGGGGTGAGAGTGGTATGTACAACACTGGACTAGACATGAGTAGGCATCATCTCTGAAGATGATGGCAGAGTTTGTCATTGAAAGATCAGTTACAATTGATATCTGTACCCGCCTGGAAGCAGAGAAGAGTTTATTCATCGCTGAAGTGCATAGCCTCCCTTTACAGAGCAGATTCTTGGAGCCATTTTCACTTACTGGAGATGAGATAAGAATAAAACAGAAGGATGTGAACACACACACACACACACACACACACACACACACACACACACACACACACACACACACCAACTAAGGGTTTACTAACTTCAAAGCATCATTGGTTGCCAGCTTGTAGTTTCTATTAACTTTTAATACCTGATTTGTGAATGGCGATTTGTCCTGCAAGCAAGGAATTGAAACATATGCAGCTCACCAAATGGTCAATATTTGTAACTGCCAGTCAATCCTGTATAAAAATGGCATTTCTCTGTTCACTTCAGAACAGTGTGGTGACAGGGACCTCGCTGCTCTCCTTGTGCACAAGTAAAATAAACTATGATGCGTGTGTTCAAGGTCCAGTTAATCAGCAATGACAGTTACTCAGAGGTACCAGCAACATGGCTAGCCCCTTGACTTTGGTACACGGGAGAAAGGAATTCAGCCCTGGTAGCTGATCAATTCTAAATTCTAGACAGCTCATATTTGAGGAAGGGACTGAGACTGCTGCTGGAATACAAGCTTCCTCCAGCGTGGCACACACAAAATGGTGGAGGAACTTGCAGGTCAGATAGCATCTATGTAAATGAATAAACAGTCAATGTTTCGGCTCCCAATAGCCCTATGGGAGACAGAAGGCAGAAGGATGCAGAGGAGATGAACAAAATGTTGACCTAAATTGAACTGATCTAGTAGCAGCTCTATGAAAATGTTTCTCTCACACTAGATTGGCATAAGATACAGCACCATACAAAACACAATGATGGTAATGAATATGTAGAACGTGTGAGTAAAGGTTTTCAAAAGTACTCTAAAAGTGGGCACTTGGCCAAGTGGTTAAGGTGTTCGTCTAGTTACCTCAAGGTTGCTAGTTCGAGCTTCAGCTGTGGCAGTGTGTTTGTGCCCTTGAGCAAGGCACTTAATCACACATTGCGCTAGTCTGTGTGAGGAGTGGCACCCCACACAGACTTCCAATCTGCGCCTTGTAAGGCATGAAAATGCCTGATGCAGGCCTCTCATGGTCTGAGTCGACGTTCCCCTCTCTCCCTAAAAGTGGGGATGCTTGTTTAATAAATGTCATTTTAAGTAAATTACATACTGTTACAAAATGTATACTGTTACTTGTGTGAGATGAGAAGAGCTAAGTAAAATTGTGAGTGTTGTGCAATATTGCCAAAACCAATTAAAACATCATAGGATTAACACTGTTAAGGGGATGAGGACGATACTTGCGTGAAGTTTCCCAGGCTGCTCCACGATAGCCTCTGGACAATATTGTATGTCATTTCAAAATTATTGCAACAGTTGTCCTATACAATTTTAACATAGCTTTGTTTTCATATTTAAATAAATTGACAGTGACCAAATTTTGGCTAATCATTACCAGATTAACTTCTGTTTAAAATTTCACTGTTAACATTAACTATTTTATATGCATATACTCCGGTCACCCATTTGATACTGTATTATTTCTGTTCTCAACAGCATAGATTTATATTTTAGATAATACTATTCTAAATATGTGATTTTATAATTCATTGATTCCTGTCAACAAACACAGAAATGGGGATGCTGGACATGGTAGGGGTAGAACATGGGGATGTCCTTGAAGGATAAGTTTTTGTTTTTGAACAGCCTGGGCACTGACCCAAAGATGCCCTCAGCACCAAGACAACTTAGTTAACAGTTTTTGCTTCAACTGCCACCAGCACCACAGACTATGCAGTTTCTTTTAAATAATTCTTTCCCAAACTGTGCTTAAGAACTTGTACAACCTTAATTTTGCCCCTTGTATTACCCCTTAACCATCAGACTTGTGAACCAGTGGAGATAACTTCATTTAACTTCACTTGCCCCATTACTGAATGGTTCCCACAACCTATGGACACATTTTCAATGATACTTCATCTTATATTCTCGATATTTAGTCATTGAAAAGAAACAGGACCTTTGGCCCATCTAGTCTGTGCTGAGCTATTTAAAATGCCTACTCTTATTGACCTGCACAGGGACCATACCCCTACAATCAATGTACCTATTCAAACTTCTCTTAAACATTGAAATCAAGATTGTATATATCATGCCATCACGTTGGAGGCTACCCAGACGGAATATAAGGTGTTGTTCCTCCAACCTGAGTGTGGCTTCATCTTTACAGTAGAGGAGGCCGTGGATGGACATGTCAGAATGGGAATGGGATGTGGAATTAAAATGTGTGGCCACTGGGAGATCCTGCTTTCTCTGGCGGACAGAGCGTAGATGCTCAGCAAAGCGGTCTCCCAGTCTGCGTCGAGTCTCGCCAATATATAAAAGGCCACATCGGGAGCACCGGACGCAGTATATCACCCCAGTCGACTCACAGGTGAAGTGTTGCCTCACCTGGAAGGACTGTTTGGGGCCCTGAATGGTGGTAAGGGAAGAAGTGTAAGGGCATGTGTAGCACTTGTTCCGCTTACACGGATAAGTGCCAGGAGGGAGATCAGTGGGGAGGGATGGGGGGGACGAATGGACAAGGGAGTTGTGTAGGGAGCGATCCCTGCCGAATGCAGAGAGAGGGGGGGAGGGAAAGATGTGCTTAGTGGTGGGATCCCGTTGGAGGTGGTGGAAGTTACGGAGAATAATATGTTGGACCCGGAGGCTGGTGGGGTGGTAGGTGAGGACCAGGGGAACCCTATTCCTAGTGGGGTGGCGAGAGGATGGAGTGAGAGCAGATGTACGTGAAATGGGGGAGATGCGTTTAAGAGCAGAGTTGATAGTGGAGGAAGGGAAGCCCCTTTCTTTGAAAAAGGAAGACATCTCCCTCGTCCTAGAATGAAAAGCCTCATCCTGAGAGCAGATGCGGCGGAGACGGAGGAATTGCGAGAAGGGGATGGCGTTTTTGCAAGAGACAGGGTGAGAAGAGGAATAGTCCAGATAGCTGTGAGAGTCAGTAGGCTTATAGTAGACATCAGTGGATAAGCTGTCTCCAGAGACAGAGACAGAAAGATGTAGAAAGGGGAGGGAGGTGTCGGAAATGGACCAGATAAACTTGAGGGCAGGGTGAAAGTTGGAGGCAAAGTTAATAAAGTCAACGAGCTCTGCATGCGTGGACAGGACAGACACCATCACCGACTTTATCCACTCAGGGGATCTCTCATCCACTGCTACCAACTTTATAGATCCCACACCCTGCACTTCCCGTTTCTACCTCCTACCCAAGATCCACAAACCTGCCTGTCCTGGCCGACCTATTGTCTCAGCTTGCTCCTGCCCCACCGAACTCATTTCTGCATACCTCGACACCGTTTTATCACCCCTTGTTCAATCCCTTCCGACCTATGTTCGTGACACTTCTCACGCTCTTAAACTTTTCAATGATTTTAAGTTCCCTGGCCCCCACCGCTTTATTTTCACCATGGATGTCCAGTCCTTATATACTTCCATCCCCCATCAGGAAGGTCTTAAAGCTCTACGCTTCTTTTTGGATTCCAGACCTAGTCAGTTCCCCTCTACCACCACTCTGCTCCGTCTAGCGGAATAAGTCCTTACTCTTAATAATTTCTCCTTTGGCTCCTCCCACTTCCTCCAAACTAAAGGTGTAGCTATGGGCACCCGTATGGGTCCTAGCTATGCCTGCCTTTTTATTGGGTTTGTGGAACAATCTATGTTCCGTGCCTATTCTGGTATCTGTCCCCCACTTTTCCTTCGCTACATCGATGACTGCATTGGCGCTGCTTCCTACACGCATGCAGAACTCGTTGACTTTATTAACTTTGCCTCCAACTTTCACCCTGCCCTCAAGTTTACCTGGTCCATTTCCGACACCTCCCTCCCCTTTCTACATCTTCCCGTATCTGTCTCTGGAGACAGCTTATTCACTGATGTCTACTATAAGCCTACTGACTCTCACAGCTATCTGGACTATTTCTCTTCTCACCCTGTCTCTTGCAAAAACGCCATCCCCTTCTCGCAATTCCTCCGTCTCCGCCGCATCTGCTCTCAGGATGAGGCTTTTCATTCTAGGACGAGGGAGATGTCTTCCTTTTTCAAAGAAAGGGGCTTCCCTTCCTCCACTATCAACTCTGCTCTTAAACGCATCTCCCCCATTTCACGTACATCTGCTCTCACTCCATCCTCTCGCCACCCCACTAGGAATAGGGTTCCCCTGGTCCTCACCTACCACCCCACCAGCCTCCGGGTCCAACATATTATTCTCCGTAACTTCCGCCACCTCCAACGGGATCCCACCACTAAACACATCTTTCCCTCCCCCCCTCTCTCTGCATTCCGCAGGGATCGTTCCCCACACAACTCCCTTGTCCATTCGTCCCCCCCATCCCTCCCTACTGATCTCCCTCCTGGCACTTACCCGTGTAAGCGGAACAAGTGCTACACATGCCCTTACACTTCCTCCCTTACCACCATTCAGGGCCCCAAACAGTCCTTCCAGGTGAGCCAACACTTCACCTGTGAGTTGACTGGGGTGATATACTGCGTCCGGTGCTCCCGATGTGGCTTTTTATATATTGGCGAGACCCGACGCAGACTGGGAGACCGCTTTGCTGAACATCTACGCTCTGTCCGCCAGAGAAAGCAGGATCTCCCAGTGGCCACACATTTTAATTCCACATCCCATTCCCATTCTGACATGTCCATCCACGGCCTCCTTTACTGTAAAGATGAAGCCACACTCAGGTTGGAGGAACAACACCTTATATTCTGTCTGGGTAGCCTCCAACCTGATGGCATGAACATCGACTTCTCTAACTTCCGCTAAGGCCCCACCTCCCCCTCGTACCCCATCTGCTACTTATTTTTATGCACACATTCTTTCTCTCACTCTCCTTTTTCTCCCTCTGTCCCTCTGAATATACCTCTTGCCCATCCTCTGGGTCCCCCCCCCTTGTCTTTCTTCCCGGACCTCCTGTCCCATGATCCTCTCGTATCCCCTTTTGCCTATCACCTGTCCAGCAATTGGCTCTATCCCTCCCCCTCCTGTCTTCTCCTATCATTTTGGATCTCCCCCTCCCCCTCCAACTTTCAAATCCCTTACTCACTCTTCCTTCAGTTAGTCCTGACGAAGGGTCTCGGCCTGAAACCTCGACTGTACCTCTTCCTAGAGATGCTGCCTGGCCTGCTGCGTTCACCAGCAACTTTGATGTGTGTTGCTTGAATTTCCAGCATCTGCAGAATTCCTGTTGTTTTTGTATATATCATTTGCACTGCAACTCATTCCACAATCTCACGACCCTCTGAATGAATGCAGAAGGTTGTAAATCTAGTCAGCTTCATCTTGCGCACTAGCCTACAAAGTACCCAGGACATCTTTAGGAAGCGGCGTCTCAGAAAGGCTGTGTCCATTATTAAGGACCTTCAGCACCCAGGACATGGCCTTTTCTCACTGTTACCATCAGGTTGGAGGTACAGAAGCCTAAAGGCACACACTCAGCGATTCACAAACAGCTTCTTCTCCTCTGCCATCCAATTCCTAAATGGACATTGAAGCTGTGAACACTACCTCGCTTTTTAAAAAATATATTATTTCTGGCTTTTGGCACGATTTTTAATCTATTCAATGTACATATACTGTAATTGATTTACTTATTTATTATTATTTTATTTTCTCTTCTATATTATGTATTGCATTGACCTGCTGCTGCTAATAGTACAGCACAGGCTCTTCAGCCCGTAATGTTGTGCTGACCCTTAAACCCTGCCTCTCATATAGCCCCCCCACCTTAAATTCCTCCATATACCTGTCTAGCAGTCTCTTAAATTTCACAAGTGTATCTGCCTCCACCACTGACTCAGGCAGTGCATTCCACGCACCAACCACTTTCTGAGTAAAAAACCTTCCTCTAATATCCCACTTGAACTTTCCACCCCTTACCTTAATGCCATGTCCTCTTGTATTGAGCAGTGGTACCTTGGGGAAGAGGCGCTGGCTATCTACTCTATCTATTCCTCTTAATATCTTGTATACCTCCATCATGTCTCCTCTCATCCTCCTTCTCTCCAAAGAGTAAAGCCCTAGGTCCCTTAATCTCTGATCATAATATATCACATGCCGGTGAGTCTTGATTCACGTTTCCCTTAAACTTTTCACCTTTCACCCTTAACCTATGACCTTTAGTTACAGTTCCAGTGGAAAAAGCCTGCTTGCATTTACCCTATCCATACCCCTCTTTTGTATATCTCTATCAAATCTCCTCTCAATCTTCTATGTTCAAAAGAATAAAGTCCTAACCTATTCAATCTTTCCATATAACTCAAGTCTTCCAGACGTGGCAACATCCTTGTAAATTTTCTTTGTACTCTTTCAACTTTATTTACATCTTTCCTGTAGGTAAGAGACCAAAACTGCACACACTGTTCCAAATTAGGCCTCACCAATGTCTTATACAACTTCAAAATTACATCTCATCTCCTGTACTCGATGAAGACCAATGTGCCAAAAGCTTTCTTTATGAACGTATCAACCTGCGATGCAGTGATCCAGTTAATCACATTATCATCCAGATTGTTGATATAAATGACAAACAGCAACGGACCCATCACTAATCCTGTGGCACACCACTAGTCACAGGCCTCCAGTCGGAGAGTTGACCATCTACTACCACTCTTTAGATTCACCCACAAAGCCAATATCTAATCCAATTTACTACCTCATCTTGGTGTCAAAATGGCTGTGTGCTGTGTCTAGTGTGGTAGTCTTTTGGATAGTGCTTGTCGCTCTCACTTTCAGCTTCCACCGCTGGCTAGTAGTCTTGTGAAAAGGAAAGATGAACATCTAAGTCTCCCCTTGCCAGTATATAGCCTCTCCAACAGCAAGCCTCATGTACTGCCTCCTTGCTGGCAACACACAGAAACCGAACTCCTTTTGGACTTGGGCTGAACTACAGAGGATGGGGAGGAGGTCTGGCTTTTCCTTGGACTACAATGGTGAGGCCGAGAGGAGGATCTTGATACGATTGGGCATCTCAGGATTTCCATACCTTCCACCCAAACTTGAGATGATGATGAGCCTCACCTATTGTCTTTCAGGACAGACCAATATGAAACACCACCTCATCTTGAATGCTGAGCGACTGGACCTTCTTGACCAACCTCTCATGAGGGAACTTGTCAAGTGCTTTGCTGAAGTCTGTGTAGACAACATCCACTGCCTTGCCTTCACCAACTTTCCTGGTAACCTCCTCGAAAAGCTCTATAAGATTGGTTAGGCATAACCTACCATGCACAAAGCCATATTGACTATCCTTGATCAGTCAATATCTATCCAAATACTCATATGTCCAGTCCCTTAGAATACCTTCCAGTAGCTTTCCCATTACTGATGTCAGGCTCAGTTTCCTGTTTTATTTTTAGAGCCTTTCTTAAACAGCAGAACAGCATTAGCTATTCTCCGATCCTCCAGCACCTCGCCTGCTACTAAATATCTCTGTTAGGGACCCGGTAATTTCTGCACTTGCCTCTCACAGGGTCCAAGGGAAACCCTGGTGATTGATCCACCCTAATTTGGCTCAAGACAGCAAACATCTCCACCTCTGAAATATGTATGGAGCCCATAAAGTTGATGCTGTTTTTCTTTACTTTTATAGAACCTGTGTCCATCTCCTGAGTAAATACAGATCTCCCCCATCTCTTTAGGTTCAATGCATGGATTACCATTCTGATTTTCCAGAGGACCAAGTTTGTCCTTGCAATCCTTCTGCTCTTAACATTATCTGCAGAATCCCTTAGGATTCTACTTTACCTTGTCTGCTAAGTCAATCTCCCGATTTCTCTCTCTAAAGTGTTCTCCTGCATTTCTTATACTCTATAAGCAATCTTTGTTCCTACCTGCCTATACCTGCAACACAACTTTTTATTAAAACCATGACCTCAATATCTCTTGAAAACTAGGTTGCCCATACCTATTATACTTAACTTCTATTCTGACAGGCACATACAAGTTTTATATGTTAAAATTTTCACTTTTGAAGGCCTCCTACTTACCAAATACACCTTTGCCAGAAAACAGCCTGTCCCAATCCCCACTTGCCAGATCCGTTCTGATAGCATCAAAATTGGCCTTTCTCCAATTTAGAATCTGAACACATGGACCAGGCCCATCTTTTTTCATATTTACTTTGAACCTAATGGCATTGTGATCACTATGCAAAGATCACTACACAAACTTCTATCACCTGCCCTGTGTCGTTCCGTAACCGCAGTTCAAGCATCACACACACTTTCATTGGGACTTCCACATACTGATTAAGGAAACATTTATGATAACATTTGACAAACTCTATCCCATCTTGTCCTTTTACAATATGGGATTTTACAATATTTCCACAATATGTGTAAAGTTAAACACACCTAGAAAACAACATTATGTTTCATGCAACAACGATCTCTCTAGAAATTCGTTCCTCTAAATCCCACAGTCTGTTGGGTTGTCTGTATTGTAGCCCCATTAATGTGGTAAACCTCTCTTATTACTGTTCCACCCATAATGCCTCACTAGACAAGTTCTCCAGTCTCTACCGATGGAGCACTGCCAAGACATTTTCCTGATTAGTAACGCCACCTCTCCCTCTTTAATCCCTCCCACTCTATCACATCCTGAAACACCCTAACTACCAGATGAACTCAATGCCTTCTATGCCTGCTTTTAACTTCAGCTGTGAAGATCCCTGCTGCACCTGATAACCCTGAAATCTATGTCTCAGAGGCCGATGTTAGACTGTCTTTAAAGACAGTGAACCCTTGCAAGGCAGAAGGTCCCAATGGAGTACCCGGTAAGGCTCTGAAAACCTGTGCCAACCAAATGGCGGGAGCATTCAAGGACATTTTCAACCTCTCACTGCTATGAGCGGAAGTTCCCATTTGCTTCAAAAAAGCAACAATTATACCACGGCCTAAGAAGAATAATGTGAGCTGCCTTTATGACTATCACCTGGCAGCACTCACATCTACAGTTATGAAATGCTTTGAGAAGTTGATCATGACTAGACTGAACTCCTGCCTCAGCAGGACCTGGACCCATTGCAATTTGCCTATTGTCACAATGGGTCAACTGCAGATGCAATCTCAATGGTTCTTCACGCGGCTTTAGACCACCTGGACAACACAAACACCTATGTCAGGATGATGTTCATCGACTATAGCTCAACATTTAATACCAACATTCCCACAATCCTGATTGAGAAGTTACAGAACCTGGACCTCTGTACCTCCCTCTGCAATTGGATCCTCAACTTCCTACTGGAAGATCACAATCTGTGCGGATTGGTGATAACATATCCTCGCTAGCGATCAACACTGGTGCACCTCAGGGGTGTGTGCTTAGCCCATTGCTCTACTCTCTAAATACCCATGACCGTGTGGCTAGGTATAGCTCAACTAGCATCTATAAATTTGCTGATGATACAACTGTTGTTGGTAAAATCTCAGATGGAGATGAAAGGGCGTACAGGAATGAGATATGCCAACTAGTGGAGTGGTGTCACAGCATCAACCTTGCACGCAATGTCAGTAAGACGAAAGAGCTGATTGTGAACTTCAGGAAGGGTAAGATGAAGGAACACACACCAATCCTCATAGAGGGATCAGAAGTGGAGAGAGTGAGCAGTTTCAAGTTCCTGTGTGTCAGGATCTCTGAGGATCTTACCTGGTCACAACTGTACGGGGTCTTTCTTTTGTTACATTTAAAATGGCGACTTTGTTATGTTAATCTGGGGAATGCGGCTTTGTTGTGCTTTAACGCTGAAGAGAGTTTGCGCTAACAGTTTGTTTTACTTTAAAATGAGATAACAAGGTTCTATTAGCCAATGGGTGGTTACGTATCGTTTTGTTTTCGGATACCATGCTGTATGATATGACTGTGGACTGAGTTTTGGTGGGGAGTCGGAGGAGAGACGAGGAAGACCGCGGACGTGTGGAGAGGCTCCGGTCGATCACTCAAGGTGGTCCCGAGCCTTGAATCGACGGAATTCGGGTGGTCGTCTGAAGTCAAATTGAGCTCCAACGTAGCGCGCAAAGAACTTGGACTTTGATAAGTGTTGGCGCCTTTTTTTTTCATTACTTTCCTCTCTGTATCAAATGTATATTAATGTCATAGAATTAGTAATATCTATAAAGTGCATTTGTTAAAATTTACTAGGTGTGCTGGCTGATGATTGATGTTTGTGATTGATTCGGGCGGCAACCGACCCTGTGGGGAGTGTTGAGGCGGGTGCTGGGCTGGATTTCCCCTAGACATACACAAGCCAATATACCTGAAAGTTACAAGTGGGGGCTACCATCCTGGATTTGGACTTTTCGGGAAAGTTGCACCTGTTGTTGCGGTAAGTGGTGTGAAGATGGATCGAGATAAGATTGTAAGTTGGTGTGAATTGGAGGAGGTACCAGTGAATCATGCGTGTGTGGTAAGCGGGGTCGATTATCGCATTACGGCAGAGGTACTGGTGCGAGGGTTGAGTTGGATTAAAGGTATCGGGCAGGTAGAACTTGTAGCTAGAAGGGGTGGGAAAGAACTGGAGGCTAGCTGGATGTTGGTGCGGACGAGTGCCGACGTCATGACTTTGGAACTACCAATGACAGTCCATGCCCTGGGGGAGGCGGGGCCATGGGGTCTCCATACCCTCCCTGAGGATGCAAGTGAGGAGGTGCCGGAGGAGGAGGAGCTAGATGAGGCCCCCGGCCGGGTGCCTGTAGCAAGAGGTGGAGGTGTGAAGTGGGAAGGTTTGGCCAGGCCTGGCCCCCATGGGCGGGATGAGACTGCCGAGTTAACGACTGCCATTACCTCCCTGGCGAGAAGGGTTGAGGGGCACCGCCCGAAGCTGAGAATTTTCTCAGGAGCCAAGCCCACCCCGGAAGGGGAGGATGACTATGATACCTGGGTTGAAGATACATCCCAATTGTTAGAGGTGTGGCCAGTTTCGGATGAGGAAAAGAGACAGCGATTGGTGGAAAGCTTAAGGGGCGGGGCGGCCCGGGTGGTCCGTGATCTGAGAGCGGCACGTTCCTTGGCTTCCCTATCGGAGTGTTTGGACGCTTTGGAGGAAGTGTTTGGACTGTCAGGGGATCCCTGGCGGCATTTAGCGGAGTTTCAACAGATGGGGCAGAGAAGAGGGGAAAAGCTCTCAGATTATGCTTTCAGGCTGGAAGGAAAGCTTACGGGGTTGCTGCGACGAGGGGTAGTGAAGGAGGATGAAGTGGCGGAGTTAAGGATGAGCCAGATATGTAGCGGTTCCCAGGAGGATGACAGAGTGGCTTGGAGTCATTTAAGCAAAGCCCCCCTCCATCATTCGGACAGCTGATCCGAGAGGTACGGGCCGAGTAGTGTGCTTTGGGCCGACCAGGGGGCTCGGACCCTCAGGGACGGTCTTCAGCGGTTCAGGAGGTGGTAGTCAGGGTGAGACCAGAGAAATCCAAGGGGTCTCCGGGGGGCCGTATCGGCAGGAGAGAGGCGGCGAGTAGTGGGTGCTATAACTGTGGGAGAGAGGGGCATTTCCGCCGGGAATGTAAGTGGCCGGAGGCGTGCTACCGCTGTGGGGAAGCTGGCCACTTGTGGAAGGATTGTGAGAGACGAGACGCGCCGAGGTGGGAGGGCCCCCGGGCCACTAAGAAGGGAGAGGTGTCGGGAAACCTAGGAGAGGCTCAGTGAGGGAACGGACTGGAGTCTCGGGAGGAACACGTTCCCAGAAAACCGCTATGGAACCCCAGAAAGAACAAGCCCAAATTCCTGATGAACTGGTGGGACCACGTTCCAGCGTGTCCCTACGAATAGAGGGAATCTTTGCGAAAGCCATCCTTGACACCGGGTCGCAGGTTACCTTACTGTATCGGTCATTCTACAACAAATATCTGAAACATTTGGCAGTCACTCCGTTTAAAGCATTGGAGATTTGGGGCATAAGTGATGGTGATTACCCGTACGATGGATACTTATCAGTGAGATTGGAATTTTCGGAGGGAGATGTGGGAGTATCGGAAGCCTTTGAGACGCTGGTGTTGGTTTGTCCGGACCCAGTGGAGCTGCCCTGTTGGTGGGGACTAACTCCCCTCTGGTGCGACGGCTCTTGGGAGCCTGTAAGAAGAAGGTGGGGGAGAACTTTTTGGAGACCTTCTCGGTACACCCCGTGTTCCGAGCGGTGTACGAAGGAGTGAGTGACCCCCAGGGGCTGGATCCTGAGTGCAAACGAGGGACGGTGTGGTGCACTCAGGCGAGGCCTAAGGTGATACGGCCAGGGGAGGCGGCATTAGTGATGGGGACCCCCAGATTCCCCGGATTACGGCCGGGTGAGGCCCTGCTAGTAGATGCCCCCGACGACCTGGAAAGGGAGTCCTGGTTCCCGGCTGGGGCGCTAGTGAGACCTGAATTGCAGAGGCCCTCAGCTGTACAGGCACGGCGGATGGGGGTGATGGTAAGGAACATAACGGAGAGGGAGATCACCTTTAAGCGCGGGATGCCCCTCGCGCACTTGTTCCCGGTGACGGTGATGTCCAGAGCCCCCAACAAGCCCACTGGAGGGAAACTATTGGGAAACGGGGGGGCAGCTGACCGAGGAGGCCTTTAATTTTGAAAATTCCCCTGTACCGCCGGAGTATAAGAGCAGGCTGGTGGAGAAGATGCTGAAGTTAGGGGGTGTCTTTTCTCAGGACGAGTTTGATGTAGGGTGTTCCAAGAGCACTCGGCACACCATTCGGGTGACAAATGACACCCCGTTTAGGGAGAGGTCGCGGCGGTTGGCCCCAGCAGATGTGGAGGATGTGCGGCAGCACTTGCGGCAGTTGGAAGACGCAGGGATTATTGTGGCGTCCCGAAGCCCCTATGGGTCCCCCATAGTGGTGGCAAGGAAGAAAAATGGGAAGGTACGCATGTGCGTGGACTATAGGACCCTGAACCGCCGCACTGTTCCCGACCAATATACGGTCCTGAGAGTGGAAGATGCCTTGGCCTGTCTGAGTGGTGCACAGTGGTTCAGTGTATTGGATTTGCGGAGTGGGTATTACCAGATTCCGATGAGCGAGACTGATAAGGAGAAGACAGCCTTTATCTGCCCCCTGGGGTTTTTCCAGTTCGAACGAATGCCCCAAGGCATCTCGGGGGCCCCAGCCACCTTCCAGCGGCTCATGGAGCGGACAGTGGGGGACATAAACCTGCTGGAGGTATTGGTGTACCTGGACGACCTGATAGTGTTTGGATCTACGTTGGAGGAACATGAGGAGCGGCTGCTGAAGGTGCTGAGTCAGCTGAAGGAGGAAGGGTTAAAACTTTCCCTGGATAAATGTCAGTTCTGCAAGACGTCAGTCAGTTATGTTGGGCACATAATCTCGCGAAATGGAGTGGCCACCGATCCGGATAAGATAGCCGCAGTCACCACCTGGCCGAGACCTCAGAAGGTGAGCGCCTTACGCTCGTTTTTGGGGTTTTGCGGATATTACCGGCGGTTCGTGAAAGGATATGCGAAAATGAGTCATCCATTGAACCAGCTGCTGTGTGGCTATCCATCTGTGGGGAGGAGGAGGAAGGGAGACCGAGGGTCGGAGGTAGGAGGATACTTGAACCCGGGAGAGCCTTTTGGATTGAGGTGGGATGCTCAATGTGAAGAGGCGTTCCAATCTCTAAAAAGGGCGCTGACGCAGGCCCCAGTGTTGGCATTTGCTGATCCCCGGAAGCCGTTATGTTCTACACACTGATGCCAGTCACGACGGTCTGGGGGCTGTTCTGTACCAGGAACAGGGAAACGGATTGAGGCGTTTGTCAGTCGGAGTTTATCGCCATCTGAGGGAAACTATCCCACTCACAAGCTGGAGTTCTTGGCATTGAAATGGGCGGTAGTGGACAAGTTGAGTGACTACCTATATGGGGCCCAGTTTGAGGTGAGAACTGATAACAACCCCCTCACTTATATCCTGACCTCGGCGAAGCTGGATGCTACTGGGCACCGGTGGTTAGCAGCCTTGTCTGCCTATGAGTTCAGCCTGAAGTACCGCCCGGGGAGTCGGAACATTGATGCAGATGCCCTGTCTCATCGGGTGCACGACGAGTCGGGCACGGCCGAGGAGCAGAAGAGTGTCCCCGCCCAGGGAGTAAAGACCATGTGTCAAGTTGGGAGCGACGGGGAAGTAGGAGAACAGATGGGAACGGATCGGGCAGTAGATCAATTGGGGGCTGACGATGACGTGCTACCCACTGTTTACTGTAATGTGACTGCTCTGAGGAACAGGCAGCTGCCGGAGTTGAGCCCCCAGGAAGTAGAGGCGGCTCAGCGCGACTTAGCCAGGGTGATATGTGGCAGGTGGAGAAGGCGAAACATGCCTCCGTTCCCCTACTACTGAAGGAGTGGCCCCGGTTGAAGCTGAAGAACCACGTCCTGTACCGGGTCACGTCACCTCCGGACCACCCCCCGGCGCTGGCAGCTGGTCCTGCCTGAGAAATATTGGAAGACTGTGCTCCAGGCTCTACATGATGATTCTGGGCACTTAGGGGTAGAGAAGACCTATGGATTACTCAAGGACCAGTTTTACTGGCCCCGGATGAGGGGGGAGGTGGAAGAATACTGTAAGACCTGTAGCCGTTGCGTCAGGAGGAAGACCTTGCCTGCGCAGGCGGCGCCGTTATCCCACTTGCAGAGTGCGGGACCCATGGACCTGGCGTGTATGGATTTCCTGTCTATTGAGCCAGACACCAGCAATACCGCGAATGTTTTGGTCCTCACGGATCACTACACTAGATATGCGCAGGCTTTTCCTACTAAGGATCAGAAAGCGACTACAGTGGCGAAGGTGTTATGGGAGAAGTACTTTGTTCATTATGGCCTTCCCCAGTGGATCCACAGTGATCAGGGACGGGACTTCGAGAGCAGGCTTATACATGAATTGCTGGATATGCTTGGGGTTGAAAAGTCCAGAACCACCCTCTATCACCCGCAGGGTGATCCTCAGCCCGAGAGGTTTAACCGGACCCTGCTGGACATGCTCGGCACCTTGGAGATTGGACAGAAGAGTAAGTGGAGTCGGCACATTGCCCATTTGGTTCATTGTTACAATTGTACTCACAATGATGCTACGGGGCACTCGCCCTACTATCTGATGTTCGGACGGGAAGCGAGGTTGCCCATTGATCTGTGTTTTGGGACTGAAGTGGGGGAAATACCTTTGAAGCCATGTCTGAAGTACATGTCCGATATGAGGAGAGAGTTGAAAAGGGCGTACGAGTTGGCTGAGGCGGCAGCCACCAAGCAGAACCAGCGGAATAAAAGGAGGTATGATCAGAAGGTAAAGTTCGTCCAGCTATTGCCGGGAGACTGAGTCCTTATCCGGAATTTAGGACTACAGGGTAAGCACAAGTTGGGCAGCCACCCCCTATGTGGTGGAGAGTCAGATGCCGAATCTCCCGGTTTACCGGGTGAGACCTGAGGGCGGGCAGGGGCCTGTCAAGGTACTCCATCAAAACCACCTGTTGCCTCTGGGTCGAGAGGTGAAGATGGACCCAGAGCCCGAATGGGAGTTTACTCCTATTACGTGGACTCTGCGAGGGCGCGGGGCGCGGGAAGAGCCCGCTGCGAAGAAAATGGGGCCGGTCCCCACCTCGAGAAGGGATACGTCATCGGAAGATGATGAGTCGGACGTGTGGTACCTGCTTCCGTTCGCTGATTCCCCGGTGCCGGGAGAAGAGACTCTTGGCCCTTCCATCACTGAGTCAGGGGAACCGAGGGAGGGTGTTGCAGAGCCGCCTGTATTACAGCCGGGACTGGGGGAGGAGAGGGTGGAGGCAGAACCCGAGCCAGAGGGCTCACAGGGGCAGAGGGATCCCGGTGAAGGGGAAGGTCCGACATATAGGCCCGAGGGGTCAACTGGGGTGTCTGAACAGGGAGAGTCAGCAGAGGAAGTACAGAGGCCTCAGAGGAGTAGGCATCCCCTGGAAAGACTCACTTATATAGCGCCGGGAGAGCAGGGTGTGATCTCTACTGCCCTGCAAAGTTATGTCACTGCTTTATGCACCTGGGTTGGGTTTTGTGTTTTACAAGGAGCACTGGTGAACTCTGTTAACGTCATGAGGGCATGACTTTTTGTGGTGGGGGGGAGAGTGTATGGGGTCTTTCTTTTGTTACATTTAAAATGGCGACTTTGTTATGTTAATCTGGGGAATGCGGCTTTGTTGTGCTTTAACGCTGAAGAGAGTTTGCACTAACAGTTTGTTTTACTTTAAAATGAGATAACAGGGTTCTATTAGCCAATGGGTGGTTATGTATCGTTTTGTTTTTGGATACCATGCTGTATGATATGACTGTGGACTGAGTTTTGGTGGGGAGTCGGAGGAGAGACGAGGAAGACCACGGACGCGTGGAGAGGCTCCGGTCGATCACTCAGGGTGGTCCCGAGCCGTGAGTCGACGGAATTCAGGTGGTCGTCTGAAGTCGAATTGAGCTCCAACGTAGCGCGCAAAGAACTTGGACTTTGATAAGTGTTGGCGCCTTTTTTTTTCATTACTTTCCTCTCTGTATCAAATGTATATTAATGTCATAGAATTAGTAATATCTATAAAGTGTATTTGTTAAAATTTACTGGGTGTGCTGGCTGATGATTAATGTTTGTGATTGATTCGGGCGGCAACTGACCCTGTGGGGAGTGTTAAGGCGGGTGCTGGGCGGGATTTCCCCTAGACATACACGAGCCAATATAACTGAACGTTACACAACATATCGATGCAGTTATGAAGAAGGCAAGACAGCAACTATACTTTATTAGGAGTCTGAAGGGATCTGGTATGTCAACAAATATACTCAAAAACTTCTATAGGTGTACCGTGGAGAGCATTCTGACAGGCTGGACCACTGTCTGGTATGGGAGGCTATTGCACAGGACCGAAAGAAGCTGCAGAGGGTTATAAATTTAGTTGGCTCTATCTTGGGTATTAGCCTACTGTGACAGGATCCTGAATTATCCCTTATGGACTGTGCCTTTAAAAAGAGAGAGAGAGTGTGTGTGTAGCTGTATAGCATAAACAGCTTGGTACCGAGAGAGAAAGGAGCGAGGACTGCTCACAGTTTGTTTGGGATTTCTGCAAGGACACTGCCAGCTTCTGAGTTTCTACAGAGAGAGAAGGGAGGAGCTACTTGATGGACAGCTGGTGGTCAGCATGCAGAGATAAATACAAGGTCAGCTGGTTGTTACACACACATAGTTTTGGACACTGGATGAGCTTTGTTGTGACCAGAGAAAAGTGTTTTTTTTTGAAGGATCGATCAGGAGAATCAATCAGTGGCTCTCACAGTGTGGACAAGGGGTGACCGGTGGGAAGTTATTAGTGTGTTCAGCCCTCGCCTGGGTTGATAACTTACCCACAGAAGACGGTCTCCTTGTTGTGGTCACATTCGGTAACTTCTAAAGGATTTCGGAGGACAACAGAGAATCGATAGCATCTGCTTACCTGGAGAAATAAACACCCCTCTCTCTCTCTCCATCACTACTCAACTCAATACCACAACCTGAACTGATTTCATTTACCCATCATCGTAAGGCTGTATTCATTTACCTCCTAAGCTTGAAGGAGCTTGACTTTTATATATTTCCACACTTATATATGCATAATCATTGCTAACCTGTTTGATTTATCTGATTTTATATTACTGTATTGTGTAGTTACTAATAAACGAGCTTTAGTAAATAGCAATACCAGACTCCAGGCGTTTTTCCATTTCTGTTGGTTCTTTAACCCGTTACAGGGTACGTAACACTACAAAGTACCCAGGACATCTTCAAGAAGCAGTGTCTCAGAAAGGCACAGTCCATTATTAAGGACTTCCAGCACCCAGGGTATGCCCTTTTCTCACTGTTACCATCAGGTAGGAGGTACAGAAGCCTGAAGGCACACACTCAGCAACCTGGGAACAGCTTCTTCCCCTCTGCCATCCGATTCCTTGGACACTAGCTTACTTTTTTTAATATATATTATTTCTGGGTTTTTTGCATGATTTTTAATCTATTTAATATACGTATACTGTAATTGATTTACTTACTTATTATTTTATTTTGTTTTTTTTCTTCTATATTATGTATTGCATTGAACTACTGCTGCTAAGTTAACAAATTTCATGACATATGTTGGTGATAATAAACCAGATTCTGATTCTGATGTGTAAAACAACAGACCTTGAATACTGAATTGCCAGTCCTGTACCTCCTGCAACCAAGTCTCACTAATGGCTACAATATCATGATTTCATGCATTGATCCAAGCCCTGAACTCATCTACATTTCCTACGTTGAATTTCTTGCGTTGAAGTATACGCAGCCCAGGACATTCGTCTCACCATGCTCAACCTTTTGATTCCTGACTTTTGACTTGGTTCTTACCAACATCTGTCACCACAACCTCTTCACTATCAGTTCTGGTATTCTGGATCCCATCCCCCTGCAACTCTAGTTTAAACCTCCCCGACCCCCGCACTATTAATTCCCTCCCAGTTCAGAGGCAAACTGTCTCTTCTGTTCAGGTCACACCTTCCCTGCAAGGGAGCCCAATGATCCAAAATCTTATGCTCTCCCTCTGACACCAATTCCTTAGCCATGCGTAAAACTATAATCTTCCTATTTCTGGCCTCACAAGCACAAGCAATCCTGAGATCATAACCCTTGAGGTACTGCCCTTAAACTTAGCACTTAACTCGCTGAACTCACTTTGCAGAACCTTGTCACGCTTCCCACCTAGGGTCATTGAACCATGACCTCTGGCTGTTTACCCCACCACTTAAGAACGCCGAGGGCTCAATCTGAGACGTCAATCAATCCTGAATGTTGATTGGCTGCTGCTCAAAGCTCCAAAATGTTGTGAGTCACAGCCTTTTCTACTCAATCGGTGAATCAGTTTGTTGTCTTTTGCGCATTGGTTATTCGTCTGCCCTGCTGGGTGCGGTCTTTCACTAGTCCTAATATGGTTCTTGGATGTACTGAGTATGCTCACAAGGAAACTAATTTCAGGATTGTATATGCTGACATATATATACTTTGATAACAAATTTAATTTTAAGTTTGAACTTTGTAAAATGCAACCCGATGTAAGCCTGCATGTAATTTTTCTTTGATGGCTTTTCTTCCTAATCTGATACTGGGAAAATATTTTGTGAAAATTTTAGTGGATATGTGGTGTGTGCATCTCATAACAGCTGATGTGGCACAGCTAACTTTCCTCCTACTTTGCTCAAACGGCCAAACTTTTTGCCTGTATCCTTGCAGCCAGTGCTATTGTAAATAATTAAGACTCTCGTTATGTGTTAGGAGTAACACTTAACAATGAAAAATTATGGAAACAATGTGAGTTTCTCACCTTTTTGGGAACTCTGATAAATCACAGTGAATTAACTATGAATCTTTTCCTGCTTTTCAAATACCTACTGCTACTGTGTTGTTATAAACTACACAGCTCATACAAATGAGGAGAATGAAATAACTGGAGGGAACAAATGAGCTAACTCCTTTGCTAAGGCAGCATCACCAGATCTTTATGGTCACGTAGCACTCCAGTGTGACCAGGCTGCCAATACTTTCCAAAAAGTTTTGATGAACTTGTCCTATTACAGCGTGATATGTCAGAGGCTGAAAAGACCTTATGAACTAAAGCACACTATGTGCAAGACTGCCAACTTCCATGCTCTTTACTTCATCCCTCCCCCTTCAGGTTTCACCTATCACCTTGTGCTTCTCTCTCCCCTCCCAGACCTACCAGCCAAGAGAATGGGTACCGGTGAGATCTTACCAATGAAATAACTGTCTTGAGCCCTGGTTCATAGGCCTGTTTCAAGTATCATTAACTACATACTTACACTGCTTTGAAGGACCAAGGGAAGACAATGTGGATACATGCCTGACACATTAAGCTAGCAGTGCCACTAGACCAGGGAACCAGGGGACAGAAGAACCTTGATGATAAGGACTAATTAAATGAACTCGATAATTGTTACCTGTGACTTTAAGGGATTACGATGCATTATAAACTTTGGGTAATCTGGGCACCTATTTCCTGTTTAAGTACAGAATTGCCTCATGGCACTAACACATGTAGTTAAGACCTGACAATTTTATTCTAAGTAACAAGTCCATAACCTCCTCATTTGTCTAGGGTGGGAAGGGTAATAAACTCAGGTAAGAGAGACTCAAGAAGCATTTGCAGCTGGAAGAAAAGAAACAATGAATTATCCTTTTATCCATCAACTATCCATGATCCTGAAGTTTCTTGTGTTATTGGTAGATAAGAACAGATAAGAAACATTGTCCATTATTTCCATTCACCTGTGTCCCTTGGACTTAAGGAAATGGAACTAATGCTGGATTAGGGATAACAGCTTGCTCTTTGTGCTAGCTTTTTGAAACTGAATTCTAAATAACAAACTGTCTAGTGGGATTTGAGTTCACATCTTCTGAATTATTATTCCAGATCACTACATTACAAGACTGGTAGCATTATTGCTAAAACTTGCATACTCAAAGTTGCATTGTACCATTAGTGAACATTTAAGGTAATGGATAGTATCACGGTATTTCAGAACACATCTCTGGCGATATAATTTCTCTGGATATGTTTTCTGGAGTGACAGAGGTTGAGGGGAGACTTGATAGAAGTTTATAAAATTATGAGAACATTAATTGTCAGCCAGTATTTTTCTCCCAGAGTTGAAATGCCTTACCAGAAGGCATGCATTTAAAGTGAGAGGGGAAAGTTCAAAGGAGATTTGTAGGACAAGTATTTTTCCCCCACAGAGATTGCTGGGTGCCAAGACTGTACTGCAGAGACAATTACAATAGAGGAGTTTCTTAGACAGGCAAAAGAATATGCAGAGAAGGTAAAGGTATGGACCATGAGCAGGCAGAAGGGAGTAGTGTAATTAGGTATCATTAAATTAATTAGTTCAGCATATCATGGGGCAAAGGGCTTGCTCCTGTGTTGCACTGTCTGGTGTTCTATGTATATCTCTGATTTTTAAAGGTCTTAGGATGCCAGCTTTGCCAATGTAAATGTTGTTAACCATCATGTAAAAATGGCATGTAACAAGCGCCAGCAAAAATCCAAATGTACACTGTTCCCTTTAATTGAAACATTATCACAGTTTCATTTTAAAAAAATGTTTGTTGTAAAAATAAAAACAATTGAAAGAAAACATTACTACAAGTCTGACACTTACTCAGTCCATTCAAATTCGCTATTTTTTCAATGCAGTTAGTTGAAAGGGACAACTTTCTGAAAAACAAGGGAAGGAATATTTCAGATTTTAGAGAACACTGCACATACCCTTCTTTGCACTGATTTTCATTACTTAAAGCGGTACTACTGGTTGAGAAACAAAGATTTTTTTAAAAAAATGAAATCAAGGCCTTCAGGTCCGCAAAACACCACCAAAATGACCAAAATAGCACTTCTGAGAAATGGTGGTTAGAACAATGTCCTTTCATTTCCAAGGTACAATCAGTTTGCAGATGATACCACTGTAGCAAACTATCTCAAATAAAAATCAGAGTACAGGATTGAGAGAGAGCCCAGTGACATGGTTGACTTCAGCAGTTGAACAGGGCACGACTGTGCAAGCGTGTGGAAGTCGGACCGTGAGGCAGCGGGAAAGTTTAAAAGCGAGCAGATTGACAAGGGTCAGTCATTTCTTCGGCAGTTGAACGGGGCACAACTGCACAAGCACGTGAAAGTCGGACCGTGAGGCAGCGGGAGAGTTTAAAAGTGAGCAGGTTAATGGAGCGGGTGACGGAGTAGAGGGAGACAGAGTAGGAAGGCTTTGGCTCGAGAGGCTTCAGCGAGCAGAGGCTGAAGAACGAGCTTCACTCCATGTGAGGTAAGGCTGGGTAAGTTCCTTTAATTTAATTACCTTAGGAGTAGGTAATGGAGGCAGCAGTTAGGGCAGTTGAGTGTTCTGTTTGCAGGATGTGGGAAGTCAGGGTTAGCACAATCGTATCTGACGATTACACCTGTAAAAGGTACATCCAGCTGCAGCTCCTGACAAACTGAGTTAGGGAACTGGAGCTGGAGCTGGATGAACTTTGGATCATTCGTGAGGCAGAGGCAGAAACAGAGAGGAGTTACAGGGAGATAGTCACCCCTGAGAGTCAGGAGACAGGTAGCTGGGTGACTGTCAGGAGAGGGAAGGGGAATAGACAGAATGAGCAGAGCACCCCTGTGGCCGTTCCTACCAATAATAAGTATATCATTTTGGATACTGTTGATGGGGACGACCTACCAGGGACAAGTTGCAGTGGTTGCGTCTCTGGCACGAAGACTGGACCCTCCGCTCAGAGGGGAAGGAGGGAAAAGAGGAGAGCAGTAGTGACAGGGGATTCGGTAGTTAAGGGGACAGATAAGAGGTTCTGTGGAAGAGATCGAGAATCCCGGATGGTCTGTTGCCTCCTTGGTGCCAAGGTCCGCGATATCTCGGATCGAGTTCTCGGTATTCTCAAGAGGGAGGATGAGCAGCCAGATGTCGTGGTCCATGTAGGGACCAATGACGTGGGTAAGAAGAGTGAGGAGGTCCTGAAAGGTGAGTTTAGGGAGTTAGGTGCCAAGTTAAAGGACAGGACCTCCAGGATAGCAATCTCAGGATTGCTACCAGTGCCACATGCAGGCCGGTTTAGAAATAGTAAGATAGTGCAGATCAACACGTGGCTGAAGACATGGTGCAGAAGGGAGGGCTTCAGATTTATAGATAATTGGGAGGTTTTCCAGGGAAGGTGGGACCTGCTCCGGCGGGACGGTTTACATCTGAACTGGAGGGGGACAGATACTCTTGCAGGTAGGTTTGCTTGAGAGGCTCCAGTGGATTTAAACTAGATACAAGGGGGGAGCGGAACCAGAGTGTAGGAACAGATGTAGGGGAGAAGGAAGAAAAAGAAAATAGTAAAGTTGTTTGCACCGTTAGTGACAAACAGAGAGTAAGAGGTGGAAAATTTCTTAAATGCATTTATTTTAATGCTAGGTGCATTATAAGAAAGGTGGATGAGCTTAAAGCATGGATTGATACCTGGAAGTATGATGTGGTAGCTATTAGTGAAACATGGTTGCAGGAGGGGTAAGATTGGTAACTAAATATTCCTGGATTTCGTTGCTCCAGGTGTGATAGAATCGGAGGGACAAGAGGGGGAGGTGTTGCATTGCTTGTCAGAGAAAATATTACAGAGGTGCTCTGGCAGGATAGATTAGAGGGCTCATCTAGGAAGGCTATTTGGGTGGAATTGAGGAATGGGAAAGGTGTAGTAACACTTATAGAGATGTATTATAGACCACCTAATGGGGAGCAAGAATTGGAGGAGCAAATTTGTAAGGAGATAGCAGATATCTGTAGTAAGCACAAGGTGGTGATTGTGGGAGATTTTAATTTTCCACACCTAGACTGGGAAGCCGATACTGTAAACGGGCTGGATGGTTTGAGGTTTGTAAAATGTGTGCTGGATAGTTTTTTGCAGCAATACATAGAGGTACCAACTAGATAAAGGGCAGCGTTGGATCTCCTGTTAGGGAATGAGATGGGTCAGGTGACAGAGGTATGTGTTGGGGAGCACTTTGGGTCCAGTGATCACAATGCCATTAGTTTCAATACAATTATGGAGAAGGATAGGTCTGGGCCGAGGGTTGAGATTTTTGATTGGAGAAAGGCTAACTTTTTGAGGAGATGCGAAAGGATTTAGGAGGAGTGGATTGGGACAGTTTGTTTTATGGGAAGGATGTAATAGAGAAATGGAGGTCATTTAAAGGTGAAATTTTGAGGGTACAGAATCTTTATGTTCCTGTTAGGTTGAAAGGAAAGGTTAAAAGTTTGAAAGAGCCATGGTTTTCAAGGGATATTGGAAACTTGGTTTGGAAAAAGAGAGATATCTACAATAAATACAGGCAGCATGGAGCAAAAGAGGTGCTCGAGGAATATAAAGAATGTAAAAAGAATCTTAAGAAAGAAAATAGAAAAGTTAAAAGAAGATATGAGGTTGCTTTGGCAAGTAAGGTGAAAATAAATCCAAAGGGTTTCTACAGTTATGTTAGTAGCAAAAGGATAGTGAGGGATAAAATTGGTCCCATAGAGAATCAGAGTGGACAGCTATGTGTGGAACCAAAAGAAATGGGGGAGATTTTGAACAATTTACTTTCTTCAGTATTCACTAAGGAGAAGGATATTGAATTGTGTAAAGTAGGGAAGTTATGGAAACTATGATGATTAAAGAAGAGGAAGTACTGGCACTTTTAAGGAATATAAAAGTGGATAAGTCTCCGGGTCCTGACAGGATATTCCGTAGGACCTTGAGGGAAGTTAGTGTGGAAATAGCAGGGGCTCTGACAGAAATATTTCAAATGTCATTAGAAACGGGGATGGTGCCGGAGGATTGACGTATTGCTCATGTTGTTCCATTGTTTAAAAAGGGTTCTAAGAGTAAATCTAGCAATTATCGGCCTGTGAGTTTGACGTCAGTGGTGGGTAAATTGATGGAAAGTATTCTTAAAGATGGTATAAATAACTATCTGGATAGACAGGGTCTGATTAGGAACAGTTAACATGGATTTGTGCGTGGAAGGTCATGTTTGACAAATCTTACTGAATTTTTTTTGAAGTGGTTACTAGGAAAGTTGACGAGGGTAAAGTGGTGGATGTTGTCTATATGGACTTCAGTAAGGCCCTTGACAAGGTTCCACACGGAAGGTTAGTTAGGAAGGTTCAATTGTTAGGTATTAATATTGAAATAGTAAAATGGATTCAGCAGTGGCTGGATGGGTGACGCCAGAGAGTGGTGGTGGATAACTGTTTGCCAGATTGGAGGCCAGTGACTAGTGGTGTGCCTCAGGGATCTGTACTGGGTCCAATGTTGTTTGTCATATACATTAATGATCTGGATGATGGGGTGATAAATTGGATTAGTAAGTATGCTGATGATACTAAAATAGGTGGCGTTGTGGATAATCAAGTAGATTTTCAAAGCTTGCAGAGAGATTTATGCCAGTTAGAAGAGTGGGCTAAAAGATGGCAGATGGAGTTTAATGCTGATAAATGTGAGGTGCCACATTTTGGTAGGACTAATCAAAATAGGACATACATGGTAAATGGTAGGGCATTGAAAAATGCAGTAGAACAGAGGGATCTAGGAATAATGGTGCATAGTTCCCTGAAGGTGGAATCTCATGTAGATCGGGTGGTGAAGAAAGTTTTTGGTATGCTGGCCTTTATAAGTCAGAGCATTGAGTATAGGAGTTGGGATGTAATGTTGAAATTGTACAAGGCATTGGATGGCCAAATTTGGAGTATTGTGTACAGTTCTGGTCACCAAATTATAGGAAAGATGTCAACAAGATAGAAAGAGTACAGAGAAGATTTACTAGAATGTTATCTGGGTTCAGCACCTAAGTTACAGAGAAAGGTTGAACAAGTTGGGTCTTTATTCTTTGGAACGTAGAAGGTTGAGGGGGGGACTTGATAGAGGTATTTAAAATAATGAGTTGATGTGGATAGGCTTTTTCCACTGAGAGTCGGGGAGATTCAAACAAGAGGACATGAGTTGAGAGTTAAAGGGCAAAAGTTTAGGGGTAACATGAGGGGGAGCTTCTTTACTCAGAGAGCGGAGGCTGTGTGGAACGAGCTTCCAGCAGAAGTGGTAGGGGCAGTTTCGATATTGTCATTTAAAGTAAAATTGGATAGCTATATGGACAGGAAAGGAATGGAGGGTTATGGGCTGAGTGCAGGTTGGTGGGACTAGGTGAGAGTAAGCATTCGGCATGGATTAGAAGGGCCGAGATGGCCTGTTTCCGTGCTGTAATTGTTATCTGGTTATATATGGTGTCATGACAACAACCTTGCCCCTCAAAGTTAACAAAATAAAAAAGCTGATCACTGACTTCAGGAGGTTGGGCAGTACACAGGCTCCTTTCATCATCAACCATGCTAAGATTAAGAGAGTTAAAAGCTTCAAATTCATAGGAGTCACCACGTCCTCATTGACCTTACTAATTTTTATTGATGCACCATAGAAAGCATTGTATCTAGATGCATCACAGCTTGGTATGGCAATTGCTTTCTGTGATGGAAGGAACTACAGAAAGTTGTGGATGCAGCTCAGCACATCACAGCAGCCAACCTCCCTTCCATGGACTGTCTACACTTCCCGCTGCTTCAGTAAAGCAACCAGCATAATCAAAGACTCTACTCACCCCAGACATTCTCTCTTCTCGGCTCTCTATTGAGTAGAAAGCCAGTAAGCACATACCACCAAGCTCAAGGACAGCTTCTACCCTGCTGTTATAAGAGCATTGAATGGTTCCCTAGTAGGATACGATGGACTTTTGACTTTGTTATGGTCTTGCACCTTATTGTCTACCTACAATGCACTTTCTTCTGTAGCTGAGCACTTTATTCTTCCATTGTTATTGTTTCACATTGTACTGTCTCAATGCATGATGTAATTATCTTATCTGTATGAACAGTATACAAGACAAGCTTTACACTGTACCTTGTGTCAATCTATATACTACTAAAACTCTCATGCTCTGTTTGTCTGTTTGTGACCTCCAACTAGCGCAAATGGTGCATTACAGCAGCACTTTTTTTGGCTAAATCAAATTAAAATGCGCTAACTTACAGAATGCAGGCAAAGTTCAGGGTTATATATTCGTACAAAATTGCTCATTCGGCAATATCAACAGGCTCCCTTTCACCCGAGACCCGATCCGCCATCATGGAAATCAGGACGCCACAGCCCCATGCATGCCCACGGCCAGCCTCAGCTGCACCTCACGATGCTCACAGCAGCCACACTAACCACAGCAAAAAGGCAAGGCTATCATGTCCAATTAGGAGAGCACCAACCACATCATCAAGAAACAACAGCATCTTGGAGGCTTTGGCGTTACTGCTTCCCATCTTCTATCAGGTATTAGGGTAAAAATATATGGATAGGCTAATTATGCCGTGTGGAAAGAGGTGGGGGACATTATGGTCAAGAAATGACGTCAAATGTCGTCGGGAAGCGGCAAGGAGAGGGAGAGAACAACAATCGGATGAGGCCAGGGCCGCACGACTCCAGGATCAGAGAGAAAGAACAAATGGTAGGAGAGATGAAGCGACGAAGGATGAAAGGGCTGCGCGTCTCCAGAATGACAAAAACAGGCAGAGAAGGAGGAGAGAGGGAGAGACAGAGGTGCCTGGTGGTAGGACAGTGCATTCATGATGCAAAATACCCCTCAAAGTCAATGAGGATGCCCTTTGTAACATTGATAAAAACACCATTACTGCAAATTTACTCCAAAATGCAAAGCTTATTGTCTGGGATGAGTGCCCCATGATTAGGAGGGAGAGCTTTGAAGCCATGGACCGCACTCTTCGTGATGTATGCGGCAAGATTGAGGCCTTCGGGGGTATTTTAACCATTTGCTGTGGCGATTTCTGTCAGCTTCTAGCAGTTGTGAAACATGGAAGTGATGCTGATGTGGAGAATTCATGCATTAAAAAAAATCATACTTATGGAGAAGCTTCATCAAGTTTCGATTGAAGGGAAACATGCGATTGAGTGAGAGAGAAGGATGATATTCTCAGTTCTTATTGGATGTTGGAGAAGACAAGTTTGAGAAAAATGAAACAATGAAATCAAATTATCTGAAGATATGATTCTGCCAGCAACAACAATGGAAGAATGCATTGATTTCATCTACACGACATTCGACAATCCTGCAGAACTCTTCTCGAGGAATTCTATCTTGGTTCCTCTTAATGAAATGATGCGAAAAATAAACTTCACATGCATTAGACACTTCCCTGGAATCATGAAAGAATACTGCTCCTTCAATGCCATAAGCAAAGGAGCTAACGCCACTCATTTTCCTACAGAATTCCTTAATTCCATCGAACACTCTGGATTGCCACCACATAAACTTTACACCACACGCTGTCGGAGCAGTGCTGCCAGGATAATCAAGGACACGACCTACCCAGCCAACACACTTTTCGTCCCTCTTCCCTCCGGGAGAAGGCTCAAGAGCTTGAAGACTCGTACAGTCAGATTTGGAAACAGCTTCTTTCCAACTGTGATAAGACTGCTGAACGGATCCTGACCCAGATCTGGGCCGTACCCTCCAAATATCTGGACCTGCCTCGGTTTTTTTGCACTACCTCACTTTCCATTTTTCTATTTTCTATTTATGATTTATAATTTAAATTTTAATATTTATTAATTTTTACTATTTTTAATATTTAATATTTGTAATCCAGGCAGCAGGAAGCGCAGAATCAAATATCACTGTGATGATTGTACGTTCTAGTTTCAATTGTTTGGCGGCCATAAGTATAAAATAAAGTAAACTGGAATTGAAGAGGGGATCTCCCATCATTTCAATGAGGAACTTGGATCCACCAAGGCTTTGCAATGGAACGCGAATGATGGTGGAAGAGCTGCAGGACAATCTCATCGCAGCAAAGATAAACATTGGTGCATTCAAAAATGACATTGTCATGATCCCAAGAATTACTCTCAATTTATCAGAAGGGGAGGATGTCCCTCTTCAGCGGAGCCAGTTCCCGATACAGTCATGCTTTGCTAAGACTATACACAAGGCGCAAGGCCAAACCATGGAGAATGTGTTGATTTATCTGGTCAGCTGTATGTGGCTTTAAGCCGGGGAAAAAGAAATGAAAACGGTAGAGTATTCCTGAAGGGTGGCAGATCAACCAGAAATGTTGTCATAAAAAGTGTCCTTCATTAAACGAGGAGGAGCAATATCTGTCTTGCTACGCGTGTTTCTTCTTTAATACACTGAGTTCTTCTTTAATTGCTAAACCACATCACATCACACTGCACTACTTTTCTCTCAAAAGGTGCTCCAATGGGTCACCCGGTTGCCTAGTAGTGAACCAATTCCAAGGATAAATGTCTTGCTTTGCTGGCTGCATGGAACTAAGCAAAATGATTTCATCTATTCTGACTAGATCTTAGTTGCAAGGAAGTCAAGGACAAAATTGACAAACTTACTCAAATGAGCTTTTAGTGGGAGAAATAGAAAAAAATGTTAATACCAAAAAGGAGAAAAATTTACATTTACATTGTACTTTTATACATAATTAAGCCTTTTATTATTACATGTAGTTATGGTTATAACATGGGAAGTCAAACATATGACTGAGTAATCTGTGTCCTAATGTTATTGTCTGAGCAATAAATGTCAAGAATACTGAGAAAACACCCCTACACTTCATTGGTTAGTGCTTGGGTTCTTTTGTGTACACAAATATAGAACATAGCAGGAGTTTATTTTTCTAATTTGTGCTCTTTATTGTAAAATTTTGTGCAACATATTTAGTTTATGTTTTTCTTGTGAATGATGTGTTTCTGGATCATTGGGACCTCTTTTGGGGCAGGTATGACCTGAACAATAAGGATCAGTTGTACTTGAATCCAATGGGGACCAATATCCTGGCAAGGAGGTTTGTAAAGGCTATTGGGAAGAATTTAAACTAGAATTGATGGGGGTGGGAACCGAACTGGAGGAAGGGATGGTTGGCTCACAAATAGAGAAAGCTTACAGGCAGTGTGAGAAGGAGGATAGGCAGGTGATAGAGAAGGGATGCGCTCAGACTGATGGTTTGAGATGTGTCTCTTTTACTGCAAGGAGTATCATGAACAAAGCAGATAAGCTTAGATTAGAGCGTGGATCAGTACCTGGTGCTATGATGATGTGGCCATTACAGAATCTTGGATGGCTTAGGGGCAGGAATGGCTACTTTGAATTCCAGGCTCCAGATGTTTCAGAAAGGACGGGGACGGAGGCAAAAGAAGTGGGGGTGTGGCACTGCTGATCAGAGATAGTGTTACAGCTGCAGAAAAGGAAGAAGTCATGGAGGGATTGTCTACTGAGTCTGTGAGTGGAAGTCAGAAACAGGGAGGGGTTAATAACTCTACTGGGTGTTTTTTATAGACCACCCAATAGTAACAGGGACACCAAGGAGCAGATAGGAAGACAGATTCTCAGACAGTGCAATAATAACAGGGTTGTCGTGATGGGAGATTTTAATTTCTCCAACACTGACAGGCATCTCCCTACAGCAAGGGGTTTAGATGGGGTGGAGTTTGCTAGATGTGCTGAGGAAGGTTTTCTGACACAATATGTAGATAAGCCTACAAGGAGAGGCAGTACTTGATCTGGTATTGGGAAATGAACCTGGTCAGGCATCAGGTCTCTCAGTGGGAGAGCACTTTGGAGATAGTGATCACAATTCTATCTCCTTTACCAGAGCACTGGAGAGGGATAGGAACAGACAAGTCAGGAAAACGGTTAATTGCGGTAAGGGGAAATATGAAGCTATCAGTCAGGAACTTGGAAGCATAAATTGGGAGCAAATTTTCTCAGGGAAATATATGGCAGAAATGTGACAAATGTTCAGGGGATATTTGCGTGGTGTTCTGCACAGGTATGTTCCAATGAGACAGGGAAAGGATGGTAGGGTGCAGCAAACATGGTGTACAAAGGCTGTAGAACATCTAGTCAAGAAGAAAAGAAAAGCTTACGAAAAGTTCAAAACACTTGGTAATGATAGAGATCTAGAAAATTATAAGGCTAGCAGGAAGGAACTTAAGAATGAAATTAAGAGAGCCAGAAGGGGCCGTGAGAAGGCCTTGGTGAGCAAAGTTACGGAAAACCCCAAGGCATTCTACAAGTATGTGAAGAGCAAGAGGATAAGACGTGGGAGAATAGGAGCAATTGAGTGTGACAGTGGAAAAGTGTGTATTGAACTGGAGGAGGTAGCAGAGGTACTTAATGAGTACTTTGCTTCAGTATTCACTATGGAAAAGGACCTTGGCGATTGCAGGGTAGAGTTACAGCGGACTGAAAAGCTTGAGCATATAGACATTAAGAAAGAGGGTGTGCTGGAGCTTTTGGAAAGCATCAAGTTGGATAAGTCACCGGGATCAGATGAGACATACCCCAGGCTACTGTGGGAGGGGAGGGAGAAGACTGCTGAGCTTCTGGCAATGATCTTTGCATCATCAATGGGAACGGGAGAGGTTCCGGAGGATTGGAGGATTGGAGGGTTGCAGATGTTGTTCCCTTATTCCAGAAAGGGAGTAGATAGCCCATGAAATTATAGACCAGTGAGTCTTACTTCAATGGTTGGTAAGTTGATGGAGAAGATCCTGAGAGGCAGGGTTTATGAACATTTGGAGAGGCATAATATGATTAGGAAAAGTCAGCATGGGTTTGTCAAAGGCAGGTCGTGCCTTACGAGCCTGATTGACTTTTTTGAGGATGTGACTAAACACATTGATGACGGTAGAGCAGTAGATGTAGTGTATATGGATTTCAGCAAAGCACTTGATAAGGTACCCCATGCAAGGCTTATTGAGAAAGTAAGGAGGCATGGGATCTGAAGGGACCTTGCTTTGTGGATCTAGAATTGGCTTGCTCACAGAAGGCAAAGAGTGGCTGCAGATGGGTCATACTCTGCATGGAGGTCGGTGACCAGTGGTGTGCCTCAGGGATCTGTTCTGGGACCCCTGCTCTTCGTGATTTTTATAAATTACCTGGATGAGGAAGTGGAGGGATGGATTAGTAAATTTGCTGACGACACAAAGGTTGGGGGTGTTGTGGAAAGTGTGGAGGGCTGTCAGAGGTTACAGTGGGACATTGATAAGATGCAAAACTGGGCTGAGAAGTGGCAGATGGAGTTCAACCCAGGTTCATTTTGGTAGGTCAAATATGATGGTATAATACAGTATTAATGGTAAGACTCTTGGCAGTGTGGAGGATACTTTATAGTCGCCAAACAATTGGTACTAGAACGTACAATCATCACAGCGATATTTGATTCTGCGCTTCACACTCCCTGGATTACAAATATTAAATATTAAAACATTAAAAATAGTTAAAATTGGTAAATATTAAAAATTTAAATTATAAACCATAAATAGAAAATAGAAAAATGGGAAGTAAGGTAGTGCAAAAAAACTGAGAGGAAGGTCTGGATATTTGGAGGGTACAGCCCAGTACGGATCAGAGGGATCTTGGGGTCCGAGTCCACAGGACACACAAAGCTGTTGTGCAGGTTCACTGTATGGTTAAAAAGGCATATGGTGTATTGGCCTTCATCAACCATGGGATTGAGTTCAAGAGCCGAGGGGTAATGTTATAGCTATATAGGACCTGGTCAGACCCCACTTGGGAGTACCGTGCTCAATTCTGGTCGCCTCACTACAGGAAGGATGTGGAAACCATAGAAAGGGTGCAGAGGAGACTTACAAGGATGTTGCCTGGATTGGGGAGCATGCCTTACGAGAATAGGATGAGAGAACTTGGCCTTTCCTCCTTGGAGTGACGGAGGATGAGAGGTGACCTGATAGACATGTGTAAGATGATGAGAGGCATTGATCGTGTGGATAGTCAGAGGCTTTTTCCCAGGGCTGAAATGGCTAACACGAGAGGATACAGTTTTAAGGTGCTTGGAAGGAGGCACAGGGGAGATGTCCGGCGTAAGTTGTTGTTGTTGTTTTTCAAATGCAGAGAGTGCTGAGTGTGTGGAATGGGCTGCCAGCGACTGTGGTGGGGACGGATACAATAGGGTATTTTAAGAGACTCTTGGATAGGTACATGCAGCTTAGAAAAATGGGTGACCCTAGGTAATTTCTAAAGTAAGTACATGTCCGGCACAGCATTGTGGGCTGAAGGGCCTGTATTGTGCTATAGGTTTTCTATGAAATGCTATGTGCCTGCATTGCTGCTGCAAGTTTTTCATTGCATCTGTGCACAATGGCATTTGTGCATGACAATAAACTCAATTTTCACTTTGAATAGGCCATTCAGCTCTTTAGTCTCAGCCTGCTATTCAATAAGATCAACTCAACACCATATTCCTACTCTCTTCCCATATCCCTTGATGTCTGTGTGCAGAAATCTTTTTCTTAAATATGTTCAGTAACTGACCTTCACCGCTGTTTGAGATTTAAGAAATCCAGATTCACACCACACTGAGTGATAAAATTTCTCCAGTTCAGTTTGCAAACCAACACTGTGAATTCTCATGTTAAACCATTTACACTCATATCCCAAGTAGTCAAGTGATATATCCACTGTCAGGCCCATCTGAATGTACATGGTTCAATGAAACACTCTCTTATTCTTTCAAATGCAAGTGGACATAGGCCTTATCAATCCAATCTGCACACTCATGAAGGACATAAAGCTCAGAGGAACTCCTGTAATAATCACATGAAGCTGAGATTATTGAACTACAACACAACCATCCTCATGTGCTTGGTATGACTCCATCCAGTGGAGCATCTTCACATTTAGTTTACCAAAACTATGAAGTCATGCTCAGTCAAAGGATACACTGATGTTAAAATCCGAGATTTTCATCTCACCTTGTTCACCTCGATACTGTAATCAGCCAAAGATCCTGGCAAAATCCCACCTGAACACAATCACAGAGCACACAAATAGGGCTTTCACTCTGCCCATTTACAATACTTCACCAGATTCTGCCTACATAGAAGGGGCAAGTTACAGTGGCCAATTAATATATCACTTGCACATCTTTAGCATGAGGGAGAAAACAGAACACCCAAAGAAAAGCTGGTGGTCATAGGAAGAACCTGAAAACTCCATAGAGATGATATTGAGGGCGGGCCACAGCTACAATGTTCACCCCATAATTATTACAGCATTAGTTAATATTATTAAAAACATCTTCCATCAATTTACACTTATTAGAGAGCAAACTGATGGATAATGACAAAACATGGGCAAATTTTCTACATTGTCAAGTAGATGTCAGGTTCACAAGTCTACTGCAACAGCTTGGTTGGAGGTGTGGCTGGTTTCGCAGTAGAAATCTTTCACACTACAGCTAGGATACTGACAGATCACAGTATTCTTAACTGCTGACACCATATAGAGTGAATCAACGTGATTATGGGGATGTCAGACACCCCTGGCTGTTGCAAATGCTTCAGTCATTTCTTTGGTATGTTAAGAGGGGGATGATCATAGACCTTTTTCTAAATATTAGTGTTTAAATCTCCAGTATAATCTAAATCTGGAAGTGCTTTGATCTGATCCATTAGTTGCAGGCTTGCTTACAAACAAATTAACAGTCAAAGGCCAGTCGGGCCTTGGGGCTCGAACTTAATAAAATCACAGCTAATTAAACTGTAACTTCGACTCTACAATTCCACCTACATGCATAATCTTTCAACTCTTGCTCATCAGGAATCTATCTCCTTCAATCTTAAAAATAATCAGAGTTTGCTTCCATTGCCCTTTGAGAAAGAGTTCCAAACACTCATGATCCTGAAAGAAAAATTCTCCTCCTGATGTCTTAAATCGACCACCTATTGTAGTGGCTCCTAGTTCTCAAGTCTCCCTCAAAAGGAGACATTCTCTCCACTGACTCCCCGTGAATGCCCCTCAGGATCCTACATTTTCAATCAAGTCACTTCACTCTTCTAAACTCCAGTGAACACAACCCAAGCTTGCCCAACCTTTCCTCAACTTAGTCACTCCTCCTTCTCACCATTCAGACAATATACTTTAAAACTGCCAAAAATGGAGATTTCACATTTTCCTCTGTTATTCCATTGGCTAGAGCTTTTATCAGGTACTGTAACCAATTAGTAAATTCAACAGAACATCATTGTTTAGTACAGAGGTTTCGCTTCAGTTATATAGGCTATGGTGAGGTCCAGAGTACCATGAACAATATTGATATTTTTATTTGAGGGTGATAACACATAGGAAGCATTTCAGAAAAGGATTACTAGAGTAAAATCTGGAATTGGCAGATTGCCTTGTGAGGAAAGGTTGGACAGGTTACTCTGGTATCCTCTGGAATTCAGATGAGTGATAGTCAACTTAATTGAAACAATTAAAGATCCTGAGGGATTTTAGGAGGGTGGATACGGTGAGGGCATTTGCTCTTTATGGGATATTTTAGAACTAGAGATTTCTGTCATCTTCAACAGTTCCTATATTAACTTTTCCTATAAAATATGGTCAGAAATGGTAGTCTCAATTGATCACAATGCTCAATTCAATTTGCAATTCCAATGAACTAGCCTGAAAGGAGCTAGGTAACATTTGGGCTTGGTCTGACAAGGAATCACTTATTTAAGACTTTTGCACAGTAATATATTTGTCAACATGGAGTGGAGAGCGTGTTTGTAAATCTCGCAGGAGCAAAGGATGTTGGGAATGGCGAGGGTGGAGCATTGCCGGAGGGGTATGGGACAGATGGCAGAGGAGGAGTGCCAGGGGTGGGGATTGGAGAGGATGCACATATACCCAGCCTTGAGACACCAGGCAAAGTCATATGATTCCAAACAATTGATTTAATGATCATTACAGGATGTCTCTCTGGTGCTTCCCGCTCCTTCCCCTCCGTTCCTCTTTTCCTAACCATGATTCCACTCTCACTGCCCCCTTCCCACTCTCAGTCCACAATAGAGATCCATATCCGAATCAAGTTTATCACTGCATGTCATGAAATTTACTTTCATTTTGCAGCAGCAATACAGTGCAATACCAAAAACTACAGTACTCTCCAAAAATCTAAGGCACCTTAGCTATTGTGTGTACGTGTATGTTAAACACCTATGACACATAGTACTGCAACTTCTATCTCCCTCCCAACGAGGTTCAAGAGTCTTTTGAATTCTCTATGAAAGAGGGTAGAAGCAGAGTCTTAGAATGCATCAAGGAAGTGATAGAGGAATTCTTAATGAAGTAGTGAAAGATTACTTTAGGGAAACAAGAATGCTGAGATGATGTTGTAATCAGAACAGCTATGATCTTGAGAGGCCATGTGGCCACCTCTCACTCCAAATTTGTATGTTCATTTGAAGATACTTAGGGAAGGAAAAGAGACTATGAAAAAGATCAGATTGAAATTATAAGGCTGCAACAAACGAGCAAATGCAAGATTGAACATTAATTTCTACAGCTTCCTCATCTCCACAATTGTTACTTCTGATTTGGGACGTGAATGAAATGACCAAAATCCTTGTTCCACTGCCAGTGAAATATCTATGGACACGGATATCAACAGATCACAACTCCTTGTCGTAAGGCCAAGATAAAGAATGCCCAATTAAACAAGATACAAAAATACCAGCGGAACAATTACTAAACATGTTAGGAGCTGCAAGGGTAGGAGAAATTTTGAAAGCATTATGGTTTTCAGGCTTTTTTTCAGTCCAATGGTAGCAAGACACAAATAAGTATGCAAGGTTCAATCCAAAAGAAAACTTACTCGCAGTTGATAAGCGTGGAAAGGGATGCATCCATCTTTTCAATGGGAGGGATCTGGCCATATAACTTCACCTCCAATGCTTCAGCTGCCTTCTCACCCGACTTTTCTTCCTGAAAAATCATAATTATTTTTCAACCTTTTAAACACTTCTGTCTAACACACAAATAATTTGCACCCTCCATTCCTTCTTCTGTTATTATCCCTCCAATGCATTGCCACAGATCCCACAACTATCTCTCCAGCATCTACAAAACTTGGAAATCTGTTCTCCTTCAGCTGTTAGTTTTTCCTAAGGTCGCCAACAATTTCATGCGGAAATAGAATTCCTTTACAGGTTTCCCCCGCTATCCGAAGGTAGAGCGTTTCTATGAAACTGTTTGTAAGCCAGAATGTCGTAAAGTGAAGAAGCAATTACAATTTATTTATATGGGAAAATTTTGTGAGCGTTCGCAGCCCCAAAAATAAACTACCAAATCATGCCAAATAACACACAAAACCTAAAATAACAGTGACATATAGTAAAAGCAGGAATGATACGATAAATACACAGCCTGTATAAAGTAGAAATACGCACGCAGGCGCTCGCGGCAAAAACAAGGCGCAAGCGCTTTCGGCAGAAAATCTCATGCAAGCACTCTTGGCAAAAACACTCTCTCCAGTAACCTTTAAGCTATGAAGCTGCCAAATCATACCAAATAACACGTAAAAATACACAGCCTATATAAAGTAGAAATAATGTATGTACAGTGTAGTATCACGGGAATCGGGAAGACAGCGCAGAGCGCACTGATGATGCTGTGTTAGGCTGAGTCGTCGGAGGTTGGGGTGGTGCAGTGGCCCCCACTCTCCAGGCCGCTGACCGATACTGATCCGCGAAGAATACAGGGGTCCAGCGGTAGCCGGGACGCATCCAGCACATCTTTAAGAAAAAAGCTGAAATAAACATGCTAATTAATTAGGTGCAGCCTGGCACATAATTAATTAGCTTGATTATTTCAGCTTTTTTCTTAAAGATGTGTTGTGTGCCTCCCGACTACCGCTGCATTCTCTGCGAATCGGTATCTGTCCGCGGCCTGGGGGTTGGGGTGGTGGGACATCTCATCATCGTCTGTTTCCATAGGGCAGGTAGCTCATCTTCTATGACTGCCCGCCTCGATGTCGAAGGTCGAGGTTCGTCGTCTGCTGTGGCTGATGTGGAAGGCTTGAAAAACGACAGTATGCTTGACTGCTGAGCCTCGTGCATTTTTCTATCATACAGTTCTTTGTAAGCACTCAAACCATCTTGCAAATATGCCCTAAACCGACGTACCCTTTCAAAATTACAGTCGTACTTTATCATTGCAGCGAAAATCTCATACAGTTGCTTCACATTCAGGTCCTGGACAACTTCACTTTCGGTCCATTCGCTACTGCATTCGGTTTTGATTGTTATCCTTTCCTCTTCCAATTGCATCAGCTCTTCATCTATCAGTTCTTGGTCATGGGATGCCAAAACCTCTTCAACATCATCTTCGTCAACTTCCACAAGCCAAACTCACTTCGTCCTTACTTCATTCACAATCGAAACGCTTAATTATGTCTAGTTTTACGCTAAGTGTAACACCCTTACGAGCTCTTTCAGGCTTTTCCGATACCTTAGGACTCATCTTGCAAACAGCTGCTCACATGCACGTGTTTAAGCAATGCTGGCTTGAATGCTGTTCTGAATCCGGGGGAGAGCGGCTGCTCGGGGCGCGGGCTGATTTTTTTTTCATGCGCTGCCTTTTTTCGTAACAGTGAAAACACCTTCTGAAAACTCCCTGTTAGCGAAAACAGGGAACTAATATAGGTCTTTCATAACAGCGAGGTTTTGTAAAGCGAACGTTCGAAAAGCGGGGGACACCTGTACCTCACCAGAAAGCCTGACTTTGACAGAGGCAATTTAGCAATTATTCCTTCCAGCCAAATGATGCTATAGAAATGTGCATAATTAGCCCAAACCTTTCAAAGCAAAATGGGTCAAGTGGGATGGAGAAGATATAGCTGTGGGAATCTGGGGGCTTGGAATGATAATTATCTCTACATTAATAACTAAAAAGAGAAGTTGAAGAAAAGGAGGAGTCTCTAGATCTGGACTGAGAAAGTGAGGGCAAAGTGGAAAATGGCAAAATAGGCCATGTAACTGCCTGTCCAGTTCAGCAATATGGCAGGAAGCAGTTATAGACATCAACTCACCAACCAAAAGCTGAGGAAAAGAATCTGAGGAAGACAAACAATGAATATAACTGGACTTTAACACATTTCCCAGAAGGGGACAGGCATAGCTTGTGTCTATACAGATTTCTACGATACCTTTGATTTGAATTATAGAAATGTATAACAGAGAAATGGGCGCTTACAGTTCACCTCATTCATGCTAATCGTGATACCTACCTACATCAAACCTCTTTATCCATATCAAGTCATATTCCTCTACACCTTTCTATCCAAGTACCTACCCTTTTAAACACTGCAGCTGTATCTGCCTTCATCAACTCCTCTCGCAGCTTATTCCAAATATTCATTACCCCTGTGTGTAAAACTTACTCCTCAAATCTCCTAAAAGAAATTCTCCTCTCTCATCTTAAGCATATGCCTTCTAGTTCTAGATGGTCTTGCATGTGAAGGTTAATGCAGACAAGAGGGAAGTATATCTTGGATCAGCTGTGATTACATTTCAAATGATCCTGACTAAATATCCTATCTATGCCCCTCAATTTTTTAAACCTCTATGAGGTCACTCCTCAGCATTTTATATAACCGGGAGAATAAACCTGGCAACTGTGGCCCTCCATCCCATGCAAATTCCTGGTGAATCTCTTCCACACTCCCACTATTGCTATCACTTATATCGCTACCACTTCTGTGGCCGCGAAAAGGAAACACGAATAGCAGTTTGTCCTCAAGCTGCCAGGGTCCACGATGTTTTGGAACACATCCACAATATCCTGAAAGGGTGAGCAGCCAGAAGTCATGGTATATATTGGTACCAACGACATAGATTTAAAAAAAGGGAGGAGGGCCTGAAAAAAGAATACAGGGATTTAGGAAGGAACCTGAGAGCAGGACTTCAAGGATAGTAATCTTGGGACTGCTCCCTGTGCAGAGCAACAGTGAGGATAGGAATAGAAAGAGGTGGCAGATAAATGCGTGGCTGAAGAATTGGAGCAGGGGTCAGGAATTCAGATTTCTGGATAATTGGGACTTCTTCTGGGGCAGATGTGACCTGTACAAAAGGGATAGGTCGCACTGGAATCCAAGGGGGACCGATATTCTTGCGGGCAGGTTTGATCAATCTGTTGGGTTTAACTAATACAGCAAGGGGTGGGAACCAACATGATAGAACTGAGGATGAGCCAGCAGGTTTACTAGTAGATAATGGATGAAATATGATATCTCTTTTTTTCCTTTTCAAGGATCTTTTGAAGACCCTGACCTGGAGTTACACTCTAATTTCAGTTCTTTGTGGGAACACAGAACATCGGGAGCTGTGTGTCCAGAGACCTGAGCCTTTCTGCTGCCAATTCTCTGGGAGCAAAGCTTGGAAAAAGCGACGCAACAGACTTATAACATCATAAATCAGCGTGCTATTTGTTATGCCTCCCCTCTCGCTGTGAAACAGCGACACCTCTTTTTCTCTTATTACGGAATTCTCTTATTATGTCGAATTACTGGGTGAACGAGTAGTCTTTGGGGTACTGCAAGTCTGTGGCTTTATTGATGCTTTGCTGCACACGAGTGGTCGATGAAGGGCGCTGTTGCTTTTTTGCTGGTGGGGGGGGATTGTTCCCTTGATGCTGCTTGTGTGTGGGAGGGGGAGGCTGGGGGGAGAGCTTTGGGGTTCTAATGTTTAACTGTCATTCATTCTCTGGGGTACTCCTCTGTTTTCATGGATATTTACGAAGAAAAACAATTTCAGGATGTATATTATATACATTTCTCTAACATTAAATGTACCTATTGAACACGAATGTAAAGAAAGACAAGCCAATGATTGGGTACAAATGCAGACAAAGCAAAGACTCAAATTGTACCACAGAGGCAAAATTCAGAAGGGCAAAGAACACAGGACCAAAGGTGCTGTATTTAAATGTGCGTAGCATTCGGAATAAGGTGGATGAACTCATGGTGCAATTAGAGATTACTGGTATGACGATGCGGCCATCACAGATTCGTGAGTGAAAGAATGCCACAGTTGGAACTTATCATCAAAGGATATATTTTGTATCAAAGAACAGGCAGGAAGGCATAGGTGGTGGTGTGGCTCTTTTGGTGAAAAATGGAATTACCCCTTTAGAAAGAGGTAACATGGGGTCAGAGAATGTTGAATCTTTGTGGGTGGAATTAAGAAACTGCAAGGACCAAGATAGCCCTTATGAGAAGGCCTCTAAATGGTAGCTGAGGTGTGAAGTTGAGATTACAAAGGGAACTGGCAAAGGCTTGTAATAAGGGTAATGACACAATTGTAATGGGGGACTTCAATATGTAAGGGGATTGGGAAAATCAGGTTGGTGTTGGATTGCAAAAGAGGGAATTTGTTGAATGTCTACGAGATGGCTTTTTAGAGCAGCTTGTACTTGAGCCTCCTCAGGGAAAGGCCATCTTAGATTGGATGTTGTGTAATAAGCCAAATCTTATGAGGGAGCTTAACATAAGCAGACAGTGATCATAATATGTTTGAATTCATACTGCAATTGAGACAGACAAGCACAAGTCACATGTATCAGTATCGCAATGTAATAAAGTGAATTACAGAGGCATGAGAGAGAAGCTTGCCCACGTAGATTGGAGGAGGATACTGGCAGGGATGACAGCAGAGCAGATATGGCTGAAGTTTCTGGAATAGTTCACAAGGTGCAGGATAGATATGTTCCACAGAGGAAGAAGTTCTCAAATGGCAGGGGTAGGCAACTATGGCTGACAGGGGAAGTTGAGGACTACATAAAAGCCAAGGAAAGGACATCTAGGTTCACAAAAGTGCATGGGAAATTGGATGATTGGGAAGCTTTTAAAATCTAACAAAAGGCAACTAAAAAACACTAAAAGAAAGCATTCCAGGTGATTCAATCGCTCCTCGTAGTCTAACCCTTTCATTTCTAGAATCAACCTGGTAAGCCACTTCTGCACTGCCTCCAAAGCTTTCTCAAGTAAGACCACCAGAACTCATGCAGTCTCCAGATGCGGCCTCACCCGTAGCTTGTACAGTTGCAGCATAACCTCCCTGCTAGCAATGAAGGACAACGTTCCATTTGCCTTCTTGATAGCCTGCTGCACCTACAAACTAACCTTTTGCGATTCATGCACAAGCACTCCCAAATCCTTCTGCACAGCAGCACGCTACAATCTTTCAGCATTTAAATAATAATCTGATCTTTCATTTTTCCTTCCAAAGTGGATGACCACGCATTTACAAACATTGTACTCCATCTGCCAGACCCTCACTAAACCTATCTATAAACACTCTGCAGACTCTCTGTATCCTCTGCACAATTTGCTTTTCCACTAAATTTAGTGTTATCAGCCAACTCGGATACACTATCTCGGTCCCCTCTCAATGCATATCGTGAACAGTTGCGGGCCCAGCACCAACCTCTGCCTTATGGCACACCACTCACCACTGATTGCCAACCAGAGAAACACCCACGTATCACAACTCCCTGCTTTCTACCGGTGAACCAATTCTCTATCCATGCTAATACATCACTCCAACTCTATGCACCCTTACCTTATGGACAAGTCTTTTATGCAGCACCTTATCGAAAGCCTTTTGGAAATCCAAGTATATAACCCTCTATCCACTGCGCTTGTTATATGCTCAAAGAACTCCAGTAAATTTGTCAAACAGGACCTACCTTGCTGAATCCATGCTGCGTCTGCCTGATGGTTCCATTTCTTTCCAGATGCCTCGCTATTTCTTCTTTAATGACAGCTTCAAGCATTTTCCCAACTGCTGATGTTAAATTAACTGGCCTATAATTATCTGCCTTTTACCTATATCCATTTTTGAACAGTGGCATCTTTCCTATGGTATGGTGATCTAAATTGATTGAAACACACCAAGTGCAGCCTCACCAGCATCTACACAACCACATCACGACCTCCCTACTTTCATAATCAATGCCATGACTTATGCCAAAAGCCTTCCTCACCATGTCGTATACCTATGAACATGGAACATAGAATAGTACAGCACAGTACAGGCCCTTCGTCCCACAATGTTGTGCCGACCCTCAACACTGCCTCCTATATAACCCCCACCTTAAGTTCCTCCATATATCTTTCTAGTAGTCTCTTAAACTTCACTAGTGTATCTGCCTCCACCACTGACTCAGGCAGTGCATTCCACGCACTATGAATCCACTTTAGGGGAATCATGTACTTGATAGTCCAAGGACACCTCTGTTCTACAACTACTTTCTGCCTGTTCCTTCAGTGCAACTACATTGATAAAATTTAGCTGAGTGTGTCCAACTTCAATCCTCTGGCTATAGAAATTCCTCCTTATCTCTGTTCTAAAGGTTCATCCTTGTATTCTAAGGCTGTGCCCTCTGGTCCTGGACTTCCCCCACTATTGAAAACATACTCTCAACATCCACTCTTCCTAGACCTTTCAATATTCAATAGTGTCCAATGAGATCCTTCCCTCATTTTTCTAAACTCTAGTGAGAACAGGCCCAGAGCCATCAATGCTCCTCATACGTTAACCCTTTCATTCCCATGATAATTCTCGTGAATTTCCTCTGAACCCTCTTGATGCTGGTACTTTCTATGATAGAAAAGGGACCAAAACTGCTCACAATGCTCCAGATGCAGCCTAACCAATGCCTTATAAAGCTTCGGTATTATATCCTTGCTTTTATATTCTAGTCCTCTCAAAATGAATGCTAACATTGCATGTGCCTCCCTCACTACCGACTCAACCTACAAGTTAATATTTAGGGAATTCTTGCACCTCTGATTTCTGAATTGCTCCCTGTTTAAAAAATAGTCTATGCCTTTATTTCTTCTACCAAAGTGCATTACCAAATACTTTCCTACACTGAATACCATCTGTCACTTCTTTGTCCATTCTTCTAATCTGTCCAAGTCCCGCAGACTCCCTGATTCCTCACCACTGCCCACCCCTCCATTGATCTGAGTAAAAGAGAGGCAAGAGTAGATATCGGACCACTGGAAAATGACACTGGAGTGGCAGAAATAGGGGACAAGGAAATGGCAGATAAACTGAACAAGTTTTTTTGCATCAGTCTTCATTGTGGAAGGTATTATCAGTATCCTAGAGGTTTGAGAATGTTGGGGGCAGAAGTGAGTGTGGCTGCTATTACTAGGGAGAAGGTGCTTGGGAAGTCAAAAGGTCAGAAGATAGACAAGTCACCTGGATCTGATGGACTACAGCCAAGGGTTTGGAGAGAGATAGCTGAAGAGATTGTGAAGGTATTAGTACTAATCTTTCAGGAATCACAAGATTCTGGCATGGTTTCAAAAGACTGGAAGATTGCAAATGTCACTTTGCTCCTCAAAAAGAGAGGGAGGCAGAGAAAGCAAGTTGTTTGGGTCAATCGTTAAGGATGAGGTTCTGGGGCACATGATAAAATGGGCCAAAGTCAGCATGGTTTCTTGAAGGGAAAATCTTGCCAGATAAATCTGTTGGAATTCTTTGAGGAAATAACAAGCAGGATAGACAAAGGAGAATCAGTGGATGTTGTGTACTTGGATTTTCAAATGCTCTTTGAAAAGGTGCCCTTAGTATCAGAGGAAAGATACTAGACTAGCATGGATAGAGCATTGGCTGATTGGCAGGTAGCAAAGAATCGGAATAAAGGGAGCCTTTTCTGATTGGTTGCCAGTGACTGGTGGTGCTCCACATTGGTTGGTTTTGGGACCACTTCTTTTTATGTTGTATGTCAATGATTTGGAAGATGGAATTGATGGCTTTGTGGCCAGGTTTGTGGATGATATGATGAAAGGTGGAGGGGCAGATGTGTTGAGGAAGCAGGGAGGCTGCAGAAGATTAGGAGAATGAGCAAAGAAATAGCAGATGGAATATGGTGTTGGGAAGTGTATGGCCATGCATTTTGGTAGAAAAAATAAATGTGTAGACTATTTTCTAAATGGGGAAAAAAATTCAAAACTCTGAGGTGCAAAGGGACTTGGGTGTTCTTGTACAGGATTCCCTGAAGGCCAACTTGCAGGTTGTGTCAGTGGTGAGGAAGACTAATACAATGTTAGCATGCACTTTAAGAGGAGTAGAATATAAAAATAAGGATGTAATGCTGAATCTTTATAAGGCAACTGTGAGGCCTCACTTGGAGTATTGTGAACAGTTTTGGGTGCCTAAACTGAGCAAAGATGTGCTGGCATAGGAGAGGATTCAAAGGAAGTTCACAAAAATGATTCTGGGATTGAAAGGCCTATCATACGAGGAGTTTTTGATGACTCTGGGCCTGTACTGGAATTTAGAAAAATGGTGGGGGGGGGGGGGGAAGAGAAAGAACTCATTGAAACCTATTGAGTATTGAAAAACCTAGATACAGTGGATGTGAAGAGGATGTTTCCTATAGTGGGGGAGTCCAGGACCAGAGGACACAGATAGAGTAGATGTGGAGAGGATGTTTCCTGTAGTGGGGGAGTCCAGGACCAGAGGACACAGATAGAGTAGATGTGGAGAGGATGTTTCCTGTAGTGGGGGAGTCTAGGACCAGAGGGCAGAACTTCAGAATAGAGGGGTGTCCATTCAGAACAGAGATGAGGGGAATTTCTTTAGTCAGAGGGTGTTGAATCTGTGGAATTCATTGGAGGCCAGATCATTGAGGGTATTTAAAGCAAAAGTTGATAGATTCTTGATAAATCAGCACATGAAAGGTTTCCAGGAGAAGGCAGAATAGGGTTAAGGGGGAAATGGATCAGCTACAATCAAATGGCAGAGCAGACCAAATTTTGCTGCAGCGTCTTATGGTCTCTTACGGTCATCCAGATTATTGACATATAACATGACTATAAGTGATCCCAACACTGACTCCTGTGGAACAATATTAGACACCCGGCAGGCAACGAGAAAAGACCCCTTTTATTCTCAATCTTTGCTTCCTGCTAGTTGGCCAACCTTCTGTCTGTGCTAATAACTTTCCTGTAATATCATGGGCTCAGGGTCACTTGATGACTCCCTGATCTTTCACATCCTGGAGGACCATGCCACTGATATAAAACTAGTAAAGAAAATCTAAACAACCTTTCCTGGGCCACTGTTTGGCCTCCTCATGCCCAAGGCTCTTTACTTACCACACACACATAGGGCCACTCTTAGAATGATAGCTCAGCTAAAGCCTTTTATTGGCGATGTATTTCACAAGTAGCCAAACAAACGCGTTTCTGTAAAGCTCTTAGCCAATCAGAACTGCTCCTATTCTTGGTCCAGTTCTTGCCAACAGACCCACTGAAATGAGCATACTAATGGCACTTTCTTTACTGTCACATCTCCTGCAGCTGCAGAAAGCAAAGTATCAACATACACTGAAGTGACGGGGGCAGCACAATGGCATGACAATTATTGCTACTGTTTCACATCTTGAGGGACTTGGGTTTGATCCTAACCTTGGATGTGCACAGTTTGCAAAGTTCTTGACCCTTGACCACTTGGCCTTCTCCAATTTCCTCCCACATCCCTAGTATGTGAAGTGGATTAATTAACCATGGTAAATTACCACTTAGAATAAATTAGCCATCCAGCATGGAAACAGGCCTTTCAATCAAACTCATATATGCCCTGTTGTCTTGTGAACTAGTCTATCTGCCTTCGTTTGGCCAACAGCCCTCTAAACATCTCCTATCCATAGATAGCTTTTAAATGTTGCTAATATATCTACGTCAACCACAATCGCTGGCAGCACATTCTACATAGCACCACCCTTTGCATGAAAAAGCTACCTCAATATCCTATTTAAATCTCTCATCTCTGATCTTAAGCTCAAGTTTATTGTCATTCAACCATGCACATGTATACAGCTAACCGATACATCATTCCACGGTGCAAAACGTAAGAACATAAGAAGTAGGAGCAGTCGGCCATCTGGCCCATCGAGCCTGCTCCACCATTCAATAAGATCATGGCTGATCTGGCCATGGACTAATCTCCACCTACCTGCCTTTTCCCCATAGCCCTCAATTCACCGACTATGCAAAAATCTGTCCATCCTTGACTTAAATATATCTACTGAGATAGCCTCCACTGCTTCATTGGACAGAGAATTCCACAGATTCACCACTCTCTGGGCAATCCAGTTCCTCCTCATCTCCATCCTAAATCTACTCCCCTGAATCTTGAGGCTATGTCCCCTAGTTCCAGTCTCACCTACCAGTGGAAACAATTTTCCGACCTCTATCTTATCTATCCATTTCATAATTTTATGTTTCTATTAAGATTTCCTCTCATTCTTCTAAATTCCAGCAAGTATAGTCCCAAGTGACTCAATCTCTCCTCATTGTCTAACCCCTTCATCTCTGGAATCAACCTGGTGAACCTCCTCTGCACTGCCTCCAAAGCCAGTATATCCTTCCTCAAGTAAGGAGACCAGAACTGCACTTAGTACTCCAGGTTCGGCCACACCAGTACCCTGTACAGTTGCAGCATAACCTCCCTGCTCTTAAATTCAATCCTTCTAACAATGAAGGCCAAACTTCCATTTGCCTTCTTGATAGCCTGATACACCAGCAAACTAACCTTTTGTGGTTCATGCACAAGCACTCCCAAGTCCCTCTGCACAGCAGCATGCTGCAATCTTTTACTATTTAAATAATCTGATCTTCCATTTTTCCTTCCAAAGTAAATGACCTCGCATTTCCAACATTGTACTCCATGTGCCAGACTCTTGCCCACTCACTTAACCTATCTATATCTCTCTGCAGACTCTCCGTATCTTCTGCACAATTTGCTCTTCCACTCAATTTAGCATCATCAGCAAACTTAGATACACTACACTCGGTCCTCTCTTCCAGATCATTAATGTATATCACGAACAGTTGCGGGCCCAGCACCGACCCCTGCAGCACACTGCTCACTACTGATTGCCAACCAGAGAAACACCCATGTATCCCGATACTTTGCTTTCTATTCGTTAAGCAATCCTCTCTCCATGCTAATACATCACCCCCAACTCTACACATCCTTACCTTATAGATAAGTCTTTGATCAAATGTCTTCTGGAAATCCCAAGTAAATAACTGTCATCTGTTCCCCTCCATCCACTGCGCTTGTTATATCCTCAAAGAACTTCAGTAAGGTTGTCAAACAGGAGCTGCCTTTGCTGAATCCACGCTGCATCTGCCTGATGGATCCATTTCTTTCCAGGTGCCTCATTATTTCTTCTTTAATGATAGCTTCAAGCATTTTCCCATCTAGAGATGTTAAACTAACTGGCCTATAGTTACCTGCCTTCTGCCCACAACCTTTTTTGAACAGTGGTGTGACATTTGCCATCTTCCAATCCACCAGGACCTGCCCAGAATCCAGAGAAGTTTGGTAAATTATCACCAAAGCCTCTACTATAACGTCTGCCATTTCTTTCAGTACCATGGGACGCATTCCATCAGGATCACGGGACTTATCTATCTTCAGGCCCACAAGTTTGCTTTGCACTACCTCTTTAGTGATAGCTACTGTATTGAGGTCCTCACCTTCCATCGCATCCATAACATCTCTCTTTGGCATGTTAGATGTGTCCTCCACCATGAAGACCCAACACAAAATGGTCATTCAAAGCCTCTGTTTCCTCATTACCCAATATCAATTCCCCCTTCTCATCCTCCAAGGGACCTATGTCCATTTTAGATATCCTTTTCTGCTTTATATAATCATAAACCTTTTTACTATCTGTTTTTATATTTTGTGCTATTTTATTTTCATAATCTATTTTCCCTTTCTTTATTGCTTGCTTAGTGGTTCTTTGTTGCTTCTTAAAATGTTCCCAATCTTCCAATTTCCCACTACTTTTGGCAACTTTGTATGCACAAGCTTTTAGCTTGATGCCTTCTTTTATTTCCTTAGTTATCCAAGGTTGGCTCTCCCCACCCTTACTGTCCTTGCTTTTAACTGGAATACACTTCTGTTGAGCACTGTTAAAAATCCCTTCGAAAGTCTTGCAGTGTTTCTCAATCGTCCCACCATATAGCCTGTGTTCCCAGTCTACACCAGCTAAATCCTCCCTCATCCCATTGTAGTCTCCATTGTTTAAGCATAATGCACTTGCTTCAGGTCGAACTACTGCACTCTGCATTTGTATGAGAAACTCATTCATACTGTGATCACTCTTTCCAAGAGGATCCTTAACTACAAGATCACTAATTTTACCTGTCTCATTGCACAGGACCAGATCTAAGATAGCACGTTCCCTTGTAGGTTCAGTAACATGCTGTTCAAGAAAGCCATCAAGGATGCATTCTATGAAGTCCTCCTCAAGACTGCCTCAACCAACTTGATTCACCCAATCTATGTGCAAATTAAAGTCCCCTACGATAACTGCTGTTCCGTTCTTACATGCCTCAGATATTTCTCTGTTTATTGCCCGTGCCACTGTAACGTTATTATTCAGTGGCCGATACACAACTCCTACCAGTGATTTTTTTCCCTTTACTATTCCTAGTCTCTACCCAAATGGATTCGACATTCTGCTCTTTAGATCTTAAAATCATCTCTCACTATCGCTCTGATCTCATCTTTAATTAAGAGTGCTGTGTCACCTCCCTTACCTTCCTATCCTTCTGTATTACCTGATATCCTTGGATATTCCCAATCCTCTCCACCCTGCAACCACATCTCTGTAATGGCCACTAAGTCATACCCCTTTGTACTAATTTGTGTCACAAGTTCACTGACCTTCTTTCGAATACTATGGGCATGCAAATAAATTGGCCTTATACTCACTGTGCTTTTAAAATCATGTAATCTTTTACTCTTTTGCACTTGACTTTTCTTCACCACTCTTACTTTTCTCTTTTTATTTTTTGCTTTTACTTTATCATTATCCACACTTTTCTTTTTTGACTTTATCCATACTTCCCCAATCTGTTGAACCCACCTCCCTACAATTTAGTTTAAAGGCCTATCCACAGCCTAGTTATGCGATATGCTAGGAGCCAGATCCCATCACAGTTCAGGTGGAGCCCGTCCCATTGGTACAGATCCCTCCTTCCCCAATTTCCCATGAATTTGCACGTGGCTCAGGTAGTAATCCAGGGATTACCACCTTTTTGGTTCTGCTTTTTAAGTTAGTCCCTTGCTGCTCAAATTCCCTCAGCATAGTATAGATAGTCACACACAGCACATACAGTTACGATCCAGCAGATGCAGTCACAAAATAATATTAGCACAAGTCCGAGTGGCATTGCATAAAGATTGACAGGTTGACGAAGTGCATGTTGATGTAAGACAGTGTAATGTTACTGGCACTATTATTATTTTAATTGAGATACAGCTCGGAGTGGGCCCATTCAGCCCTTTGAACCACGCTGCCCAGCAATCCCCCCAATTTAATGCCAGCCTAATCACGGGACAAGTTACAAAGACCAATTAACCTACCAACTGGTACACCTTTGGACTGTGGGAGGAAACCGGACCATCCGGAGGAAACTCACATGGTCATGGGGAGAACATACAAACCAATTAGAGGCAGCAGTGTGAATTGAACCCGGGTTGTCTGTACTGTAAAGTGTTGTGCTAACCAATACGCTACACAAATTTAAAATATTATTTATGATAATAAAACAAGCAGTATAAATACATCAAAATCAGCAATAAAAGATGAAAAGTGCAGGATGAGTGTGCGTGTGTGAGTAGGGGAGTGAGGGAGTTGGGGGGGGTTCAGGTGGGGTGTACATGTGTGCTGGGAGGCAGCAGGGTATTAAGAAATCTACCAGCCTGGGGGAAGAAGCTGTTACCCAGCCTGGCAGTTCTGGTTCTTATGCTGCGATACCTTCTGCTTACTGGCAGGAGGTCTCGGAGACTGTGGGAAAGATGCAAAGTGTTTTTGACAATGCTGGAGACACTGCATATGCAGCGCTTCTGATATACAGTATATCCTGAATGGGGTGGTGGGGGAAAGGAAGAGAGAGACCCCAATGATGTTTTCAGCAGTCCTCACTGTGCATTGCAGGGTCTTGCAATCTGATGCATTGCAATTTGCATACCAGGCAGTAATGCAGCTGATAAGAATGCTCTTGATGGTGCTCTGGTAAAATGTGGAGAGAAGAGGGGATGGGGCTTTGCTTGCCTCAGTATCCTCAGGAAGTGGAAGTGCTGCTGTGCTCTCTTGGCTTAAGTAGTAGCATTGAGGAACCAAGTGAGCTGTCAGTAATATGCACACCTAACTCTCCACGGAGAAGCCACTGATGTGCAAGAGGGAGTGGTCAGCCAATACCTTCATGAAGTTCACAATCATGTTTTCAGTCTTGTCCACTTTGAGACTCAGCTGTTGTGTTTACACCAGTCCACTAGTTGCTCTACCTCCTCCCTGTACGGTGTTTCATCATTGTTGCTGATAGTGTTGAGTCATTAGTGAACTCAATAACATGGTTTAAAGATAGTAGCGTAGCAGTTAGCACAACATTAGTACATCTCGGGGCAGACTTCACAGTTCAATTCTGATGTCATCTGGAAGAAGGTTGTATGTCCTTCCCATGAGGCATGCGTTTCCTCCGGGTGCTCTGGTTTCCGCCCAGATTTCAAGGAAGTACCGGTCAGTAAATTGTAAGTTGTCCTGTGATATGGCTAGGGTTAAATAGGTGGATTGCTGGGCGATGCAGCTCGTGGACAGGAATAAATAAACTAACTGGATTCGGCATTAAATCTATACCCTCTTGTTTATAGCACCTCTCCTATGTTCCAGGGAATAAAGTTCCAGTCTACACAATCTATCCTTTTAACTCAAGCTTCTAAGTTCAGGGAACAAGCTAGTAAACTCTTTCTGATTTAATAACATCCTTCCAATAACATATTTATAGAAACTGCATAAAATTGGCCATAATACTCCATGTAGGGCCTTACCAACATCTTATTAAACTGCAACATAACTTCCCAACTCCCATATTCAGTGCACTAACTGATGAAGTCTTTCTGTGCCATAACATACCTCAGAGTCCTGCTATTCACTGAATAAATCGTACCCTGGACTAATCTCTCAAAATGCAATACCTCACATTTATCTGGATTGAAAGCTATTTGCCAATCATCAGATCTCATACCCAGATGACTGAAATCTGCTGTAATTTTTCATAACCTTCTATGTTGTCTACTTACTTTAGTGTCATTTGCAACTTAATAACCATGCCTTGTACACTCACATCAAAGTCATTTATATAAATTAGAAACAAAAGGTCCCAGCACCAAACCCTGTATCACACCACGAGATACAGACCTCCAGTCTGACAAACAACTCTCAACCATCACCCTTTGCTTCCTACCACTAAGCCAATTATGAATCAAATCCACTATCCCTCCCTGGATCTCATACAATCTAACCTTCCAGATTAGACTTCCATGAGGGACCTTGTCAAAAGACTTTCTAAAGTCCTTACAGACAATATCCACTATCCTACCTTTACTTGCTCTCTGGTTCCACCTTTAAAGAATTCCAAAAGATTTATAGACACAACTTCTCACACACAAAGCCATGCTGACTGTCCCCTCTCACACCCTGTCATTAGAAATTTACCCACTATTGATGTCATGACTCCCTGGCCTGTTGCTTCCTTATTCACTCTGCTACCCTTTATAATCTCCAGTCCTCTGGAACTCCACCTGCTCACAAATCCAAGTCCAAAAATGCACTAGGTCATCTCTAGAGATTTGTCCACTTCCATGCACTTTCAGGCCTCCAGTACCTCCTCCCTGCTAATTTCTATACAGTCCAAGACAACACCACTCATTTCTCTAACTTTCAGTTTTCTCCACAGTAAATACTGAAGAGAAATATTCAATAAAAATATCAACTATTTCCTTTGGTCCTACTCAGACGGCTTCACCTTGCCTGCCTGATACATCTCATATCCTCTGAATTTTTCTCTGAAGTGCACTCCTACAATTCTTGTAGTCATCAAGGGATTCACTAGATCCCAATTGCTTATGCGTAGTGAATGCCTTCCACTTATTCTTACCCAGAGTCTCAATCTCTCTCAATAATCAGGGTTCCCGAAACCTATCAGCTTTGCCATTCACACTTACAGGAACTTGCAGGCCCTCAACTCTTGAAATCACACTCTCAGAGTCTGCCCACTTGGCAGGCACTCCTTTCCCTGAAAACAAACTTGTTCAATCAACCTCTGTAAGATTCACTTAAGGTGCCAAAATCTGCTCCGCCTCAGTTCAAAACCTTTGCCTGTAAACTGGCCATATCTTTCTTCGTAACTATTTAAAAACTAATAGAATTATGGTCACAGGACCCAAGGTGCTCGCCGACATACACATCCACTTGTCCTACCACATTCACCAGGAGGAGTCCCAGGATTGTACTCTCTAGAAGTTCCTTCGATATATTGGTTAAGAAAGCTTCCTTGGACATCATTCACAAATTCCACAATGGTTGGCCTGTCAATATGATTTACCCAACCACACCCCAGCAGCTTCCAAATGAGTATGCCTGTTATTGAGGGAAATGTCTACTGGGGAGAGGATCCTACATTGTCTATCTCTTCCCCTTGCCTCTCCAGGTGGTCACCCAGTTATCTACAACCTGCACCCCAAGTGTGACCATATCGTCTATGATATATTCAGCATCCTGAATGATCCATGTCCAAATTCAGTTGCAGTTCCTTAATGCAGTCAGTGGTGCACCTCCCACAGATGTAGTCCTCAGGATGCTGGAAGCTTCCCCAATCTCCCACATTCTGCAGGAAATTTGCTGGTGAACGCAGGCCAGGCAGCATCTCTAAGAAGAGGTACAGTCGACGTTTCGGGCTGAGACCCTTTGTCAGTCCTGATGAAGGGTCTCGACCCGAAACGTCGACTGTACCTCTTCCTAGAGATGCTGCCTGGCCTGCTGCGTTCACCAGCAAATTTGATGTGTGTTGCTTGAATTTCCAGCATCTGCAGAATTCCTCCTGTTTACATTCTGCAGGAGCTCACCACTGACCTAACTTGACATCTCGACTAACTCATTCTAAATAGTAACATTTTTAATGATTTACCTGACCTCACCCGTTCCCCTTCTCTACTCAGCCTCCTCCCATCAAAACCTCTTGTACCAAAACCTCAATGGGATTTGATGGACATTTATGAACAAGAATAAGATACAGGGTTATATAGAAACAAGGAAGGGGAAAATGGGCTTACTCCCTGGGAGCTGTCATTGATCTGATAAGCTGAATGTCCTCCTCTATCATTATAAATACAAGAAATAAAAACGCAGTGGGATTGCAGAGTTCAACCCACACCCCTTATTACCTAGAAGCATATCTGTACTTGATCTTGGAAACAGATTTGTATTTACATATCGGCAAAAATTAAGACGTTTATCTCCCGGGAGAGGGGAGAAGATGGCAGCGTGCGCGGCCACTTCTGTGATGATATCTGTTACCTGTCAAGCAGGAGACCGTGCACAATTCTGATTTGATGGAGACAGACGTGAGAGCACGGAGGGACATCCGGAAAACTTCTGAAATGCCCGCTTTGCTGCTGCTGCTACTGTGTGGTAACTGGAATCTCCGGAGCTGAAGGCCCTGAAATCCTCGGCTTTGCGTGTTTCAGCGGCTGGGGAGAGGTCGAAGGCCCTCGGCAGAAGATGGCGCTCGGGAGGCTGTATCGGAGAGGCTGGTCAGAGGCTCGAAGTTTTCGGACGGATGGACTCAGTGTCGGCTGTGGTCTCAGTGTCGGCTGTTTCCAAGGTATTGGCAAGTTGACGGTGCCTGGAGGTTTACGGCAGGGAGTTTCTCCCTTTTGCCGCCTGCTATCGGGGACTTGGGAGTCAATTGACTCGGGACTTTGAGACTTTTTCTTTTTACTGTGCCCATGGTCTGTTGTTCAACAAATTATGGTATTGCTTTGCACTGCTGTAACTATATGTTATAGTTATGTGGTTCTGTCAGTGTTCGTCTTTGGTCTGTCCTATTTTCTGTGATATCACTCCGGGGGAACATTGTATCATTTCTTAATGCATGTATGCATTTCTAAATGACAATAAAAGAGGACTGAATGTTCTCATAATTTAAAATATGCATTGTGGTCTCTAGAAGCCTGAAGTCCCACACCACCACACTCGACTATAGCTACTTCTCTTTCATCATCTGGTTCTCAAACTAGAGTTTGATCAGCCTGATTACTTTGCACCAAAATGAACTTTTATAAGAAAAAAAACAGATTTAAAAAAGTTGTGTACATGTTTAACTTGTTTTTCTTATGAATGCTGCTTATCTAATGTTGTCACAAATGTTTTTCGTTGCACGTGTGCATACATGTACTTGTGAATATGACTATAAACTTGACTTTGAAGAAAGTTTTACACCTTAGAAAGTTATCACTGGCTTAAGAGGATACAAAAAAAATGACAGATGGAATCCATTCCAGAGAAATGCAAGGTAATATGCTTGGGTGGTAAAGATGGCAACAGAGTACAAAATAAATCATCATTCATTTGACACTAACAATAATATTTCACAATATGTTTCAATGAACATGTGAAAATAAAGCTAATCTTTAATGCTCATCAATTCTTGAAAGTACGGGACCAGAAGATAACGTAGTTAAAAAAGGGATTTGAGATATTGGCTGAATTCAGGAGTAGGTTTATGTTATAACTGTATAAAAGGAAGACAGGCTATAGTCAGAGTACTGCACACAGTTCTCACTACCACAGCACAAAACAAATATGACAGCACTGGAATGCAGAGGAGATCTGCAAGGATCCTGCCAGCCCTAGAAAATCATGGTTACCTGAAGAGGCCTTTTAGACTGGGGTTATTTTCTTTGGAATAAAGAAGATTGAAGGAACATTTAATTTAGGTAAAAATTGAACAAAGACTGCCAGCAAACATAAAAATGAATCCAAAAGCATCCAAAATGCTAATTTCCTACCGTGCTCTTCTCAATCCCAGTTCTGGTAAAATTTAACAGTGATGTGCCCTTGGACAGTGAGAGCCAGTAGACAGGGAGGAATGCTCAGGTTTACTGGGTACCACAGGTCCATCACGTGCGTAAAATATTAGTAGGCAGAGGCGTCACGAGGGTATGCAATGCTTATAGTACACAAATCTGTCATCCAAATACAGAAATGGTGCCTGGTATAGCTGGGCATGGGATCTGTATTTATAAACTCAGGATACAGTACTGGTGAACAAGGTTAATTTTTGACAACAGCTACCATTTCACATTGGGCTACAAGTTTCATTGAATTATCTTCTCAAGTCAGGAATACGCATCTGAGCCTAATGCATTTCCCAACAAAAGGACAGTGGTTTTGGAGGATGAACAGGCTGGAAATGTGTCCAGCTTCCGAACTTGGGAGGGATTAAAGCTGAGGATCAGAGTGGCAGACGAAAGCAGCTAGCTTTTGAAAAAGCACTCAGTGATCTGAACTTTACTTAAAAGTGTATATCTGTATGTAATTGTAAATACTTTTGAGGGCAGCAATGTTTTAAAACAAAATAGGCAGGAACAGGTATTTAGATGATTATGTGTAGCATTCCATTTTCTCTTTCATTTAAGATTATTTGCTCCAACTCACACCATTTCAGAACATTGATTAGTCCATTGAGACTGTGCTGCTCCCATGACACTGTGAGAATTTCGTGGTGAAGACAGAAGCACTACCCATTGTAAGCCTATCCACAACATCTTATAGTGGCAACAATTCCAGCAACCTAACCTCATTCATCAACAGATTTAGGGACTAGAACAAAAAGAGAGAGGAAAGATGTAACAATCAAAGAGCTCAGGGCGAGGGCATTGGGCAGAGGATAATGCGGTTGACTAGGTAATGGATGGGGGCATTCGAGTGGACTGCATAAGAGGCAGAGGGCACAGGGACAGATGAGATTTGGGACAGGAGTTGTTGGGGTCCATGGGCTGAGGGGCAGGGTGTGTAGGGGTCAACAAGGGATTGTAGGGGTGGTTGGGTTGAGGGATGGGGTGCTGGAGCAGAGAAAGGGAAGGGGATAAGGTTTTGGGCTCCATGGGACAAGGGACAGAGGTTACTGGGGTCAACAGGTGAGTGACAGATTGAGAGGTCAACAGGTGAGGGGTAGATGAGTTGTTGGACGCCAAAGGCATAGGAATTAGATGCTCGACAGAGAGAGGGATGAGGTGTATTGGAGCTCACAGGGTGAGGAACAGGATCACAGAAGCAGATATTATGATGAATGGAGGTGTGGGAGTTCACGGGGAGTGGACAAAGTTCTGGGGATAAAAGAAGAGCAGTAGGGCGAGAGGTGAGTGTAGGGGGATGGCAGTCTGTGTGCAGCACTCAGATTCGGTAGGGGACAAGGGTGGGAGGTGTACATTGGGAGACAGGGATGGTGGTCAAGGACCTCAGGTGGTGGGGCCAGGTTAATGTGCGCAGTGGGTGTGCAGAGTGGTGGAATAGGAGTGATTTGTACGGGGGTGGGGAAGAGAGGGTGGCAAGGTTGGGGTGATGACGGGTCAAGAGTGATGAGCGCGGTGGTCAGGGACTAGAGGAGAGAGGTGGTGGGTACGGAGGTCAGGCACGGTGAGGGGATGCAGATGGAAGGAAGATCAGTAACGGGTGGGGGTCGGGGTCAGAGGCTGACCCGGGAGTGTTTGAGGGAGGAGCGGGAATCCGTCTATTCTTACCCATTTGGCCAGAGCCTCTTTAATGGTCGTCGCTTTCGCCTGGAAAAGAAGAGTACATACGGCATTACCGAAGAGTGAGCCGGCGGACACAACAGGCGCGGAGGGCGAAATCGCAGTCACTCACCATCCTCCGGCTCCGCTGCCGTTGCTAGGCACACCGATGCCCCGCGCATGCGCGGCTCATGGGGGCGGGGCCAAGCCCCTTAAAGGGCTCCGCAAGCCCGATGTCGGCTGGGGGGTGGTTTTGGGCCTATTCGAACCAGTAATAGTAACGACGGATCCCTACTAACAGATCCAGATAAAGCATGTGAGAGGTGGATTCAGTATATAGAGCAGCTGTTTGAAGATAATAGAGGGGAACTCCCAGACATTAAACACCCTAATTCTGGCCCAACTATTACCAGAGAAGAAATAACTAAAGCAATGAAAAGCATGAAACACGGTAAAGCCACTGGACCTGATGAAATTTCAGTGGAAATGATAAAAGCCCTAGAAGATCTGGGCATAGATATTCTTTTTGAACTGTTTAATGGTATATATGAGTCTGGTGTATTGCCTGACGATCTCTTGAAATCAGTATTTATAACTCTGCCGAAAATTCCTGAACTGCGAAAATTATAGAACAATCAGTCTTATGAGTTACAAAATAAAGATTTTGTTGAGAATTGTTCTGAGTCAAATTAAAAACAAGCTGAGATCAGAAACTTCTAAACTGCAATATGGGTTTATTGAGGATAGAGGAACTAGGAATGCAATTTTCATACTACGAATGCTTTCAGAAAGGGTAATTGAATATCAAAATAATGTCTTTTTAGGTTTTATTGATTTCACTAAAACATTCGACAAAGTGCAACATGAAAAAGTATTTCACATTCTCGCTAAACTAAACATTGAACGAAGGGACCAACAACTGCTTCAAAATTTATATTGGAACCAAATGGCGGCAGTTTTTTTTTAAGCATGTCGTACCAGACATTCAGCCATTCTTATCTGGCACGTGGTGTCAGGATTAACCGAGTCACGTTATGAACGTTCCTAACTTGTCCCTTGTATTTTTTACGAGGCTGAGTGGCTAGCTTGACACTCAACCCAGCTGCGTTTCCACGGATGTTGCCTGACCTGCTGAGTTCTTCCAGCATGCTGTGAGTGTTGCTTTGACTGTACATTGTATCTGACTGTACACATGTACAATTACGTATACAATCTTAGTGCTTGGGCAATATTCTCCCACATTTCCCTTCCTTATTGCTTGTACATTGCAATTGAGTCGCAACGTAAAGATTTTTACTGCCTTGGATGTAAGAAATAAATAAATACAAATACAATGCAAGTATTCGGACTTATTGCCTCTTAGGAACACAGAATGTCAAATTCACCACCAGAGGCCATTTCATACCTGTTTGGACACTGATAATGCCATTGCTTCTATTGATACCTGGTACAACAATATAAACAATGTTTCATCCACTGATACTTAAAACCCATCAAATTCTGATTCTGTACCATTGTAATGAGAAAGATCATAAATAAATGATTGTGTTAATAGGCCTTCATCATTACAATACTGTGGCAGTGTGGTTACTGTATCAAGTAATTTTGTGTACTTTCTGACGTGAATTAAATTGACCTATAGACGTAAGTAAAAATCAGAATATGTTGGTAACCCAACAATGGCCGATTATGACCAGACAGTCGTTGAGTTCAAGGACTTCACTAGACCATAAAATGATTTGTCATAGGAGCAGAGTTAGGCCACTCAGCCCATCGAGTCTGCTCTGCCATTCCATCCTGTCTGATTTATTATAGTTCTCAACTCCTGCCTTCTCTGATGCCCAGATTAATCAAGAACCCATCAAACTCCTCTTTAAATATACTCAGTGACTTGGGCTCCACAGCTGTCTGTGGCAATGAATCCTACAGATTCACTACCCTCTGGCTAAAGAAATTCCTCCTCATCTCTATTCTAAATGGACATCCCTCTATTCAGAAGCTTACCCTCTGGTCCTAGACTCACTCACTGTGGAAGCAAGCTCTCCACATCCACTCTATCTAGGCTTTTCAATATTCAAAAGGTTTCAATGAGATCCCTCCTCATTCTTTTAAACTACAGTGAATACTGGCCCAGTGCTCCTCATTTGTTAACCCTTTTATTCCTGAAGCAGTCCTAGATCTTCCCCTGAACACTTGCCAATGCCAGCATATCTTTTCTCAGATAAGGAGCCCAAAACTCTTCACAATACTCCAAGTGCGGACTGACCAATACCTTATAAAGCCTCAGCATCACATCCTTGGTCTTATGTTCCAGTCCTCTTGAAATGGATGCTGCCCTGGCATTTACCTCTTTACCACCGATTCAATCTGCAAGTTAACCTTTAAGGATTCCTGCACAAGGACTCCCAAATCCCTTTCCACTTCTGATTTTTGAATTTTCTCCCCATTTAAAAAAATAGTCTATACCGTTATTCCTTCTACCACAGTGTATGACCATACACTTCCCTAAACTATATTCCATTTGCCATTTCCATGTGCATCCTTGGACATTAAGCTCCCAGCTATAATCTTCTTTCAGCCATGAATCACTGATGCCCACAATGTCATGCTTGCCAATCTGTAACTGCGCTACAAGTTCCATATACTGCGTGTATACAACACCGTCAGTCCTGTATTCTTCACCCTTTTTGATTTTATCTGCCTCTTACATTGCAACTCATCCTGTTGACAATTTTGTTCTATCATCAACCTCTCCTTGCTAGCAGTCACTACATGTTGCCTTTGTTTGTAACCCAGCTACCTCCTCCTCAGTACTGTCATAGCTCAGTAATAAAGCAATCTCTGCTTGTAAGTTTTGCATAAAAATGTGCACCACACTTTTTTCCCTTAAAAAGGTCATCTATAGCCCAAAGGGAGGCAAATTTTAATTTTACTCATTGAAAATTGATGATTTTTGAAAAATCTATTTAGAACGTACTAAAAGTGGACCTCATCTAAGTACTTTTGATTGAAGTAATCCACAAAAGAAAATGACTGTTCTGTGGGAAACTAGTAACAATTCAAACCAGCTGGACAAATTATCTGAGAGATGAAAAAACAGGTTTGGCAAAGTATCAAAGAAATACCTTTGATATTATCATAGAGGCTGTTTACGATGATCAACCAATGATATTTTTGGTTGCTCCTGATGGAATGGAAAATTATTTCCTTATTAATCCACTTTCAGCTAAAGTTCGAAGACAAAACATGAATGGTGTGATTGTTGCATCTTAAGGCATTACTTCAAAGCTGTTGTTCAGGGGAAATACTGCATATTTGGGATTTAAACTCTGTTTAAATTTGTCAAGTGTGGAGACTCTAAGTGTAACATTGATCAAGGGACTGCAATGGAAGAAGTTCTAATAGATCATAAAAAACTTATCATCAAGGTGAATGCACGGTGGCTCCCAAAGCAGCCACTGAAACATTAGATCAAACATTGTCAGATCATAAACACAATAATAAATTAATGGTCAATGTTTCTTCTGTGCTAGCCAGAGATTTCAATGAAAGACTACCAGCAATTCTACAGAATACCAAAGCAGATGAATAAAAAGCCTGTATTAATGTGTCATATATTTATGGAAACATTAGAAGTTAAAAAACATGAAAAAAATCAAGTGCATTTTATCGATACTCCATTTGCAAGAGAGTTTACTTTGAATTTACTCAGATTAAGAAATGGATAAATCAAACGTTAAGATTAAACAGGAACGATTTCAATATAAAACTTGGGACAAGTTATTACATCACATCATGATATGATGCAAGTTGTTTTTGCAAATATCTCTCAACACTGTTTGAATTATTAATGGTTCAAGTCCAAGTTTATTGTCATAGGCAATGAAAATTAGCTTTTTGTAGCAATAGCAGCATAATACACTACAGAAATGACAAACCTAAGTTAACATGAACTTAAATTAGCATGAATTATACATGGAATACTACAAAAAAACAGAATAGCATTAGGGAATTTGAGAGAGAGAAAGCAAAATATAATGCGATATAATGTTAGGGTTTCTGAGGTTGATTAAGAAACCTCATGGTTGTTGGAGCTTGAGGTATGAGTCTTCAGGCTATTCTACCGCCTGCCTGATGGCAACATTGAGAAGAGGGCATGGCCCGGGTGTTGTGGTCCCTCATGATGGGTGTCATCTATGGGGCATCAGCATAGATAGGGAGAGCTGTATCTGTGATGGAACTGGATTGCACAAATGGGCTCTAGGTGAGGTCCATGACTCTCTGTAGCCTCTTGCATTCTTGTGAATTGGAGATTCCGTACCATACTATGATGCAGTCAGTCAGAATGCTTTCCATTGCACATCCATAGACGTTTGTCAGTGTCTTCGATAACATGCCAAATCTCCTTAAGGAAGCAGAGACATTGGCGTGTCTTCTTCATGGTTATATCTATGTGCATGAAAGAGCAATTTTAAAACAATGCAAAGAATAAAGACACCTTGCGGCTTTCCAGACAACCCGTACAACATATCTATTGATAATGTGATAGGCATGAAAGAAATTGGACCTTTTTTGACTTCATTCTCCCCTTTCTTGATCTCTGTCCGCCTCCACCTCAGGAGGAAAACTATCCACTGATATTTACTGACAAACCTCTGACTGTCACAGTTACCTAGGCTGCACCTCTTCCCATTCTGCCTCTTGTAAGGACAGCATTCTTTTTATGCACTTTTTCCATCTCCATCATATTTATTCTTGGCCTTTCATTCCATGACATAAGAAATGTCCTCTTTTTTCAGGAAACAAGCCCCGGCCCCAAACTCTGGTTGATGGAGCTCTCACCCATATATCCTACATTTCACGCACTGCTGATCTCACCCTTTCCACCTCACTCCCTTCCATCCAGTTTCTACCTCCTGCCTTCTGGTTCCCAATCTACCCAAAACCCACACACTGCTCGCCCTGAGCCCTCTCCCCCACTGTTCTCCTGTCCTACTCACTTTCCTTATTTGGTTCCATGCTCCACCTTCCTCTGCTACCAGCTTCCTTCATCCATTTGTAGCCTCCAACTATCATCTTCCAGACTCTGTCGCTTTTCCCACTCCCCCTTCCTCCGTCTGCCTATTCCCCCTCCTCCCTGGATCCAGGTATCACCAGTTCTTATTACACTCCTCCCTCTCCTCACCTTTTATATTGGCTAAAACTTCCTCTATCTTTCACCCTGTGAAGGCCCTCAACCTGAAACGTTGCCTCCTCTTTTTCCCTATATAGTTGTTGCCTGGCCTGCTGAGTGCTTGTAGCATTTGGTCTGTTGCTTCAGACTCAGTTTTGCTTTGAGCATTAACACAGCACAAGGGCAAATTGTTGACTTGAAACCCATTAATTCTCAAATGGTTAAGTTTTTTTTTCGGTTGTTTCAGAGTTGAAACATATACTGTACATCTTTACTCTGGATTCAAAAGAAAGAAATAAAGTATTCTAAAGCACTTCAACATTGAAATCAGTAAACATTATGTATAAAAGTACATGCATATGTGGGGAGAACTGCATTAAAACTGGTTGGTAAGTTGATGGAGAAGATCCTGAGAGGCAGGATTTATGAATATTTGGAGAGGTATAATATGATTAGGAGTAGTCAGCATGGTTTTGTCAAGGGCAGGTCGTGCCTTACGAGCCTGATTGAATTTTTTTGAGGATGTGGCTAAACGCATTGATGAAGAAAGAGCAGTAGATGTAGTGTATATGGATTTCAGCAAGGCATTTGATAAGATACCCCATGCAAAGCCTATTGAGAAAGTAAGGAGGCATGGGATCCAAGGGGACATTGCTTTGTGGATCCAGAACTGGCTTGCCCACAGAAGACAAAGAGTGGATGTAGATGGGTCATATTCTGCACGGAGGTCGGTGACCAGTGGAGTGCCTCAGGGATCTGTTCTGGGACACCTACTCTTCGTGATTTTTATAAATGACCTGGATGAGGAAGTGGAGGGATGGGTTAGTAAGTTTGCTGATGACACAAAGGTTGAGGGCATTGTAAATAGTGTGGAGGGCTGTCAGAGGTCACAGTGGGACATTGATAGGATGCAAAACTGGGCTGAGAAGTGGCAAATGGAGTTCAACCCAGATAAGTGTGAGGTGGTTCATTTTGGTAGGTTAAATATGATGGCAGAATATAGTATTAATGGTAAGGCTCTTGGCAATGTGGAGGATCAGAGGGATCTTGGGGTCTGAGTCCATAGGACGCTCAAAGCAGCTGCGCAGGTTGACTGAGTGGTTAAGAAAGCGTACAGTGTATTGGCCTTCATCAATCGTAGAATTGAATTTAGGAGCCAAGAGGTAATGTTACAGCTATATAGGACCCTGGTCAGACCCCACTTGGAGTAGAGTGCTCAGTTCTGGTCGCCTCACTACAGGAAGGATGTGGAAACCATAGAAAGGGTGCAGAGGAAGTTTACAAGTATGTTGACTGGATTGGGGAGCACACCTTATGAAAACAGGTTGAGTGAACTTGGCCTTTTCTCCTTGGAGTGAAGGAGGATGAGAGGTGACCTGATAGAGGTGTATAAATTGATGAGAGGCGTTGATCCTGTGGATAGTCAGAGGCTTTTTCCCAGGGTTGAAATGGCTGCCACAAGAGGGCACAGATTTAAGGTGCTTGGGAGTAGGTACAGAGGAGATGTCAGGGGTAAGTTTTTTTGCACAGAGAGTGGTGAGTGCGTGGAATGGGCTGCCGGCCATGGTGGTGGAGGCGGATATGATAGGGTCTTTTAAGAGACTTTTGGATAGGTACACTGAGCTTAGAAAAATAGAGGGCTATGGGTAACCCTAGTAATTTCTAAAGTAGGGACATGTTCGGCACAATTTTGTGGGCCGAAGGGCCTGTATTGTGCTGTAGGTTTTCTATGTTTCTATGTAAAAGTATTTTTATGCATTTTTGTTTTCAGTGTGTATGTTTTTATTGGTAGCTTTAATTAATCTACATAATTTTAACACCCTAAATATTTCATGGAAGAATTGTATAGTTAAGTTACTTTTTATTTAATTTACACGCAGCTTCCTGGAAATAAATGCAAACATCATGATTGCCTGTATAATAACCCAAGTAATGCTGGGTATAGTAGTTATTTCTTTAATAAAATGGTCATTAGGCTTGGTTATTGGATGTAATTTTGCCACTCTTAGCCACTTCAGGACAGCTGGAATTTAATCTACTCATCAGGAGAACAGCAATAACTCTGCCATGATTATCCTCAATGCTGATGCCCCACAAGACTGCATCCTCAGCTCCTTACTTTATTGCTTGTACACTCACATCTGCATAGCCAGATTCTCGGACACCCTCTATAAATTTGCAAATAGTGAGTCAGATCTCAAGCAACAATGAGTCAGAGTACAGGAAGAAGATCGAGAACTGAGTGACATGGTGTAATGACAACAATCTTCCCCTCAGTGTCAGCAAGATAAAAAAGCGACTCGAAGTGGGGTAGAGTACACATCCTTGTCTGTATCAGGTGGTACAGAGGTGTATGTAGTTGGGAGCTTCAAGTTCCTAGGTGTAAATATCAGAAGTAATTTGTCCTTGTCCAACCACGTGGATGCTATGCGTCAACTGTCTCTATTTCTGCTGAAGGCTAAGGAAGTTCAGCAGGTCCCAAATGACCCTTACAGGTTCTTACACATGTACCAAAAGCATCCTATCCAGAGCAACTGCTGTGCCCAAGACTGCAAGACATTGCAGAAAATTATGAACACAGCCCAGTCTATCACAAGGACCAGCCTCCCCTACATTGAGAGCAAGAGACTGCAGATGCTAAAGTCTGCAGCAATACACAAGAAGCTGGAAGAACACAAAGGGTTCACCTTTGAGGCAGCATCTATGGAAGGGAAATGGACAGTTGTCCATTCATCTTTGGGTCATCACTTCATCTGGTCTGAAAGATTGAGGGGAGATAGCGCAGGTGGCATGGTAGTGTAGTGGTTAGCACAACGCTTTAGAGTACAGGCGACCCGGGTTCAATTCCAGTCACTGCCTTTAAGGGGTCTGTATGTTCTCCCCACGACCATGTGGGTTTCTTCCAGGTGTTCTGTTTCCTCCCACAGAACAAAGACCTACTGTATGGTAAGGTAACTTTTTTAAAAACAAAAACCTCCCCAAAAAAAACAATCCGAATGTTGAAAGGCCCGAACAGGTTAGATAATGGCAAAGTTACTTCCCATGGTAGGGGAGTCTAGGACAAGAGGTCACAATTTCAGGATTGAAGGACATCCATTTAGAACAGCAGTGCAGAGAAATTACTTTAGTCAGAGGGTGGTAAATCTGTGGAATTTGTTGCCATGAGTGGCTGTGGAGGCCAAGTCATTGGGTGTATTTAAGGCTGAGATAGATACGTTCTTGATTAGCCAGGGCATCAAAGGGTATGGGGTGAAAGCAGGGAAGTGGGGATGACTGGAAGAATTGGATCAGCCCATGATTGAATGGTGGAGCAGACTCGATGGGCTGAATGGCCTGCTTCTGCTCCTATATCTTATGAAGAGGTGAGGAGAAGGGACCCACAAAATGCCTGACCTACTGTATGGATATCAATACATAAAAGGAAGCTTAGAAGTTTCCAACATTCTGTACGTACATATATTCATTCATGTGAACTAGTTGCCATTCTGCATGTTTAATAATATTTCATTTTTTTATCAATCTTATGTGTTTTTAATGTAATTCATTACAAAACTTTAGAGGCAATGTTTACCAAAGCAACCAACATAATTAAAGACCCCCACCCACTCTGGAATTTCTTTCTTCTCCACCCCACCCCCCCTTCCCGTCAGAGAGAAAATACAAAATCCTGAAAGCATGTATCACTAGACGCAAGGACAGTTTCTCTTCTGTTGTTATAATACTATTGTATTTTAAACTTGTGCGATAAGATGGATTGTTGACCTCACAATCTACCTCGTTGTGGCCTTGCACCTTATTGTCTGTCTGCACTGCACTTTCTCTGTAACTGTTGTGACGAGAATACACATAAAATTAAGATGTTTGCTGGCCTGGGTTAGCATCAGTGGCATCAGCAGTTGGTCTGCCACCTGTCCTCAGGGGGAAGGAGAGATAGGGAACAATGAAGCAGCATGTGGAGATGTTAATGAAGGAGCCATCAGTCTGGGTATTGCCAAGATCGGCTCCCCCTTTGAACCCTGAACTGTTTGAAGTGATGGACAGGCGATCTGAAGATGTGTAATGAAGGGACGGGAGAGAGAGCTGTCTGGAGCGGCTCCCCCTTTGAACCCTGAACTGTTTGAAGTGATGGACTGGCGATACCCCAGCAGGGGGATAAATAGGGACAGGTTCGCTAAGGCAGGACACACACGACACCCGAGGTAACGAGACCCTGGAAGCGGTGCGCCTCTCACGAGTCGGTGGGACGTACCGGACCTTAAACGCACAGGGTGGAAAGGTACGATCAGCGGGAACCCGGTGTGTGTCCACCCTCGCTTGGGTGCCGGGTTCACTGCAGAGGATCGACCGCATCTGGAGGAGGGGTCACAGTCGGTGACCTCAGGTGATATCACCAAGGACCTGCCCAAAAGCTGCTTGTGAGCCATATCGCCGGTCTGTGAGTGGAAGCCGTGTCTGAATGATCAGTCGTTCCCGTTCTCTCTCTCTCTCTCCCCCCACGTTGTCCATCACCATGGCAACGATTACTGCGAACTGAACTACTAAATTGGACCGAACTTTGTGTCACTTTGAAATTGGTCATTTACCCCTAGACAACGATACAGCTTGATTGGTGCTGTTATCTTAATTCTGTGCACATGTGTGTTTATCATTGCTGAACTGTTGCATTTATTATCCTTTCGATTACTGTGTTGCTTGTTTCTTTAATAAAACTTTCTTAGTTCTAGTAATCCAGACTCCAACTGAGTGATCCATTTCTGTTGGTTTGGCAACCCAGTTACGGGGTATGTAACACTGTAACACTTTATTCTTCATTCTGTTATTGCTTTCCCTTGTACTGCCTCATTGTATTGATGTGACGAAATGATCTGTATGGATAGTGTGCAAAATAAAGTCTTTCATTGTACCTTGGTACATGTGATAATAATAACGCAATTCCAATTCCAAATTTTGTATGTTTCTGAATTGTAAACAAAAACTGTAAAAAACAAAACCAGTCCATTGCCTGGGATCAGCATGTAGTTATCTGCATGCAGTTCTTCTTAAATAAAGGAAAATATTACATATTCTCAACCCTTCTAGTACCTCATCTGTTGCAAAAATCTTCATTAGGGTCTCAGCTATCTTCCCTGCTTCCCATAGCACCAGGGGTAGATCTCATCCAGCCTCAGGATTTATCAGCCCTTATGTGTCTTATGAAATTTATCAGCTTTGACCATTACCAGAACAAAATGGCTCCAAACTCTTACCAACCCTCTTTTGTAAGGTTTCTGCTTTTCAACTGTTATTATATCTGCCAGCACCTCTCCCTAATTGACTCTCCCCAGCACCTCTTCCCAATTGACTCTCCCCAGCACCTCTTCCCAATTGACTCTCCCCAGCATCTCTTCCCAATTGACTCTCCCCAGCACCTCTCCCCTGCTACTGAAACCAATCTTCCCCTAATTTAGGACCTTAACCTGAGGACCAACTTCATCTCTTTCTTGAAGCTTACAGAACAATGGTCATTATGCTCAAACGCTTCCATCACCTTTCCCAGTTTGATTTCTGAAGAAAAAGTTAAGTACTGCCCTGTCTCTAGTGTAACGCTACATATTGCCTCAAAAATGATCTTGGATGCACTTAAAAATTTCCACCCCGTCTAAGCTCCTTGAACTAATGTGACCACACAATAGTGACAAAGTTCAAATCCCACACTGCTATAACCTTACTTCCCTAATACCTTTCTAAGATGATCTGTTCCTTGAATCACTGCTGATATTGGGAGGCTTACAGTGTAAATCCTGGCAAGTGATTCTTAAATTAACCATTATAGCTTCACTGGATGATCTCTCCAGAATATTCTCTTAATGTACTGCTGTAATGTTCTCCCTAATGAGCAGTGTGACCTCTTTTGCAAACTTCTATACCTTGCACTGTTCTACTGTGCACGGCTGCGGGGTAACTGCCTTTACGCACATAGCCTTTGATGCAGTGCAATTGGAATTTTCTTTTACATAATGTTAACGTTAATATAATTTTGAAATTAAGTTAGTATAATTATGGAATACCCTGTTATTTGTTACGTGTTAACGAATATAATTTATTGTAAATAATAAATGTACTACAACCTTTACTTTGGAACATTTTAGAGCTTCAGGGTACTTGCATTGTCAGTGTTTCAAGTTACTACACTACAATGTTACAAATTGTAACAATAAACACCAAATGGAAGTCAGTAGCTTATTGTTAATAAACCGCTGACCTGCTCTACTGTATTTCATTATACTCTTCAATTAATAAATAAAATCAAATGCATGTGATTTTTCAGTTTTCAGTCCAAGTATTCATAGTACGTATATTACAAAAAAAAATTTAAAATGCTGCACAGTTTTTAGACCATATAATAATTTACTGCTCAGAGAAATAGTTATTCTGGGTGACTGTAATAAAGATTAGAGGAGACATTGATACCCTGGGCCATGAACCACATAGGTAATAGCCTTCTGGTCACAGAAACACTTGGTAACCATTATCTGTTGCGCTGCCAATCAGCCAATTTGCCAGTCTCTCTCGAATCCCATGGACTCTCACCCTTTTTAACATGTCTGCTAAAAGCCTTGCTAAAATTCATGTAAGTAATATCAAATGCACCAAATCTGTAGATGCTCCTCACTAACTCCTCAAAAATTCAATCGTTTGTTAGACGTGACCTTTCCTGAACCAAACCTTGCTAAGTGTCCTTGATTAGATTTAAATGAATGTTTTTAACCCTCCTTAGAATATAGTCCCATACTTTATTTACCTTAGGTTAAGCTATATGTACAGTAACATTCTGTGCTTTTTTTGAGAATTGTGGGCATAGCTGGACATATCACGGAAACTAACCTTCCCTCCATGGACTCTGTCTACCTTCGTGCTTCGTGCTGTCTCGGGAAAGCACCCAACATAATCAATGATCCATCTCGGACATTCTGTCTTCTCCCACCTCCCATTAGGCAGAAGATACAAAAATCTATGTGGAAATACATTTGTAACCCTGAAGTCTTGATGAATTTATAACTTTTGTAAACCGTAATGTGACAAAATGGAACCTGTGTGATCCCAGTGTGCTTTGCTGGTTTGGATAGAGGCTTAGATGAAGTCTGTATGTGCTTAATTACAGGGGGTGTATTTATGATAAGGGATGTTTTGGCAACAGAGAAAAACAGGACACAGTTGTCATGGGGGGGGGGGGGGGTGGAAAGAAGCCACAAAAGACAAATGGGCTGATTAAAGAACAGATGTCAGGAACGAGAGATGGATCCAGGTAAGGAAGTTGATGAATCGCTGGTCTCTGTAAAAGTATAAAAATGGTTTGTTTTGAGTTGTAAGTTTGAGGCTACATTCAAAAATGTTTTAATGTATGGAGGTAGATCTTCCCTTGCAAGTAATAAAAACTCACTTATAATTTGATCCACCCTTAATTTGTTGTAGTTTTTACCGTATCTTAGAAGAGCTAGCTGAACAGTGCATTACACCTAAAAGCACAACCACCAGGCTCAAGGACAGTGTATAATCCCATTGTTATAAGGGTATTGAATGGTCCCCTTTTATGATAAGATGGACTCTTTAGCTCATAGTTTACCTTGTTAAGGCCTTAAACCTTATTACTACCTGAACTGCACTTTCTTTGTAACTGTAAAACTTTATTCTGCACTTTACTATTGTTTTCCATTGTATTATCCATTGGATGGTATCTGAGTAGCCAGGGCATCAAAGGTTATGGTGAGAAGGCGGGGGAGTGGGACTAAATTGGAGAATGGATCAGCTCATGATAAAATGGCGGAGCAGACTCAATGAGCCGAATGGCCTACTTCTGCTCCTTTGTCTTATGGTCTTATGGTCTATTACCTCAATGCACTCATGTAATGAAATGACCTTTGTGGATGGCATACAAAACAAAGTTTCTCACTGTACCTCAGAACATGTGATAGTAATAAACCCATTTGAGAATAGTAACCATAAGTTTTTGATTCTCACCCCAAGTCATTAAGTATTAAACCTAATCCTGATATATTCAAGAAAGGAATGAAAATACCTGTAAAAGTTAAAGGGAATCAAGTGATAAGGGGAGAAGGCAGAAATAAACTACTAAATTGGATGTAGATTTGGGAACTGCTTTGTGGAGCATCTTAGACCATAGAACATCAAACAGAAAAGTCCCTTCAACCACTACACTCTTTCTTCCAGTGCAAGCCTGGTCTGAATCCAAACAGCCAATTCATTGCAGACCCCATGCAGCTTAATCTTCTGGATTGGGCTCCCAATAGGGAGTTTGTCAAACGCATTACCAAAATCTATGTAGACAGCATCTGCTGCTCTCCTCTCATCAGTCTCCCTCGTCACTTTGTCAAAAAGACTCAATCATGTTGGTAAGACACAACATGGCCTGCACAAAGCTATGCTGGCTCTCCCTAAATAGGCCATAGGGTTTCCAAATGCTCATATATCCCATCCCCTCGAACTTTCTCCAGCAACTTCCCTACAACTGACCTGAAGCTGCATCACTGTCTGGTATGGAGGCAGGGGAGCTACTGCACAGGACCGAAAGAAGCTGCAGAGGGTTGTAAATTTGGTCGGCTCCATCTTGGGTACTAGCCTACAAAGTACCCCGGACATCTTCAGGGAGCGGTGTCTCAGAAAGGCAGCATCCATTATTAAGGACGTCCAGCACCCAGGGCATGTCCTTTTCTCACTGTTACCATCAGGTAGGAGGTACAGAAGCCTGAAGGCACACACTCAGCGATTTAGGAACAGCTTGTTCCCCTCTGCCATCCGATTCCTAAATGGACATTGAACCCATGAACACTACCTCACATTTTTAATATATATTATTTCTGGCTATTGGCATGATTTTTAGTCTATTCAATGTACATATACTGCAATTGATTTGCTTATTTATTATTATTATTTTATTTTCTCTTCTTCTATATTATGTATTGCATTGAACTGCTGCTGCTAAGTTAACAAATTTCACGATACATGCCGGTGATAATAAACCTGATTCTGATTCTGATTCTGATTCTAATAAAGGGTAAAACACATATGCGAGCACCTCACTAAAGAAAGGAACTAAGTTGACCAGTTTCCTGGCTCCTGTGTTTTTCATTTGATTAGTTTCTGGAGTCACAAAATATAACAGTGGTGATGAGGTAGTTTTAAAGTGAACTTGTGACGACTACCTACCTGTTGAAGTGCAGCACGTTTCTTTGGATAGGGATAGAGGCAGCCAAGTTTCACAAAAGGCAGAAAACGGACAAAATTGACGTCTTCATAACCAGTAAGTACCGGGTGGTAATAATAATAAATATATAAAAAGCAGAAATAGCAAGCTACGTGGGATAGGAAGAGACAGTCAATTACAAACAGGCAATGAATTGAGCCGTATTTTGAAGCCAATGAAAAACAAGTGCCAGTGTTACTGCGTGCAATGGATGGAAACGCATACAGTTTGTTTAGGAGTTTAACTGCAGCAACCAAAACAGCTGAAAACATCTTTTTTGATATGGTGAACATACTGCAGGGACATTTACAACCAAAACCACTATTGATTGCAGAATTCTTTAGGCTTCATAAGTGGAATCCAAAAAAAAAGGCATTCCATTCCAGCTTATGTGACAGTATTGAAGAAATTGTTCAAGCATTTCCAGTTCAGAGATGGGCTAAATGATGCACTGAAAAATCATTTGGTTTGTGGAATCTTACAAGAAAACATTCAAAAATGTTTTGTCCTAACTTAAGCACAACTTACATTTAAAAGAGCAGTTGAAATCGCTGTATCAATGAAAACAACACAGAGAGAAGCAAGTGAGTTGCAGTCAAAAATGAAATTGAGCATGAACAAAATAGCAAGGTTTCAACAGAAACCTTCCTGGCAGAACAAATTGTGTGACCATTGTGCAAGGGCTCACATACACCACACCAGTGCAGATTTACAGGTTCATTTCATTTTATCATCAAAGCCCTCAACCATCAGGTGCCACACCACCAGGTTCAGGAACAGTTAATACCCCTCAACCATCAGGTCCCACATCACCAGGTTCAGCCATAATAACAATCCGCAACCCCCTCACTCACAGAAAAGAACAGCCACAATAACAAACCCCAACACCCTCCCTCACTCACAGAAAAGAACAACGTCACTAACAATCCCCAACCCCCCACTCACAGAAAATAACAACAATAACAATACCCAACCCCTCACTCACAGAAAAGAACAGTAATAACAATCCCCGACCCCACACTCACTGAAAAAAACAACAATAACAATCCCCAAAACCTCACTTGCAGAAAAGAACAACGACACTAACAATCCCCAACGCCCTCACTCACAGAAAAGAACAACAATAATAATCCCCGACCCCTCACTCACAGAAAAGAACAATAATAACAATCCCCGACCCCTCACTCACAGAAAAGAACAATAATAACAATCCCCAACCCCCTCACTCACAGAAGAGAACAATAATAACAATCCCCAACCCCCTCACTCACAGAAAAGAACAACAATAACAATCCCCGACCTCCTCACTCACAGAAAAGAACAATAACAATCCCCGACCCCCTCACTCGTAGAAAAGAATAACAATAACAATCTCTGACCCCTCACTCACTGAAAAGAACAACAATAACAATCCCCAAACCCTCACTTACAGAAAAGAACAACGTCACTAACAATCCCCAACCCCCTCCATCACAGAAAAGAACAACAATAACAATACCCAACCCCTCACTCACAGAAAAGAACAATAATAAAAATCCCCAACCTCTCAGTCACTGAAAAAAACAACAATAAGAATCCCCAAGCCCTCACTTACAGAAAAGAACAACGTCACTAACAATCCCCAACCCCCTCACTCACAGAAAAGAACAACAATAATAATCCCCGACCCCTCACTCACAGAAAAGAACAACAATAACAATCCCTGACCCCTCACTCACTGAAAAGAACAATAATAACAATCCCCAAACCCTCACTCACAGATAAGAATAACAATAACAATCCCTGACCCCCTCACTCACAGAAAAGAACAATAATAACAATCCCCGACCCCCTCACCCACAGAGAAGAACAATAATAACAATCCCCAACCCCCTCACTCACAGAAAAGAACAACAATAACAATCCCCGACCTCCTCACTCGTAGAAAAGAACAATAACAATCCTCGACCCCTCACTCACAGAAAAGAACAATAACAATCCCCGACCCCCTCACTCGTAGAAAAGAACAATAACAATCCTCGACCCCCTCACTCGTAGAAAAGAACAATAACAATCCTCGACCCCCTCACTCACAGAAAAGAACAACAATAACAATCCCTGACCCCTCACTCACTGAAAAGAACAATAATAACAATCCCCAAACCCTCACTTAGGCAGAAAAGAACAACGTCACTAACAATCCCTGAACCCCTCACTCACAGAAAAGAGCAACAATTACAATCCCCGACCTCCTCACTCACTGAAAAGAACAATAACAATCCCTGACCCCCTCACTCACAGAAAAGAGCAACAATAACAATCCCCAAACCCTCACTTAAAGAAAAAAACAATAATAACAATCCCCGCCCTCTCACTTACTGAAAAAAACAATAATAACAATCCCCGACCTCCTCACTCACAGAAAAGAACAACAATAACAGTCCCCGACCCCCTCACTCATAGAAAGGAACAATAACAATTCCCGACCTCCTCACTCACAGAAAAGAACAACAATAACAATCCCTGACCCCTCACTCACTGAAAAGAACAATAATAACAATCCCCGACCCCCTCACTCACAGAAAAGAACAACAATAACAGTCCCCAAACCCTCACTCACAGAAAAGAACAACAATAACAATCCCCGACTCCTCACTCACAGAAAAGAACAATAATAACAATCCCTGACCCCTCACTCACTGAAAAGAACAATAATAACAATCCCCGACCCCCTCACTCACAGAAAAGAACAACAATAACAATCCCCAAACCCTCACTCACAGAAAAGAACAACAATAACAATCCCCGACTCCTCACTCACAGAAAAGAACAATAATAACAATCCCTGAGCCCTCACTCACTGAAAAGAACAATAACAATCCCCGACCCCTCACTCACAGAAAAGAACAATAATAACAATCCCCGACCTGCTCACTCACAGAAAAGAACAACAATAACAATCCCCAAACCCTCACTCACAGAAAAGAACAACAATAACAATCCCCGACTCCTCACTCACAGAAAAGAACAATAATAACAATCCCTGAGCCCTCACTCACTGAAAAGAACAATAACAATCCCCGACCCCTCACTCACAGAAAAGAACAATAATAACAATCCCCGACCTGCTCACTCACAGAAAAGAACAACAATAACAATCCCCAAACCCTCACTCACAGAAAAGCAGAATAATAACAATCCCCGACCCCCTCACTCACAGAGAACAATAACAATATCCGACCCCCTCACTCACAGAGAACAACAATAACAATCCCTGACCCCCTCACTCACAGAAAAGAATAACAATAACAATCCCTGACCCCCTCACTCACATGGAAAGAGCAACAATAACAATCCCCAAACCCTCACTTACAGAAAAGAACAACGTCACTAACAATCCCCGACCCCCTCACGCACTGAAAAGAATAACAATAACAATCCCTGACCCCTCACTCACTGAAAAGAACAATAATAACAATCCCCAAACCCTCACTTACAGAAAAGAACAACGTCACTAACAATCCCCGACCCCCACACTCACAGAAAAGAACAATAATAACAATCCCCGACCTCTCACTCACTGAAAAGAATAACAATAACAATCCCTGACCCCCTCACTCACAGAAAGGAACAACAATAAGAATCCCTGACCCCCTTACTCACAGAAAAGAGCAACAATAACAATCCCCAAACCCTCACTTACAGAAAAGAACAATAACAATCCCCGACCTCTCACTCACTGAAAAGAACAATAACAATCCCCGACCTCCTCACTCATAGAAAAGAACAACAATAACAATCCCTGACCCCCTCACTCACAGAAAAGAACAATAATAACAATCCCTGAGCCCTCACTCACAGAGAAGAACAATAATAACAATCCCCGACCTCTACCTCACAGAAAAGAACAATAATAACAATCCCCGACCCCTCACTCACTGAAAAGAACAATAACAATCCCCGACCTCCTCACTCACAGAAAAGAATAACAATAACAATCCCCGACCCCTCACTCACAGAAAAGAACAACAATAACAATTCCTGACCCCCTCACTCACAGAAAAGAACAATAATAACAATCCCTGACCCCTCACTCACTGAAAAGAACAATAATAACAAACCCTGAGCCCTCATTCACAGAGAAGAACAATAATAACAATCTCTGACCCCTCACTCACAGAAAAGAACAATAACAATCCCCGTCCCCTCACTCACAGAAAAAAAAAGCCACAATAACCCGCGGACAAAGGTGGTGCCTTAGTAGTCTGGCGGCGAATCTCTACCTCACTGAGGCCAAATGCAGCTCTCTGACACCTCCTGTTACTTACCCCTGGAACAGGACCCACCAAAAACATCAAACCATTGTCTCCCGTACCACCTCTGCCCTTATCAACTCCAGAGACCTTCCATCCTCAGCCACAAAACTCATAATTCCCACACACCACAGTGCTTGGTTTTACCTCCTCCCCAAGATCCACAAGCCTGACTGTCCTGGTAGACTCATAGCTTCTGCCTGCTCCTGCCCCACCGAACGTGTATCTGCCTACCTGGACTCCATTTGGTCCCTTCCCACCTACATCCAGGATACTCCCATGCCCTCCACTTCTTCAATAATTTCCAGTTCCCCGGTCTCGACTGCTTCATTTTCACTATGGATGTCCAATCCTTAAACACTTCCATTCTCCATCAAGAAGGCCTCAAAGCCCTCCGCTACTTTCTGGACAATAGACCTCACCAGTTCCCCACCACCACTACCCTCCTCCAGTTGGCAGAACTGGTACTCACACTTAATAACTTCTCTTTTGGCTCTTCCCACTTTCTTCAGGCCAAGGGTATAGCTATGGGCGCTTGCATGGGCCCTAGCTATGCCTGCCTCTTCGTTGGTTATGTGGAACAGTCTATGCTCCAATCCTATTCTGGTACTGCTCCCCAACTTTTCCTTCGGTACATTGACGACTACATTGGTGCTGCTTCCTGCACCCATGCTGAGCTCGTCAATTTCATCGACTTTGCTTCTAACTTCCACCCAGCCCTCAAATTCACTCGGTCCATCTCGGACACTTCTCTCACCTTTTCAATCTCTTGCTCGCCATCTCTGGAGACAGATTGTCCACCGACATCTTCTATAAGCCCACTGACTCTCATAACTACCTCGACTATACCTCTTCCCACCCTGCCACATGCAAAAATGCTATTCCCTATTCCCAGTTCCTCCGTCTCCGCCGCATCTGCTCCCAGGATGAGGCTTTCCATTCCAGGACATCTCAAATATCCTCTTTCTTTAAGGATCGTGGTTTCCCTTCTGCCATCAATGATGCCCTCACCCACATCTCCTCCATTCCCCGCACTTTGGCCCTCACCCCATCCTCCTGCCACCACAACAGGGATAGAGTTCCCCTTGTCCTCACCTACCACCCCACCAGCCTCCGGATCCAGCACATTATCCTCCGCAACTTCCACCACCTTCAACAGGACCCCACCACTAAGCACATCTTTCCCTCTCCACCCCTCTCCATCCCTCAGGTTGGAGGTACCTACGCTCTGTCCGCCAGAGAAAGCAGGATCTCCCAGTGGCCACACATTTTAATTCCATGTCCTATTCCCATTCTGATATGTCTATCCACGGCCTCCTCTACTGTAAAGATGAAGCCACACTCAGGTTGGAGGAACTTTATATTCTGTCTGGGTAGCCTCCAACCTGATGGCATGAACATTGACTTCTCAAACTTCTGCTAATGCCCCACCTTCCCCTCTTACCCCATCCGTTATTTATTTATATACACACATTCTTTCTCTCTCTCCTTTTTCTCCCTCTGTCCCTCTGACTATATCATCCTCTGGGTTCCCCCCACCTTTTCTTTCTCCCTGGGTCTCCTGTCCCATGATCCTCTCATATCCCTTTTGCCAATCAACTGTCTAGCTCTTGGCTCCATCCCTCCCCCTCCAACTTTCAAATCTCTTACTAACTCTTCCTTCAGTTAGTCCTGACGAAAGGTCTCGGCCTGAAACGTCGACTGTACCTCTTCCTAGAGATGCTGCCTGGCCTGCTGCGTTCACCAGCGACTTTGATGTGTGTTGCTAGAACCTGAGATGGTTTTTTAAAAAATTCTTCATGATCATTTATTTTACAGTTTAAACAAAGGCATTTGAAACTAAATATATAAAAAGCGATAAATTCCAACACCATATTGATTGCCCATGTAAAGGATTAAAATTCACTTAACATTCCTTGTTTTGTGTTCATTTTTAGCAGTAATCCACAAGGAGTGGAGTGGGACAAACTTTACATTGGGTTCAGTGAATGCTTGAATATATGTAATTACCTGGGTCATGAATATGGGGAATAGGGGAATAACAGGGGGAATACATAGTCTTTACCATCTGCTGCTGTGTCAAGTCCCATCCTTCCATTGTGAGAGCACTCAGGCAGAGAAGCCAGTTTCATTCAGGAGCACATGATACGTATGTAATTTGGCTGACCCTGAGCGATTCAGTTGAATCAGCATGTATAGTGCAGATGTGGAACACAGCCCACTACACAGTGTTTAAATGACATGATACTGACTTAGAGAAACCAGTCCCCTTGTGCTCATTCACCAGCGTCCACAATCCTGTGCATCCTGTAAAGGTCTGGACATTTTCCTTTGTTAAGCTTTATCCTCTGGTTCCTGTCTGATAGATCCTTTGCCTTCAAAAGAAAGCAATTATCAGCAGACCTCTGCACCCTGGCTCCATCGAGTCGCATTTCCCCACTGGATCGAATCCTATGACTGGTTCTCCCCAGTGTCTTTTCTCTTCATCTTCTGCCAAACAAAGACCAGGGCCAATCCTCATGTTCCTGAACCTGAGGTGGTTTCACAGCCACAAATCACACCTGCAAGCAGAGCAAGACCTCGTCAGGAAAGGCACTATTCCCACAAGAGTATGTCATCCACCCCAGCAATTAAATCTTTAGGCTTGAAGGGATCAATTTAAAATTTACTATGCTGTGGACATCTATGTTATAGCTGTGTTATCTGGTACACTGTATACATAGTTGACTTGCATTCCATAGTGAGTTGGAGTTTATAGCTAGGCAGGGAGGTGAGTAGTGTATTTAATATTTCAGTAATATTTGAGTAATCTTGTAAACATATTGCTTGGTTGAACCTTCTGCATTCTGTTTGATCATTCATTGATCCTGTTATCGTTATTATTTTATAGATTTACTGAGTATGCCCACAGGAAAATGCATCTCAGGGTTGTATGGTGACAAATGTGTACCTTGATAATAAAATTTACTTAGAACTTTGAACTGGTTTAATGTGATAACTGTTCCAGTGAGGAGAGTAATCTGATAGTGAGGAGCTGGAATTGTCACGGTCCAATCCGTTGACCCCTTATTTCAGTTAATTTCCTTTTCCCTGTGATCCACTGGACTCCTTGATTAGGGCACCTGATCCTCATTCGAGCTGGCAGCGTAAAGACTACGGCTTACATCTACTCGCTGCTGGTTCGTCACCGTAGCCAGTCCGGCTATGCTCGTCCCGGAGCCGCCGAGAATCACGGACTTGAAGTTGCTTCGGTGCCTGTGGCTGCTTAGTGGATTCAGTCGTTTTCGTGTCCAGCTGAGTTGCTGGCCGTTTTGCCACTACTCTGAGTCAAGATGCAAATTCTGTTATTTTCATGTCCCGCTGAGATTTGCTGGCCAATTGCCGCCACTCCAAACCAAGATACAAATGGACTGTCATTGTTTGGTTTTTGTCTTCTTGTTTCCAGCTGAGTAGGTCCGGCCTTTTACCGCCACTCTGAACTGGGAACTCTGTCTCTTCGTGTCCAGCTGGTGATTGCTGGCCGTTTGCTGCTTCATGAGCTACTCCGTGTCAAGGTATGGATTGTCTGTTGTTGTTTGGTTTGGTCACCTCGTTTCCAGCTGAGTAGGCCCGGCTGCTTGCTGCTACTCCGAGTTGGGTATTCTGTTTCTCCGTGTCTGAGTCCAAGTTCAAGTCCAAGTCCAGGTTCCGCGTCCGAGTCCAGGCTCCATGGCCAAGTCCAGGTCCAAGCTCCTCCTGTTTGTTGTCCCGCATTCTCGTCCATGTAAGCATTCTATCCTCGCTCCCCGGTTTTCCTGGCAATTGTTAACAAACACACTTCTGTTAATGCTACTTACGTGTCTGTGTCCTGCACTTGGGTCCACTCCCTACACCACTTGCAACAGGAATCTTGTATGCTGCTCTGGTCACCAGTCTATAGGACGGATGTGATTGCACTGGAGAAGGTGCAGAGCACATTCACCAGGACGTTGCTTGAGATTGGATGTTTCAGGGGAGGCTCAGCAGGCTGAGCTTGTTTCCTCTCCAATAAAGGAGGCTGAAGGAGAACCTGATAAACATACACACAATCCTAATGGGAATAGTAGGTAGGGTAGATAGTAAATTAGTTCAGCGTTGAGGAGAGTGCAGTTATCCATGATGGATCAGGAGCCTGAGGGGTAATAACCGCTCCTGTATGGCAGCAGTGAGAAGAGGACATGGCCTAGATGGTGAGGCTCCTGGAAGATGGATGCTGCTTTTTGAGGCAGCGCTCCTTGTAGATGTGCTCAATGGTGGGGGGGGGGGTGCTTTCCCCACAATGGACTAGGCTGTAAACATTAATGTTTGTCGGCTTTTCCATTCTTGCATATTGGTGTTTCCATACCAGGCTCTGATGCAATCTGTCAGAACACTCTCCACTCTGCATTGACAAAAGTTTGCCAAAGTTTCAGATGACATGCGTAATCTGCGCAAACTTCTAAGGAAGTAGAGGCTTCTTTGGCTCTTACATGCTGGTCTCAGGACAGATCCTCTCTATGATAATGGCAAGGCATTTGAAGTTACTGACCCTCTCCACTTTCAATTGTGTAATGAGGGGACTCCAGCATTTTGTGCACGTTACATTTATTTATTTTCCTCCCCTGGCCGGGTACAGGAGTACAGAATCAGAATGTCCCATTCTTGGTGTCTGGCTTCAATGGGCTTGAAGCATCTACGAATGTTCCACTGTTTAATTGTTGCACAAGTATTAATAGAAACAATCACTCATCTGTTTTCAAAGCAAATCACCTAAGTGCCCTCTTGTGGTCAAACTGGCAGCCTGTGCAAGCTGGGTCCATGTAAACAGGGTCAAGATTTGTTCTCTTCTTCTGAGTTTAATAATGTTTATGAGCCCTTTTGTATGTATGGGGCATTCATAATTTGGCCATTTGTAGCTCAGAGTGGGCCCAAATGCCTCTCATAAATGCCTGAGGACAGTTTATGCTTTTGAAGCGTTGGTGCTGTAGGGATGACGAGGCTGGGATAAGAAATTCTGGAAATGGTGTCGGGATGGGGCTGTTCGGGATAGGGGGCTTGTACTGTATACAAGAGGAAGTCAATGTCACTTGATGTCTTTCCAGTTGTAGTTTCTGATGTGGGTGTCAGGCGAGCATAGCGGTTACCGCGATGCCATTACAGTTCGGAGTGTCGGAGTTCAGAGTTCAATTCTGATGTCATCTGTAAGGAGTCTGTACATTCTCCCCGTGGAATGCATGGGTTTTAATCGTGTGCTCCAAGTATGTATCAATTGTTAGGTTAATTGGTTATTGCAAGTGGTCCCGTGATTAGGTTAGGGTTAAGTTTGGGGTTGCTGTGTGGTGTGGCTCGAAGGGCTGGAAAGCCCTGTTCCAGACTGTATCTCAATAAATCATTTACTTAGTTCTTTCTAAAACTGAAGATGACACTCCCTTTCCTCCAGGTGCCTGGCAGCTAGCACAGAACTATTTATTGCCAGTCCGAGTCGCAGATACAAGTGTGGTCAAGCATGAGTCCAATGAATCCATCTAACCAGTCTGCTCGATGAATAAAACGAAGGCCCACAGCAGGATGCATGGTGCCACCAAGGACTGAAGAATCTCATTTTGGAGGAGGCAATTCCTACAGGAGCATCTTATTTCCCAGTACTATGCCCTTTTCTATTACAACTATGTGAAGTTGCCATCTGCTCACTACCAGACATTGCTATATCAAAAGTACTTGACAGGATGTAAAACACACTGGTGCTTGTGAACAGTTGAGAATAAGGAAGTTAGAGAATATTTCGGCACCAATAAAGAGAACATTCCCGAGTAGCACCATGGAATTATTCCTCTAGTTACAAAGGCAAAGGATTCCACCAGTAGTAAGGAGTGAGTGTATAACTCCTGGCCAATAATTGTCTTCCTTCTATGATTCTGGGAATGAAGAGGTTAACATATGAAGAGGGTTTGGCAGTTTTAGGCCTACACACACTGGAATTTAGAAGAATGCGGGGGTGGCGGAATTTCATTGAAACCTACTGAATGTTGAAAGGACTAGATAAGGTGGATGTGGAGAGGATGCTTCCTATGGAGGGGGGGATGGGGGGGTGGAGGTATCCAAAACTAGGAAAGGAAAGGTACACCGCATCCGGAGTTTCTCCGGTTAGCGGACGATTTCCCTCCACGCCACTCTGACGTAGTGGGGAACCGCATACGAGGCAAGTTACAGCAGTGGTTTGCCATTGCCTTCTGCCGGGTGAGTTTCCAAAGAGATCACCAGCTCGTAACCCAGCACGGATGGAAAGCGTGCAGGGGAGCCGGCTGGATTCGAACCGGGGATCTTTTGTCCTGAAGTCTGACGCTGACGCCGCTACGCCAGAGGCGACCTTATAGACAGTGGTAAGGAGGAATGTTTTTTTAGCCAGAGTAGTGAATCTGTGGAATGCTCTACCACAGGCTGCGGAGGAGGCCAAGTCCGTGGGTACATTTAAAGGAGAAGTTGATTGTTTCCTGACCAGTCAGGGCATCAAAGGATATGGGAAGAAGGCAAGTGTATGGTGTTGAGTGAGATCCAGATCAGCCACGATGAAATGGTGGGGCAGACTTGATGGGCTGAATGGCCTAATTCTGCTCCTATTTCTTATAGACTTATAGTCTTTGATTAACAATGAATGAACTGATCTGATTACAGGAGAACTTTTCTAAGCACTACTACTCTTTCAAAATTCATGCAAGCACACCTATTAGCAATGGGAAACCTAGAAATATGATAGTCACAGTGTCAATTCATGCTGAATGATACATTTGACCCATCATTCATGCCAACTTTCTGCTGAACAATCCAATCATCCTAGTCGTTTTCCCATCACCCCTGGTCATTTTAGCCATTTTCCCAACACTCCTGGTCATCCTAGTTGTTTCCCTCTCACTCACGGTCATCCTAGTCATCCCCCTGGCACTGGAGAACATTTCTCCCCATCAGCTCTGTACTTTGTTATGAAATTGTCTGTGGCTTGGTTTTCAGTACTCTCATTTCTGATGTTTTCCACCCATTGTGTAAGTACGTTCTTACTCACCCCCGGATTTCTTTAAATCTCTGATTGCTCATCCTTATACTATCAGAACCAGTGGATGTAGTGCAGCGGTCCCCAACCACCGGGCCGCAAGGAAAGCGCTACTGGGCCGCGAAGAAACGATGTGATTCGCGATATGAGTCAGCTGCACCTTTCCTCATTCCCCGTCACGCCCACTGTTGAGCTTGAACGCACGCGAGGTCATTACCTGCGCGTCGTCCATGTCAGCGCAGGAAGGAGATCAACTCCTCGAGTTTGCAAATGACGGCGGGCTGAAAATTATGTTTGACATAACATCTCTGCTGGCATTCTGGATCAAAGTCAAGGGCGAATATCCTGAGATAGCCATGGAAGCACTGAAAACGTTGCTTCCATTTCCAATTTATCTCTGCGATGAATGTAACAAAACTAAATTGCGGAATAGACTGGACATAAGGAACCCATTCGAGTATCGCTGTCTCCCATCACCACTCGATGGGACCGTCTTGTTGCAGGGAAACAAGCCCAGGGCTCCCACTGATTCAGCGATATTGGTGCGTTGCAATGATTTTATATGTTCATATGGGGAAAATATGCGCTGTGTGTTTAATATCCAAACGTTACTTAAAATGTTATGATGCTATTGACTTACTTATATAACCATATAACAATCACAGCACGGAAACAGGCCACCTCTGCCCTTCTAGTCCGTGCTGAACGCTACTCTCACCTAGTCCCACCGACCTGCACTCAGCCCATAACCCCCATTCCTTTCCTGTCTATATTCCTATCCAATTTAACTTTAAATAATATCGAACCTGCTTCTGCCACTTCTACTGGGAGTTTGTTCAACATGTATTTCAAGCCCCGCTGTCCTCCCCTGATAACTGACTTATTGCTATATTCATGGGAGGAAAAATATGCGCTGTGTGTTTAATATTAAATTCGTTAGATAAACCCTTTTAGAAACGAAATTGTGTGTATTAGCCACTTATCACCTAGCAATTGTGGTAAAGCGTCTTTGACACAGTGTCAATTCACATAAAACCGCTCTAGGGTATTCAGATCGATCGATTGTATGAGGCGACCAGAAATAGACATAGTACTCAGCATGTAGCCAAACCGGAGCTCTACAGGCAATAATAACAGCCATACGCTGTGCAAGTACCATGAGGCCCTTCACTGGTCGGGGTCGATCATGGATGGTTATCTACATGATGCACAAGCCAGGGCCATACGGCATGGACAGCAAGCTGTTGCCCATGCAGCCGGATCCCCATCTCCACGCGGCTGATAAGTGCACAGGAACGGCAGAGGCAGGTACAGTTTGGCACCAGTGGCGTCGCAGGAGTTGTCAGTCACTGTGGAACTCAATGTAAGACTGCCTGAAATTGTCCAGCACTGTAGTTTTCCTCAGGTTGGTTCCGGAAGTCTTCCCCATAAGAGGGTATAGCCACAAGACAGCGGAGGTTTGAGATCAGAGTCTTCCTTCTAAATGAGCTACCAACCATGGCTGACGAGCTCCATCTGCCCAAAGTGACAGGTTTTAAGACCCTGATAACCCGCCTTTGCCCCTTCTTCTGTCAGTAGAAATGGTTCCGCTGGGCTTGGTTGTCAGAGGATACTTGAGGCGCGTGCCACAGGTAGTGGGGGCTCAACCCCACAACCACCCTGCCGATGACAACTTTAAGGAACCTGTGAAAACTATACACAATAATTCAGTAACCTACTCATAACCACCGCAGGCATCATCTTCAAGCCTGATTCCCCACTTAACAAATCATAGCTGATAATCAAAATAGTTCTGCTGCCCTAACCCTTCGTTCTACTGATGTTCAGTAATCATACTTCCAGCAGGTTGCTTTCTCCAGATTTCAACATCTGCTGTGTCTTGAGTCAGTATCCTGGCAATGTTACTCACAGTGGGTAGCATACTCACAGTGTTAAGGCAAGAAGCACTCTCCCAGTGTTAAGCAGGTAAAATTCTCCCAATGTCACCACAGGTAGCTGTAACACTGGGAGAATTTTACCTGCTTAACACTGGGAGAGTACTATTTGTCTTAACACTACGAGTATGTAACATGGTGGCACAGCATTACAGTGGTTAGCACAATGCTTCACTACACCAGCCACACCATTTAATTCCTGGCACTGCCTGTGAGCAGTTTGTACGATCTGTGTGGGTTCCCTCCCAAAGACATGGCGGTTGGTAGGTGAATTGGTCTTTGTAAGTTGTCTGGTGACGAGGTTAGGGTTAAATCGGGGTTTTCTGGGCAGCGTGGCTCAAAGGGTGGAGAGGCAATGCAATGCTGTGTCTCAATGATAAACACGTAATTAAACAAACAAACAACATTGTCCCAATGTTACAGCAGATGGTATTCTCTCAAAGTGGGGGCGACGTCTCAGTGTTACCGTGGGGAGCGTTATCTTGGCGTTACCGTGGGGAACGTTGTCTCGGCGTTACCGTGGGGAGCGTTGTCTCAGCGTTACCGTGGGGAGTGTTGTCTTGGCATTACAGTGGGGAGCACTGTCTCGGCATTACCGTGTGCAGCGTTGTCTCGGTGTTACTGTGGAGAGCGTTGTCTCATCATTACCGTGTGGAGCATTGTCTCAGCGTTACCGTGGGGAATGTTGTCTCGTCGTTACCGTGTGGAGCGTTGTCTCGGCATTACTGTGGAGAGCGCTGTCTCGGTGTTACTGTGGGGAGCGCTGTCTCGGCATTACACTGGGGAGCACTCTCTCGGCGTTACCGTGTGGAGCATTGTCTCGGTGTTACCGCGGAGAGTGTTATCTCAGCGTTACACTGGGGAGTACTGTCCCAGCATTACCTTGGGGAGCATTATCTCGGCGTTACTGTGTGGAGCGTTGTCTCCGTATTACCATGGGGAGCGTTATCTCAGCTTTACCGTGTGGAGCATTGTCTCAGTGTTACCATGGGGAGCGTTATCTCGGCATTACTGTCGGGAGCATTATCTCGGCGTTACCGTGTGGAGCATTGTCTCGGCGTTACCGTGGGGAGTGTTATCTTGGCGTTACTGTGTGGAGCATTGTCTCGGCGTTACCGTGGGGAGTGTTATCTTGGCGTTACTGTGTGGAGTGTTGTCTCGGCGTTACCGTGGGGAGCGTTGTTTTGGCGTTACACTGGGGAGCATTGTCTCATCGTTACCATGGGGAGCGTTGTCTCAGCGTTACCGTGTGGAGTATTGTCTCAGTGTTACCGTGGGGAGCGTTATCTCAGCGTTACACTGGGGAGCGTTGTTTCAGCATTACTGTGGGGAGCGATGTCTTGGAGTTACCGTGTGGAGCATTGTCTCAGTGTTACCGTGGGGAGCATTGTCTCGGCATTACACTGGGGAGCACTGTCTTGGCGTTACCATGGGGAGCACTGCCTCGGCGTTACCTTGGGGAGTGTTGTCTCGGCGTTACACTGGGGGGTGTTGTCTCGGTGTTTCCATGGGGAGAACTGTTTCAGCGTTACCTTGGGAAGCGTTGTCTCGGCGTTACCATGTGGAGCATTGTCTCAGCGTTTCCGTGAGGAGTGTTGTCTTGGCGTTACACTGGGGAGAAATGTCCCGGCATTAAACTGGGGAGCGGTGTCTCAGCGTACACTGGGGAGCGTTCTCTCAGCGTTACACTGGGGAGCGTTCTCTCGGCGTTACACTGGGGAGAAATGTCCCGGCGTTACACTGGGGAGTGGTGTCTCAGTGTTACCATGAGGAATGTTGTCTCGGCGTTACCGTGTGGAGCATTGTCTCAGCGTTTCCGTGAGGAGCGTTGTCTCGGCGTTACACTGGGGAGAAATGTCCCGGCGTTACACTGGGGAGTGGTGTCTCAGTGTTACCATGAGGAATGTTGTCTCGGCGTTACCGTGTGGAGCATTGTCTCAGCATTTCTGTGGGGAGCGTTGTCTTGGTGTTACACTGTGGAGAAATGTCCTGGCGTTACACTGGGGAGCGTTGTCTCGGCGTTACACTGGGGAGAAATGTCCCGGCATTACACTGGGGAGTGTTGTCTTGGCGTTACACTGGGGAGTGTTGTCTCGGCATTACTGTGTGGAGCATTGTCTCAGCGTTACTATGGGGAGCGTTATCTCGGTTTTACCAGGGGGAGTACTGTCTCGGCATTACCGTGTGTTGTGTTGTCTCGGCATTACCGTGTGGAGCGTTGTCTCGGCATTACCGTGTGGAGCGTTGTCTCGTCGTTACCGTGGGGAGCGATGTCTCAGCGTTACACTGGGGAGCGTTGTCTCATCGTTACCATGCGTTGTCTTGGTGTTACCATGTGGAGCATTGTCTCAGCGTTACCGTGGGGAGCGTTATCTTGGTGATGCACTGGGAAGCATTATCTTGGCGTTACACTGGGGAGTGTTGTCTCGGCGTTACGGTGGGGAGCGTTGTCTTGGCGTTACCATGGGTAGCGTTGTCTCGTCGTTACACTGGGGAGCGTTGTCTTGTCGTTACTGTGGGGAGCACTGTCTCGGCGTTACCGTGTGGAACGTTATCTCCTCATTACACTGGGGAGCATTGTCTTGTCATTACCGTGGGGAGCACTGTCTCGTCATTACTGTGTGGAGCGTTGTCTCGGCGTTACCGTGTGGAACGTTGTCTCGTCATTATCATGGGGAGCGTTGTCTCGGTGTTACCGTGGGGAACGTTGCCTTGGCGTTACCGTGGGGAGCAATGTCTCGGTGTTACCGTGTGGAGAACTGTCTCGGTGTTACACTGGGGAGTGCTGTCTCAGCGTTACCATGGGGAGCACTGCCTTGGTGTTACCTTGGGGAGCATTGACTCATCGTTACTGTGGGGAGCACTGTCTCGGCATTACCGTGTGGAACGTGGTCGCCTCGTTACACTGGAGAGCATTGTCTCGTCGTTACCGTGTGGAACGTTGTCTCGGCGTTACATTGGGGAGCAATGTCTCGGCGTTACTGTGGGGAGCATTGTCTCAGTGTTACCGTGGGGAGTACTGTCTCTGCGTTACCGTGGGGAGTACTGTCTCGGTATTACCATGTGGAGCATTGTCTCAGCGTTACCTTGGGGAGCAATGTCTCGGTGTCACGCTGGTGAGCGTTGTCTCGGCGTTACACTGGGGAGTGTTGTCTTGGCATTACCGTGTGGAGCGTTGTGACGACATTACCGTGTGGAGCGTTGTCTCGGCATCACCGTGGGGAGTGTTGTCTTGGCATTACCATGTGCAGCATTGCCTTGGTGTTACCGTGGGGAGCATTGTCTCGGCATTACACTGGGGAGCACTGTCTCGTCGTTATCATGGGGAGCATCGTATCGGTGTTATCGTGGGGAGTATTGTCTCATCGTCACACTGGGGAGCGTTGTCTCGGTGTTACACTGGGGAGTACTGTTTCGGCATTACTATGTGGAGCATTGTCTTGGCGTTATCATGGGGAGCACTGTCTTGTCGTTACACTGTGGAGCATTCTCTTGGCGTTACCGTCGGGGAGCGTTGTCTTGGCGTTACCGTGGAGAGTATTGTCTCGGCGTTACTGTTGGGAGCACTGCCTCAGTGTTACCTTGGGGAGCACTGTCTGGATGTTACCGTGTGGAGCATTGTCTCAGCATTTCCGTGGGGAGCGTTGTCTCAGCGTTACACTGGGGAGCAATGTCTCGGCGTTACCATGGGGAGTACTGTCTTGGCATTACCATGTGGAGTACTGTCTCATCGTTACACTGGGGAGCACTGTCTCAGCGTTACTGTGGGGAGCACTGTCTCGGCGTTACACTGGGGAGCGTTGTCTCATTGTTATCGTGGGGAGCACCGTCTCGGTGTTACACTGGGGAGTACTGTCTTGGTGTTACTGTGGGGAGTATTGTCTCGTCGTTACACTGGGGAGTACTGCCTCGGCGTTACTGTGAGGAACATTGTCTCATCGTTACACTGGGGAGTACTGTCTCGGCGTTACTGTGGGGAGCACTGTCTGGGCGTTACACTGTGGAGCACTGTCTTGTCGTTACACTAGTGAGCATTGTCTCGGAGTTACCATCGGGGAGTGTTATCTCGTCGTTACACTGGGGAGCATTGTCTCGGTGTTACACTGGGGAGTACTGTCTCGGCGTTACACTGGGGAGTACTGTCCCGTCGTTATTGTGGGGAACATTGTCTGGTCGTTACACTGGGGAGTACTGTCTCGGCATTACTGTGGGGAACATTGTCTCGTCGTTACACTGGGGAGTACTGTCTCATCATTACACTGGGGAGCATTGTCTCGGCGTTACACTGGGGAGTACTGTCTCGGCATTACACTGGGGAGCGTTGTCTCGGCGTTACTGTGGGGAGTATTGTCTCGTTGTTACACTGGGGAGTACTGTCTCGGCGTTACTGTGGGGAACATTGTCTCGTCGTTACACTGGGGAGCGTTGTCTCGGTGTTACACTGGGGAGTACTGTCTTGGTGTTACTGTGGGGAGTATTGTCTCGTCGTTACACTGGGGAGTACTGTCTCATCATTACACTGGGGAGCATTGTCTCGGCGTTACACTGGGGAGTACTGTCTCGGCATTACACTGGGGAGCGTTGTCTCGGCGTTACTGTGGGGAGTATTGTCTCGTTGTTACACTGGGGAGTACTGTCTCGGCGTTACTGTGGGGAACATTGTCTCGTCGTTACACTGGGGAGCGTTGTCTCGGTGTTACACTGGGGAGTACTGTCTTGGTGTTACTGTGGGGAGTATTGTCTCGTCGTTACACTGGGGAGTACTGTCTCGGCGTTACACTGTGGAGCACTGTCTTGTCGTTACACTAGTGAGCATTGTCTCGGAGTTACCGTCGGGGAGCGTTATCTCGTCGTTACACTGGGGAGCATCGTCTCGGCGTTACACTGGGGAGTACTGTCTCGGCGTTACTGTGGGGAACATTGTCTGGTCGTTACACTGGGGAGTACTGTCTCGGTGTTACTGTGGGGAACATTGTCTCGTCGTTACACTGGGGAGCGTTGTCTCGGTGTTACACTGGGGAGAACTGTCTCGGCGTTACTGTGGGGAACATTGTCTGGTCGTTACACTGGGGAGTACTGTCTCGGCATTACTGTGGGGAACATTGTCTCGTCATTACACTGGGGAGTACTGTCTCGTCATTACACTGGGGAGCATTGTCTCGGCGTTACACTGGGGAGTACTGTCTCGGCGTTACTGTGGGGAACATTGTCTCGTCGTTACACTGGGGAGCGTTGTCTCCGCGTTACTGTGGGGAGTATTGTCTCGTCGTTACACTGGGGAGTACTGTCTCGGCGTTACTGTGGGGAACATTGTCTCGTCATTACACTGGGGAGCGTTGTCTCGGTGTTACACTGGGGAGTACTGTCTTGGTGTTACTGTGGGGAGTATTGTCTCGTCGTTACACTGGGGAACATTGTCTCGTCGTTACACTGGGGAGTACTGTCTCGGCGTTACACTGTGGAGCACTGTCTTGTTGTTACACTAGTGAGCATTGTCTCGGAGTTACCGTCGGGGAGCGTTATCTCGTCGTTACACTGGGGAGCATTGTCTCGGCGTTACACTGGGGAGTACTGTCTCAGCGTTACTGTGGGGAACATTGTCTGGTCGTTACACTGGGGAGTACTGTCTCGGCGTTACTGTGGGGAACATTGTCTCGTCGTTACACTGGGGAGCGTTGTCTCGGCGTTACACTGGGGAGCGTTGTCTCGTCATTATCGTGGGGAGCACCATCTCGTCATTACACTGGGGAGCGTTGTCTCATTGTTATCATGGGGTGTACCGTCTCATCATTACACTGGGGAGTGTTGTCTCGTCGTTACTGTGGGGAGCACTGTCTTGGCGTTACACTGTGGAGCACTGTCTTGTCGTTACACTAGTGAGCATTGTCTCAGAGTTACCGTCGGGGAGCGTTATCTCGTCATTACACTGGGGAGCATTGTCTTGGCGTTACACTGGGGAGTACTGTCTCGGCGTTACTGTGGGGAACATTGTCTCGTTGTTACACTGGGGAGCGTTGTCTCGGTGTTACACTGGGGAGTATTGTCTTGGTGTTACTGTGGGGAGTATTGTCTCGTCGTTACACTGGGGAACATTGTCTCGTCGTTACACTGGGGAGTACTGCCTCGGCGTTACTGTGGGGAACATTGTCTCATCGTTACACTGGGGAGTACTGTCTCGGCGTTACTGTGGGGAGCACTGTCTCGGCGTTACACAGTGGAGCACTGTCTTGTCGTTACACTAGTGAGCATTGTCTCGGAGTTACCGTCGGGGAGTGTTATTTCGTTGTTACACTGGGGAGCATTGTCTCGGTGTTACACTCGGGAGTACTGTCTCGGCGTTACTGTGGGGAACATTGTCTGGTCGTTACACTGGGGAGTACTGTCTCGGTGTTACTGTGGGGAACATTGTCTCGTCGTTACACTGGGGAGCGTTGTCTCGGTGTTACACTGGGGAGTACTGTCTCGGCGTTACACTGGGGAGTACTGTCTCGGCGTTACTGTGGGGAACATTGTCTGGTCGTTACACTGGGGAGTACTGTCTCGGCATTACTGTGGGGAACATTGTCTCGTCGTTACACTGGGGAGTACTGTCTCATCATTACACTGGGGAGCATTGTCTCAGCGTTACACTGGGGAGTACTGTCTCGGCATTACACTGGGGAGCGTTGTCTCGGTGTTACTGTGGGGAGTATTGTCTCGTTGTTACACTGGGGAGTACTGTCTCGGCGTTACTGTGGGGAACATTGTCTCGTCGTTACACTGGGGAGCGTTGTCTCGGTGTTACACTGGGGAGTACTGTCTTGGTGTTACTGTGGGGAGTATTGTCTCGTCATTACACTGGGGAGTACTGTCTCGGCGTTACACTGTGGAGCACTGTCTTGTCGTTACACTAGTGAGCATTGTCTCGGAGTTACCGTCGGGGAGCGTTATCTCGTCGTTACACTGGGGAGCATTGTCTTGGCGTTACACTGGGGAGTACTGTCTCGGCGTTACTGTGGGGAGTATTGTCTCGTCGTTACACTGGGGAGTACTGTCTCGGTGTTACTGTGGGGAACATTGTCTCGTCGTTACACTGGGGAGCGTTGTCTCGGTGTTACACTGGGGAGAACTGTCTCGGCGTTACTGTGGGGAACATTGTCTGGTCGTTACACTGGGGAGTACTGTCTCGTCATTACACTGGGGAGCATTGTCTCGGCGTTACACTGGGGAGTACTGTCTCGGCGTTACTGTGGGGAACATTGTCTCGTCGTTACACTGGGGAGCGTTGTCTCGGCGTTACTGTGGGGAGTATTGTCTCGTCGTTACACTGGGGAGTACTGTCTCGGCGTTACTGTGGGGAACATTGTCTCGTCGTTACACTGGGGAGCGTTGTCTCGGTGTTACACTGGGGAGTACTGTCTTGGTGTTACTGTGGGGAGTATTGTCTCGTCGTTACACTGGGGAACATTGTCTCGTCGTTACACTGGGGAGTACTGTCTCGGCGTTACACTGTGGAGCACTGTCTTGTTGTTACACTCGTGAGCATTGTCTCGGAGTTACCGTCGGGGAGCGTTATCTCGTCGTTACACTGGGGAGCATTGTCTCGGCGTTACACTGGGGAGTACTGTCTCAGCGTTACTGTGGGGAACATCGTCTGGTCGTTACACTGGGGAGTACTGTCTCGGCGTTACTGTGGGGAACATTGTCTTGTCGTTACACTGGGGAGCGTTGTCTCGGCGTTACACTGGGGAGCGTTGTCTCGTCATTATCGTGGGGAGCACCATCTCGTCATTACACTGGGGAGCGTTATCTCATTGTTATCATGGGGTGTACCGTCTCATCATTACACTGGGGAGTGTTGTCTCGTCGTTACTGTGGGGAGCACTGTCTTGGCGTTACACTGTGGAGCACTGTCTTGTTGTTACACTAGTGAGCATTGTCTCAGAGTTACCGTCGGGGAGCGTTATCTCGTCATTACACTGGGGAGCATTGTCTCGGCGTTACACTGGGGAGTACTGTCTCGGCGTTACTGTGGGGAACATTGTCTGGTCGTTACACTGGGGAGTACTGTCTCGGTGTTACTGTGGGGAACATTGTCTCGTCGTTACACTGGGGAGTACTGTCTCATCATTACACTGGGGAGCATTGTCGCGGCGTTACACTGGGGAGTACTGTCTCGGCGTTACACTGTGGAGCACTGTCTTGTTGTTACACTAGTGAGCATTGTCTCGGAGTTACCGTCGGGGAGCGTTATCTCGTCGTTACACTGGGGAGCATTGTCTCGGCGTTACACTGGGGAGTACTGTCTCAGCGTTACTGTGGGGAACATTGGTCGTTACACTGGGGAGTACTGTCTCGGCGTTACTGTGGGGAACATTGTCTCGTCGTTACACTGGGGAGCGTTGTCTCGGCGTTACACTGGGGAGCGTTGTCTCGTCATTATCGTGGGGAGCACCATCTCGTCATTACACTGGGGAGCGTTGTCTCATTGTTATCATGGGGTGTACCGTCTCATCATTACACTGGGGAGTGTTGTCTCGTCGTTACTGTGGGGAGCACTGTCTTGGCGTTACACTGTGGAGCACTGTCTTGTCGTTACACTAGTGAGCATTGTCTCAGAGTTACCGTCGGGGAGCGTTATCTCGTCATTACACTGGGGAGCATTGTCTCGGCGTTACACTGGGGAGTACTGTCTCGGCGTTACACTGGGGAGTACTGTCTCAGCGTTACTGTGGGGAACATTGTCTCGTCGTTACACTGGGGAGCGTTGTCTCGCTGTTACACTGGGGAGTACTGTCTTGGTGTTACTGTGGGGAGTATTGTCTCGTCGTTACACTGGGGAACATTGTCTCGTCGTTACACTGGGGAGTACTGTCTCGGCGTTACACTGGGGAGTACTGTCTCGGCGTTACTGTGGGGAACATTGTCTGGTCATTACACTGGGGAGTACTGTCTCGGCATTACTGTGGGGAACATTGTCTCGTCGTTACACTGAGGAGTGCTGTCTCGTCATTACACTGGGGAGCATTGTCTCGGCATTACACTGGGGAGTACTGTCTCGCCATTACACTGGGGAGCATTGTCTCGGCGTTACTGTGGGGAGTATTGTCTCGTCGTTATACTGGGGAGTACTGTCTCAGCGTTACTGTGGGGAACATTGTCTCGTCGTTACACTGGGGAGTACTGTCTCGGCGTTACTGTGGGGAACATTGTCTTGTCGTTACACTGGGGAGTACTGTCTCGGCATTACTGTGGAGAACATTGTCTCGTCGTTACACTGGGGAGTACTGTCTCGGCGTTACTGTGGGGAACATTGTCTTGTCGTTACACTGGGGAGTACTGTCTCGGCGTTACACTGGGGAGTGTTGTCTTGTCGTTACACTGGGGAGCATTGTCTCGGTGTTACACTGGGGAGCACTATCTCCTCGTTACACTGGGGAGTACTGTCTCGGCGTTACCGTGGGGAACATTGTCTCATCGTTACACTGGGGAGTACTGTCTCGGCGTTACTGTGGGGAACATTGTCTCATCGTTACACTGGGGAGTACTGTCTCGGCGTTACTGTGGGGAATATTGTCTCGTCGTTACACTGGGGAGTACTGTCTCGGCGTTACACTGGGGAGTGTTGTCTTGTCGTTACACTGGGGAGCATTGTCTCGGTGTTACACTGGGGAGTACTGTATTGGCGTTACACTGTGGAGTGTTGTCTCATCGTTACACTGGGGAGCATTGTCTCGGTGTTACACTGGGGAGCACTATCTCCTCGTTACACTGGGGAGTACTGCCTCGGCGTTACTGTGGGAAACATTGTCTCGGTGTTACACTGGGGAGCATTGTCTCGGCGTTACACTGGGGAGCATTGTCTCGGTGTTACACTGGGGAGCACTATCTCGTTACACTGGGGAGTACTGTCTCGGTGTTACTGTGGGGAACATTTGTCAGGTAGCACTTTTGCAATGTTACAGCAGATAGCCCTCTCGCAATGTTACACATTGTCACATTGTCACATTATTACAATAGAGAGCAGGGTCTTAATGCTACTGTGTTGAACAGTGATTCCCGATGAGGGCAGTTACATGTGTTTAGGGGGCATTGGGGGAAATAGGAGTTGTCAGGGGGTGTTCCAGATTCTTGGGTGGGGGTGGTGGTAAGCAGCTCCCTAACTTGAGGCATGAGACCTGACCAACCGTGTCAATTCGCTGCCGTCGTCAATATCTGAAAAGCATTACAAGTTTGAGTGATTTTTAAATTTTAATTTAGCCCCATTAATGATGGATAAATATGTACGTCATGATCTCTGAGTCTGAAGGCGGTGAAGACTTGAATTCTACTCCTGCTAAGAAACAGTAACTACAGAAAGTGTGTCAATACAATGTTACATACCTGGAGTATAATTTTATTCCATTCCCATCAGATCACAGACACCCCATGTGTCTTATTTGTAATACTGTACTGGACTGTCTAAAGAAGCTAATGAAGATTGCAGGAACACTTCCGCAAAAGTCTCCCTGAAAGGCTACTTGTGGTATTACTCAGTTCCAGAAGATGAAAGAAGCATTTGAAAAGCATTGCACACTCGAGTCATTTGCCAAGAAAGCTAAAAATGACCTTGATAATGGTCTCATTGCTTCTTACAACATTTCCAAAGTGATTGCAAAGTGTGAAAAATCACATACAACTGCTGAAAGATTAATAATGCCTGCTGAATCAAAAGTGCTTACCACTGTTCTCAAAATGGATACCAGTATTTTAAAATCAATTCTTCTGAGTAATAACTCTGCAGCTCTTCGTAATGACAAAATGAGTGAAGGCATTGTGTATCAACTATGCACAGAGCTACAAAAAGCAGAATTTGGGATACAACTGAATGAGTCAATTGCTTCCGGATAAGAAGGCATTGCTAATGGCATATGTACAGTTTATCAAAATTGGAAAGGTTTATGAAGAGATTCTCTTTTGTAAAAAGTTAAAAACAAATATCAACAGAGAATCAATCTATGATGAGCTCAAAATGTTTATTGAGGATAAAAATATTCCAATTAGGAACATGATTTCTTGTGCAACAGATGGAGCACCACATGTGATCGGTCGCCATGCTGGTTTAGTGGCATTCATGAATAAAGAAATTAAATAAATAAAGAAGTCTTCTTGCAATCCATTGTATAATTTATCGTCAACATCGCGCAGACGAAAACCTCAGCCAACAACATTTTTCAAGCATGACTCTTGTAGTATCTGCTGTCAACAAAATTAAAGTTCATCCATTAAACAGCAGAATATTTTGCCGGTTATGTCAGGATAACGATGAAGAGTTTGAACACTTGCTTTTGCACACTGAAGTGCACTGGTTGTCAAAAGGCCGCTGCTTAAAATGTTTCTTTGATCTTTCTGACACTGTGGTTGAAATTTTGCTCAAAGTTGACAGGAGCTTGGGAAACAAGATTGAACTTCTACGTGGAGATGTGGCATACCTAGCTGATCTGTATGACAGAATGAACATTCAAAATATGAAACTGCAGGGTGAGAATTTCAGTTTAATCCAGGTAAAAAGTGCAGTGTCCACTTTTAGCAGAAAGCTGGAAATATACAAGGAAAATATTGGGAGAAGAATGTTCCCTGCATGGAAAGTACAGCACTATCTTTCGCAGATGATGATTTGCAAGAGTACTGCTTCCATCTACTGTCACTGAAGAAACATTTTCAGAACCGATTAAAGGATTTGAATGATCTGGAAATTCCAAACTGCAAGGTGGAAAAACAAGAAGAAAGCTTGAAAGAAATTATCGAAATTCAGAATGATGAAGAAGAAAAAAAATTTTCCCCCCTATTCTCATAAAGTATGCTCTCCAATCCAAGCAATATCCTTGTAAATCTCTTCTGCACTCTCTCTATGCATCCACATCATTCCAGTGCAGCAGCTTTGATTGTCCTATGGACACGAACTCCAAGATCCCTTGAATACTCCACACTGTCAAGGGTCTTACCTTGAAAACTGTATTCTGCCTTCAAATGTGGCAACACTGTCACATGAAGTTTCCTGGTCTTTGGAGAAGAGCCAAGCTGCTTTTCATTGCATTTCCATGCTCCTACCTCATTGAAAGAGGCTTCAGTGCAGTGAACCACATGCTCACAAAAACAGAAACTTGGATATTGTTACACTTAAGGCTTTTGCTGTCACAGCTTGAACCAGATACTTCAACTCTTGCTAAAACCATCAAGCTCAAGGATCACATTATATCGAAGCTGTTGTACAGCACATGGGTACTGTGTAGGCTAGGTTTAAAGACATAAACATTTAAAGCAGATTAATTTTTCTTGTGTTAGCATGTGGTAGACATGTTATTACGCTATGAGGGAGCTGGAAAGTATATTGAGCCTAAGGGGGGCTTTGGCAAGTATGAAGGTGCTTAAGGGGGGGGGTGTTGGGCTATAAAAGGTTGGAAAACACTGGTATAGAGTATTGCCTCAGTGTTACAGTGGGGAGCATTGTCTCAGAAAACATCTTCCCAATGTCACACCAGGCAATGTTGCAGCAGTGGGGAGCATCGTCACAATGTTAAGTGGGGGGTACTGTCTGAGTACAGTGGGGAACATCATTGCAATTGTTACAAAATTCACACTACTTTGTAATCTACCTTGAGACTTATCACCTTACAAGCAGCCACAAAACAAAGAAACCCGCTAAAACCCATTAAACAAAGAAAGCCATCAAACACCCAATCTGTAGGGAATCGTGCAAACAATAACAAGAAGCAAATAAAATTCAGACCTGAAGGTCTCGAAGGTGAGTCCACAGACACAAGCCAGACATCAGAGCAGCCAATCCAGGAGCCTGCTGGCTGCAGGACACAGCCCTGGTTCAGTGCAGAAACAAGTAAAGCTTGTAGAGAAACAAGCTGAACACCAGCCGTCCCTCTCCTCTGGCCCTGACACGCTGACCTTTTCAAACTGGTCAGGTGCTTAAGTCAGCCAAACCTCCGGTCATTGGTTGATCTTGGAAGCAGGCTCGACTGCTTCAATACACCCTCTGGCCCAGGCTACGCTGCCTCGATTTGGCTTATACCTGATACGTCCAATCTGCCATGGTGCTTAAATCCGCCAACAGCGGGCCGTATACCTCACTCCAACCTGGACCCTGATACTTCAATATGCACTCAGGCCTGGGCCCTGCTACCTCAACTTGGCCCACAACCGATCTTTCCAATGTGACAACAGGGAGTGTGGCTCCGGCGTGATAACAGGGAGCATCGTCTCGGCATGACAACGGGGAATGTCGTCTCAGCGTGACAACGGGGAGTGTCGGCTCGGCGTGATAACGTGGAGTGTGGCCCCAGTGTGACAACGGGGAGTGTCATCTTGGTGTGACAACAGGGAGTGTCATCTCGGCGTGATGATGGGGAGTGTCGTCTCGGTGTGATAACGTGGAATGTGGCCCCGACGTGACAACGGGGAGTGTCGTCTTGGTGTGACAACGGGGAGTGTCGTCTTGGTGAGACAAGGGGGAACGTGGCCTTCTCGCCACAGATTCAACCTGCAAATTAACCTTTAAGGGATCCTGGGCAAGGACTCCCAGGTCCCTGTATGCCTCAGTTTGTGTATTGTCTCTCCGTTTAGAAAATAGTCAATCCTTTCATTTCCTCTACCAAAGTGTATGACACTTCTTTGCCCATTCTCCTATTCTGTCTGTCCTTCTGTAGCCTTTCTACTGCCTTAAACTACCTGCCCCTCCACCGGTCTTCATATCATCTGCAAACTTTGCAACAAGGCCATCAATTATATCATCCAAATCATTGACATATAACGTACTTGATTTGGTATTGGGAAATGAACCTGGTCAGGTGTCAGATCTCTCAGTGGGAGAGCATTTTGGAGATAGTGATCATAATTCTATCTCCTTTACAATAGCATTGGAGAGAGATTGGAACAGACAGGTTAGAAAAGCGTTTAATTGGAGTAAGGGGAATTATGATGCTATCAGGCAGGAAATTGGAAGCTTAAATTGGGAACAGATGTTTTCAGGGAAAAGTACAGAAGAAATGTGGCAAACGTTCAGGGGATATTTGTGTGGAGTTCTGCATAGGTACGTTCCAATGAGACAGGGAAGTTATGGTAGGGTACAGGAATTGTGGTGTACAAAGGCTGTAATAAATCTAGTCAAGAAGAAAAGAAAAGCTTACAAAAGGTCCAGAGAGCTAGGTAATGTTAGAGATCTAGTAGATTATAAGGCTAACAGGAAGGAGTTTAAGAAGGAAATTAGGAGAGCCAGAAGAGGCCGTGACAAGGCCTTGGCAGGCAGGATTAAGGAAAACCCCAAGGCATTCTACAAGTATGTGAAGAGCAAGAGGATAAGACGTGAAAGAATAGGACCTATCAAGTGTGACAGTGGGAAAGTGTGTATGGAACCAGAGGAAATAGCAGAGGTACTTAATGAATACTTTACTTCAGTATTCACTATGGAAAAGGATCTTGGTGATTGTAGTGATGACTTGCAGCAGACTGAAAAGCTTGAGCATGTAGATATTAAGAAAGAGGATGTGCTGGAGCTTTTGGAAAGCATAAAGTTGGATAAGTCGCCGGGACTGGATGAAATGTACCCCAGGCTACTGTGGGAGGCGAGAGCGGAGATTGCTGAGTCTCTGGTGATGATCTTTGAATCATCAATGGGGATGGGCGAGGTTCCGGAGGATTGGAGGGTTGCAGATGTTGTTCCCTTATTCAAGAAAGGGAGTAGAAATAGCCCAGGAAATTATAGACCGATGAGTGTTACTTCAGTTGATGGAGAAGATCCTGAGAAGCAGGATTTATGAACATTTTGGAGAGGTATAATATGATTAGGAATAGTCAGCATGGCTTTGCCAAGGGCAGGTTGTGCCTTACGAGCCTGATTGAATTTTTTGAGGATGTGACTAAACACATTGATGAAGGTAGAGCAGTAGATGTAGTGTATATAGATTTCAGTAAGGCATTTGACAAGGTATCTCATGCAAGGCTTATTGAGAAAGTAAGGGGGCATGGGATCCAAGGGGACATTGCTTTGTGGATCCAGAACTGGCTTGCCCACAGAAGGCAAAGAGTAGTTGTTGACAGGTCATATTCTGCATGGAGGTCGGTGACCAGTGGTGCCTCAGGGATCTGTTCTGGGATCCTTACTCTTCGTGATTTTTATAATTGACCTGGATGAGGAAACAGAGGGATGGGTTAGCAAGTTTGCTGATGACACAAAGGTTGGGGGCATTGTGAATAGTGTGGAGGGCTGTCAGAGGTTACAGCGGGACATTGATGGGATGCAACACTGGGCTGAGAAGTGGCAGATGGAGTTCAACCCAGATAAGTATGAGGTGGTTCAGTTTGGTAGGTCAAATATGATGGCAGAATATAGTATTAATGGTAAGACTCTTGGCAGTGTGGAGGATCAGAGGGATCTTGGATTCCAAGTCCATAGGACACTCAAAGCTGCTGCACAGGTTGACTCTGTAGTTAAAAAGGCATATGGTGTATTGGCCTTCATTAATCATGGAATTGAATTTAGGAGCTGAGAGGTAATATTGCAACTATATAGGACCCTGGTCAGATCCCACTTGGAGTACTGTGCTCAGTTCTGGTTGTCTCACTACAGGAAGGATGTGGAAGCCATAGAAAGGGTGCAAAGGAGATTTACAAGGATGTTGCCTGGATTGGAGAGCATGCCTTATGAGAATAGGTTGAGTGAATTCGGCCTTTTCTCCTTGGAGCGATGGAGGATGAGAGGTGACCTGATAGAGGTTTATAAGATGATGAGAGGCATTGATCGTGTGGATAGTGAGAGGCTTTTTCTCTGGGCTGAAATGGTTGCCACAAGAGGACACAGGTTTAAGGTGCTGGGGAGTAGATACAGAGAAGATGTCAGGGGTAATATTTTTACACAGAGAGTGCTAAGTCCTTGGAATGAGCTGCCGGCAACGGTGATGGAGGTGGATACGATAGAGTCTTTTAAGAGACTTTTGGACAGTTACATGGAGATTAGAAAAATAGAGGGCTATGGGTAATTTCTAAGGTAGGGACATGTTCGACACAACTTTGTGGGCTGAAGGGCCTGTATTGTGCTGTAGGTTTTCTACGTTTCTATATAAAAAGAATTGGTCCCAACACAGAACCCTAGTCACCAGCTGCCAGTCAAAAAGGGCACTCTTTATTCCACTGTTTGCCTCCTGCCAGTGGGCCACTGCTTCCTCCATTCTAGTATCTTACCTGTAATATCGTGGGCTCATAGCTTGTTGCGTAGCCTCACGTATGGCACCTTGTCAAAGGCCTTCTGAAAATCCAAGTACATAACATCAACCGATTCTCCTTTGGCTATCCTGCTTGTTATCTCTTCAAAGAATTCCAACAGATTTGTCAAGCAAGATTTTCCCTTGAGGAAACCATGCTGATTATGGCTTATTTTATCATCTGCCTTCAAGTAACCTGAGAGATTATCATAGAATTATAGAAATCTACAGCACATTACAGGCCCTTCGGCTGACAGATCTCAACCCTGTGCTCTGAAGCTGATACAGAACACCCTAAGCCCTCTCTGCTGGCATCCGTATGCGATACATATGGCAATTGAGGGTTTGCAAAAGCCAGCACAGGCGCTTTCATCAGCAGCTTCTTCACCAACTGAAAGGCCTCTTTGCATTTTGTATCCCATCTTGCTCCAAAATGCTCTCAAGGGCTAAGATAATCTTTACCATCATCTCCTTTAGTTTTCCTCCCTTTCTTCCCCAAGGGAGGGTAATCGCACAGAAGCTGATTTAAAGAGTGACTCACTTTAGGCTAGTCCTTCACGAACATCTGATAGAATCCAAGGAACGAACACAAGGTGTTCACTGTCTGGGGCCTTGGCCATGTGGCCACCACCTCTATCTTAGACAGATCTTTAGCTACTCCATTCCGTGAGACTGTGTGCCCAACATAGCTAACAGACGTTTGGCAGAACTGGCCCATATCCAGGGAAAGTTTTAACCCTTCAGCTTTCAGGCAGCCCAGTACCTTCAGTAGCCTCGCTTCATGTTCCTCCAAGGTGGAACTAAACACTATGAGATCATCCAGGTACACAAACACCTCAAGCAAGTTCATATTCCCCACTGTTTTCTCCATGACACGCTGGAAAGTCACCAGGGCTCCCGATATGCCCTGGGGCATCATTTCAAACTGGAAGAATCCCACTGGACATGTGAATGCCATCTCCTCTTTGTCAGCCTCACTCATAGGTATCTGATAATACCCACACTTCAAGTCCAGCACACTGAACCACTTCGCACCACTCAGGCAAGCCAATGTGTCCTCGATTCTCGGGACCGTATACTGGTCGGGCACTGTGCAATTGTTCGGAGTTCGATAGTCCACACACATCAGTACCCTCCCATTCTTCTTCCTGGCCACCACTATTAGAGACACATAGAGGCTTCTGGACTCAGTGATGATCCCATCTTCTGCAGATTCTGCCAAATGTTCTCTACCTCTGCAGGCACCAGACGCTGCAACCTTTCTCTGAACGGGATGTCCTCTGTCACCTGGATGGTGTGGTGAGTGATCTTGGAACAACCTACATCAAACTCGACAGTAGAAAAGGCATCTTCCAGCTTCAACATCTTCTCTAAACAACTTCCTCTTCCAACCTCCTGGTACCGGGGAGTTCCCACAAGAATTGAAACTCTGATCTTCTCAGCTGGGTCCAGACAAACCAACTATAATATATCAAAAACCTCAGCTACTCCCACATCTGCCTCTTAAGTCTCCAGCTTCAATGACAAGTAACCATCGTATGGATAGTCATCCATACTCAGACTGCAGATCACTGAGTGGTGTCAATGGTAACTGCATCAAATACCGGTTGGAAAACGAATGGTGCAGCAGGGTAACTTGAGAGCCGGTGTCAAGCATGGCGCTAGCATAAGTGCCTTCAATCCATGGCAATACACTGGATCTTGGCCCCACTAAACCCTCAGGAATAGGGTTTTTTTGCTTTAGGGTGTTCCTTGATATATTGCTGGGAACGTGTTCCCCCAGAGATGCCAGGCCGTCCCCTCACTGGGTCTCTCTGCGTAGGTATCCGGGTGCTCACTCTCCGAGGGTTTTCCTGTCGTTCACACTCCCGCCTGAAGTGTCCTTCTTCACCACAGTTCTTACAGACAACAGCAGTTGCTCCCCTTCTCGCTGGACCCCGTTCTCTAGCAGCCCTCTGCTTAGTCCGTCCCCTCAGAGGGTCCAACTCCCTGTCAGCTTTATCGTGCGGGGCGGATGCACTGACTGATAACAACCGGGACATCTCAGTCCTAAACTCTGCCATGATCTCCTTTACCACTCCCGGGGTGGGTTATCAGTGGTCACCTCAGCCAAGGGGGCTGCTGTTGAGGACTGTACCCTGCTGACAGAGGCCTCCATCGCATTCTCCACCTCTCTTAATTCTCTGATCACCTCAACAAACAAGGGAGGGGCGATTGTCTTATTAGACATCCAGAGACCCAAAGTGATCAGGCCTGGTGAATGGGTGCCTTTTGCCACTTGGTCCATCCTTAACTGATTCACCTCGGCCGTTTAAATGCCACAAGCAACTCAGATGCTTTTCTATCTGAAAAATGTAGAGGGAAAGTTGAAACCCTGTCATGAACTCCATTGGACTTCCCGTCACACCCAACACACTTCCTAGCGCTTGCATGCAGCCAGCAGAAGTAGCAAAGGGATTCTGAGTCTTCAAGGATCTCACTACATCAGCAGCTGGCATCCTTAACTCTCTACCAATGGCTGTCTTTTTACATCATCAGAGCACTGCCACTCACCCAACAACTGAGAGGTCTGCCCCACCCAAGTCTTGTACTCCTCTTCCCCTCCCTTCAGGGGTGGGCTTCATTCCCGAGAACATGCTGAACGTACGATAACTGGGACTTTGAACTTGGGCATTTTGTCATTTATTCGCCAGGGAGTTAAGGGCTGATACCAACTCAGAATGCTCAGCCCTCGCTGGAGGACTCATTAGACCTTCTACATCAGGCTACACCTTCCCCTCACTCCACAGAAACAACAGCAACTTGACTTTAAAGTCTCCACTCCCAGCTACGGGAGACTGGGCTTCTGCTTTGGCACGCTTGCCTACACTCCCCTCCTCCCGGAAAGTATGGACAGCCCGCAACCTCCCTTCTCCCAAGGCCCCAGTAGTACCAGGCAGATCCACTGCCGTTACGTCAGTGCTAGTCTGAACTAAAACAAAAGTCTTTGCCTGCCATTCTGCTCCATGACTGTAACTGTTCCTAATCTTTTAACTGTACTTAAAGTTTGAATTAACAATTCCTTGGGGCTATGAATACATGTGCATTGGTTACTGGTAGCCCCATGGATTCGCACCTCCGCTCACCCCCTGCTGCGTCCTGAACCATGTATCGTAATCATTTTACCGGACAATAGTTTAACACAGGCTTAAACACACAACCCACCAGATCACACAGCATCGAACAAAATCGATCCTGGAAGTTACCCCCAACAAATGTAACCCTGCTGGTTTCCTTGGCTGCGTAGGTCTAGGGAAGACGCACTCTAGTCCCGCTAAACCCGTGAGATTGAGGCTCTCCCTCCCCAAACTTCGGTTTGTGCAGATGCTGCTACCTTGTTACAACTCAGTGCCAAGAAATAACAGACAACACACTGCACACGATTAAAAGAATTATATTTATGAAACTTAATTTTACTAAAGGGTTAGTAAAGAAAAAAAAACAAAAAGGGCCCATTTTAATTAAACAGTCAAATGTGCACAAGTTGGAGCTCAACTCTTCCAAAATTCATACTCTCCAATCCTCAGTCGATCTCGGCACCTGGCTCCATCGAATCACAGACCCCCACCGGGTTGAATCCTACCACCGGTTCTCTCCAGCGTCTTCTCTCTTCATCTCCTGCTGAACAAAAAAACCCAAGACCAACTTTCTAATTGGATAATACACATTCCTCAGCATCCCTTATCTTCAACAATAACACAAACAGGCTGACAGCAGAACAGACTGCTCTTACAGAACTGCTAAATGAAATAGCCACAGCATAGCAGTAAAAACACTTGAACCAGGGTAATACTCCCCCCACCGCGGCTCCGAGACAACGTTGTCCACTGGAACACTGAGTCAATACTCTGTAGTATAACATCGGGATGATACTCCCCACAGTAACAGAGACAATGCTCCCCACTGTAACATACCTCACTGTAACATTAAGAGAATGTTCCTCACTATACCATTGAGGACCTGGTTCACACTGTAACATTGAAAGAATGTGCCCTACTGTAATGTTGAGAGAACATTCCCCACTGTAACATTGACATAACGTTCCCCATTGGACCACTGAGGACATGTTTTGAGACAGTAATCCCCAATGGACACTGAAACAATACTCCCGACTGTAACAATGAGACAAGGCTCCTCAATGTAATTTTGGCAGTTGTTCTACACCCTAACATGGAGGCTGTGCTCACCATGGCACCAGTCATAGATTGCCTTGCATGAAAATTATAACATATTACATTTAAAAGATAGCCTGCTCTTTTGCAGCAGTGATGAAATTGTCCACAAATAATGATGAAGGATCATTCAAAATGCAACAGAAACTGCCAGTGTGTTTCAGTAATGACACAGAGTGAATGCTTACTGAATAACAAAATAGTGTATTCTAATTTGAAGTACTCTGTGTCTTTCTAGTAGAAACGGGAGAACATTCACTCCTTATTACTATCATTATTAGAATTTCTATTTGTAACCAAGGGAGACTGTTTCCTAGTAACCATGGGTGATCTTTTGCTTAGCAACTGATCATTAGTGTCTGCAGAACACTGAATATGTTCCCAATAGGAACATGAGAGAGTCATCACCCTGGTAACAAGAAATGTTGCCCTTATAATAACAGGAGAATATTTAAGAGGATCTTACCATCATAAACTGGAAATGTGTTTCTCATATAACAATTGGGACCATTCCTTTAGCAATAACGAGAATCAGTGTCAGGTTTATTATCACTGAGATATATCACAAACTTTGTTGTTTTGCAACAGAAGTACAGTGCAATACATAAATTATACAACAAACGGTAACACAGCATTAAAGCCAGGACCAACAGGCTAAGGGACAGCTTCTTTCTACAAGCCATTAGACTTTAAATTAACATATCTGTACATTGTGACAGAGTCATAGCACAATGATTTTGACTCCCTCATGCTGTGAGATGGATGTAAGAGTTAAAAAAATTCAAATTCAATCCAATGTATCCGATTCTGTCTCTAAATTCCCACAGAATTGCTTTTCACTCGTAAGATAGCCTTCCTTGGCACATATCTGGACTTCTTATAGAGTTCTGGATCACCAATATTGATTTCCACAGATCTAGCTCTCAGCATGCTGAATATCACAGTTTATTCATAGTTTCTGGTTTGGGAATGTCCAGTATGTTCTCGAGGATGCACACTCATTCACACAGGTTTTGATGAAGTCAGTGGCAACTGTGGCATATTCATTCAGATCTGAAGATTAATCACTGAATATTGTCCAGTCCAGTAAGTGCAGCTCCACCTCCCCTTGACCATATCTTTGTGGTCCTCACCACTGGTGCAGTGGTCCTCAGTCTATGCATGTTGGAAGAGCTGACTTCCTAGCAACCATGAGATATTGATCCTTAGTAAAGATACTTAGTAAAGGTACCTCAGTTAAGATTCCTGGTGTCAGGCAAATGTCAACAAGACAAAGGAAATGTTTATTGACTTCAGAAAAACTCAAACCACTCACACCCTTCTTTACATCGCTGGCACAGCAGTGGAAACTGAGCAGTTTCAAACTCCTGGGAGTGTACATCTCACATAACCTCTCATGTCCCAGTGTCAAACTCCTGGGAGTGTACATCACACACAACCTCTCATGTCCCAGTGTCAGACTCCTGGGAGTGTACATCACACACAACCTCTCATGTCTCAGTGTCAAACTCCTGGGAGTGTACATCACACACAACCTCTCATGTCCCAGTGCCAAACTCTTAGGGGTGCACATCTCACACAACCTTTCATGGAAATGAAATACAATATTGGAAAGTGTATGGTTATGCACTTTGGCAGAAGAAATAAACGGGCAGACTATTATTTAAATGGGACGAAAATTCAAAGTTCTGAGATGCAACGGGACTTGGGAGTCCTCGTGCAGGATACCCTTAAGGTTAACCTCCAGGTTGAGTCAGTAGTAAAAAAAGGCGAATGCAATGTTGACATTCATTTCTAGAGGAATAGAGTATAGGAGCAGGGATGTGATGTTGAGGCTCTATAAGGCGCTTATGAGACCTCACCTGGAGTACTGTGGGCAGTTTTGGGCTCCTTAAGAAAGGATGTGCTGACGTTGGAGAGGGTACAGAGAAGATTCACTAGAATGATTCCGGCAATGAGAAGGTTAACATATGAGGAACGTTTGTCCACTCTTGGACTGTATTCCTTGGAGTTTAGAAGAATGAGGGGGGACCTCATAGAAACATTTCGAATGTTGAAAGGCATGGACAGAGTGAATGTGGCAAAATTGTTTCCCATGGTGGAGGAGTCTAGTATGAGAGGGCATGACTTAAGGATTGAAGGGCGCCCATTCAGAACAGAGATGCGAAGAAATTTTTTAGCCGGGGCCGGTGAATCTATGGAATTTGTTGCCACGGGCAGCAGTGGAGGCCAAGTCGTTGGGTGTATTTAAGGCAGAGATTGACAGGTATCTGAGTAGCCAGGGCATCAAAGGTTATGGTGAGAAGGCGGGGGAGTGGGACTAAATGGGAGAATGGATCATCTCATGATAAAATGGTGGAACAGACTCGATGGGCCAAATGGTTGACTTCTGCTTCCTTGTCTTATGGTCTTATGGTCCCAGTGTCAAACTCCTGGGAGTGTACATCACACGCAACCTCTCATGTCCCAGTTTCAGACTCCTGGGAGTGTACATCACACACAACCTCTCATGTCCCAGTTTCAGACTCCTGGGAGTGTACATCACACACAACCTCTCATGTCTCAGTGTCAAACTCCTGGGAGCACACATCACACACAACCTCTCATGTCCCAGTTTCAGACTCCTGGGAGTGTACATCACACACAACCTCTCATGTCCCAGTTTCAGACTCCTGGGAGTACACATTTCACAGAACCTCTCATGGTTCTAGAACACATCTTACACAATCAAAATGTTCAAAGTAAATTTTATTTTTAAAGTACATATATGTCACTATATACAACCCCGAGGTTCATTTTCTTCTGGGTGTACTCAGCAAATCTATAGAATAGTAACTATAACAGGATCAGTGAAAGAACAACCAGAGTGCAGAAGACAACAAACTATGCAAATGCAAATATAAATAAATAGAAATAAATAATGAGAACATAGCTGGCTGGTGGCGTAGTGGCAGCAGTGCCGGACTTCAGAGCGAAGGCTCCCGAGTTCGAATCCAGTCGGCTCCCTTGCACGCTTTCCATCCGTGCTGGGTTGAGCGTCGAGCTAGCAACTCGGCCTCGTAAAAATAAGAAAGCCTGCTAAAAAAAACGCCATCATGACGGCGTCCCGATGACTCCACTCAGAGTTACGGGCTTTCTTCTTCTAATGAGAACATGAGATAATGAGATAAAGAGTCCTTAAAGTGAGATCATTGGTTGTGGGAACATTTCAATTATGGGGCAAGTGAGTGCAGTGATCCCCTTTTCAATCAGGAAAGTTCACCAATGGCTCTTCTTTCTGAGGAGGCTGAAGAGAGCTAGAATATGCACATCAATACTCATGACCTTCTACAGAAACCCCCTTTTACTGGGAAATGCATATTGTTAGCCCCTTACTAACAGCCACTGGAGTCCGCGGCAAGAACCACCTTTCTCCGGCTTCATATATCTAGGGAGTATACAACTTTGGTCCCAACAAATCCATGGGGTTGGGATGCCTCATCCACCCAGACTCTGGTTTGTGTGACTGTTGTGTGATTTATGGCCCTGCAATAGCCAGTCAGCATGAAATAACAGATCGCACACTGCATACAATCATAAAGAAGTATATTTGTAAACATTAACTTAACCAACGAGTTAGTACAGAAAAGAAAGAAAAAAGCAAATTAATAAAACAGTTAAATGTGCACAGGCTGGAGCTCAAATCTTCCAAAAGCCATATTCACCGATCCTTGGCAAATCTCCGCACCTGGGCTCCATCAAGGCGTATCTCCCCACCGGCTCGAATCTTATGACTGGTTCTCTCCAGCGTCTTCTCTCTTCATCTCTTGCTGAACAAAGACAAAACTCCACTACCAGTGTTGGTCACAAAACTGCTCCCCTAGGCTTCTCTAGAACCTTCTCCCCATTTCACTCTGCTGATTGGATGGTCCACATTCCTAACCATCCCTTATCTCCAACAGTAACTCAAACATTGCTTCTACAGAAAGACCATTACATGAAATACCCTGCAACAGCAGCAGTAAAACCTTTACCAGAGCGTTACATGCAGTAGAGAGAACATCATAACAAGCTGCATCATTGCATGGTGTGGAAACTGCACTACAGTGGACAGGAAGGCTCTACAACGAGTAGTCAAAACTGCCCAACACATCACCAGCACCAGCCTACCTGCCATCAAGGACATATATACGGAAAGGTGCCAGAAAAAGCCCAGCGATATCATGAAGGATCCCACACACCCTAGTCATGGACTGTTTGTCCCACTCCCATCAGGGAGGAGGCTATGTAGCATCCACACCAGGGCCACCAGACTCACAAATAGTCAGCTTCCTCAAGCAGTAAGACTGGTCAACACCTCCACCCACTAACCCACACCTCCACACCCCCAACCATCACTACTTTATCATTTCCTGTCAGTCACCTTATGTGCAGACACTCCTGTGCCTAGTGTCACGTTGTGGACATACAATCAATGTATATAAGCTATTTTACACATTTATATTTAGTGTGTTATTTTATTGTTGTGTTCTTTATCTTAGTGTTTTTTTGTGCTATTAAGATCTGGAGTGACAATTATTTCATTCTCTTTTACAGTCGTGTACCAAAAATAACATTAAACAATCTTGAATACAGGAACATTTTCATCCCAATTGGACATTAGCCTTGAAACAGAATAAAGTATGCCTTTGTAAAAATAATGGGACATTCAGTTGTTAAGAGTGAGAAATCTTTTTTCTTCATCTCATGAGAAAATGACACTTGACCATAAGATTATTTTTTCCAACAACATTCAGAAGTTTTATGACTGAACAATGTGGGACTACTCCTACACAACAATAAACTTCATAAATTACTTTTTTCAAAAACGCAGCAGACTGTGTAAAGGGGCTGTGTGATGTATTCATGATCATTGACGAGGAATGAATCCAATAGTCAAGGCTGGAAACAAAACATGAATAGGGAGAGGGAGCAAATAACAGATTGAATGGACAGTATGGAGGCCTTGCAAAGGGTACAGCAGAATGTACAGTTCTGTGCAAAAGACTTCAGCACATGTAAAAAAAAACCTGTAAAGTGAAGATGCTTTCAAAAATAATGAAACGAAAGGACTCTAAATATCAAAAAAAAACTATAATGAGCAGTAAACAGTTAAAAAAAACCTAAATCAAATCAATATTTGGTGTGACCAGCCTTTGGCTTTGCCACTGTTCATCTGCAGACTTTGACTGTCTCACTTCTATCTCTCCAGGTAATCATAGACAGTGTCGATGATGTTGAGACATGAAACCGTATAAAACATCTAGGGTGCCTAAAGACTTTTGTGCAGTGCTGTAGAGCAGTTCCGGACATGGGTAGAGAAATGGCGGATGGAGTTCAATCTAAACAAGAGCGAGGAGCTTCAGAATCAGAATCAAATTTATTATCACAGCACGTGTCGTGAAATGCGTTAAGTTAGCAGCAGCACAATACAACACATGATCACATAGAAAGAAAATATAAATAATGAAGGTGGAAAGTATACAGTTAATGGCAGGACTCTTAAAAGCATTGGTATGCCAAGGGATTTTGGGATCCGAGACCATAGCTCACTGCAAGGAGATGGGGGTAGGGTAGGAAAGCATATGCTACGTTCATTGGTTATGACACTGAACAAAAGGATTGGGAAGTCAAGTTACAGAATAGAGGCAGTCATTAACAGAAATCCAAAACTGACTAATCAAATGAGAACACCAAAATGGCAGAAGAGATTAAGAAACAGAATTGAAACTTTAAGAGCAGAAATAGCCCACCTAATGAAGCATAAAATGGATAACCTGAGCAAGCAAGTTCTGGGAAAAGGTAAGGAAATACACGGTCCACACCAGATATGATCAACCCAACAAAAGCACTGTAGAATTCAAGTGGTAAGAGTGGGCTCCCTCACCTCTGCCCCTTTGACCCTCAACACAGGTGCCCCCCAGGGCTGTGTACCAAGTCCCCTCCTTTACTCCTTGTATACCACGACTGTGTCGCCACCCACAGCTCCAATCTGCTAATCAAATTTGCTGATGATGCTACACTGATTGGCCTAATCTCAAATAATAATGAGGCAGCCTACAGAGAGGAAGTCATCACCCTGACACAGTGTTGTCAAGAAAATAACCTCACCCTCAATATTGCAAAAACAAAGGAGCTGGTTGTGGACTACAGGAGGAATGGAGATAGGCTAACCCTACAGACATTAATGGATCTGGGTTGAGAGGGTGAACAGCTTTAAATTCCTCAGCATCCACATCACCGAAGATCTCATGTGGTCTGTACATACCAAATGTGTGGTTGAAAAGGCACAACAGTGCCTCTTTCACCTCAGACGGTTGAGGAAGTTTGGTATGGGCCCCCAAATTCTAAGATCTTTCTACAGGGGCACAATTGAGAGCATCCTGACTGGCTGCATCACTGCCTGGTGTGGGAACTGTACCTCCCTCAATCACAGGACTCTGCAGAGAGTGGTGCAGACAGCCCAGCGCATCTGTAGAAGTGAACTTCCCACTATTCAGGATATTTACAAAGACAGGTGTGTAAAAAGGGCCCAAAGGACTATTGGAGACCCGAGTCACCCCAACCACAAACTGTTCCAGCTGCTTCCATCTGGGAAGCGGTATCACAACATAAAAGTCAGGACCAACAGGCTCCGAGACAGCTCCTTCCACCAGGCCATCAGACTGATTAATTCATGCTGAGACAACTGTATCTCTATGTTATATTGACTGTCCTGTTGTACATAATATTTATTATAAATTACTATAATTGCACATTGCACATTTAGACGGAGACATAACAAAGATTTTTACTCCTCATGTACATGAAGGATGTAAGCAAGAAACCAAATTCAATTCAATTTATGGATACACTAAAACAAATGCTTGCTGCATACAAAGGCAGACTAAGTAGATACATGAAATATGAAGAAAACAAAATTATCAGCTCAGGAGCAATAAAAATGTTTATACAGGACAGTAAAACTAAATTTGACACACCAAAGTGTCACCAAACCGACCACAGAATTACCAACAAACACAGAGATAATGACCTTCTGGTCTAATATCTGGTCAAACAGGGTGATGCACAATCAAGGAGCCATCTGGATTAGGCAGAGAAAGGAGCACACTCACACAACTGTAGACATACAAGCACCTGAATTTAGAATAGATATGTGTCACGAACCCCGTGACGGGAATAAAGAACCAGCAGAGATGGAAAACACTTTGGAGTCCAGTATTGCTATAAACTACTAATATTTATTAGTAACTATACAATACAGTAATATAAATGTAGATAAATCAAACAAGTTAGCAATGATTATGTAAAAGTAAGTGTGGAATATATATGTATGAAAAAAAACCAAGCTTTTTTAAGTCTAGGGGTAAAAAGATACAGTCTTATGATGGTGAGTAAAGTTCAGTTCAGTTCAGTTCGTGGTATTTAGTTGACTAGCGATGGAAAGAGAGAGAGAGGGAGAGATTTGAGTTTTCACGTGAGCTGATGCCATCGATCTTCTCGTCGTCCTCTGAAATCCTTTACAAGTCACCGACTGTGACTTTAACCAGGGGGACCGGTTTTCTGTGGTGGAGCTATCACCCAGGCAAGGGTGGACACATAGACAACTCCCCACCAGTCAACCCCTTCTCCTCCTTCCACTGCAAGAGCAATTGGATCGATCCGCCTGATCGATCCTCCAAAACCCACTGTTCCTGCGGGCACAACAGTGCTCATTCAGTGTCCAGATCATGTGTCTGAGGTCTGTATCATCTGACCTCCCATTTATCTCACCGTACTGACCATCAACTGTTATTCAAATAATCCCTCCTTCCTTTGTCTGTGAAGAAATGTAAGCAGGCAACAAGTCCTTGAAAGTAACATTAATAATCTGCCTTTGGTCACCATAGCAACTTTCAAGCTGCTCGGTGCTGTCTCCAAACCTCTTTTCAAAACAAACCATTGGTGGTAACTAACTCTCTCTCTCTCTCTTCAAAAGCACAGTTAATAGGGGCACTTCAGGATCCCCTCACATATGCTAAAAGCAGTTATAAAAATATCCACAACTGGAAACTGGAAAATTACCAGCAGTGATAATACTCATAATTATTTGTATAAAAATTTTACTTGTCCTCATCCGTACCGAATAATGCATATAAACAATTTTCTTAAAATTCTTGAAAAAATGCCTGAATTTTTACAGAAGGTAAATCACATCTCTTACCTAAAGGAGAAATCACAAATGACCAAAGTATCATTCTATTACTTATTTACAAGCTGTGTATAAAACTGTATAAAAAATTAAAGGTTCAAGGACCGACTGCAGGACCTACAGAGGCATCTCACTACTTTCCATTGCCGGAAACATCCTCGCCCGCATCATCCTCAACAGACTGATTCCAACAGTGTCAGAAGAGAACCTTCCCGAGTCACAATGCGGCTTTCGCCCCGAACTCAGCACTGTCAACATGATCTTCGCAGTGAGACAGATACAGGAGAAGTGCTTGGAACAGAACATGACATACTCTGTCTGCTTTGATCTGACGAAGGCGTTTGACACGGTCAACAGAAATGCACTGTGGATCATCCTTAGAAAGCTTGGCTGCCCGCAGAAATTCACTACACTCATCCACCTGCTCCACGATGGCACGACAGGAGAAATGTTCTCAGATGGTTCCCCATCTGAGACTTTCAACATCTCAAATGGCGTGAAGCAAGGGTGCGTTCTAGCACCAGTGCTCTTCAACCCCTTCTTCACCCAAATGCTGAAGCATGCTGTTAAGAACCTAGACCTGGGTATTTACATAGGATATCGCCTAGAAGGATTGATGTTTGACCTGAGACGCCTTGCTGCAAAGACCAAAACGCTGAGGAGGCTCATCACTGAAGCCCTGTTTGCTGATGACTGTGCCCTCATGGCCCACCAGGAGAACCATCTGAAGACGATTGTCGATAAGTTCTCCGCAGCCTCAAAGCTGTTCGGCCTGACAATCAGCCTCGGTAAGACAGAAGTTCTCCTACAACCTGCACCAAACAGTCACCCTCCTCAGCCATGCATCACCATCGACGGCACTGTCCTGAAGAATGTGGAGAGCTTCAAGTATCTAGGAAGCGCCATCTCCAGTGACGGATCCCTTAACAAAGAGATCATAGCAAGGATCCAGAAAGCCAGCCAGGCACTTGGGAAACTCCATGTCAAAGTTTTAGAGCACAAGGACAATCAGCTTTCAACCAAGCTCAAGGTGTACAAGGCTGTGGTCCTCACCTCTCTCCTGTACGGCTGCAAAACCTGGACCCTGTACCACAGGCACATCAAACAGCTGGAGCACTTTCACACGCGCTCTCTGCTGTCGATCATGAGGATTCGATGGCAGGTCCGAATCACCAACCAGGAAGTCCTTGACAGAGCCAACAGCACAAGCATTGAGGCAAGGATCCTCCTGTCCCAGCTACACTGGACCGGCCATGTAATCTGCATGGGTGAAACAAGAATCCCTAAGCATCTGCTCTACGGTGAGCTTGAGCATGGCAGTCACAATCAGGACCGCCCCAAAAAACGATTCAAAGACAATCTGAAATTGTACATCAAATGGGCAGACCTCCAGCCTCGACAACATGAGGAGTCCGCAGCCAACAGGGCTGCGTGGGGCTCCCTGACCAGAAAAGCTGCGTCTGACTTTGAGGATGACCGAAGTTAGCGCCTTGCAGCAGCACGAGACCCACGCCACAAAGCTGTGTGTGCACCAGTTCTAACAACTGCCATTCCATGTCCAACCTGCAACTGCTTGTGTGCTTCAGCCTTCGGCCCCCGAAGTCATGTGCATATCCACAGATGACTGCACAATGTTTAGTCTTCCTCGGACCCCGAGAGACAACCACCATAAAACTGTAACATCATGCATCTTACAACTAATCACCACTCACTTAAATAACCATAATATACTTACAAAAGAGCAGAAAGGATGCCGTAAGGGCACGAAAAGATGTAAAGAACAACTGATAATAGATTCTGTAATTTTAAATCAAGCCCAGAGGAAAAGCAGAAATTTTTCATGTGTTATATTGACCAGCACAAAGCATTTGATTCTATCCCATGCTCATAGTTTAGTGAAGTTGATTGATATATATCTGTATATCTACACCCAATACTTGTGAAATCCCTACAACATCTGAAGAAGCACTGGCATACTATAATCACCCTATCTGTTAACAACCAAGAAAGAACAACCACAGTTATCAAAATAAACAGGCTTTTTCCAGGCGACATCCCTACCCTGGTTTTGTCTAGTTTTAAACCCGCTCTCTGAATCAGACAAAAATAGCATACTGTATCAGAGACAACTAAACTGATTATACCTTGACACACCTTCTATACATGGACAATTTAAAATTGTACGTGTTATGTTTTGTAACTTCAAAACATTAAGCTAATTCAAAGGAAGACACGGGAGTCTGAAAGTGGGTCTAACTTTGTTTTACTTTAAGCGAGGCATGAAACGTACCATGTGGTAGTGTGATGTTGTATGCAGTTCATGTATTTATGCATATAACTCGTAATGAATTATTTAAACAAAAATTTTTGATCAACTGATATATATACACATGCAAGATTAATCAAATATTACTGAAATATTAAATACACAACACTCCTCCCTGCTTAGCTATAAACTCCAACTCAACAAAGAATGCATCTCAACTATAGACACAGTATACTGAATCATAATAATATGGTATACTGTATAATACAACTATAACATACAGACATCCACAGCATAGTAAATTTCAAATTGTCCCATTCAGGCCTAAAGAATTAATCATTGTGGAGGTTTTCTTACACTTTCCCGACAAGGCAGTCACTCTGCTCAGAAGGTGAGACTTGTGGCTGTGAAACAATCTTAGGTTCAGGGGCCTCCTCTGTGCTGGTCGTAGGAGTTGACTCTGGGACTGCAGGTAGTGGTTCTGACAGCGCTTGACATTTTTCTTTCTTTTCTTCTACTTTGTGCATCTTGATCTTGGGAAGGTGTATTTAGTTCACTGGAGTGTTCTCCTATTCATCCTTCTATTGTTCACTTTACGATCTGATCTCTCCTCCTGGTTTCCTCATCTACACCATCATCTGATGAATTCTCTATTTTGTATATCATTAACTCCTTTCTTTTTGGCCTTCCATTCATCCAGTTGGTTTTTGTGTCTACTTTTACAAACGGCTTTTTGTCTCCTACTTGAAGTTCATGCGATAACTTTAAAAGCTCGCTGAGTAAATTCTGGTTCTTTATACACACAAGACGAATGCTTGCAACTTTCCTGAAGCTCCTTGAACTCTCTTACAGCTTAGAGCCAAGCCACATTTTGCAAGTAACTGCCCGATTAACATATCAGAGGCTTTCTGAGATGTTACCAACAAAACCTGTTGTAGTTGATCCACTGCTTTTGTCATTTTCATGATTCCTTTGAGCAGCATGCTCCTTCCTTGGTCCAATTACTTTCCAAGCAGAGGCACAGAGGTTGGCACCAACACCCTGCTTGTCCTCTCTTGGGCAATGGTTCATGATGCATAACATAGACACAGCTGAGGCTTTATCCAGTACCTTTCTTAATTCGCTTTCAGTTGGCTTCATTGCAGGGTATGTGTCATGCAAATCGTGGATGGATCCCCAATCAAGATGTTGTCTTACCTACAATGCTGGTCTTCCTGTTTTTCTCCCCCCACATACAAGCCTAATGTGGCTCGTTAGTTGCTGCATTTCACTGTTACCGAATGCCACTATTAAGAATACGATTCCCACAGGAGTTATCTTTTTTCCAGTATAAGTTCCTTGTTGTACAACTGCAGGCTTCTGTTTAGTATCTTTGAAATGCCATTCAAACTCATTTAGTGGAACGTCTGAAATGGCCAAGCAAGTGTCTAATTTCATTTTAATCAATTTGCTGTTCACTTCTGATGTAAGCCATATTGTTGTTTATTGCTAATTTTCACACTGTGAATCTCAAGGCTACGCAGTCCTGCATTAATTCATCATTATCAGATTTTTCATCAACAGCATGCATATTAGTACTGTTTTTGAAATTGCAACTTGACTTTTTAGCTTTTTCTTTTCCCTGTGCAGTCCATTTATTTTTATGTGCCCAACATGCTCTTTGTACTGTTGCGTTTTCTTCAAGTTTCACCTTTAAACCTGCATTGGTATGGTCTATGTGAGCCCCTGCCACAAAGGTAACACAATTTGTTCAGCCAGTCAGGTTTCTGTTTAGACACGGCAATTTTGTTCATGCTCGCTTTCAATCCTGACTGCAAATCTCTGTCTTGTTTCCATTGAAACAGCAATTTCAACTGCCCTTTTAAATGTAAGTTGTGCTTCAGTTAGGAACCATTTTTGAATGTGTTCCCTTGACCCCTACAGGAGGCAAATGCAGAAATGGCCAGGGTGTTAGCAGAGATATTTAAAACATACTTAGTGACAGGAGAGGTACCAAAGGATTGGAGGATAGTCAATGCTGTTCTGCTGTTTTAAAAAAGGCTCTAAATAGAAACAGGAAATTATAGGCTGGAGAGTTTGACATCAGTAGTGGGAAAGTTATTGGAAGGTACTCTAAGGGACCGGATATATGAGTATTTGGATAGACATGGACTGAATAAAGATAGTCAGTATGGCTTTGTGCATAGTGGGTCACACCTAACCAATCTTATAGAGTATTCTGTGGAAGTTGCCAGGAAAGTTAGTTAGTTAGTTAGTTTAGTTAGTCATACTTTATTGATCCCAGGGGAAATTGGTTTTTGTTACAGTTGCACCAGAAATAATAAATAGTAATATAACCATAAATAGTAATATGTAAATTATGCCAGTAATAGTACATATTAAATAGTTACATATTAATAGTTACATATTAATAGTTACATATTAAATAGTAATATGTAAATTATGCCAGTAAGTTATGAAATGGGCTGAAGTGGATGAAGGTAAGACAGTAGATGTTGTCTACATGAACTTTAGTAAGGCATTTGACAAGGTCCTGCGTGGGAGGTTGATCAAGAGGGTTCAGTGGCTCAGCATTCAGGATGAGGTAGTAAACTGGATTAGACATTGACTTTGTGGGAGAAGCCAGAGAGTGGTAGTAGGTGGTTGCCTCTCTGACTGGAGGCCTGTGGAGCGCCATAGGGACTAGTGATGGGTCTGTTGTTGTTTGTTATCTATATCAATGATCTGGATGATAATGTTGTTAACTGGGTTAGCAGATTTGTGGATGACACCAAGACAGTGTGTAGTGGACAGTGAGGAAGGCTATCATGGCTTGCAGAGGATCTGTATCAGCTGGAAAAATGGGCTGAAAAATGGCAGATGGAATTTAATGTAGATAAGTGCAAGATTTTGCACTTTTGTAGGTCCAACCATGGTAGGTTTTACAGAGTAAACGGTAGGGCACTGAGGAGTGTGGTTGAACAAAGTGATCTGGAAAAACAGGTGATAATTCATTGAAAGTGGCGTCACAGGTAGATAAGGTTGTAAAGAAAGCTTTTGGCACATTGGCCTTCATAAATCAATGTACTGAGTATAGAAAATAGATTTTACATTAAGGTTGTACAAGATGTTGGTGAGGTCTAATTTGGAGCATTGTGTGCAGTTTTGGTCACCTACCTACAGGAAAGATGTAAGCAAGGTTGAACGAATACAGAGAAAATTTACAAGGATGTAGCCGGATAGGTACATGGATGGCAGGGGCATGGAGGGCTATGGTCCCTGTGCAGGTCGATGGGAGTAGGCAGTTAAAGGTGTCAGCATGGACTAGATAGGCCAAAGGGCCTGTTTCTGTTCTGTACTTCTCTATGACAAGCTAAACAATCCCTCAGTGCATCATTAAGACCAATATCAAACAGACAATGCTCAGACAATCTCTTCAATTTAGCCACAGAAGCTGAAATGGACTCCAATCCCTTTTGGTTCCACTTATGCAATCAACATTGGCTTCAGTTCTAAATGTTCCTGCATCACTTTGATGATATCAGCTCATTTCTGCTGGTTTGATTGGAGCAGTCAAACTTCAAAGCAAACTTGTATGTGTTTAAACCCAATGCACTCAGCAACATTGACAATTGTTTCGTATTCGCAGGTGAAGTAATAACACTTCACTTGTGAATCTGCTGGGGTCCTGTGCTCCTGATGCAGCCTCATCTACATTGGTGAAACCTGCTTAAAGTTGGGAGACTGCTTCATCAGTAAACTCTGCTCCATCGTCCACAATTGGGACTTTCCAGGGTCCAAACGTTTTAATTCCGATTCCCGTGTCAATTGACGGCCTCCTCTTGTGCCATGATGAGGCCATCTTCAGGGTGGAGGAGCAACGTTTTACATCCCATTTGGGGAGCCTCCAACCTGATGACATGAATATCCTTCCGGTAAAAAAATTCCCCACCCCCCCTTCTATTCCCCTCTGACCTTTTACCTCTTCTCACCTGCCTATTAATTCCCCAGGGTCCCCTCCTCAATGACTTTCTTTTACAGTCCACTCTCTTCTCCTGTCAGATTCCTTCTTCTCCAGCCCTTGACATTTCCCACTCATCTGTCTTCACCTATCAGCTTCCAGCTAGCCTCCCCCCGCCCCTCCTCCAACCCTTTTATTCTGGCATCTTGCCTGCCTACCTTCTCAGGCCTGAAGAAGGTTCCTGGCCTGAAACGTCCACTATCTATTAATTTCCATTGATGCTGCATGACCTGCTGAGTTCCTCCTGCATTTAGTGTGAATTGTTTCTCAATGGCCATTTCATTTGTTTCAAAATACTGTTGAATTAGCTCAGTATATAAAATCCAGTCATCAACTGTGCAATAAAATATGTAGCAAGCCCCTTTTTACAGTGTTTTTCTTGAAGTGCAGCTCGTTAGCCCCTCGCTCTCTGTGGCGAGGAACCCACCTTACAGGCTCTGTACGTCTAGGTGTATACAACTTTGGTCCTGCCAGATCCGTGAGATGGGATGTCTGGCCCACCCAAACCCCATTTTGTGTGAATGCTGTGTGATTTACTGCACACCCCACTCCCCCACCCCGCAATCCCCCGTTGGCAAGAAGTAACAGATTGTACACTGCATACAATTATAAAGAGAGTATATTTATGAACATTAACTTAACCAAAGAGTTATTAAAGAAAAGAAACAAAACGTGCCAATTGGAATTAAACAGCCAAATGTGCACGCAAATTGGAGCTCATCTTGAAGTTGTCTGTAACTCACACACTGGACCCACGGTCTGCGTGAGAGCACACACCAGTTCCCAAATGTCACTTGAAATCCATCTCAGATGGGCTCTCCCACAGGAATACTGGTCCTTCCTTGAGGCCATATTTCTGCACAAAAGACCTTGTGCAACAGGGACGGCATCCGCAGCCATCTTCTCTCGTCTTCTCCCAACTCCCACTACGCAGCGCTCCACCCACACCAGTGTCCGTCACAAAAACCTCTCCGCCCAGCATTCTCTAGAACCTTCTCCCGATTCCACCATCCTGATTGGCTGACACCACATTCCCAAGATGAACATCGAAGCCCCTATCTCAACTCAAACCCAAACAGGCTGAAAGCAGAACAGACCGCTCTTACAGAACTGCTCAAATGAAATACCCTCAGCACAGCAGTAAAAGTCTCTCCCCCCCCCACCAAAATAATTATGTCCCCATGACTTTGAAATGTGTCAACCCATCATTAATAACTCAGATTTCAAAGGAATTTCATGAGATCAGGACCTCCGATCCAGTTGTGAATGGTAGTGATATGTAACTCAGGGGAATAGGAGCAACACTCTGCTTCCCCGGTGCATCACAGGCCAGCCTATCTGATGGTGTCCTGACTATCTGAGACCTCCTTATCCTATCCTCAGCTCCTCCAGCTTTAACCACCCCTTGTGACCCTTCCTGTCTACCACTCGTGTCTTCTGGCGGCTCAAGGCCTCCTGCTCCATGTCCAAACTTAACTTCCATCAGTTTAAGCCGGTGCTGCCAAACATCTTCATTCAACCTCTGCTGGTGCTGACCGGCGAGACCTCTCTCCGAAAGAGGTGTCCTCGGTCGCTCCAATAGTGTGGCAAGTACTTCTGGAGAAACCACCATTAAACCCGTCAGTAGAAAACGTTTCTTCGCGTCCCAGCACCTTCTCAGCTAATCTTCTTTTCCATTCCTTGGACATTCCATCAAATTCTGGGGTTGCTTCCACTCTGGCTCCTCCTCCACGACATAACATGACAGGTTTAGACTGGGCGTACCACACAGTTCCTCATTTATACTCATCATCCTGCTTAAGAGAAGCTCGTACCTTCTCAAAAGCAGCTCTGGACACGGTGAATGGATAAGGTGTTCAAAAAGTTCTCTCCATTCCTCTCCTTGCATGCTCCAAGTAGCCGTCGCAATGGTACTCATCAGCACCAAGCATCAGAATTGCAAGGGCACTGAGTGGCGTCATTGGTAAATGTGTCAAAAACCAGTTGTAAAAGGATCGATAAAACAAAGTTACTCGAGAACCTGTGTCAACTATGGCTCTAGCATAAACGCCTTCAATCCATATGGATACATCAGAGCTTGGTCCCACTAAACCTCCAGGAATAGTGTTCTGTACTTGACTATTTCCTTTGATACACTGATAGGAACATATCCTCTCCGAAACATCAGCCTGTTCCTTTGCTGGGTCCCTCCGTAGTTTTACCTCTTTTTTCACTGCTTGATTCATCGCTGATTTAATTTTCAAAAATTTTAATTTCCTTCACACTCCTGCTTGAAATGTCCATCTTCTCCACAGCTGTAACAGTAAATATTGGTCACTTCCCTGGTCAAGGATCCCGTTCCGTAGCAGCCCTCTGCTTAGCACGTTCATCAGTGGGTCCGGCTCCCTATCGGCCTTGTCGTGCTCGGTGATAGCATCCACTGATATCAACCAGGATACCTCTGCTCTCAAATCTTTCACAAATCCTGTAAAACCCCCGCCTGTTGGACATCAGGGGTCGCTTCAGCAACAGTAGCTACTGCCGATGAATTTGCCCTGCTAACCAAGGCCTCCAGCTCCACTATCACGTTTTCCTCCTCTCCAACCTCTCTGAGTAACTCAGTAAGGGAAGGAGGACGTATCCTGTGGGTCATTCGAATATGCAGAGCAATTACTCCACGTTACAACACACTCTTCACAGCTTGCTCCATCCTCAAGCAATTTCTCTCAGACAGTTGAATGCCCCCTTTGTGGCACAAACAGTGTAGCAGCTTCTCCAACCTGAAAATGTAGGCAGGCAGCTTCTCTATTTCCTCCTGAAATGTGAGCCTTAACTCCTTCCTAAGATCGGCTGCACTTCCAGCAGTGCCGAAAGCATCTTGCAGAGCTTGCAGGTAATTAGCTGACACAGCTAATGGGTTTTCTGCCTTGAGCAACCTCACTCTATCAGTCACCGTCCCCTTTAATCTCTCTACCAGTGTCAATTTTTCCATATTATCCGAGCACTGCCATTCATCCAATAACTGAGATGCCTGCTTAGTCCAAACCTCCTGTTCTTCTTCCCCACTGGGTGTGGGCTTGACCCCAGAGATCACTCCCAGCCTACAATAACTTCGGCTCTCCGCAGATGTACTTCAGCATTTATCAACCAGTGATGTAATAACCAAAACGAGCTCAGAGTTTAAATCAAAAGCTGAAGGACTCAGTGGACCTTTCACATCAGACAGCTCCTTCCCCCCACTTGCTGAAACTAGAGCAACTTGCCTTTAAAGTTTCCGCCCTTGGCTATGGAAAACTAGACTTGTAATTCGGCACCCTCGCCTACACTCCCCTCTCTGAAAGTACGGACGGCCCATGGCCCCACGATTCAGCCCCCTCGCCTACAATCCCCTCTCTGAAAGTACAGACGGCCCATGGCCCCACCTCTCCAGGCACCCCAGTGGTAACAGGCAGTCTGAACTAAAACCATGTCTGTGCCCATTGTTCCATCAACCCACCGCTCCATGACCGTAACTTTATCTAATATTTTAACAGAACTTAAAACCCGAATCAACAATTCATCTGGTCTGTGCATATCCACCCTGCTCAGAACACAAGCACCAATTACAGGTAACCTCTTTGACTCGCACCAACACTTAATCTCTGCAACGAATTCAATCCAGGACAATAGCCCCCACAATGAAGCCCCTTTTTACAGTGCGTTTCTGGGAATGTCCGTCGCTAACAGCGACTGGACTCTGCGCGAGGAACCCACCTTTCTTAGGCTGCGGATGCCTAGTCCCGCTGAACCGGTGAGGTTGAGATATCCCGCCCATCCAAACCCCGGTTTGTGTGAGTTACTACACCACCCTCCCCCCTACCCCGCAATCCCCCGTTGGCAAGAAATAACAGATTGTACACTGCATACAAAGAGTATATTTATGAAAATTAACTTAACCGAAGAGTTATTAAAGAAAAGAAGAAAACAAAAAGGGCCCATTATAATGGAACAGTCAAATATGCACATTAGTTGGAACTTATCTTGAAGTTGTCTGTAACCCAGGTGCTGGACCCAGGGTCTGCGTGAAAGCACACACCACCTCTCAAATGTCGCTCAAAACCCACCTCGAACAAACGGACTGCCCCACGGGAATATTGGTCCTTCCTTCTTGGAGCCATTCATCTGCACAAAGCACCTTGTGTAACAGGGTCCGCATCATAAACCACCTTCCCTCCTGTCTTCTCCCAACTCCCGCCCAGCATTCTCAAGAATCTTCTCCTGATTGGCTTCTCTTCTTCTTCTTGTTTAATGGCGGTTGGCAAACCATCTTTAAGGTGCATTACCGCCACCTGCTAGGCTTCCATCTTCAACCAAATACGTCCTGGAGTATTCTGCTTTAAACAATCTAGTTCAGCCTGCAGATCTCTATTTACATCACTCTGTTATTGCAATTCCTTTTGCGAGTGCTGTATGCGCTCATTAGATAGCAGTGCTGCAAACTGCTTTTCTTCCCTAATTTTTGTCACATGGTTTTCAAGTAATTGCATTATTGATTTCATCTGCATTATTTGTAAAACTAAAAGCTTCTTGTTTAAGGATATTAATTTTTGCATGCTTAACATTTAAAATCGCTGTTTTTCAAGTCCATCTGCTATTTCCAAGTTTTCCTTTTCTTGAATCATATTCTCTCGTTGTTTACTGAGATCTTGAAGTTCTTCTTCATTTGCTTCCATGCTTTCATTTTGTAACCTGAATGTAGATAATTCACTTTACAACAATTCCTTTTCCTTTTGTAATTTTGTAATAAGTTCCTCCATTTTCAATCTCTTTCCAACCTACTTTAGACAACCTAGTTCAACCTGCATATTTCTATTTGCTTCACTCTGTAATTGCAATTCCTCTTGCAAATGCTGGATGCGCCCATTAGAGAGCAGTGCTGTAAACTGCTGTTCTCCCTAATTCCTATCACATGGTTTTCAAGTAATTGCATCACCTCAATCACGTTGATTTCATCTGCATCATTTGTAAGACTAAAATCTTCTTATTATTTATCTCATGCTTAACTTTTAAATTTTGTTTCCGTGTTTTTGTTTAATAATCCGAATGTAAATAATTCACTTTGCAACAATTCCTTTTTCCTTTTATAACTTTGGAATAATTTCCTCCATTTTTTAATCTGTTTTCCAAGTCACTGAATTTTTGACAACAAGCATCCTTTTCAGAAACCGTCTTCTTTGTTCCTGAAATTGTTCCAGAAATTGTTCCTGCCTGTGGCCATTGAACTTTGCAGCTCCTCCTGTGGAGGGTCAGACACCCTGAGCCAATAGGCTGGTCCTGGACTTATTTCCATCCGGCATAGTTTGCATTTTGTTGTTTGATTGTTTGTGGTTTTTTGTATTGCTATATTTATGTTCTATTCTTGGTTGGTGCGGCTATAACGAATCCCAATTTCCCTCGGGATCAATAAAGTATATCTATCCATCTATCTTAAATGCAGTACTGTTTCATCCAATCTCTTTTCCAACTCACAGCTGTTCTTATGGAGTACTTCTATTTGTTGTTGGAGTTCTGCAGATTTACCCTGGGTTTCAACCATGTTTCTTAAATACATAAAATCTGAAGACTTTCCTTAAGTTCTGATACATATTTCGTAAGTTCTTGACCATTTGCAATAATAATCTGCATTCCCTTGTAATATATATACTGATTAATATCCTGCCTCTCCTGCCTGTAAACTGTTTGATCCTCCATTCAGCATTTCTTTGATTGCTTCCCACCTAAGCCCTGTAATACCAAGATACTTTTCTGCAGAAAAAAATATATAATATATATATTATAATATATAATATATATATTTCTATAACTTTAATTTTTTCAGTTTGTCTGTCTGCGCTGAACAGTTAATTGCATCTACCATAAACAGTATGAAATCTTTTCTACTCATTATTAGAGTATCCTTATTTATCATATTACAGCCCTCACAGTTCACCGGTTTATTTTTCCCTGTATTTGTTTGCTTGATAGCCTTCTCCTTTCCAGCAAATGCTTTCACTGCCTCCGCGTAACTGATTCCTTGAGTTACTTTCACATATTGTATCTGAGCTTCTTTCTTACTATTAATGCACCCTCGATAAGCTACACTGCGTTCCTCGCCACAATTACAGCATTTCAGTCTAGCTCCTGCTTCACATTTCCCGAACATTCATGTTCTCCAGCACATCTCCCACATCTTTGTTTCCCTCTGCAGACCGCCGCAGTATGCCTGAATTTCTGGCATTTAAAGCATCTTAAAGGTGGTGGTATATATATTCTGACCTCATAACACATATATCTTAAATAAACTTTAGTCGGCAATCTCTCTTCATCAAAGTTAATCATAACTGATAAGCTATCACACTTTTTTCTGTTTTTTGTAGCTTTCAAACGTTTGACCTCAATAATTTTTTTCTCCTTTTATGTTCTGTTTAATCTTATCCATAGTAACCTTTGTTGGTATCCCCGAAATAACTCCTCTAGTCCACTTTCTGTTGTTGGGTATGGAGCATTGTACTTTCTTGCCGTCTATTTTACTTAACCTTATCACTTTGCCTTGCTGAGCACTATCCCAGCAAATCAATAATAGCGATCCAGTTCATAAAATTTTTGCTCTCTTGACCTTGCCTATAAGTTTGTTGATTGTCTTTGTCAAATGAATTCCAGTCACCGAAAGTCTTCGCTCAGTTTTATAATTGCTTTAATCTCATCTTCTTTCCATTGATTTGCCATCCTATTTTGATCATCCCCGACTCCTCAGAGTTCGATATCTCATACCTCTGTTTTCTTTTCTTACTCTTTCCACTCCATTCTTCTTTCCCACCATCTTCCATCTTGAACTCACTTCACTGGTCCTCTCGTGTCGCCATCTTCTCCCCAGCACCATGCTGATTGGCTGATACCACATTCCTAAATTGAACAATAAAGCCCCTTATCTCAGCTTAAACCCAAGCAAGCAGAAAGCAGAACAGACTGCTCTTACCTGCAGTATAGCAGTAAAAATCTTAACCAGGGTGTTGCAATATTTATCTTTCCAATGTAGCCAGCCATTTCTCCTCTTTTTTATGAGTATTATCCCCACTCTTACTCATTATACTCACTCTTTATGAACCCATGAATTCTTCTGTTTTCTTCCTTTTAAAAAACTTGGCATGTCTTCCCTTCTGAAGAACATGCTCAACAGCTTTTTTAAAAAAAGATTTTGACTGTCTGCATATCCTGGGCTGTTTTCTTTAATTTGACCATTCCTCACTGCGTTTTTTTTTTGAAGTTCGAACGTCTCACTGCAATTCAACAGGTCAATGGCCGTCTCGGGTTCATTTTGAAAATAGCTCGTCACCAATGTTTTGTAACTTCACAACATTAACTAATTCAAAGGAAGACTTGGGGAATCCAGGTCTAACTTTGTGTTTTACTTTAAGCGAGGTGCGCACTTACGCATTGCAGCGTGGTGATATATGCAATTCACATATTTATACATATAACTTATAATGAATTATTTAAATTAATGTACACATGATTACTCAAATATTAAAATATTAAATAGACAACAATGCACTCCTTTATCAGTAAAGCTAAAGCAATAAATTCAAATAGCACCCCATGCGAGCATATGAAATTCTGATATGAAGTACACATTATTAAACTTAAATGAAAGCACAACACAGAAAAATGAGGAAGTTATCACTGCCAAGGGCCATTAAGCAATGGAAGAGCATGACCCTCCATGGAAGATATCCCCATGATATGAGCAGACTCAATGTTCACAAGGAAGTGTTCAATGAATGCCTCTCTCAGGTTTGGAAACCCCTTCCCAGACACAGAAAGGTTCCTTGTGGCAATATAGGATCAAGTGGTTAACACAAAAAATCATCAAAAATACAAATAAGAGACCAACAAATTCCAGTTGATAAATGCAGAAAATGCCAAAAGAAACCAGAAGCAATTTTGAGGGGATCCAGGAGTGCCCCTATTAACTGTTTGAAGAGAGACAGAGAGAGACATTTATCATTGATGGTTTGTTTGGAAAGGAGAGAGAGACAGAGAGAGGGTTATTTACCACCGATATGTTGCTTTTGAAAAGAGAGAGAGAGAGAGAGAGAGACGAAGATTAACTGTTGGACTGTCACTTTAAGGCATTGGAAGTAACTTTGGATTTTTACCGAGTTTGAAGTTGGAGACAGCACTGAGCAGCTCGTAAGTTGCTACGGTGACCGAAGGCGGTGTTATTTAATGGACACTCGATGTTATGATTTTCAGCACATTATTGATGTTACTTTCAAGGACTTGTTGCCGGCTTGTGCATTTTCTTCGCAGACAAAGGAAGGAGGGACTCTTTGAATGACAGGTGATGCTCAGCCTGGTGAAATAAATGGGAGGTCAGATGATACAGACCTCAGACACATGATCTGGACACTGAATGAACATTGTTGGGCCCGCAGAGAAAGTGGGTTTTGGAGGATCGATTAGGCGGATCAATCCAAATTGCTATTCCAGCGGTGATGAAGGGGTTGACTGGTGGGGAGTTGTCTATGTGTCCACCCTTGCCGGGGTGATAGTTCCACCACAGGAAAACTGGTCCCCCTGGCTAAAGTCACAGTCGGTGACTTGTAAAGGATTTTGGAGGACGACCAGAAGATCGATGGCATTAGCTCACCTGAAGACTCAACTCACTCTCTCTCCCCATCGCTATTCAACTAAATACCATGAACTGAACTGAACTCAACATTGTAAGACTGTATCTTTTTACCCCTAGACTTAAAGAAGCTTGGTTTTCATACATATATTCCTACACTTACTGATTTACTTACTTATATATATAATCATTGCTAACCTGTGTGATTTATCTTCATTTATATTACTGTATTGCGTAGTTACTAATAAATATTATTAGTTTATAGCAATACCGGACTCCAAAGTGTTTTCTATTTCTGCTAGTTTCATTATCCCCGTCACGGGGTACGTGACATAAACCAACACATTACAGGACCCTGCAGCAGTTTAACTCAGTCTGATTACTTACCACAACAAGTGGCAAACATCATTCACCAAAATCTTGCTTTAAAATATAAACTCAAAAAGGACACCATAACTTACAATAAATACCAGCCTGATCCAGTTTTAGTGTCAGAGTCCTACAGATTACAGTACGACCAATCCATTTTTACCGTTAGGAGAATCCATACTATCTGTTTGGATATAATATCAAGCAAACACAATTTACTTGATAGACATAGCCATTCCAAACACACATAACTTACAGAAGTCAATGTGAAAAACACTAGAAATATGCTGAATTAAAAAAGGAAATTGAAAGACTTTGGATTGTATACAATACTCCAATTAGGCCTCACTAAAGTCTTCTACAACTGCAACATAACAGCCCATCTCCTGCACTCAGTACTATAATCTATGAAGGCCAGTGTGCCAACAGCTTTCTTTATGGCCTTATCTACCTGTGATGCCACTTTCAATGAATTATGGACCTGTATTCACAGATCCCTTTGTTCTACCACATTCCTCGGTGTCCTACCGTTCACTGTGTAAGACCGACCCTGGTTGGTCCTACTGAAGTGCAAAATCTTGCACGTCTGCATTAATCGCCATCTGCCAATTTTCAGACCATTTTTCTAGCTGATGCAGATCCCTCTGCAAGCCTTCATTGCTTTCCTCACTGTCCACTACACCCCCAATCTTGTTTTTTTCTGCAAATTTGCTGGTCTAGTTAACCACATTATCATCCAGATCATTGATATAGATGACAAACAAAGAGAGGCCCAGCACCAATCCCCACAGCACCTCACTAGTCACGAGCCTCCAGTCAGAGAGGCAACCATCTACTACCACTCTCTGGCTTTTTCCCGCAAAGCCAATGTCTAATCCAATTTACTACATCATCCTGAATGCTGAGCCACTGAACCTCGTCATATGTCTTACTAAATTCAGCAGGAGCTGGATGACCTGCGGATCATTCGGGAGAATGAGGAGATTATAGATAGTAGCTACAGGGAGGTAGTTATGCCAAAGGAGCAGAGCACAGGAAATTTGGTCACTGTCAGGCGAGGGAAGAGGAAAGGGCAGACAGAGCAGAGTTCCCCTGTGGCCATTCCCCTCAACAACAAGTATACCGTATTGGATACTGTTGGGGGGGATGACTTACCTGGGACTAGCTGCAGTAGCCGGATCTCTGGCACTGAGTCTAGCTCTGCAGTGCAGAAGGGAGGGTGGAAAAAGAGGAGAGCGGTAGTGATAGGGGACTCGATAGTTAGAGGTGCAGATAGAAGGTTCTGTGGTCGTGACAGAGAATCCAGGATGGTTTGTTGCCTCCCGGGTGCCAGGGTCAAGGATGTCTCTGATCGATTGCATGACATTCTGAAGTGCGAGGGTGACCAGCCAGATGTCGTGGTGCACATCGGTACCAATGACATAGCAAGGAAGAGTGAGGAGGTCCTGGAGAGTGAGTATAGAGAGCTTGGTAGGAAGTTGAAAAGCAGGACCTCGAGGGTGGTAATCTCAGGATTGCTACCTGTGCTATGTGCCAGTGAGGGTAAGAATAGGATGCTCTGGAGGATGAACAAGTGGCTGAGGAACTGGTATAGGGGGCAGGGTTTCAGATTTCAGGATCATTGGAACCTCTTCTGGGGCAGGTGGGACCTGTACAAGAGAGACAGGTTACACTTGAACTACAAGGGGACCAATATCCTTTCAGGGAGGTTTGTTAGTGCTGTTGGGGAGGCTTTAAACTAGATTTGCAGGGGGATGGGAGCCAGAGTGCCAGAGCTGACAGTGTGGCTGGGGTGAAAATAAATGATGTTAAAAGTTCAAGCAAATCCGCTAATAGAAAGGTTGTGAGTGGTGGTAAAAATCTTCTGAGGTGTATATATTTCAATGCTAGGAGTATTGTGGGGAAGGCGGACGAGTTGAGGGCGTGGATTGACACGTGGAATTATGACGTTATAGCAATTAGTGAAACTTGGCTACAGGAGGGGCAGGACTGGCAGCTTAATATTCCAGGGTTCCGATGTTTCAGATGTGATCGAGGCAGAGAAATGAAAGGTGGGGGAGTAGCATTGCTTGTTAGGGAAAATATTATAGCAGTGCTCAGGCAGGACAGATTAGAGGGCTTGTCTACTGAGTCCTTATGGGTGGAGCTGAGAAACAGGAAAGGTATGGCCACATTAGTGGGATTGTATTACAGACCACCCAATAGTCAACGAGAATTGGAAGAGCAAATCTGCAGAGAGATAGCAGGCAACTGCAGGAAACATAAAGTTGTGGTGGTAGGGGATTTTAATTTTCCATATATTGATTGGGACTCCCATACTGTTAGGGGTCTAGATGGTTTAGAGTTTGTAAAATGTGTTCAGGAAAGGTTTGTAAATCAACACATAGAGGGACCAACTAGAGAGGATACAATATTGGATCTCCTGTTAGGAAACAAGTTAGGACAAGTGACGGAAGTCTGTGTAGGGGAGCACTTTGGTTCCAGTGATCATAACACCATTAGTTTCAACTTGATCATGGACAAGGATAGATCTGGTCCTCGGGTTGAGGTTCTGAACTGGAAGAAGGCCAAATTTGAAGAAATGAGAAAGGATCTAAAAAGCGTGGATTGGGACAGATTGTTCTCTGGCAAAGATGTGATCGGTAGGTGGGAAGCCTTCAAAGGAGAAATTTTGAGAGTTCAGAGTTTGTATGTTCCTGTCAGGATTAAAGGCAAAGTGAATAGGAATAAGGAACCTTGGTTCTCAAGGGTTATTGCAACTCTTATAGAGAAGAAGAGGGAGTTGTATGACATGTACAGGAAACAGGGAGTAAATAAGGTGCTTGAGGAGTATAAGAAGTGCAAGAAAATACTTAAGAATGAAATCAGGAGGGCTAAAAGAAGACATGAGGTTGCCTTGGCGGTCAAAGTGAAGGATAATCCAAAGAGCTTTTACAGGTATATTAAGAGCAAAAGGATAGTAAGGGATAAAATTGGTCCTCTTGAAGATCAGAGTGGTCGGCTATGTGTGGAACCAAAGGAAATGGGGGAGATCTTAAATAGGTTTTTTGCATCTGTATTTACTAAGGAAACTGGCATGAAGTCTATGGAATTAAGGGAATCAAGTAATGAGATCATGGAAACTGTACAGATTGAAAAGGAGGAGGTGCTTGCTGTCTTGAGGAAAATTAAAGTGGACAAATCCCCGGGACCTGACAGGATGTTCCCTCGGATCTTGAAGGAGACTAGTGTTGAAATTGCAGGGGCCCTGGCAGGAATATTTAAAATGTTGCTGTCTGCAGGTGAAGTGCCAGAGAATTGGAGAGTGGCTCATGTTGTTCCGTTGTTTAAAAAAGGATTGAAAAGTAATCCGGGAAATTATAGGCCGGTAAGTTTAACGTCGGTAGTAGGTAAGTTATTGGAGGGAGTACTAAGAGACAGAATCTACAAGTATTTGGATAGACAGGGACTTATTAGGGAGAGTCAACATGGCTTTGTGCGTGGTAGGTCATGTTTGACCAATCTATTGGGAGTTTTTCGAGAAGGTTACTAGGAAAGTGGATGAAGGGAAGGCAGTGGATATTGTCTACATGGACTTCAGTAAGGCCTTTGACAAGGTCCCCCATGGGAGGTTAGTTAGGAAAATTCAGTCGCTAGGTACATGGAGAGGTGGTAAATTGGATTAGACATTGGCTCAATGGAAGAAGCCAAAGAGTGGTAGCAGAGAATTGCTTCTCCGAGTGGAGGCCTGTGACTAGTGGTGTGCCACAGGGATCAGTGCTGGGTCCATTGTTATTTGTCATCTATATCAATGATCTGGATGATAATGTGGTAAATTGGATCAGCAAATTTGCTGATGATACAAAGATTGGAGGTGTAGTAGACTGTGAGGAAGGTTTTCAGAGCCTGCAGCGGGACTTGGACCAGCTGGAAAAATGGGCTGAAAAATGGCAGATGGAGTTTAATACAGACAAATGTGAGGTATTGCACGTTGGAAGGACAAACCAAGGTAGAACATACAGGGTTAATGGTAAGGCACTGAGGAGTGCAGTAGAACAGAGGGATCTGGGAATACAGATACAAAATTCCCTAAAAGTGGCGTCACAGGTAGATAGGGACATAAAGAGAGCTTTTGGTACATTGGCCTTTATTAATCAAAGTATTGAGTATAAGAGCTGGAATGTTATGATGAGGTTGTATAAGGCGTTGGTGAGGCCGAATCTGAAGTATTGTGTTCAGTTTTGGTCACCAAATTACAGGAAGGATATAAATAAGGTTGAAAGAGTGCAGAGAAGGTTTAAAAGGATGTTGCCAGGAATTGAGAAACTCAGTTACAGAGAAAGGTTGAATAGGTTAGGACTTTATTCCCTGGAGCGTAGAAGAATGAGGGGAGATTTGATAGAGGTATATAAAATTAAGCTGGGTATAGATAGAGTGAATGCCAGCAGGCTTTTTCTACTGAGGCTAGGGGAGAAAAAAAACAGAGGACATGGGTTAGGGGTGAGGGGGGGAAAGTTTAAAGGGAATATTAGGGGGGGGCTTCTTCACACAGAGAGTGGTGGGAGTATGGAATGAGCTGCCAGACGAGGTGGTAAATGTGGGCTCACTTTTAACATTTAAGAATAAATTGGACAGATACATGGATGGGAGGTGTATGGAGGGATATGGTCCGTGTGCAGGTCAGTGGGACTAGGCAGAAAATGGTTCGGCACAGCCAAGAAGGGCCAAAAGGCCTGTTTCTGTGCTGCATTTTTTCTATGGTTTCTAAGTCCATGTAGACAACATCTACTGCCTTACCTTCATCCACTTTCCTAGGAACTTCCTTGAAAAACTCTGTAAGATTAGTTAGACATGACCTACCATGCACACAGCCATACTGACTATCTTTAATCAGTCTATTTCTATTCTAATACTTATATATCCATCTGGTCCCCTAGAATACCTTCCAATAATTTTCCCACAACTGATGTCAGACTCTCCAGCCTATAATTTGCTGGTTTATGTTCAGAGCCTTCTTCAAATGGCAGAACAACCTTGGCTATCCTCCATTCCTGTGATACCTCTCCTTTTGCTAAGGATGATTTAAATATCTCTGCTAGGGCCCTGGCAATTTCTGCACTTGTCTCCCATAGGGTCTGAGAGAACACCTCGTCAGGTCTTGGGATTTATCCACCCCGATTTGCCTCAGAATGGCAACCACCTCCTCCTCTGCAATCTGTACTGGCTCCTTGAAGTGGATGCCACTTTACCTCACTTCCGTGTCTGTTCTATCTCTGGGTAAATACAGATGCAAAGAATGCATTTAAGATCTCCCCCATCTGTTCTGGCTTTTTGCATGCATTACCATTATCATCTTCCAGAGGACAAATTTTCTCTCTTGCAATCCTTGTGCTCAACATATTTGTGGAAATCCTTGGGATTCTCTAGCACCTGTCTGCTAGGGCAACCCCAAGCCTTCTTTTAGCCCTCCTGATTTCTCTCTTAAGTGTTCTCTTGCATTTCTTATACTCCATAAGCAGCTCATGTGTTCCTACCTGTCTATACCTGCTCCCTAGCTACGGGTAAGTAGCCCCACTGCCTTGTAGGCAGCCTCAGGAGTGACAAAAGTCTACGGGAGTAAGCACAGACAGCAAATCCAGAGTGGAGCCCCTAAGGCATTTGGATGTCATTGAACAGCCTTCCAGCAGCTCCTGCAGCTGAGCTGGTGCCAAACGTATTGCTTCATAAGCTTTCCTTTGAACTACACTGGTGAGGCCGAGAGGGGGATCTTGACGACTGGACATCTCAGGATCTCCATACCTACCACCAGGCTTGTGATGAACATCACTCATTGTCTTTTGAGACAGACTGATGCCAACCATACCTGCTATGCGCCTTCTTTGTTCTCTTAACCAGGGCCTCAATCTTTCTTGAAAGTCCAAGGTTCCTGCACCTGTTGTCTTTACCTTTTATTCTGACAGTCACGTACAAGATTTATACTCTCAAAGTTTCATTTTTGAAGACCTCCCACTTACCAAGTACAGCTTTGCCAGAAAACAGCCTGTCCCAATCCACACTTGCCAGATCATTTCTGATATCATCAAAATTGGCCTTTCTCCAATTTAGAATCTCAATCCATGGACCCAACCTATCTTTTTGCATATTTATTTTGAAACTAATGGCATTGTGACCTCTAGATGCAAAGTGTTTCCCTACTTCTGACAACTGCTGTCACCTGCCATGTCTTATCCCCTAATGGCAGATCCAGTATCATACACTCTCTCGTTCAAAGTGAAAACGTTAAAATTATAGACAAAATTATGTTAGCGAAAAGTAAGGTTAAGCAAGTAGGTTTTGAGCTGATGTTTAAAAGCGTCACCTAAATCTGCATTGCTTAGTTTTAGGTATTGAGTTCCCCAGGTTGGAAGCGTGGTTCCAAGAAGCTGATCTACCAATTATCTTTTGAAGGAGATCGTTTAAATTTAAGAGACTGTTGGAAGAAGATCTGAGAGCTCGAGCAGGATTATAAAACCAAAGTGATTCTGTGATGTACTCCAGTCCCAGACCATTGACAGCTTTAAAAACAAGTAAGAGAACTTTAAAATGAATTCTGAAAGACACAGGAAGCTAATGCAGAGCAGTTAGGATGAGAGTAAAACCTCAATATGGTCTTAGTTAAAAATCTATCAACGATTTCCTTGTTTTGCACTATTTATTTTGGTAATACATTGCAATTTTGTGTTTTGCATTGTACTGCTGTGGCAAGTTTCACATCATACTGTATAAATCAGTGATAATAAAACTGACTCCTATTCTGGGTTTTATATGCTCATGTGACCAACCTGTTTACATTCTGCTGCAAGTTTCAGCTCCTACTTTTGACTTACCAGATATATTCATTATCAGCTATTCTGAGTTCTCTGCTCATCATTTTAATGATGGTTAGGTTCCCTGGGTTGCACTAACTAGGCCAAATAACATACTTAATATTTGGGATTCCAAGCTTTTCTAAAACTGGCTTTTAGGGGATAATATTTCATAATTCTCACCATTTTTCCATGAAAATCTGCAGCTGTGATGACAGTAGAATAATCAGCAAATGAGTGCCGGCCTGAATTCGACTCTGGCCTTATGAAAGGAGATTGAGGGGAGGTTTGAGGATAGTACACATCCCCATGACAAGTTTAGGCAAGACATAGGGAAGTATCCCCATACTTTGATTGAGAATGAGGCTATTCATCCCATTCAGTCTGTGCTGGCTTACTAAATATTTCTATTTGCCTCTTTACTTGTAACCCATTCTTCTTCATTCCCTTCAACTCCCCCCCTTAAAAACTACCCCTCCCCTGTACACAAGGGGTAATTTGGAGTGACCGGGTAATCTACCAACCACTCAGCAAATGCTTCAATGTTAACTATGGGGATGCAGGTTCAAAAAGATGAGCAAAAGGCACATGGGGGCATGGGGGAACTTGTTCAGCCTCAGAGTAGTTATAATTGAGACATCACTGTCTGTCACGGTGGAGGAAATAGCAGGATCTAGTGTTTTTGGAAGGGCACTGTGTAATAAGTTTTCAGGAATAGCACCTTGCCTTCGGAACAAATCTCCTTCTGTCAGATCCGTGACCACCCTGCATTAAAAGAGCATGCAGTGGCAACTTCTACTTCTGCCCCTAAAGCCAGAGAGGAAATGGTGGAAGGAGAATGAGTGGGGCGGGTGCTTTTTGCACAGAGAGTGCAGAGTGCCTGGAACACACTGCAAAGGTGACAGTGGAAGCAGATGTGAAAGAGGCATCTAAAAGGCTCTTAGATATACACATGAGTGTGCAGAGACTGGTGGGGTATGGGAGCTGTGTAGGAAGAGGGAATTAGTTCAGTTTGGTGTTAAATTACCCGCTGAGTTAGTTCAACGCAGCCCTGGGAGCAGAAGAGCCCTACTGGTCCATGCTCTGTGTTCAGCAACTGGCCACAAGTCACTCTTGACCTCAAACGGTTTGATGAGAGGATGGAAATTTCAAAAGGTTCGTGTGATTAGGTGTAAATTGTGGACTTTCTCACTCAATTTGAAACTGTGAAGGGTTTGGGCTCTGTCGTCATCAGGGCCGGGTGCTCCTGCGCCGTTGGGGAATGACACTCTGGCTGCTGGGGGGACTGGTCACGGTCTGAGTACGGTGGGAGTCAGGAGGGCGCGGGTTAGTGGAGGGATTCTGGCTGCACTGCCACCAGATGCGCGCGTTGGACCCAGGCCTTGGGAGACCATGTGGGAGAGGGTCCCGCACAACGTGAGCCGCCTCGTGGGGTTTCCCACTGTGCAGTTCCGCGACGCTCCGAAGCGCTTCTTGTATGGACTGCTGCTGCACACCTCCCTCTTCCTCGCCCTCGTCTGCTGACTAGACTCGCCTTGGTGGTCCGTGTTACCATCTGGCAGCAGAGGAGGTCCCCAGTGGAAGTCCCTTTACGCAGGGGTGCTTCCCCTGTACATTGGGGGCCTGGGGTGGAAGGTGTTGCCTCGGGCAGTCCCGTACAACAGGGTCACCAACACCCTGTCTAGCTGTTCGTTCTGCGGGTGGGACGAGTCGGTGTACCATGCATACACGGGATGGGAGAGGTTGCAGCCGCTCTTTCTCAGGAGGCTGTTGCTGATGTTCTGGCTGCACGTTAGTCCTGTGCTCCTCATCTCCGCACACCCAGCTTGGAAGAGCGGGGCATGAGGAGGAGCTCCTGCTGGGCTTGGACCTGGGCCTGGCCAAGGTGGCCATCCACAGGTCTAGGTGGCGGAAAGTGGAGGGCGCTGCCTGGGCCGACTGCCTGCCCCCTTTCCGAGGATATGACCGTGCCAGCTGTCCTTGGAGAGGGAGCATGCGGTCGCGGTGGGCGCATTGGGGGATTTCCGTGAGCGGTGGTCCTCCCACGGTATAGACTGTTTTATATACGGTTGTAACCGTACAGTAGTTTGAGTGTAGCTACTGTCTAGTAAGTATTGATTGTCTTGTGTCTGTGTGTTGTAAATAAACATTTACAGTTTTGATATAAAAAAGATGGAAATTTGAACGGGTTTGTGAAATTAGGTATAAATTGTGGACATTCTCACTCAGCTTGAGGTCCATTTATTTTTGCCTGCCCAACATGCTGTTTGTACATGTCCTGTTTTGTTGCATTTTCTGCCTTTAATCCTGATGCACGTGAGCGTTGCCACAATGGTAACATAATTTGTTTGGCCAGGCAGGTTTCTGCCTAGGTGTTACAATTTTGTTCACACTTACTTTCTATCCTTGACTGCACCTCACTTAAATCTCTGGCTGCAGCTTCCATTGATACAGCAATCCTAACTGCTCTTTTAAATGTGAGTTGTGCTTCAGTTAAGAGCTATTTCTGAATACTTTTCTGTAAGATTCCACAAACTTAACAATCTCTCAATGCAGCATTAAGCCCATCACTGACCTGACAATCCTCAATTTCTTCAATTCAGCCATGTTCGCTCTCCTTTCTTTTGATTCCGGTTATGAAACCTAAAATGGTTTGCAATCAACAATGATTTTGGTTCTAAATGTCCTTGCATTATTTTCATGATATCAGCAAAGTTCATTTTGACTGATTTGGTTGGAGAAGTTAAACTTCTAAACAAATGGTATGCTCTTCCACCTATTGCACTCAGCAAAACTAGCACTCTCTTCTCATTTGCTATTTCATTTTATTCAAAATACTGCTCAATTTGCTCAGTATATATCAGCCAGTTATCCGTTGTGCAATTGATTGTATCTGTCTTTCCAATGTAGCCAGCCATTTCTGCTCTTTTTCAAAAATGTATGATTATTATCACCTGATACTCACTGTTTATGAACCCATAAATTCATCTGTTTTCTGTCCTCTTGTGAAGAAAGCACATGCTATGCTTTTTTTATCTTGAACATCTTGCTCCACTTCAGTAGGCAGGTAATCATTTCCGGTTCATTTTAAAACTTACTCATTACCATTATTATGTATTGTAGCTCCAAAACATAAAACTAATTGAAAGAAAAACACGGGAGCCCAGGGATAATGAGTGTACTTTTAGTTTTACTTTTAGTGAGGCGCATAAATATGATGTGGTGGAGTAAAGGCGTATTGCGTTCACGTATTCTTACATATAACCCATAATGATTTCTTTAAACAACACAGAATACTTAATCAAACAGTATATTTACACTGTTATTGAAATATTAAATATAGAATAAACCAGGATAGCCTGCTGGTGCTGTTCATTCTTCATGCCCCGTATTGAAAATCTCATCCTGCTGAAAAGGAAAGTCCCTAAGTGAGGAGATAGCAGTTCTCCCTGGGAAGAAGCGGACTAGGTAAAGCAATCCACAGGGAATGTCAAGAAGTGTCTATGAAGAGACAAACAGAGTTTAAATTCAGAGACATTTTATCATGCTTTTCATAGTTATTGACAGTTCAGGGGAAATTAGATTACGAACAACTTAAAAATAAATTGACCAATTTAGGAGAGATTATTTGGATAATGTGTTGAAAGACTGTTCAGATCCACTTCAAGGAATGAAGGAAAAAATATAGCCTTGAACTCCAGTGTGATACCTGGAGCGTTCTGGGCTCTTGAAGCTGCTGTTTTTTGGACAACATGGTAAAGAGAAGCTCCAACTGTCCTCTCAGATGTATGTGTCAGATCTTACAACGTGATTGCTTTAGACCAGATCAAATCTACCCTGCATTTGGTCCATATTTTCCCCTCAAACAAGATCATTGGTTGTTATCTGATTGAGATCTTGCTTATTTCATGCTAATCAGACTCCGAAGGCCATTGTTCTTATAATGTGAACAGTCGTGTGTAAGCTTTTCTTTCCAAGGGCTAGCATAGCCATTAAGTAAATGGCTGGTGACTCATAGCAACACAGCTTTGTTGAAAAATGCCTCTGCTGCCTTGGTTCCATGAGGAGGGAAAGGTCAATTTCCTGTTCGACAGCTTTTACATGTTACCCAATATGTAGACGATGATACAACACTTCACCAGCCTGACTGAACTTTTCTACAATTACACAGATCCCTGGACCTCCAATTCGGAGAGTGGTCTGACAAGCCAAGGAATAAGGGGGAAAGGATAGAAGGAGAAATGAGTATGTTGTCATTGGTTGGAAAACAAAGAGGTGACTCATCCCACAGTGTGGTGTACGGCTCATATTTCACATTCGAACATGAGTGAGGTTGGCTCGAAACTTGATCCACCCTGGAGAATTGCTTGAATTGGAACATTTGCAGTTTAACTGGAATTATGTGCAGATACTAAATTGTAACTGAACTGGAGCTTGTGATAAAATGATCGCATTTGTCGATAAAGGTGCTAGTTGTTCTGCCAATTGACGGTAACCGTGTAGGGTGTGGTCAAGGAAAGAGAGGTCTGTTTTGTCTATAAAGCCCCTCAGGACCCTAATATATCTCAGGTAACTAACTACGAATGAGGTGTTGTGACTGTTGAAATGTGGGAAAGACAGCAGTCAGTTTGGCAGGTTTAGGCAAAAAGAAATAAGGCAATGGCCAGGTAGACTGCTGGAAATAACAGTTTAGGGTGAATGGTAACCACCAGGTCATAAGGGACTACACAGTTTCTCTTCACTGAAATAATGTTGCATGGATTCAGAGAGAGAAGGTTCATTCATTTTGGGTCTCATCTCAATGGCAACAGCTCACCACATATTTCTGAACATTGATCATAATAAACAGCAGGGTGTGTGAAAAAATAAAAATAGTTTGCTATCGCTGTCCTGGGAATGCGTCTCTTTTAATCCACAGGATGAGAGTTTCTATGGTGGGTAAAACGCAAGTAGGGAGACACATTCAGCATTCAGTTTCTGCAAAAGACATTGCCTGGTGATTGAACTGTCATTTTGGACTCTGGACAAATTAAATTCCAAGTATTCACAATCTATAGATTCATAAGCAATCACTGATTTCACCTGTGATATCAGAATGTTGATAATGATCGATCAGAGAGAAGGTAGAATGCAACTGGACAACTGTAACAGTGACAGGCCGGAAAACCGGAATCCCTGAAATCACGGCATCGTTTCTGGCATAGATCTTCAACCCAGCTGCAGGAAGTGCCTTCTGTGTCATTTTAACTCGTGCCTTTGCTGTGCTGGAGGAGATTTTTTTGATTTCCCCCCCCCCCCCACAGATTGTTTAATAAATTAACAGTGCATTTTTCTCAGACCCTGCCTTGGAGTGTTTCTCATTTAGTAAGTGTGTGTTGTACAGCTGTCATCTGGGACCATGTTCAGAGGAAAGCCAGAGCACTAAATTCTTTGAGGCTGATGCAGTTCTGTGACATTTAATAGGTGGGGTAGCTTGCGTTAAGGTGTTTTGAATCCGAACAAAGCTAGACTATGAGGGGTGAAGTTAATAACTCATCTCCTTCTTCTTTAGGCCACGAACTTATCAATCACCCCTTGAAATTTTACAAGTACCACTAAAAGCATGTGTTCTTCCACAGGGACTAAGTACTTTTCACAGTCTACTAAAGACTTACTCTCTGATCACCGGCCATGTCCAATCTATTTTCTCTCAATCCACCCCAGCACCAATCAGCATGTCGCTTTCCTTTCCTCACCCTCTTTATCTGTCTATCACCCAGACACTCCCCCATTGTTCCCCCCTGCCATCCGCAACACCCTCCTTTTATTCTGTGCTCCACCTTCCTCTCCTATCAGATTCCACCACCTTCAGCGCTTTGACACCTCCACCTATCATCTCCTGGCTTCTGATGCCATTCCCAATCATCCCTCCCCCACCTGCCCACACAATAGTCCACCTGGCACCTGGAATCTGTTGCATCTCCACTCTATCCAATTTACCCTCAATCTTTCAGACCTGATGAAGGGTCTTGACTCCCCATTTCCCTCCGCCGATGCAGCCTAACCCACTGAGTTCCCCCAGAATGTTTTGTTGAGGTGGGATATGGATCGTACACAGGCAAAAGGGATTAGTTTAATTTGGCATCATGTTCAGCATGGACATCACAGGCAGAAACTCCAGCTCTGTGTGAGAGACCAGGTGTCACTGCCATGCAACATGCTGGAGCAACTTCATGGTCAGGCAGCATCAGTGGGGGAAAATGGACAGTGGATGTTTTTCAAATTCTTCCAGGACCTGAAATGTCCAGACGAAGAGGCTTGACCTGAAATGTCCAGACAAAGAGGCTTGACCTGAAATGTCCAGACGATTAGGCTTGTCCTGAAATGTCCAGACGAAGAGGCTTGACCTGAAATGTCCAGATGATTAGGCTTGTCCTGAAATGTCCAGACGAAGAGGCTTGACCTGAAATGTCCAGACGAAGAGGCTTGAACTGAAATGCAGACCATTCATTTCCCTCCATAGATGCTGAGCTCCCCCACTGCGTTTGGTCAGCATCTCCTGTGCTTCTCCCACTCAATTTTGATTTCCAACATTTGTGAATATGAATTCAGTCAATCAAGGTGGCACAGCTAAGTCGAGTCACTGTCTCACATCTCTTCTAACACAGGTTCAATCCTTACCCCTGGTGCTGTGTGTGGTGTTTGCACACTGTGATCACGCTTGGTTTGGAAACACCAATGCCCTTGTACAGAAAAGCCTACAAAAAGTAGTGGATATGGCCCAGTTCATCTTGGTAAAACCCATCCCACCATTGAGCTGTTGCAGGAAAGCAGCTCTCTTCTCACTGCTGCCATCAGGAAGGAGGTACAGGAACCTCAGGACTCACACCACCAGGCTCAGGAACAGTTATCACCCCTCAACCATCAGGCTCATGATCCGGACTGGGTAACTTCACTTCCCACCACCTATGGACTCACTTTCAAGGACTTCACCTCTTGCTCTCAACATTTATTGTTTATTTATTTATTTTTCTCTCTTTTTCTTCTTGTATTTGCCCGGTTTGATGATTTTTGCATGTTGGTTCTTTGTCCTGTGGGGGCAGTCTTTCATTGAGTCTATTATGTTTCTGGTATTTACTGATACCTGTAAGAAAATCAATCTGAGGGTTGCATTTGGTGATAGGTATGTACTGTTTGTACATTGATAACCAATTTACTTTCAACTTTCTGAATCCTGTGTCTTCCCCGGCTGCTCCTGTTTCCTCTGACATCCCAATGGCGTACAGATTGGTCGGTTAATTTTGATAAAGAAGTTCCATTAGGTTCAAGTGACTTACCTATGGACTTAAATTGGGTTTTTGGTGAATACTTTGCAGGAGTAATTTCAGAAGAGGCATTGTAAGTAAGCTGAACGTATATGGAATATTGAAGGGAAGATGTATTAGGGATTTGGCATCTTTGAAATTGGATAAAGTGCCAGGCTCAAATCAAACATATCCAAGCTACTAAACAAAGTAAAAGAGGACTTGGTGGCAGCTGCAAGCATGATTTTTATCTACCTTCCTTGGTGACAGAACTTTTGCTAATATTATATTGTTGTTTAGAAAGGAATGAAGGATTAAGTCTAGTAATTGCAGGCCATTGGTGACGGTCCACTCTAGGGACAGTAAACCCATTTGGAAAGCTACAGGGTAATGGGAATGGTCAACATATTTGCTTCAGGGAAGGTTATGTCTGATAAATAATTAAGCGCCTTGGAGAGTCGCAATCAATGAATTTTTTGCACAGAAGGAGACAACTTGCCCCACCATGTCTGTGCCAGTTGTAAAACAGGTACCCGGATTAATTGCCCCTTCAAACACTGGGTCTGTGGCCCTACTGGTCACGTATCCAAGTCCTGTTTAAACATGAGAGATTCTGCCTCTTTCAGCCAGAGTTCCTGTCCTGAACCAACCTGTGGAATAGACCAGCACGGCTCGGGAACAGCCTCCTCGGCCCACAGTGTTGTGCCGGACCAATTAGTCAACCACTTCTCAGAGCAGTTACACACACAAAACACTGGAGGAACTCAGCAGGCCAGGAAACATCTAGGGAAATGAATAAACAGTTGATGTTTTGGGCCAAGTACCTTCTTCAGGACTGGAAAGGAAGGGGGAAGATGGCAGAATAAAAAGGTGGGTGGAGGGGAAGTAAGAAAGTGAAGGTGAGCAGACAGGTAGTGCAGAGCACCCCTGTAGCCATTCCCCTGAATAATAAGTTAACCGTCCTGGATACTGTTGGAAGGGACGACCGACCAGGTGTGAGCCACGGTGGCAGGGCCTCCAGCACTGAGTCTGACCCTGTGGTGCAGAAGGGTGGGATGGAGAAGGGGAGAGCTGTCGTCATTGGAGACTCTATAGTCAGGGGAGCAGACAGGAGATTTTGTGGACGTGAGAAGGACACCCGCATGGTTTGTTGCCTCCTGGATGCCAGGGTCCGGGATGTCTCTGACCGGGTGCACAACATCCTGGTACGTGAGGGAAAGCAACTAGAAGTCGTGATACATGTTGGTACCAACGACATAGGCAGGAAGAGGGATGAGGTCCTGAAGTGTGAGTTTCGGGAACTAGGCAGAAGGCTGAAGAACAGGACCTCAAGGGTGGCGTTCTCAGGATTGCTGCCATTGCTACGTGACAGTGATGGTAAGAATTGGAGGAGATGGCAGTTGAATGTGTGGCTGAGGAGTTGGTGCGGGGGGCAGGGTTTTAGATTTTTGGATCATTGGGATCTCTTCTGGGGAAGGTGGGACCTGTACAGATTGGATGGGTTGCACCTGAACTCGAGGGGGAGCAATATCCTTGCAGTTAGGTTTGCTAGCATGGTTCGGGAGGGTTTAAACTAATTTGGGAGGGGGATGGGACCTGGAGCGATAGAGTAGTGAAAGAAGTGCATTGAGTAAAGCCAGATCTAACATATAGAGAGGCTTTGAGGAAAGAGGAGCAGAATAAACGGTGTAAAGATAGTAAGGCAGAAGGGCTGAAGTGTGTGCACCTCAATGCAAGAAGCATCAGGAACAAAGGTGATGAACTGAGAGCTTGGATACATACGTGGAATTATGATGTAGTGGCCATTACAGAGACTTGGCTGGCACCAGGGCAGGAATGGATCCTCAATATTCCTGGATTTCAGTGCTTTAAAAGGGATAGAGAGGGGGGAAAAAGGGGAGGAGGGATAGCATTACTGGTCAGGGATACTATTACAGCTACAGAAAGGGTGGGTAATGTCATAGGATCCTCTTTTGAGTCAGTATGGGTGGAAGTCAGGAACAGGAAGGGAGCAGTTACTCTATTGGGGGTGTTCTATAGACCCCCTGGTAGCAGCAGAGATACAGAGGAGCAGATTGGGAGGCAGATTTTGGAAAGGTGCAAAAATAACAGGGTTGTTATCATGGGTGACTTTAACTTCCCTAATATTGATTGGCACCTGATTAGTTTCAAGGGTTTAGATGGGCAGAGTTTGTTAAGTGTGTCCAGGACGGATTCCTGTCACAGTATGTGGACAGGCTGACTAGGGGGCAAACAACAGGAATTCTGCAGATGCTGGAAATTCAAGCAACACACATAAAGGTTGCTGGTGAACGCAGCAGGCCAGGCAGCATCCCTAGGAAGAGGTGCAGTCGACGTTTCAGGCTGAGACCCTTCGTCAGGAATTCCTGTTGTTTCCGACTAGGGGGAATGCCATACTAGATCTAGTACTAGGTAATGAACTGGGTCAGGTCACAGATTCTCAGTGGGTGAGCATCTGGGGGACAGTGACCACCGCTCCCTGGCCTTTAGCATTATCATGGAAAAGGATAGAATCAGAGAGGACAGGAAAATTTTTAATTGGGGAAGGGTAAATTCTGAGGCTATAAGGCTAGAACTTGCGGGTGTGAATTGGGATGATGTTTTTGCAGGGAAATGTACTATGGACATGCGGTTGATGTTTAGAGATCTCTTGCAGGATGTTAGGGATAAATTTGTCCCGGTGAGAAAGATAAAGAATGGTGAGGTGAAGGAACCGTGGGTCACAAGTGAGGTGGAAAATCTAGTCAGGTGGAAGAAGGTGGATGAGGTTTAGGAAGCAAGGATCAGATGGGTCTATTGGGGAATATAGGGAAGCAAGAAAGAAGTTTAAGAAGGGGCTGAGAAGAGCAAGAAGGAGGCATGAGAAGGCCTTGGCGAGTAGGGTAAAGGAAAACCCCAAGGCATTCTTCAATTATGTGAAGAAAAAAAGGATGACAGGAGTGAAGGTAGGACCGATTAGAGATAAAGGTGAGAAGATGTGCCTGGAGGCTGTGGAAATGAGCGAGGTCCTCAATGAATACTTCTCTTCGGTGTTCACCAATGAGAGGGAACTTGATGATGGTGAGGACAATATGAGTGAGGTTGATGTTCTGGAGCATGTTGATATTAAGGGAGAGGAGGTGTTGGAGTTGTTAAAATACATTAGGACAGGTAAGTCCCCGGGACCTGACGGAATATTCAACAGGCTGCTCCATGAGGCGAGGGAAGAGATTGCTGGCCTCTGGCTAGGATCTTTATGTCCTCGTTGTCCATGGGAATGGTACCGGAGGATTGGAGGGAGGTGAATGTTGCCCCCTTGTTCAAAAAAGGTGGTAGGGATAGTCCAGGTAATTATAGACCAGTGAGCCTTACGTCTGTGGTGGGAAAGCTGTTGGAAAAGATTCTTAGAGATAGGATCTCTGGGAATTTAGAGAATCATGGTCTGATCAGGGACAGTCAGCATGGCTTTGTGAAGGGCAGATTGTGTCTAACAAGCCTGATAGAGTTCTTTGAGGAGGTGACCAGGCATATAGATGAGGGTAGTGCAGTGGATGTGACCTACATGGATTTTAGTAAAGCATTTGACAAGGTTCCAGATGGTAGGCTTATTCAGAAAGTCAGAAGGCATGGGATCCAGGGAAGTTTGGCCAGGTGGATTCAGAATTGGCTTGCCTGCAGAAGGCAGAGGGTCATGGTGGAGGGAGTACATTCAGATTGGAGGATTGTGACTAGTGGTGTCGCACAAGGATCTGTTCTGGGACCTCTACTTTTCGTGATTTTTATTAACGACCTGGATGTGGGGGTAGAGGGGTGGGTTGGCAAGTTTGCAGATGACACAAAGGTTAGTTGTGTTGTAGATAGTGTAGAGGATTGTCAAAGATTGCAGAGAGACATTGATAGTAGATAGTGTAGAGGATTGTCAAAGATTGCAGAGAGACATTGATAGGATGCAGAAATGGGCTGAGAAGTGACAGATGGAGTTCAACCCGGAGAAGTGTGAGGTGGTGCACTTTGGAAAGACAAACTCCAAGGCAGAGTACAAAGTAAATGGCAGGATACTTGGTAGTGTGGAGGAGCAGAGAGCTCTGGGGGTACATGTCCACAAATCCCTGAAAGTTGCTTCACAGGTGGATAGGGTAGTTAAGAAAGCTTATGGGGTGTAAGCTTTCATAAATCGAGGGATAGAGTTTAAAAGTTGCGATGTAACAATGCAGCTCTATAAAACTCTGGTTAGGCCACACTTGGAGTACTGTGTCCAGTTCTGGTCACTTCACTATAGGAAGGATGTGGAAGCATTGGAAAGGGTACAGAGGAGATTTACCAGGATGCTGCCTGGTTTAGAGAGTATGGATTATGATCAGAGATTAAGGGAGCTCGGGCTTTACTCTTTGGAGAGAAGGAGGATGAGGGGAGACATGATAGAGGTGTACAAGATAATAAGAGGAATAGATAGAGTGGACAGCCAGCGCCTCTTCCCCGGGGCACCACTGCTCAATACAAGAGGACATGGCTTTAAGGTAAGGGGTGGGAAGTTCAAGGGGGATATTAGAGGAAGGTTTTTTACTCGGAGAGTGGTTGGTGCGTGGAATACACTGCCTGAGTCAGTGGTGGAGGCAGATACACTAGTGAAGTTTAAGAGACTACTAGACAGGTATATAGAGGAATTTAAGGTGGGGGGTTATATGGGAGGCAGGATTTGAGGGTCGGCACAACATTGTGGGCCGAAGGGCCTGTACTGTGCTGTACTGTTCTATGTTCTATAAGTAGAAAGTGATAGGTGAACTCAGTTGCGAAGAAAAGGTAAGAGGTTGGAGAGGAAGGAATCTGAAAGGAAAGGAGAGTAGATCATAGGATAAGGGGAAGGAGGAGGGGACCCTGGGGGGAGGTGATAAACAGGTGAAAAGAGGTAAGAGGTCAGAATGGGGAGTAGAAGAGGGGAAGGGGAGGGAATTTGTTTATGGGATGGAAAAATCGATATTCATGCTATCAGGTTGGAGGTTACCCGGATGGAATATAAGATGCTGCTCCTCCACCCTGGGGGCGGCCTCATCGTGGCACAAGAGGAGGCCGTGGACTGACACGTTGAAATAGGAATTAAAATGTTTGACAGCCGGAATTTCTGCTTTTGGTGGATGGAACAGAGGTGTTCGATGAAGCAATCCCCCAATTTATGACGGGTATTGGCAATGTAGCGGGGGCCACTTCAGGAGCACTGGACACAATAGACGACCCTGGCAGATTCGCAGGTATTGCCTCACCTGGAAGGTCTTTTTGTGAAGTGAGGGAGAAGGTGAATGGGCAGGTGTAACACTCAGGCCACTTTCAGGGATAAGTGTCGAAAGGGATATTAGTGGGGAGGGACGAATGGACAAGGGAATCACAGAGGGAGTGATCCCTGTGGAATGTGGAGCATGGGGGGGAGAGGTAAAGATATGTTTAGTGTGGGATCCCTTTGGAGATGGCGGAAGTTGTGGAGGAAGTTGTGCTGGCTGTGAAGGTTCATAGGGTGGTAGGTGAGGACAAGAAGAACTCTATCCCTGTCAAGGTGGTGGGAAGGTGAGGTGAACACAGATGTTTGGGAAATGGAGGAGATGTGGGTGAGGGCGGCAACAACATTGGCTGAGACAAGTAAAATTGGACTTCACCAGTCTAACCATTTCCCCATTTTGCTTTTCTCCGTCTACATAACCATCTTTAATCTAATTGAATTACTGCCAGATGTTTCCGCACCTTTCCTCTTTCCTGCTTCAGGGCCTAAAACTGAATCCAGATTTGCTGCCCTTTCATAGGTCATGCTACATGCAGGCTAAAACATTCCCCTGAATGCAGTTTGGGGAATCTGTGTTCTCTGAACTGACTGTACTCCAGTTAATATGAATGTGATTGAAATCTTTTATCATTCTGTACACCAGAAATTTGCTTACAGATTTGCTAAACACAAGAGATTCAGCAGATGCTGGAAATCCAGAGTAACACACACAAAATGCCGGAGGAACTCAGCAGGTGAGTTTGAAATGCTGAAGGATGGAAACATGAGTGAATAAGTTTCTTTTCATTAGCAGAGCATCAGAAACCGAGGGAAGAGATTTTAATTAATCGATAAAGTCGAGACCTATACTCAATATTCCAGATGCACTCTCACCACGACCCAACATAATTAGAGATTCATAGAGTCATAGGGAATGATACTGGACAAGCTAGACCATAATGGTCCATACTGATTCCCATCTGTTTGTCCCATTTGGCCCATCCCTCCAGGCCTTTCCTATCCGTGTACGTGGCCATATCCCTCTGAAACTTTCCTATCCATGTACCTGGCCATATCCCTCTGAACCTTTCCTTTCGTGTACCTGTCCATATCCCTCTAAACCTTTCCTATCCATGTACCTATCCATATCCCTCTAAACCTTTCCTATCCATGTACCTGGCCATATCCCTCTGAACCTTTCCCATCCGTGTACCTGGCCATATCCCTCTGTACCTTTCCTTTCATGTACCTGTCCATATCCCTCTAAACCTTTCTTTTCCATGTACCTGTACATATCCATCCAAACGTTTACTATCCACTTACCTGTCCGTATCCCTCTAAACTTTTCCTATCCACGTACCTGTCCATATCCCTCTGAACCTTTCCTATCTGTGTACCTGTCCATATCACTCCGAACCTTTCCTATCCTTGTACCAGTTCATATCTCTCAAGCCTTTCCTGTCCATGTACCTGTCCAAATACCTTTTAAAAATTGTTAATGTACCTGCCTCAGCCACTTCCACTGGCAGCTCATACCACCCTCTGTGACCACCCTACAGTTGAAAAATTTGGCCCTAGGCTTTTGCTAAATCTCTCCCCTCTCACCTTAAGCCTTCGGCTAATAGTTCTTTATTCCCTGATCCTGGGAAAACAACTGTGCACATTCACCCTTTCTTTGCCCCTCATTATTTTTGACCATAAGACATAGGAGCAGAATTAGGCCATCTGGCCCATCGAGTCTGCTCAGCCATTCAATCACAGCTGATCCTTTTTCCTCCTCGTCCTCACTTCCCGGTCTTCTCCCTGTAACCTTTGATGCCATCAAGCCTATCAAGCTCTGCATTAAATGCACCCAACAACCTGCTGTCGGTGGTAATAAATTCCACATGTTCATCACCCTCTGGCTAAAGACATTCCTCTGCATCTGTTTTAAATGGACGTTCCTCTATCCTGAAGCTGTGCCCTCTTGTCCTGGACTCCCTCACAATGGGAAATATCATTTCCACATCAACCCTGTCCAGACCTTTCAACATTTTTCAATGAGATTGCCCCTCATCCTTCTAAGTTCCAGTGAGTACAGACCCGGAGCCATCAAATGTTCCTCATCTGATAACCTTTTCATTATCAGAATCATCCTTGTGAACCTCCTCTAAACCCTCACCAATGCCGGCACATCTTTTTGTAGATAAGGAGCCCAAAACTGATCACAATACTTGAGGTAAGGCCTCACCAGCCTTGTAAAGCCTCAGCATCACATCCTTGCTCTTGTATTCTAGACCTCCTGAAATGAATGCTAACATTGCATTTGCCTTCCTCACCACCGACTCAACCTGCAAATTAACCTTCAGGATGTTCTGCACAAGGACTCCGAAGTCCCTCTGCAGCTCAGATTTTTAGATTTTCTCCCTGTTTAGAAAATCGTCTGCACATTTATCTCTACTACCAAAGTGCATGACGATGCATTTCCCAACATTGTATTTCATTTGCAACTCTCTTGTCTATTCTCCTAATCTGTCTAAGTTCTTCTGCAGCCTTCCTGTTTCCTCAACACTATCTGCCTCTCCACCAATCTTCCATCACAATACCAGAGTCCAATGATTTTTGAAAGATCGTTTCTAATGCTTCCACAATCTCTACTGCTACCTCTTTCAGAACCCTAGGGTGCAGTTCATCTGGTCTGGGTGACTTATGTACCTTTAGGCCTTTCAGCTATTTGAGCACCTTCTCTCTTGTAATAGTAACTGTACTCACTTCTCTTCCCTCACACCCTTCAACATCTGGCATCTATTGCTGGTGTCTTCCACAGTGAAAACTGATGGAAAATATCAATTTAGTTCATCTGCCATCACCTTGTCCCCCGTTATTATATCTCCAACCTCATTTTCTAGCGATCCACTCTCATCTCTCTTTTATTTTTTACATACTTGGAAAAAGCTTTTACTATCCACTTTGATATTGCTTGCTAGCTTGATTTCATATCTCATTCTTTCCCTCCTAATGATTCTTTTAGTTGTCCTCTGTAGGGTTTTAAAAGCTTTCCAGTCCTCTACCTTGCCGCAAATTTTTGCTTTGTCGTATGCCCTCTCTTTTGCTTTTACATTAGCTTTGACTTCCCTTGTCAGCCATGGTTGTACTATTTTGCTATTTGAGTATTTTTTCATTTTTGGAATACATCTATCTTGTATCTTTCTCATTGTTACCAGAAATTCACGCTATTGCAGCTCTGCTGTCATCCCTGCCTGCAGCTCCTTCCAATTTACTTTGGCCAACTTCTCTCTCTTACCACTGTAATTTCCTTTACTCCACTGAAATACTGCTACATCAGACTTTACTTTCTCCCTATCAAATTCCAAGTTGAACTCAATCCCCCATATTGTGATCACTGCCTCCTTAGGGTTCTTCTACCTCAAGCTCCCAAATCACCTCTGGTTCATTACAATAACACTCAATCCAGTATAGCTGATCCATTAGTAGGCTTAACAACAAACTGCTCTAAAAAAACATTTTGTAGGCATTCATCAAACCCACACTCTTGAGATCCATTACCAGCCTGATTTTCCCAATCAACCTGCATGTTGATATCTCCCATGACTACCATAACATTACCCTTTTGACATGCCTTTCTATATCCCGCCATAATCTGTAGTCCACATCTCAGCTACTGTTAGGAGGCCTGTATATGACTGACAGAAGGGTCCTTTTACCCTTGCTGTTTCTTAACTCAACCTACAAGGATTCAACATCTTCTGATTCTATCTCACATCTTTCTACTGATTTGATGCCATTCTTTACCAGCAGAGCCACATCACCCCCACTGCCGACCTTCCTATCCCTCTGGTACAACATGTAACCTTGGACATTCAGCTCCCAACTACAACCATCCTTCAGCCATGATTCAGTAATGGCCACAACATTGTACCTCACAATCTGTAATAGTGCAACAAGATCATCCACCTTATTTCTTATACTCCATACACTGAGACATAACACTTTGAGTACTGCATTTGCTACCCTTTTTGATTCTGCATCCCTAATACACTGATACTCATCCTGCTGGCTGTAATTGTGTCCTATCACCTTCCTGCTCTTCCTGACTGTCTGACTGCATGCCATCTTTGCTTTTTTATCATCCGTCCTATCCTGAGTCCCTTTGCTCCGGTTCTCACCTCCACCACCCCACTAATTTGATTTAATCCCTCCCCAACATTTCTAACAAACCTGCCTGCAAGAATATTTGTCCCCTTTGGGTTCAGGTGCAATCCATCACTTTTGAACAGGTCATACCTCCCCCCGGAAGAGATCCCAATGATCCAAGAACCGGAAGCTCTGCCCCCTGCACCAGCTTCTCAGCCACATATTTACCTGCCAGATCATCCTGTTTCTACCCTCACTGGCACATGGCACAGGTAGCAATCCAGAAATTACTACCCTGAAGGTCCTGCTTCTCAGCTTTCTGTCTAGCTCCCTAAATTCACTTTTCAGGACCTCATTGCTTTTCCTTCCTATGTCATTGGTACCAATATGTACCAAGACATCTGGCTGCTCTCCCTCCCTCTCCAAAATGCTGCAGACGTGATCAGAGACGTCCCTGACCCTGGCACTTGGGAGGCATCTTAGCATCCAGGTGTCCCATTCACGTCCACAGAACCTCCAGTCTGTTCCCCTCACAATTGAGTCCCCTATCACTACCGCTCCACTCTTCTCCCTCTTTCCCTCTGCACCCCCCTTTTACACCTCAAGAAGACCTCATTCTTCTACACTGCAATGAAAATCTCCTAACCTGCTCAACCTCTCTGCATATCATAGCTGCTTGGATCTGCACAGCATCCTTCTCAATCTCCTTTGCACTCTTGACAGCTTAATGGCATCATTGCTATAGCAGAGTGACAGAAATTGAACACAGTTGTCCAAATATGGCCTCGGCAACATCTTGGATCATTGCAACATGACATTCAACTCCTATACTCAATGCCCCGACTGATAACAAAAGCCTCCTTTACCACCCTGTGTACCTGGAACATTACTTTTGGGAAACTATGTACCTCAGTTCCTCTCTCCTTCTGGAGAAAGATATCTTTATCCTTTAAAATGCTGGCACAATATTTACTTCCTAATTGCTTGCTCTACATGCATGTTAACCCATAGTGATTGATACACAAGAATACCTCGGTACTTCTAAGCACCAATACCTTCCAGTCTCACACTATTTTAAAATACTCTGCCTATCTATTCTCTATTAGATTATGAGGACACTCAGTCCTCGTTTATTGTCATTTAGAAATGCATGCATTAAGGAATGATACCGTGTTCCTCCAGTATGATATCACAGAAACACAGGACAGATCAAGACTAAAGCTGACAAAACCACATAATTATAACACATAGTTACAACAGTGCAAAGCAATACCGTAATTTGATAAAGAGTAGACCATGGGCATGGTAAAAAAAAGTCTCAAGTCCCGATAGCCCCATCATCTCACGCAGACGGTAGAAGGGAGAACCTCTTCCTGCCATGAACCTCCAGCGCTGCAAACTTGCCGATGCAGCACCCTGGAAGCACCCGACCACAGTTGACTCTTGAGTCCATCCGAAAACTTCGAGCCTCCGACCAGCCCTCCGACACTGAGCACCGAGCACCATCTCTGCCGAGTGCTTCAACCCCGGCCCCGGCCGCCAAGCAACAAGCAAAGCCGAGGACTCGGGGCCTTCCCCTCCAGAGATTCAGGAGCACACAGTAGCAGTGCAGTGAAACAGGCATTCTCCATTTAATTCTATTGAAAGTTTTCATGAGAATCTAACCATCATCCATTGATATTACCATCACTGTGATCTGACCATTAACACTTTAGGTTAAAGATATGAACATTAGACCACCCACAATAATACTATATCTACATGTCAAGTTGGGCGTATGATGGATTGTTTCCTGGATGACTGCGACTGTAGTAACATTCAAGAAGCTTGACACTATCCAGGACAAAGCAGTCTGATTGATTGGCTTCCTGTCCATTGCCCTCAACATTTATGTTCACTACTGCATACAATAGGTGCAGTGTGCAACACTTACAAAACACATCACTGTGGCTCTCCCACTCAACGGTATCTATTAAACCTGTGATTTCTGCACTAAGAATATGGACAGCAGGCACTTGGCAAGATCACTATCTCCAGATTTGTCTTCAAGTTGTGCGCCATCCTAATTTACAAATTTCTAGCTACTCTTTCATCATCACTAAATGTTCCCTAATGGCATTGTGGGGGCACCTTCACTAGAAGCACTGTAGCCATTCAAAAAGTCTGGAAAACACCACCTTCTCAAGGGCAATTAGAGATGGCAAAAAATTCTGGTCCTACCAGTAAATTTTACTTAATACCATGAAGAAATAAATAGAAGTCATCACCTTGACCCAAAAATCTCTTGAAAATGTTTAACTTTCTCCAGCATTCACAGGTTTTTGAAAGACAGTTTCTGTGTGAAGGTGTCAGTACCTCCAGTTGAACTTTGTCTTTTTGTGTGTTTTCCCCCTAGCCGTCAGTCTGTGGTTTTGTATTACCATGTGCTCTTGTTTGTTTTCATGCCCCATGTGCTCCTGTCCCCGCTCCTGCTCTACTCCAGCCCCTGTATTACTGATTACTCCATCTCTCACCTGTTTCTCATTATTACCTGTTTTGATGCCACTTGTGTCTCATTGTGCTCCACCTATCATCTGCCTCTCTGTTTATTGCTCAGTGTATTTCAGTCCTGTGTTTTCGCCAGATTGTGCTAGTGAGATTTCCTGAGCCTTTCCAGCATTCATATCTGAACTCTGTCCGTCCAAATATTGACTCTGCCTGTTTCCCAATTCTGGTTTTTGGGTTTCTCTGGAATTTTTGATCTCCGCCTGAACTTTGATGCTGACTCACAGTGCGCACAGTACTTGGTCTGTGATTGGGTCCCTGCTTCAGTGCCCTGACGGAAGGAATATTTTCTGGATGTTCTTGAAGTGTTCCCGCAACCAATGATCTCACTTTAAGGACTCCTTATCTTGTCATTTCATGTTCTCGTTACTTATTGCTATTTAATTATATTTGCATTTTCACAGCTTGGTATTTTCTGCATTCTGTTTGATCGTTCATTGATCCTGTTATCATTACTATTCTGTAGGTTTGCTGAGTATGCCCACTGGAAAATGAATCTCAGGGTTGTATATGGTGACATATGTGTACCTTGATAATAAAGTTTACTTGGAACTTTGAACTGGTTTAATGTGATAATTGTTCCAGTGAGGAGAGTAATCTGATAGTGAGGAGCTGCAATATTGTATGCTGCTCTGGTCACCAGTCTATGGGACGGATGTGATTGCACTGGAGAGGGTGCAGAGCACATTCACCAGGACATTGCTTGAGATTGGAAATTTCAGGGGAGTCTCAGCAGGCTGAGCTTGTTTCCTCTCCATTAAAGGGGGCTGAAGGAGAACCTGATAAACATACACACAATCCTAACGGGAATAGTAGGTAGGGTAGACAGTAAATCAACCTTCTTTCCATTCACTCTACACTTCCTTGGAAAAGCAGCCAGTGTAATCAAAGACCATCCACATCATGGTCATTCTCTCTTCTTCCTGCTCCTGCCTGGCAAAAGAGCTTGTGAACACATACCACCAGGTTGAAGGGCAGCTTCTATCTACTGCTATCTGATTCTTGAATGGATGTCCCATATCAAAACTGGGAGAACAGAAGTGAATGCTTGATCTCCCAATCGACCTCATTGTAGTCCTTGCATTTGGTTTGTTCTGCCTGCACTGCACTTTCTCTGTAACTGACACACTTTATTATGCATTTGATTTTCTTTTCACTACCTCAGTGCACTTGTGTTTAGATGATCTGTCTGGATGATTTACAAGATTTTCATTATATTTTCATATACAAATCGGTACCACAAAATAATAGATAGTACACTGCATACAGTTAAAAGATTTAGCTTTATAATTCTTAATTTGACTACACCGATCCTCCTTCGATCTCCCCGGCCTTCAACAGGTCATGGCTCCGATCCGGCATCTTCTCTCTTCATCTCCCACCAGACAAAAGACCCAGATCACCCTGGTGTCAGGCACACGGCACGAAAACACCCTCCCGTCATTGGACAACTCACATTGCAAAGCACCCGTTATCTCTCACCATAACCCAAACACTGCTTCTACAGAAAGACCATTACATTAGCAGTGAAACCTTTACCAGGGTGTTGCATAAACTAATACCAATATCTGACTGCAAACTCAAAAGTGAAATTTTCTGCTGGCCAATCATTTCATTTTCGATTCCCATTCCCATTCTGACATATCGACCCATGACCTCCTCTTCTGGTGCAATGGGACCACTCTCAGGTTGGAAGAACAACGCCTCACATTCTGTCTAGGTAGCCTCCAACCAGGTGGCAAGAACATCAATCTCTCTTTCCATTAATTTTTCCCCTCCCTCTTCCCTCTTCTTCTATCCCCTACTGGCCTCTTACTTCTTCTGTTCACCAGCCTATCATCTTCCCTTGGTGCACCTTCACCTTCCATTTTGCCCATGATACACTCTCATCTCCTATCAGATTCTTTCACCTCTAGCCCAATTATCACCTCCCAGCTTCTTGCTTCAACTCCCCTTCTCCACACACAGGGCTTCACCTATCACCTTCTAGCCTGTCCTCCTTCTCCTCCTCCCATCTTCTTATCTTGGTATCTTCTCCGTTCCTTCCCAATCCTGGTGAAGGGTCCCAGCTCAAAATGTCAACTATTTATTCATTTCTATAGATGCTGCTTGACCTGTTGAGTTCCTCCAGCATTTTGTCATTGTTGGTGCCAGATGGGGTAGTTTGATTATCTCAGAAACTGCTAATCTCCTGGGATTTTCACACTTAACAGTATCTAGAATTTACAGAGAATGGCGTAAGAAACAAAAAACATCCAGTGAACAGTAGTTCTTGTGGGCAGAAGCATCTGCAGAATGTGTTGCATACCTGACTGCAGAGTTGTTTAAGACCAGATGGAATAGGTTCATACATGGGTTTTACTTCTCTCTCCAACTTCGAGGGAGACACAAGAGACAGCAGACACTGGAAGCTGGAACAACACAAAAGGCACCTGGAGGAACCACAACAGGTCAGGTAGCATCTATGGAGGGAAATACAGTTGACATTTTAGTTCGAGACCCTGGATGGTTTACAGGGGATACTGTGTGAGGATGTTTTTCCAGTAAAAGGGTGGTTGGACTCTGGAACACCCTGCTTGAGTGTGTGGTAGAGGCAGACTCTCACAAGAGTTAAGAAACCTCTGGATGAGCATGTCAGACTATGGTCAAAGTGCTGGCAGATATTGTTAGAGATTTGAAGTTGGCATGGACAAAGCAGACTGAAGACTGCCTCTGTTCTGCGTGACTCCATGCCTTTGGTTAAACCTGCTTAACATCTTGAAACTGTCTCTCCTGTTCCCCTTCAACTCTCTATGCTCCGAAATTCATTATAAATCAGCTGAACAAATCTTTCATGTAGAAACAACTGATTGATCTTGCGGTATGAACATTGCCTTCAAATAAGATTGAGTTATGAGAACCAAATATTTCATATGCACTTCATATCCACATATTGTAGATTTCAATAAGAGAAGTGGCAGTGTGCCTTAAGCAATTATATGGGGCCCTATCAAGAATGCAGCTGGAATATTAGGTACAATTTTGGCTCCTTTAACTAGCAAAGGATAAATTTTTCACATAAGGAGTGGAGCAAATTTCATCTAACTGGTTCCTGAGGCAAGTGAGGAGAGATTGAATAGATTAGAGCTTGATTCCCTAAAGTTTAGAAGATTGAGAGATGACCTCATGGATGCATACAAAACTCTTGCAAAGCTTGAGAAGGAAGGATGTTTCCCTGGCTCAGGAGTATAACTGTATTCCAAGTTAACTACATTTCCTCATGTGATTGAAGACGGGGAGTCTTTGTGTACAGCTGCAATGGGAATTATTAAATATTCCCGTTTAGGTCTACGACAGCAGAAATCCACAGTCACAGCCATGGGTATTTAAGTAAGCAGCATCATTTTAAGACATTTTAAAAACCTATCGATACTCAAAATAGATGGAACCAAGACTGCAGACTCAGATTGTGAGTGCAGTAAAAAAAAATGGAAGTGAGGATGGCATGCTGGTTTACGGGTGTGACTGAAATGCCTAGCCTTAGACCCCCATCCCTAACTATCTTGCTGGCGAATGTACAGTCTCTGGAAAATAAAGTTGCAAACCTTAGAGCAAGATTGCTGTTCCAGTGGGATATCAGGGACTGCTGTGTACTTTGCTTCTTAGTAAAATGGCTCACCCCATCATTTCAAACACAGCATTGTAGCTCGATAGCTTCACCATTCTCTGAAAAGATAGCACTGCTCAGTCTCTTAAAGGTAGAGGAGAGACCATAAGATACAGGAGCAGAATTAGGCCATTTGGCACATCAAGTCTGCTCCGCATTTCATCATGGCTGATCTATTTTTCCTCTCAGCCCCAATCTCCTGCCTTCTCCCCATACCCCTTCATGCCCTGACCAATCAAAATTATATCAACCTCTGCCTGAAATATACATAAAGACCTGACCTCCACAGCTGCCTGTGGCGAAGAATTCCACAGATTCACTACTCATTGGCTAAAGAAATTCCTCCTTATCTCTGCCCCTCTATTCTGAGTCTGTGTCTCCTGGTCTTGGACTCTCCCACCATAGGAAACATCCACTCTATCAAGATCTTTCACCATTCAATAGGTTTCAAAGCGGTTACCCCGCATTCTTCTGAATTCTAGTGAATACAGGCCCAAAGCTATCAAACACCCTTCATACAACAAGCCATTCAATCCTGGAATCACCTCCTTTGAACCCTCTTCAGTTTCAGCACATCCCTTCTAAAATAAGGGGCCCAAAACTGCTTACAGTACTCTAAGTGAGGCCTCACCAGTGTTTTATAAAGTTCCAACATTACATCTTCATTTTTGTATTCCAGTACTCCTGAAATTAATGCTACCATTGCATTTGCCTTCCTCACCACCGACTCAATTTGTAAACTAACCTTCAGGGAATCCTAAAACTCCCAAGTCACTTTGCATCTCAGTTTTTTGAATTTTCACTCCACTTAGAAAATGGTCAACTCATTCATTTCTGTACCAAAGTGCATGACCATACACTTTCCTGCACTGCATTTCATCTGCCATTTCTTTGCTCATTCTCCAAATCTGTCTAAGTCTTCCTATCACCCCCTTTACTTCCTCAAAGCTACCTGCCCTTCCACCTTTCTTCATATTATCTGCAAACCTTGCAACAAAGCCATCAGTTCCAATATCCAAATCATTGACATATAATGTATAAAGAATCCATCCAACACAGACCCCTCTGGAACACCACTAGTCACTGGCAGCCAGCCAGAAAAAGCTCCCTTTATTCCCACTCTTTACCTCCTACAATCAGTCTCTATTTTATCCGTACTAGAATCTTTCCTGTAATACCAAGGGCTCGTAGCTTGTTTAGCAGCCTCGTATGTGGTACCTTGTTAAAGACCTTCTGAAAATTCAAGACACAACATCAAGCGATTCTCCTTTGTCTATCCTGCTTGTTAATTCTTCAGGGAATTCCAACAGATTTGTTAAGCAAGATATTCCCTTGAGGAAACCATGCAGACTACGGCCTATCTTATCATGTACCTCATTCTTAATATCTAACTCCAACATCTTCCCAACCACTGAGGTCAGAGTAACTGGCCTACAGTTTCCTGTCTTTGCCTCTCTCCCTTCTTGAAGAGTGGAGTGACATTTGCAACTTTCCAGTCTTCCGGAACCATTCCAGAATCTAGTGATTCTTGAAAGATCATTACTAATCCTCCACAATCTCTTCAGCCAACTTTTTCAAAACTCTGGGTGTACACCATCTGGTCCAGGTGACTTATCAACCTTCAGATCTCTCAGTTTCCTAAGAACCTTCTGTCTAGTTATGGTAACTTCACACACTTCATGGCCCCTGACACCTGGAACTTCTACCATACTGCTAGTGTCTTCCACAGCGAAGACTGATGCAAAACACTTATTCAGTTCATCTGCCATTTTGTTGTCCCCCATTACTAACTGTCCGGCATCGCTTTCCAGCAGTCCAATATCCCCTCTCGCCTTTCTTTTACACAGAAAAAAATTTTATCTGAAGAGACTTATGGGATCCTCTTTAATATTATTGGCGAGCTTACTTTTGAATTCCATCTTTACCTAAATGACTTTTTTAGTTGCCTTCTGTTGGTTTTTAAAAGCTTCCCAATCTTCTATTGTCTCACTAATTTTTGCTCTATTATATGCCCTCTTTTTGGCTTTTATCTGGGCTTCGACTTTTCTGTTAGCCACGTTTGGGTCATCTTTACTTTAGAATACTTCTTCCTCTTTGGGATGTATTCGGAGAAGGGAGTCTGAGAATTGGAGCGGGAGTGCGGCGGAAGCCATTTTGAATTTTCTGTTTTTTTTTCCATTGGAGTTAAGAGAGGCGGGAACTGCGCAGGCATGTGACGTCGGGCAATGAAGCGCGGAAGATTTAAAAGGAACACAGCCTTATACAGCGGGCAGCATAGATTGCAGGCTGCAGAGAGAGCTGGGAGCAGAGTGAAGGCCTAAGGGCTTTGGCTCAACGGGCTTAGGTGGAAACGGGCGAGGTGAAGAAGGTTTGGTTTTCAATTATTCCTGTTATTTGAGGAAAGGGGGGAAGTATGAGTGTGAGGGCAGCTTGCTGTTCTCGGTGTCGATGTGGGAGGTCCTGGAGTCTCCTAGCCTCCTGGACATCCACATCTGCGCCAGGTGTGCCAAGATGCAGCACCGAAGGGACCATGTTAGGGAACTGGAACTGCAGCCCGATGACCTTCGTCTGGTCAGGGAGAGTGAGGAGTTGATAGAGAGGAGTTACAGGCAGGTGGTCACACCGAGGCCATGGGAGGAAGATAACTGGGCCACAGTTAGGAAGGGGAAGGGGAAGGGTGAGGTACTAGAGAGTACCCCAGTGGCTGTACCCCTTGACAATAAGTACTCCTGTTTGAGTACTGTTGGGGGGGGGACAGCCTACCTGGGGGAAGCGACAGTGGCCGTGCCTTCAGCACAGAGTCTGGCCCTGTAGCTCAGGGTAGGGAAAGGAAGAGGAGAGCAGTAGTAATAGGGTACTCGATAGTTAGGGGGTTAGATAGGCGATTCTGTGGACGCAGTCAGGAGAGCCAGATGGTAGTTTGCCTCCCTGGTGCCAGGGTCCAGGATGTCTCTGATGACGTCCAAGATATCCTGAAGTGGGAGGGTGAGGAGCCAGAGGTCGTGGTACATATAGGTACCAATGACATAGGTAGGAAAAGGGAAGAGGTCCTGAAAGGAGAATATAGGGAGTCAGGAAGGGAGTTGAGAAAAAGGACTGCAAAGGTAGTAATCTCGGGATTACTGCCTGTGCCACGCGACAGTGAGAGTAGGAATGCAATGAGGTGGAGGATAAATGCATGGCTGAGGGATTGGAGAGAGAGCAGGGATTCAAGTTTTTAGATCATTGGGACCTCTTTTGGTGCAGGTGTGACCTGTACAAAAAGGACGGGTTACACTTGAATCCTAGGGGGACCAATATCCTGGCAGGGAGATTTGTGAAGGCTACTGAGGAGACTTTAACTAGAATGGTTGTTGGGGTGGGAATCAAATTAAAGAGACTAGGAGAGAGGAGGTTAGTTCACAAATAGAGAAAGCTAGTAGACAGTGTGTGAGGGAGGATAGGCAGGGGACAGAGAACGGGAGCACTCAGACCGAAGACGTAGGGGAGAAGGAAGAAAAAGATAACAAAGTTGTTTGCTCCATTCGGAATAAACAGAGATTAAGAGGTGGAGAGTTTCTTAAACGCATTTATTTTAATGCTAGGAGCATTGTAAGAAAGGTGGATGAGCTTAGAACATGGATTGATACCTGGAAATATGATGTTGTAGCTATTAGTGAAACATGGTTACAGGAGGGGTGAGATTGGCAACTAAATATTCCTGGATTTAATTGCTTCCGGTGTGATAGAATCCGAGGGGCAAGAGGGGGAGGTGTTGCATTGCTTGTCAGAGAAAATATAACAGCAGTGCTCTGGCAGGATAGATTAGAGAACTCATCTAGGGAGGCTATTTGGGTGGAATTGAAGGAATGGGAAAGGTGTAGTGATGCTTATAGGGGTCTATTATAGAATACCTAATGGGGAGCAAGAATTGGAGGAGCAAATTTGTAAGGAGATAGCTGATATTTGTAGTAAGCACAAGGTTGTGATTGTGGGGAATTTTAATTTTCCACACATAGACTGGGAAGCCCATTCTGTAAAAGGGCTGGATGGTTTGGAGTTTGTAAAATGTGTGCAAGATAGTTTTTTGCAGCAATACATAGAGGTATCAACTAGAGAAGGGGCAGTATTGTATCTCCTGTTAGGGAATGAGATAGGGCAGGTGACGGAGGTATGTGTTGGGGAGCACTTCGGGTCCAGTGATCACAATACAATTAGTTTCAATATAATTATGGAGAAGGATAGGACTGGACCCAGGGTTAAGATTTTTGATTGGAGAAAGGCTAACTTTGAGGAGATGCAAAAGGATTTAGAAGGAGTGGATTGGGACAATTTGTTTTATGGGAAGGATGTAATAGAGAAATGGAGGTCATTTAAAGGTGAAATTTTGAGGGTACAGGATATTTATGTTCCTGTTAGGTTGAAAGGAAAGGTTAAAGGTTTGAGACAGCCATGGTTTTCAAGGGATATTGGACCGCTGGTTGAGAAAAAGAGAGGGAGCTTGGAGTAAATGAGATGCTGGAGGAATATAAAGAATGTAAAAAGAATCTTAAGAAAGAAATTAGAAAAGATAAAAGAAGATATGAGGCTGCTTTGGCAAGTAAGGTGAAAATAAATCTAAAGAGTTTCTACCATTATATTAATAGCAAAAGGATAGTGAGGGATAAAATTGGTCCCTTAGAGAATCAGAGTGGATGGCGATGTGCGGAGCCAAAAGTGATGGGGGAGAGGGAGATTTTGAACAATTTCTTTTCTTCGGTATTCACTGAGGAGAAGGATATTGAATTGTGTAAGGTAAAGGAAGCAAAAAGGGTAGTTATGGAAAGTATGATGATTAAAGAAGAGGAAGTACTGGCACTTTTAAGAAATATAAAAGTGGATAAGTCTCCGAGTCCTGACAGGATATTACCTAGGACCTTGAGGGAAGTTAGTGTGGAAATAGCAGGGGCTCTGACAGAAATATTTCAAATGTCATTGGAAATGGGGATGGTGCCAGAGGATTGGCATATTGCTCATGTTGTTCCATTGCTTAAAAAGGGTTCTAAGAGTAAACCTAGCAATTATCGGCCTGTGAGTTTGACGTCAGTGATGGGTAAATTGATGGAGTGTATTCTTAGAGATGGTATATATAATTATCTGGATAGACAGGGTTTGATTAGGAACAAGCAACATGGATTTGTGTGTGGAAGGTCATGTTTGACAAATCTTATTGAATTTTTTGATGAGGTTACTAGGAAAGTTGACGAGTTTAAAGCGGTGGATGTTGTCTATATGGACTTCAGTAAGGCCTTTGACAAGGTTCCACACGGAAGGTTAGTTAGGAAGGTTCAATCATTAGGTATTACTATTGAAGTAGTAAAATGGATTCAGCAGTGGCTGGATGGGAGACACCAGAAAGTAGTGGTGGATAACTATTTGTCAGATTGGAGGACAGTGTCTAATGGTGTGCCTCAGGGATCTGTACTGGGTCCAATGTTGTTCGTCATATATATTAATGATCTGGATGATGGGGTGGTAAATTGGATTAGTAAGTATGCAGATGATACTAAGATAGGTGGAGTTGTGGATAATGAAGTACGTTTTCAAAGCTTGAAGAGAGATTTAGGCCAGTTAGAAGAGTGGGCTGAAAGATGGCAGATAGAGTTTAATGCTGATAAATGTGAGGTGCTACATTTTGGTAGGACTAATCAAAATAGGACATACATGGTAAATGGTAGGGCATTGAAGAATGCAGTAGAACAAAGGGATCTAGGAATAATGGTGTATAGTTCCCTGAAGGTGGAATCTCATGTGGATAGGGTGGTGAAGAAAGCTTTTGGTATGCTGGCCTTTATAAATTAGAGCATTGAGTATAGGAGTTGGGATGTAATGTTGAAATTGTATGAGGCATTAGTAAGGCAAAATTTGGAGTATTGTGTACAGTTCTGGTCACCGAATTATAGGAAAGATGTCAATAAAATTGAGAGAATACAGAGGAGATTTACTAGAATGTTGTCTGGGTTTCATCTCCTAAGTTACGGGTTGAATAAGTTGGGTCTTTATTCTTTGGAGTGTAGAAGGTTGAGGGGGGACTTGATAGAGGCATTTAAAATTATGAAGGGGACAGATAGAGTTGATGTGGATAGGCTTTTTCCACTGAGAGTGGGGGAGATTCAAACAAGAGGACATGAGTTGAGAGTTAAAGGGCAAAATTTTAGGGGTAACATTAGGGGCAACTTCTTTACTCAGAGAGTGGTAGCTGTGTGGAACGAGCTTCCAGCAGAAGTGGTTGAGGTAGGATCGATGTTGTTGTTTAAAGTTAAATTGGATAGATATATGGACAGGAAAGGAATGGAGGGTTATGGGCTGAGTGCAAGTTGGTGGGACTAGGTGAGAATAAGACTTCGGCATGGACTAGAAGGGCCGAGATGGCCTGTTTCTGTGCTGTAATTGTTATATTGTTATATGGTTATATGCATCCTCTGCCTTACAAATTGCTTCCAGAAATTCCAGCTGTTGCAGCTCTGCCATCATCCCTGCCAGTGTTCTTTTCCAATCAATTCTGGCCAACTCCTCTCTCAGGCCTCTGTAATTTCCTTTACTCCATTAGAATACTGATACATCTGACTTTAGCTTCTCCTTTCAAAATTCAGAGTGAATTTGATTATATTATGATCACTTTCTGTGAAAGACTTCTTTTACCTTAAGCTCTCCAATCAATTCTAGTTCATTGCACAACACCCAATCCAGAAAAGCTGATCCTCTAGTGGGCTCAACCACAAGCTGCTCTAGAAAGCCATCTTGTAGGCACTCTAGAAATTTCTCCTCCTGAATCCAGTACCATCCAGATTTTCCCAATCTACCTGCATATTGAAGACCCCCATGACTATTGTAACATTGTCCTTTTGGCATGCACTTTCCATCTCCCATTGTAATTTGTAGACCACATCCTTACTACTGTTTGGGGGTCTGTATACAACCCCCATCAGGGTCTTTTTACCCTTGCTGTTCCTTAGCTCTATCCACAATGATTCAACACCTTCTGATCCTATGTCACCTCTTTCTAATGATTTGATTTCATTTTCTTACCAACAGAACAACGCCACCCCCTCTGCCTCCCTGCCTGCCCCTTTGATACAATAAGCTCCCAGCTATAATCTTCCAGCCATGATTCAGTGATGCCAACAACATCATACCTGCCAATCTGCAACTGTGCTGCAAGTTCACTCCCTTATTCCGTATACCGTGCACATTCAGATACAGCACTTTCAGTCCTGTATTCACCCATTTCGATTTTGTCGCACAACGCTCAATCTCTTGATTCCTAAATTTGTCTGAGGTCTTACCAACATCTGATGTTGCAACATGGCCAGAATCAACTCTTGCCGAAGAAAGGACCTAGAATTGTTGCAACATCTTACCAACAGCTGTCTCCTCAATATCTCCGCCAACTGTTCCGGTACTCTTGACAGGGAGTGTGCTTTATGATTAACTCATTATGGTGCACAGTCGTGGCGGCTCTACCTCGGTCCTGTTCACTAGACATGGAACATCTTGCAGTCAAACGTTCCTTTTATGTGCCGAGGGCGCTTTCCCGCCATCATCCTGGCAGTGGTGTACATTCCGCCTCAAGTCAACATCAGGCATGCACCAGAGGAGCTGAGCGCTGTAATCAGCAGGCACACCGTGAACAGGGTCTATCTACTTCAGAGTGAAAAGGGAAGACATCGGAATGGGCTCAGAGTGCAGCAGAGGAAGGGGAATCCTCCGAAAATGGAGTGATCATTTACTTGGATGGTTTGGGAATGTAGTGCAGGGGCAGGAATTAATTGGGACTGAAATGACTGGATATTAGGATGAGTTGGAAATGGATGGAGAGATGGGGATTCACTGGGAATGGAGAAAAGACATTGGGATGGGTTAGGCAACACACACAAAATACTGGAGGAGCTCAGCATCTTGGAAGGATCTCTGTCAGAAACGTTGACTGCACTCTTTTCCATAGATGCTGCCTGGCCTGCTGAGTTCCTCCAGCATTTTGTGTGTATTGTTCGGATTTCCAGCATCTGCAGATTTTTTCTCGTTTGAGAGGGATTCGGAATGGGTTGAAAGTACACTGGAACTGGATTCGGAATAGAGGAACAGGGATTCATTAGGAATGAAGGGAGAGGGATTCCGCTGCGAATGGTGCAGGACATTAGGATGGTTCAAGAATAAAGGCACTTTTAAAGACGTGATTTCAGCTGCAGTGTTATCCGAAGCAGGACTGTGAGAATGCATTGAAATGACAAGACGGCGCGCGTTAGGACCCGGCGGTAGCCAGCACGGCTGTGTCTGCACTCTGCAGCGGTGCTTTGCCGACCAGGGTGTGAGGGGCAGGAGGCTGAGAGGCAGCGTCCAGCCCACGATGCGAAGGGTGCGGGTGAACGCCGCCGCCCTGCTCACCGTTGCCTGGATCCTCGGTTTGTTCTACTATCTGTGGCAAGGGGGCAAGCCCCGTCCAGCAGTGCACGGCCCCGGGGAGCCCCTGCACCAGCGGCAGCCCCAGCACCCCGGGCAGGGCGCCGGCGGCTGGCAGGCGGTGAGTGGATCGGCAGCGGGGTGCTTTCGGGGCGGGAGCATCAAGCATCCCAGTGGTTCCTTTTTCCCTCCACCACTCTCCCTCCATTCACTCTATCTCCCCACCAACACCCCCTCTCTCTCCCCCAACACCCCCTCTCTCTCCATTAACACCCCTCTCTCTCCATCAACACCCCTCTCTCTCCACCAACACCCCCTCCCTCTCCATCAACACCCCTCTCCACCAACACCCCCTCTCTCTCCAGCATCCCCCTTCTCTCCCCACCGCCCGTTTCTCTCCCTACCAACACCGCTCTCTCTTCCCACCGTCTCCGCGCCTTCCCCACAAACACCCCCTCTCTCCTCACTGTCCCCTTCCCATCTCTCCCTCCTTGTCCCCTTCTGTTCTGTTCTCACAATGAGGCCCACTCGTTCTCTCCGTTACTTTCCTCCTGACTCTGTTAACGTCTAAACCTCTCTTTCACCTCCCCACGATGCGCTCTCTGTATCTCCATTGTCCTCTGTTCCATTACCTCCCCACCATCCATTTTCTCTCTCTACCCCCGATCCATTATCTCTCTAACCCCCACCAATTCTTTCTGTAACCCCCACCAATTCTCTCTGTAACCCCCCACCAATTCTCTCTCTAACCCCACCCATTATGTCCCTAACCCCCACCCATTCTCTCTCTACCCCACCCATTCTCTCTCTAACCCCCACCCATTATCTCTCTACCCCAACCCATTCTCTCTCTACCCGCACCCATTATTTATTATCCCTCTCCCCTCGTCTCTACCCGTTATCTATCATCCCTCTCTTCACTGACTACCACATCTTTTGTTTTTCGTCTCATTCATCTTTTTTTAATGCTCTTATTTTTAAGCTTTGCCGATTTTTAGTTCGTTGTCTCTGGCGGCGTAATGCGGCTGTGGCGATTGTGCTTCATGCGTGTTGGATGGGGCCGGGACGGGGATGGGAGGGAGGGCGAGGGTCGTGAGAGGGAGATCCGCGAGCCTGGCGATCATTCTGAAGCACAGAAGGCGACACATCTAATATGTTGCAAATCGCGTATGCTGTGCATAATGCAAACGGTTGCCGCTGCACTTGCTATGGGCACAAATCCCGTCGCAATTCAGGACACAGATTCTGCAAATATCTGGAAATCTTGATCAACAAATGTGGAGGAACTCAGCATCCATGGAAGCCCGTTGAAGGGTCTCGGCCCGAAGCGTCGACTGTTTATTACCTGCTATGGACGCTGTCGGACTTGCTGAGTTGCCCCGGCGGCATATTTTACCATTTGAATTTAACGGCGGTGTGTTGTTGAAACCAGTTCCAACGCAGCGTGTGTAGCCGGTGCGCACAGAGCGGGTTTGGAGGTGTGTACTGGTTTGGAGGTGTGTACTGGTTTGGTGGTCTGTACGGGTTTGGTGGTCTGTACGGGTTTGGAGGTCTGTACGGGTTTGGAGGTCTGTACAGGTTTTGTGGTCTGTACAGGGTTTGGAGGTCTGTAGGGGTTTTGTGCTCTGTACGGGTTTGGAGGTCTGTACGCGTTTGGAGGTTGGCCGTGTGCTGTGGACGAATGTCCAGACAATCACTGCGAAGAGCGCTCTGGATGTAGAATCTCTAAACTTTTGCGCCTCGTCTGTGCTTTTTCTAAAGTGATGAGGCGACAAAAGCTGAACTGAAGGGTGTTTACTCACAGATGTCTTACCCAGAAAATTACCATCACATTCGGTCGGCTGAGAAATGGGTTTGATATAAAGACAGGTTACTAAAAGTGGGCAGAGGCGGGCCCCCGAGTTAGGGGAGCGAATTTCGGTGTAGAGGACCCAGCTCGCTGATGCAAATGATAGGCAAGGGCGAGAAAAGCATACATATTGCCTCAAGGTATCGATGTGATAATCTGCCTGGATGGCGTGTGCAACTGTCTTTCTACACCATAACTTGGTAAATGGGACAATAGTAAACCGATTCCTCGATTTAGAGCATTTTGACCCTTTGACCCACCAATGATGCAGATTAATGCTGCACATTGGCCTAACTCCTGACTCCTCATGTGCCTCACACTAGGAAGAGGCCAGAGGCCAGAGGCGGAGGAAGGGTGAAATCTCAGTTATAAGGCCCGCTAGTCTGTACAGGGATCAGGTGAAAGCTGGGGAATAGCAAGAATCCAGAAAGTCTGAGTAAGTCTCCACAAAATAATATATTCACGGAATGTCCAAGAACAACGGCTCCCAACCTTCTTCATGCTGTGGACTGCCTCCCGCGAGCAGGGGTCCGTGAATCGCTGATCTAGAGCTATAGAGACCACGTGGAAACAGGCCACACCAACCAAGATACCACATTGGTTTTTAATGGCACAGGTACAGTGGAAAACTTTGATTTGCATTTCGCCTAATCAGATCACATTACCTATGATATGTAATCGGATCACATGGAGCTGGTAGCTGGGGAGAGTGATATAGTTACAGTGAAATTGCAGTCCAGGCAGCCAGAAGATGCAAGGCCAGTGTGAGGTACAGTCAAGAGAACATCTTATTGTACAAGGGATCCATAAATAGTCTTCAAGATGACTAGAAAATAAAAGTGATATGAACCGTTGAAGCTGTTAGGAATAACATTCATTTGGAATATCTTGAGCAATCTTGGCCTCTGTAACTAGGGAAGGATGTGCTGGCCCTGGACTGGGTCCAAAGGTTCACAAGAATGATCCCTGGAATGAAAGGCTTAACAGCAGGATGTTTTATGTCTCCACACTTATATTTGATGGAGTTCAGAAGGGTGTGTGTGTGTGTGTGTGTGTGTGTGTGGGGGGGGGGCGCGGAAATCACATTGAAACCTTTTGGATACTGGAAGGGCAACACACACAAAATGCTGGAGGAACTCAGCAGGTTAGGCAGCATCAATGGAGAGGAATAAAGCATTTTGTGTTGAGACCCTTCATGAGGATACTGAAAAGTCAGGATAAAATGCACATAGAGAGAATGTTTCCATTAGTAGGAGAGTCTAGAATCTGAGGTGGTGTCCATTTAAAACTGAGATGAGGAGGAATTTCTTTAGCCAGAGGGTTGTGAATCTGGTGATGTTGGGGGTGGGGGATGTTGCATGGAGACAAAGTCACTAGTGTATTTATGGCAGAGGTTGATACATTCTTCATAGGTGAGGGGTTAAGGGTTATCGGGAGCAGGCAAGAGAATGGGGTTGAAAACAAATCAGGCATGATTGGACAGCGAGCAGACTCAATTTATCAAATGGCCTAATTCTGTTTCTGTGTCTTACGGCCTTATAATAGCAGGGTAGAAGCTCCCTTAGGCTTAGTGTATGTGCTTTAATATGTCCTGCCCAAGGGGGGTGCGATAAGGGGGGATGTCCTTTTGCCTGTGTTTGACCCCTATCCCTCTAAATCCTTCCTATCCATGTTCCTGTCAAATCAAAGTGTCTTTTAAATGTTGTATTGGATCTGCATAACAACTTCCTCTGGCAGCTGGTTCCATATCCTGACCACACTCTGTGAAGAGGTAGACCCTGAGGTCCCTTTACAATCAGTGAATAATCATGCAGCATTTCGTTGACTGTCAGGGCAGAGTCAGAAGCAAGTTTAATGTCACTGGTTGGGAAATTTGTTGTTTTGTGCCAGCAGTACATTGCAATACATAAATATTTAAAAAAATATAACTTTCAGTCAGAAATAGATGGTGGTTGTCTATTATGCCCCATGATGACAGGAAACCTGTGTGGGAGAATTTTTAAAGTGGAAAAGCCATTGCATTAGGGTAGTTCCACTCTCTTGACCTCAGAAATCCAAGTCCAGGTTATAACTGGATCTTCCTTGGTTACAGTGGGTGACCATGGCCACGTCTGTGGCTTGTCCTGCCCCCTGTTTGACACAGAGCATTGAGCTGCCTCCTGTCCATTGAGATCTCTTCCGCCCCTCCACTGGAGCTGATTTCACTTTCTAGGACAGGCATGTCCCTATCTCACCAGGACACGAGACCTCTGGCTATCCTCACCTGGTCAGTCACAACTTGGAGGTCAGGTGAGAGATGAGTGTCTGTTGGGGACTAAAGATGAGTGAGCTGCCTTGGAACAGACATGACAGACCCTTCACCAGAGGTGCAACCCCTCTCTCAACACCCCATACACCCCAACAAAAAAAAAGTGAGCACCGGACACAGTAAATGACCTCATCAGACCCACAGGTGAAGTGTCGCCTCACCTGGAAGGACTGTTTAGGGCCCTGAATGATTGTGAGGGAGGAGGTGTCGGGGCAGGTGTAGCACTTGTTACACTCGCAAGGGTAAGTGCCGGGAGGGAGATCAGTGGGGAGTGACGAATGGACAAAGGAGTTGTGTCGGGAACGATCCCTGTGAAAAGCAGAAAATGGCGGGTGGGTGTGAACAAGTGAGGTGACATTTAACATGTGAGCCTGTTGCGCTCATTGCTCCTGGTGACCTCCGGTATATTGGTGAGACCCGACGTAGATTGGGAGACTGCTTCACTGAGCACTTATGCTCTGTCCACCAGAAAAAGTGGGATCTCCCAGTGGCCGCCCATTTTAATTCCACTTCCCATTCCCATTCCTATATGTCAATTCATGGTCTCCTCCACCATCATGATGAGGCCACACTCAGGTTGGAGGAATGACATCTTATATTCCGTCTGAGAAGCCTCCATCCTGATGGCATGAATATTGATTTCTGGAACTTCTGGTAATGCCCCACCTCCCCTTCACGATTCCCCATCTCTTTTTCCCTCTCTCACCTTATCCCTTTCCCATCAGCTCCCTCTGATGCTCCTCCCACCTTTTCATTCTTCCACGGTCTTCTGTCCTCTCCTATCAGACTCCCCCTTCTCCAGCCCTGTATCTCTTTCACCAATCAACTTCCCAGCTCCTTACTTCAACCTCCCGGTTTCACCTATCACCTTGTGTTTCTCCCTCCCCTCCCCACACTTTCTTACTCTGACTTCTCATCTTTTTTTCTCCAGTCTTGATGAAGGGTCTTGGACCGAAATGTCAACTGTTTTTTCCATAGATGCTGCCTGGCCTGCTGAGTTCCTCCAGCATTTTGTGTGTGTTGCTTGAATTTCCATCGTCTGCAGATTCTCTCTATTTAGTGAGGTAATATTCATGGGTTCGTTGTCTATTCAGAAATCGGATCACGGAGGGGAAGAAGCTGTCCTTGAAATGTTGAGTGTGTGTCTTAAAGCTGTTGTACCACTTGCTGATGGTAGCAATGAGAAGAGGGCATGTTCTGCATGAGGTGCTAGGAAAGTTTTGGCAACAGTGGTTGAGAATAGTTTCACTTCGTCTTGTGCGCTGGAACATTTAATGCAATGATTTATACCTGAGGCGCTCATGTCTAATATCAACCTTGTGTCAGAAAGAGGAATTTCTCACACAATTAAGGCTAAGTTGCACAATGCCCTGCTTCTGCAAAGACAGAGAGTGAAAAGATACTCAGCGTACCTTTCCCTGTTTGCTTAGAGTTATACAGGATGGAAATAGTCCAGTCCTGTCCAAGATGCCTGTCCCATTCGCCAGTATTTCACCTATATCCTCTAAACCTTTGCTATCCATGTACCTGTCCCAAAGTCTTTTAAATGCCCTGATGCAAGGTTTTGACTGAAACACTGACAATTCCTTTCAACCCCATAGATGCTGCTCAACCTGCTGAGTTCTCCAGCAAATTGTTTGTTGATCCAGATCTTAGCATCTGCAGTCTGTTGTTATCGTACCCACCTCTGCTGCTTCCTTCAGAGCGTCACTCCAGATACACACTCTGTGTGAAGAAGTTGCCTTTCAGCTCCATTTTAACTCTTTTCCCTCTAACCTGGTGTGGCACGGCAGTGTAGCAGTGGTCTATTGCTTTACAGTGCGAATGATCACCGGTTGGGGTTCAGTTCCCAATGCTGTCTGTAAGGAGTTTATATCTTCTCCCTGTGACTGCGCAGGTTTCTTCTGGGTGCTCTGGTTTCCTCCCACATTGCAAAGACGTACAGATAGGATTGGCCAGCTGTGGGCATGCTATGTTGGTGACAAAAGCACGACAACTCTTGCGGGCTGCCCAGTTGTAATGGATTTAATTGATTTGTTTATTGAACATTTAGTTTTTAGATACGCACAGGATAGTTTCTTCTGGCCCTTGAACAGCCCCTGATTTAATCCTAGTCTAATCAAAGGACAATTTACAACAACCATCATACATGGGCTATCAGCAGCTATAACCAGAGCACCAATCATGAGTTAAATAGCAGGGAAGGTTGAAACATGAAAGGGAGACACGGCCTAGCGGAGTGGTCATCAACGGAGTGATCTGAGGCTTTGGCTCATTCGGGCTTTGGCAATAACGGGTTGAGGTGAGGTAAGTTACCCGTGAGGAATAGAAACAGGAAGTATGTCAGTGAGGCTGGTGTTCTGTGCTGGGTGTCAGATGTGGGAAGTCCAGGAGACTCCCAGCCTCCCAGACGGCCACATCTGCACCAGGTGAGTCGAGCTGCAGTTCCTTAGGGACTGGGTGAGGGAACTGGAGATGCAGCTCGATGACCTTAGTCTGGTCAGGGAAAGTGAGAACGTGATAGAGGAGCTATAGGCAGGTAGTCACACCGGGGCCTTGGGGTACAGATAAGTGGCTAACAGGAGAGGGAAGAGCAAGAGTCAGATACTAGAGGGTACCCCTGTGGCTGTCCCCCTAAACAATAAGTACTCCTGTTTGAGTACTGTTGTGTGGGGGGGGGGGGGGACAGCCTACCTGGGGAAGGTAACAGTGGCCGTGCCTCTAGCACAAAGTCTAGCCCTGTGGCTCAGAAGGGTAGGGAAAGGAAGAGGATGGCAGCAGTGATAGGGGACTCTATAGTTAGGGGATCAGACAGGCGATTCTGTGGACACAGGAAAGAAACACGGATGGTAGATTGCCTCCCAGGTGCCAGGGTGTGGATGTTTCTGATCGTGTCCCTGATACCCTGAAGTGGGAAGGTGAACAGCCAGAGGTCGTGGTACATATTGGTACCAACGACGTAGGTAGGAAAAGGGAGGAGGTCCTGAAAACAGACTATAGGGAGTTAGGAAGGAAGTTGAGAAGCAGGACCTCAAAGGTAGTAATCTAGGGATTGCTGCCTGTGCCACATGACAGTGACTATAGGAATAGAATGAGGTGGAGGATAAATACGTGGCTGAGGGATTGGAGCAGGGGGCAGGGATTCAGATTTCTGGATCATTGGGACTTCTTTTGGGGCAGGCATGACCTGTACAAAAAGGATGGGTTGCACTTGAATCCAAGGGGGACCAACGTCCTGGCAGGGAGGTTTGCTAAGGCTATTGGGGAGAGTTTAAACTAGAATTGCTGGGGGTGGGAACCGACCTGAAGAGATGGCTCACAAACAGAGAAAGCTTGTAGGCAGTGTGAGGGGGAGGATAGGCAGGTGATAGAGACGGAATGCGCTCAGACTGATGGTTTGAGATGTGTCTATTTTAATGCAGAAAGCATAATGAACAAAGCAGATGAGCTTAGAACATGGATCAGTACTTGGAGCTATGATGTTGTGGCCATTACAGAGACTTGGATGGCTCAGGGGCAGGAATGGTTACTTAGAGTGCCAGGCTTTAGATGTTTCAGAAAGGACAGGGAGGGAGACAAGAGAGGTGGGGCATGGCACTGCTGATCAGAGGTAGTGTCACAGCTGCAGAAAAGGAGGAAGACATGGAGGGATTGTCTACTGAGTCTCTGTGGGTGGAAGTTAGAAATAAGAAGGGGTCAATAACTCTACTGGGTGTTTTTTATGCATCACCTAATAGTAACAGAGACTCAAGGAGCAGACAGGGAGACAGATTCTGGAAGGGTGTAATAATAACAGGGTTGTCATGGTGGGAGATTTTAATTTCCCAAATATTGATTGGCATTTCCCTAGAGCAAGGGGTTCAGATGGGGTAAAGTTTGTTAGGTGTGTTCAGGAAGGTTTCCTGACACAATATATAGATGAGCCTGCAAGAGGAGAGTCTGTACTTGATCTGGTATTGGGAAATGAACCTGGTTGGGTGTCAGGTCTCTCAGTGGGAGAGCATTTTGGAAATAGTGATCACAATTCTATCTCCTTTACCATAGCATTGGCGAGGGATAGGAACAGACAAGTTAGGAAAGCATTTAATTGAAGTAAGGGGAAATATGAAGCTATCAGTCAGGAACTTGGAAGCATAAATTGGGAACTGATGTTCTCAGGGAAATGTACGGCAGAAATGTGGCAAATGTTCGGGGGATATTTGCGTGGTGTTCTGCATAGGTAGGTTCCAATGAGACAGGGAAAGGATGGTAGGGTACAGGAACCGTGGTGTACAAAGGCTGTTGTAAATCTAGTCAAGAAGAAAAGAAAAGCTTACGAAAGGTTCAAAAAACTAGGTAATGATAGAGATCTAGAAAAGTATAAGGCTAGCAAGAAGGAGTTTAAGAATAAAATTAGGAGAGCCAGAAGGGGCCATGAGAAGGCCTTGGCGGACAGGGTTAAGGAAAACCCCAAGGCATTTTACAATTATGTGAAGACCAAGAGGATAAGATGTGAGAGAATAGGACCAATCAAGTGTGACAGTGGACAGTGACAATGTATGGAACCTGAGGAGGTAGCAGATGTACTTACTGAGCACTTTGCTTCATTATTCACTACGGAAAAGAATCTTGGCGATTGTAGGGATGACTTGCAGTGGACTGAAAAGCTTGAGCATGTAGATATTAAGAAAGAGGATGTACTGGAGCTTTTGGAAAGCATCAAGTTGGATAAATCTCCGGGACCAGTCGATATGTACCATAGGCTACTGTGGGAGGCAAGAGAAAAGATTGCTGAGCCTCTGGCAATGATCTTTGCATCATCAATGGGGATAGGGAGGTTCCAGAGGATTAGAAGGTTGCAGATGTTGTTCCCTTATTCAAGAAAGGGAGTAGAGATAGCCCAGGAAATTATAGACCAGTGAGTCTTACTTCAGTGGTTGGTAAGTTGATTGAAAAGATTCTGAGAGGCAGGATTTATGACATTTGGAGAGGCATAATATGATTAGAAAAAGTCAGCATGGCTTTGCTAAAGGCAGGTCGTGCCTTACGAGCCTGATTGAGTTTTTTGAGGATGTGACTAAACACACTGATGAAGGAAGAACAGTAGATGTAGTGTATATGGATTTTAGCAAGGTATTTGATAAGGTACCCCATGCAAGGCTTATTGAGAAAGTAAGGAGGCATGGGATCCAAGGGGACATTGCTTTGTGGATCCAGAACTGGCTTGCCCACAGAAGGCAAAGAGTGGTTGTAGACGAGTCATATTCTGCGTGGAGGTTGGTGACCAGTGGTGTGCCTCAGGGATCTGTTCTGGGACCCCTACTCTTTGTGATTTTTATAAATGACCTGGATGAGGAAGTAGAGGGATGGGTTAGTAAATTTTCTGATGACACAAAGGTTGGGGGTGTTGTGGAAAGTGGGGAGGGCTGTCAGAGGTTACAGCGGGACATTGATGGGATGCAAAACTGGGCTGAGAGGTAGCTGATGGAGTTTAACCCAAATAAGTGTGAGGTGGTTCATTTTGGTAGGTCAAGTATGATGGCAGAATATAGTATTAATGGCAAGACTCTTGGCAGTGCAGAGGATCAGAGGGATCTTGGGGTCCGAGTCCATAGGACACTCAAAGCTGCTGCGCAGGTTGACTCTGTGGTTACGGTGTGTTGGCATTGGCCTTCAGTAACCATGGGATTGAGTTCAAGAGCCAAGAGGTAATGTTAAAGCTATGTAGGACCCTGGTCAGACCCCACTTGGAGTACTGTGCTCAGTTCTGGTCACCTCACTACAGGAAGGATGTGGAAACTATAGAAAGGGTGCAGAGGAGATTTCCAAGGATGTTGCCTGGATTGGGGGAGCATGCCTTATGAGAATAGGTTGAGTGAACCTGGCCTTTTCTCTTTGGAGTGATGGAGGATGAAAGGTGACCTGATAGAGGTGTACAAGATAATGAGAGGCATTGATTGTGTGGATAGTCAGAGGTTTTTTCCCAGGGCTGAACTGGCTATCATGAGAGAGCACAGTTTTAAGGTGCTTGGAAGTAGGTACAGTGGAGATGTCAGGGCTAAGTTGTTTCACGCAGAGAATGGTGAGTGCGTGGAATGGGCTGCCGGTGATGGTGGTGGAGATGGGTACGGTAGGGTCTTTTAAGGGACTCCTGGATTAGAAAAATAGAGGGTTATGGGTAACTCTAGGTAATCTTTAAGGTAAGGATTGTGGGCCGAAGGGCCTGTACTGTGCTGTAGGTTTTCTATGTTTCTATGTAACCAATTACCTAATGAACTAATACGTCTTTGGTCTGTGGGAGGAAAACAGAACACCCGGAGAAAACCCATGCATTCCACTGGGAGGAGGTCGGAATTGAACTCTGACATCCGAGCTGTAATAGCGTTGTGCTAACTCCTATGCTACCGTTGTGCCTGTTATTTGACACAAACTACGCATTTCACCATATGTTTCAATGTATATGTGGCAGATAAGGTTAATATTGAAATATTAAGCATATGCCCTCCAGGTTTGGATTTTGTTTCCCTGGGGGAGAAGCGTTCTGCCTATGTATACCCCCCTTAACTTATACAGGTCTATAAGATAAACCCCTGGGTCTCCTGCTCTCTGGGGAATTTTTATGGGCAAGTGGTATCGCAACTTGAGATACATACTTTCAAAAGTAATGGCTGAGTTCTCCATTCCACCATCAGCTTCAGAAAAAAGACTATCTCTCTGTTTAAGGTTGTAGTTTAGCAGGAAACTATTGCAGATACTGGAGAGGGCTGGAGATACTCAGTAGGTCAGGCAACATCTGTGGAGAGACTGAAACAGAGAGAATATTTTTATTTCTTGGTTCCATCATCAGAGTCCTGAGGAATGGGAATTGAGGTGGAATACATCAAACAACAGGAATTCTGCAGATGCTGGGAATTCAAGCAACACACATCAAAGTTGCTGGTGAACTCAGCAGGCCAGGCAGCATCTCTAGGAAGAGGTACAGTCAACGTTTCAGGCCAAGACCCTTAGTCATACATCCCTGGTTTACTCTGTCCACAGGTACCACCTGATTGGCAAAGCATTTTGTTTTTCTTTGTGAATCTCTTAGATATAAACCAAATCTAATGTAAATGTTTAGACAAATACTGTTGTAGTTCTCTGACTGAAAGAGTGATCGACTGAAGAGACTGCAGATGCTGGAATTTGGAGCAATACAAGAAGTGCTGGAGAAACTCGGGCCAGGAGCATTTCTGGAAAGAGATAAACAGTTGATATTTTGGGTTGAGATCCTTATTCTGGAATGCATTTAAACCTCGATCCAAGATGCTGACTGTCCATTTCCCTCCATAAATGCAGCTGAGTTCTTCCAGTGCTTTGCGTGTTGCTAAGTGATTAGTGATGATTGATTATGAAATTTAAACTACAAGTTTAAAATTGCATATATTCAGGTTTAATTATTGTTTTTTTAAAGTTACTCATCTTTCAGATCTACTCTTTATCTCTGTTTCCATTCTTGATTTGAGGTTGGATTAGCAAGGCAGGTGCAAAGACATAAAATTACCACAAATTACAAAAGAAAGGAGTAACAAGGTAATATTAATGGACTTGTGGACTATTCGGAAATCTGATGGTGAGGGAAAGAAGGTGCTTTGATGTGGATTCATTGATATGGGCTCCTCCTCCCAAATGGTAGCATGTCTTGGGTGGTATTGTACAGGATGTCCACGATAGCAGGCTGTGATAAACAGAGGCTAATAACAGTCTAACAGGAGGGGTCATCACTTCCCTGGCTATAGGTTGATTCATTATAGAGCCTAATGGCTGAGGGTAAGAATGACCTCATATAATGCTCTTTGGAGAAGGGCAGTTATCTTAGTCGATTACTAAAAGTGCTTCTTTGATCAGGCAAGGTGGCATGCAGACGGTGAGAAACATTGTCCAGAATTGCCAGCATTTTCTGTAGGGTCCTTTGTTCTACCACAGCCTCCAGTGTGAACATGTGAAGGAGAGGCCTGCATACTCCAAAGTGCCTCAGTCTCCTCAGGAAGTGGAGGCGACTCTGGCCCTTCTCGTACAGAGCCTGTGTTGTTGCTCCACAAGTCTGTCATCCAGCTGCACCTCCAAGTAGGTCCTCTCACCACATCCACATCCTCACCATCAGGGACAAGTAAATCTCGTGGAGCAGCAAGATGGAAACCAGCCTGTTTCTCACCTCTGTTTATATCTTGTATGGTCTTTATCCCAAAGACCTTCAAAGTTCAACGTAAAATTATTATCAAAGTACAGATATGTCACCATGTATAACCCTGAGATTCATTTTCTTGTGGGCATACTCAATAAATCCATAATAGAATAATAACCATAATAGAATCAATGAAAGATCGCACCAATCTTGGGCGTTCAGCCACTATGGAAAAGACAACAAAGCACAAAAATAAATAAATAAATAAGCAATAAATATCGGGAACATGAGATGAAGAGTCCTTGAAAGTTTGTACAGGTGTGGGAATATTTCAGTGATGGGGCAAGTGAAGTTGAGTGAGGTTATCCCCACTGGTTCAGGAGCCTGATGGTTGAGGGGTAGTAACTGTTCCTGAACCTGGTGGAGCGAGTCCTGAGGCTCCTGTACCTTCTGCCTGTTAGCAGGAGTGAGAAGAGCTATTATAATTAGAGTATATCGAAGATGATTAGGCTTAGTGGCCAAACACTTAGCTAGAGAAGGAGAGGCAGGAAAGGTTTAGTGAGGGGATGTTTGAAACTGGTGGGAAGACTAGAGGGGACGGGCACGAAAGTATAGAGGAGTGGCTTGTGGGTTTGCATGATGCTGGAGTAGTGTGAATAGACAATAGACAATAGGTGCAGAAGTAGACCATTCGGCCCTTCGAGCCTGCACCGCCATTCTGAGATCATGGCTCATCATCTACTATCAATACCCGGTTCCTGCCTTGTCCCCATAACCTTTGATTCCCCTATCTATAAGATACTTATCTAGCTCCTTCTTGAAAGCATCCAGAGAATTGGCCTCAACTGCCTTCTGAGGCAGTGCGTTCCACACCTCCACAACTCTCTGGGAGAAGAAGTTCCTCCTCAACTCTGTCCTAAATAACCTACCCCTTATTCTTAAACCACGCCCTCTGGTACTGGACTCTCCCAGCATCTGGAACATATTTCCTGCCTCTATCTTGTCCAATCCCTTAATAATCTTATATGTCTCAATCAGATCCCCCCTCAATCTACTTAATTCCAGCGTGTACAAGCCCAGTCTCTCTAACCTCTCTGCATAAGACAGTCCGGACATCCCAGGAATTAACCTAGTGAACCTATGCTGCACCTCCTCCACAGCCAGGATGTCCTTCCTTAACCCTGGAGACCAAAACTGCACACAATACTTTAGGTGTGGTCTCACCAGGGCCCTGTACAAATGCAAAAGGACTTCCTTGCTCTTGTACTCAATTCCTTTTGTAATAAAGGCCAACATTCCATTAGCCTTCTTCACTGCCTGCTGCACTTGCTCATTCACCTTCAGAGACTGATGAACAAGTACTCCTAGATCTCTTTGTATTTCTCCCTTACCTAACTCCACACCGTTCAGATAATAATCTGCCTTCCTGTTCTTGCTCCCAAAGTGAATAACCTCACACTTATTCACATTAAACGCCATCTGCCAAGTTTCTGCCCACTCACCCAGCCTATCCAAGTCACCCTGAATTCTCCTAACATCCTCATCACATGTCACACTGCCACCCAGCTTAGTATCATCAGCAAACTTGCTGATGTTATTCACAATGCCTTCCTCTAAATCATTGACGTAAATCGTAAACAGCTGTGGTCCCAATACCGAGCCCTGTGGCACCCCAGTAGTCACCACCTGCCATTCCGAGAAACACCCATTCACTGCTACCCTTTGCTTTCTATCTGCCAACCAGTTTTCTATCCATGTCAATATCCTCCCCCTAATGCCATGAGCTCTGATTTTACCACCAGTCTCCTATGTGGTACCTTATCGAATGCCTTCTGAAAGTCAAGGTACACCACATCCACTGGATCTCCCGCGTCTATCTTCCTGGTTACATTCTCGAAAAACTCCAATAGATTAGTCAAGCATGATTTGCCCTTGGTAAATCCATGCTGGCTCGGCCCAATCCTATCACTGCTATCAAGATATGCCGCTATTTCATCTTTAATAATGGACTCTAGCATCTTCCCCACTACTGATGTTAGGCTAACAGGGCGATAGTTCTCTGTTTTCTCCCTCCCTCCTTTCTTAAAAAGTGGGATAACGTTAGCCATTCGCCAATCCTCAGGAACTGATCCTGAATCTAAGGAACGCATAAGGAATCTAAGAATGCAGAGCTCTGAAACCTTCTATTCCTCACAGCTGCTGTTATTATTTAAGCTGCGCTCTGATGTATGAAGATTTGACCTGAGGTTATTTTCCCCGCTGTTACAGTTAATTTAGTGCCCCAGTATTGTTTTCTTCCTTGGAATCACTCAATGCCTCTGCCTGTCCTCTGTGGCCATAATATGACATAATTGAGTACTGAGCCTATTGGCTAGATTGACCAGCTAAGGAATGAGGAGCTGGCTGCCTGCTTCATCAATTGGTTGAATCTTATTAATCTAGTAGTTTTCAATCATCTCCTGTCATCACATAATTCAGTCACTCTAACCATGGGATCCAGGCTCAAATGGCAGCAGCCTCCTGCAAGGCAGACAGCTAGCTTACCACTCAACCACCTGATAGTGGGATCAAATCCTACTCTTGGGTGTTTGAGAAGAAACACTCCCAGCCTGGCACTGTGTGAGTGCTGTGCCTCCACCATTTTTTTGAGAAGATAATAATCTAGAATCCCAAAATGAGCTAAACAGATTCCAAAAGAGATGTCCTGACCAATATTCATCCCAGTGACAAGACTTCAAAACAAGTGCTTCCTTACTATTGTTAAGTACTTTGTAAGTTCCTGAGGGACAGTATGAATGTCAGTTTTCCTAATATCTTGAAACCTCAGCAATGTCTTCTGAAAATAGAATTGGTGCAGCTGCTGAGATATCATAGTTTCCAATGAGAAGGGCGCTTTGACCCAAGTCACCAAATTATTCTCATTGATGGGAACTTTGCAGTGATTGGAAACTTACTTGGAAGGAAAAAGACAGAAGAGATTCTGCAGATGCTGATAATCTTGAGCAATACACACAAGATGCTGGAGGACCTCAGCAGGTCAGGCAGCATCTGTGGAGGGAAATAAACAGTCGATGTTTTGAGTCGAAGAGTCTGAGCCTGTTTATTTTCCTCCACAGATGTGGAAGGAAGAAAACCTTTCTTTTTCTGCTGTGCCTTTGGACTTGAAGAAGATTTTGGGAAGGTTCTCAAGCCTGTAGCCAAAGAGGTTTACAGCCTGTTTCTTAGAAATAGGGGGATGGATATTATTCCCCAATAGAGTTGGTTCATGGTTTATCTGTATCTCATCCTGGCCAACTTGCAGTGACCCATTGAATCATATGAGTTTAGTCGAGGGACTATTGCAATATCATGTTTATTTTAACTGATCCATGGGAAAATCTATTTTACACCCTTTCTTGTAAATTTCTCTCATTGCTTTTGAATAGAGGAATCTAATTTTCATATAATAGCTGATAAGAATGTTTTTAATGGATTCTTACATCTTATTATTGAATGGAAGTTGCTTTCAACTTTGGAGCCCTTTCCAATCTCAGTCACTGGGTTATGATATCATTGCAGTTACAAATTAAATCTGCTTTTCCAGTCCTATAGGCTTTCGTGCTGCTTTTCATTTGTTCTTCTGACTCAGGAGACTGACCTCTGAGCTCAGCTCAAGATCTGAGTGAAACGTGGTTGTACATACTGGTGATGTGTTTCACGTGCTGGGTGATGCATTTCACGTGCAGGGTGATGCGTTCTATGTGCTGGGTGATGCGTTCTACATGCTGGGTGATGCATTTCACGTGCAGGGTGATGCGTTCTATGTGCTGGGTGATGCGTTCTACATGCTGGGTGATGCGTTCTACATGCTGGGTGATGCGTTTCACGTGCTGGGTGATGCATTCCACGAACAGGTGATGCATTACACCTTCTGGTGATGTGTTCCACATGTAGGGTGTTGCGTTCCACGTTCTGGTGATGCATTCCACATTCTCCAATCATATCAAGGCAGCTGCTGGCAGAAAGGGAAAGCATTTCGATTTGCACACTGCCTATTTTCATCCTACAACATCACAAAGTGTCTCCTACCAATTGAATCTTTTCACATGTAGTCAATGTAAAAACAAAATAGAACAGGTAGGCAAACGATAAGCAGCAGAAAGCCTAACGGTACAGTCAAATGATAAAACATAGAAAACTAGAAACATAGAAAATAGGTGCAGGAGTAGGCCATTCGGCCCTTCGAGCCTGCACCGCCATTCAGTATGATCATGGCTCATCATCCAACTCAGAACCCTGTACCTGCCTTCTCTCCATACCCCCTGATCCCTTTAGCCACAAGGGCCAACTGGGTAATTGGCTCTTTCTGGTGCTTGGTGTGATCACTTGGTTTGCTCAGTGACACTTGAACAGTGAAGCAGTGACTGGGCTAATGGCCAAAGAATGTCTGAAGAAATGGGTGCCAGGGGTGGCATGGAATTTTATGGCATGTTGTAACAGTCCTTCGGTTGAGAGTAAATAAGGAGATGTTTTGTTATATACAAGTTTATAACCAGGCCAAGTCGATGTCTGTTGCATTTCTTGGCTGAAAGACTCTTGTATTGTTTCCAAATACTGTAGTGAATGATGTCTTGATTTGGATTACTTTCTGCTCACTGCAGTGTAATGTTTTCCATAGACCTAACCTCATCCCCAATTAAGAAGCAAGAGGCAGCTGATACTGGAACCTGGAACAACAATCTGTTGCAGGAACTCAATGGATCAAGCAGCATCTGTAGGGGGAAAGGAATTGCTGATGTTTTGCTGAAACACTGCCCCTATCCTACAGCAAATTGTTTGTTCACCTCCCCCCACCCCAGGGTCCTCCCTTAGTGCATCAAAATAGACTGTAGCTGAAGTATTGGTGTCCTCTTTCTTCAAGCAGCAATTGCCTGTATTTGTGTCACAAAAGAGCTTGGCTATTTCACTGCCATGTTGGTTAGCTCTAACCTCCAGCCTCTGTAGCTGTCCTGTGGAAAAGCTGGTGTAACTTGCACCAGGTTCCATGTAGCCATCAGTCCAGCTATCACTAACCCACTTCATCTCCCCGTTCAGCAGTGCCTGGATTTAAACATCCACCTTCCTTGTTATCAAACCCCTTGTGATTTTTGAACTCCCTATTTCTGTGACCTCCCTGGACCTGCAGTCCTTTATGATCTTTGCATTCCTCAAGTTCTGCCTTGTTACTGGAACCTCTGTTTGCACTGAATGTGCTTACAACTGCTGAGGCTCAGACCCTGGACCACGTTTGCTCCTTTCTCATCCCTTTCAGGATGCTCCTTAAAATCTTCGGCAGTTCCTTGGGATAGTAGATGACCTAATTCTGCTCCAGTTATTCAGGTTGGCTGGTGAAGCCAATGTGGGAACTGCTGACTCTGCCAGAGAGGGCTTGGTGTGTGAGTGGATGGTTTGCGAGGTGATTCTCTTTTCCCATTGGTTACACAGGGCTCTGTGCACTCCTCATAGACGACCCAACAGCATACCCACTGCTCTGTCCACTTGGAGCAGTTGTGTGCTGCAGGTTCCCAGGGGTTAGTGGAGATGCTGCATTTTTTCTCAAGCAGGCAGTGGGCAAATCCTTGAATCTATCCTTCCTTCTGCCTAGTAATCTCTATCTGTCTTGAGGGTCTGGTAGTCCTGGTCTCACAAACACACAGGATCACTGCTCCTCCATGGACCACAAGCCTAGTGCCGTGCTGAGGACTTGACATTTAAACATCCCTTTCCTCAGCTGACCACAGTTGGTAGTATTCAATTTACTCATCAATGTCTATCTTCACTAAGAGGAGGCTCCTATGATGTGGGAAGTAGTCCACATTTTTCAGGGTCCTTTAATGTCAAAGTGTAGTTTTCCTTCACTGTGCATCTCCTTAAATCCAACCAAATAAATAATCTATTGTTATTTCACCTACCTTCTCCTTTGTCTTGATGTAAATGTTTTGTCTTGTTATATTATGGGATGTGGTCTGCTACATTACGTTTGCTCATAGTCTTTAACCAATATCAGGAAGCAGATTAACTCTTTAACTCGAGTTAGTAGTTATGGGACATTGCTAAATGCAAATTTGCATCAGCATTTCCAATCTATGGACAGTGAAGCAAATTAGGCAGCAGGATCTAGATCAACTTGGGAAGTGGGCCAAGGAATGGCAGATGCAATTTAACTCGTGTGAAACTTTGCTAAGTTCAACTGGGGCAGGAGTTGCACAACAAATGGCAAGGCTCTGGCAAAGGTTGTAGAACAGAGAGACCTGTGGATGCAAGTGCACAGTTATTTGGAAGTGGTGACACAGGTAAACGGGGTGGGTGTGAGGATAGTGAGGAAGACACTTGCTTTCATTGGTCAGACATTAAGTACAAGTTACGATTCTACAAGATATTAGTGATACTACATTTGTGTGCAGTTCAGGTTGCCTAACCGTAGGAAGGATGTTGTTAAGCTGTAAGAGGTTCAGGAGGCATTCATGGGTATGTTACTGGAATGGAGGGCGAGTTATATGGTGAGCTTGGATAGGCTGAAACCTATTTCTCTGGAGAACAGGAGGCTGAGGTTGCAGGCAGCGATTACCAGATTTTTTAATGCTGTGAACCCCAGGTTGGGAAGCCCTGGTTTAAAGGTATAAGGATCAAATATAGGCAAATAAGAGCAACGCAGGCAGGTAACTTGGCTGAGTTGGACTGAAGAGCCGGTTTCTATGCTGTGTAATTCTGTGCCTCTATTTAAAGAACATCATGAAGCAGGTTATCAGATCTTTAACGCAGGCTGGTGGCCGTGGGATGTGCTGAATTAAATTTGTGTCAGCATTTCTGCTGTTATGTAAGTATACCACAGAGAGCTTCATTATTGCCTCTTGCAATATCTTGAGGTTGTGAAAGGCAGTTTCAAATACAAAGCTCTTTTATCTTTATTGCATCCATTGCCTCCTGGTGTATACCTGGCACATAGAGCGGGTCTTTTGAACAGGAGATTAAATCGAGTACAGTTCTGCTAACCATGAATTAATCTCAGTACGCTACATGATACCAGTGCTTTGGAGTCAGTCCAAATTATAATGGTCACATCACAGTAACATTACACTTAAAATCCTATAAGTATTGTGCCAAGATTTGTGTCAATGCCCCTGGGCCTATAAGAAATTTTGTCCTTTGGAATCGTAGCAACTTAATGCATAGAAGGAGGATACTTGGGCCACTGTGCCATATTGGCTAAAGATTTGTGCTTGTCCCACTTCACGGTTCTCAGGCCAGGGCTCTCCAGGGGCTCATCCAGGCACTGCTCAGATATGAAGAGGGTTTCTGCCACCACCACCTTTCCTGGTATTGAGTTTCAGACTCCTGATACTCATTGAGTTTGTTCCTCAGCCACCCTGATCCTTCAATTAATTAGCAGATGGCTGTTTCTCCTGAATGTTGCTTACTTTGTGAAAGGAAATGCTCTTCTTGTTCATCCTACCCAGACCATTCATTTATACTCAGTTATTTCTCCCTTCCTCTGTCTGAATATCCTCGCCCTGCCTGGTTTAGTCTGTCCTCTCATCTGTGATCGGCTGTAAAGCTTCCTTTCTATAGCGTAGGGTCTAGCTTTCATTATTCTTACTGTTCAATTCAGTTAGTGTTGGATTTACACTGGGAACAGGTTCACAGCATAGAAACTGGCTATTTTGCCCACCACGTCAATGCCGACTAGTCAACCTCATCCTTCAGGACTTGTTTCATATATCTCTAAACCTGGACAATTCAAATGTTTGGCTTAAATGCTGCTGGTGACTCTGCTCCAACCATTCTATTGGTTGGTCCGTTCCAGTTACACACCACTCTGTGGGTGAGTGCAGAAGATCCACGTTCAATCTCTTCTCCCTTATCCTAAATATGTGTTCTCTGATTTATCTACCTCTGATATTTCCTGCAGTCTGCCCTCATAACCTTATAGACTTTAATCAATTGTTGCCTCACAAAAGCAACTAACATAATCAAAGATTCCTCCAATCCTGGCTATGTTCTCTTCTTCTCTCTCCCATCAGGCAGCACAGTGGCTAGAGAGAGTACAGACCACCAGGTTCAAGGACGTCTTCCAGCCCCTTGTTACCAGGACCTCAAATGAACTCCCTGTACCCTCAAAGATGATCTCTTAACCTCCCAGTTTATCTCTCTGTGTCTGCATGCACTGCACCTTTTCTCTAACTGTAACACCGTATTCTGCATTCGTCCACCTCAATGTATGCCCAGGAGACAGATGGGCAGAATTAGGCCATTCAGCCCATCAAGTCTGCTCCATGTCTGATTTATGACTCCTCCCATTCTTCTGCCTTCCCCCTGTAACCTTTGGTGTCCTGACGAATCAAGATCCTATCATTCTCTTCTTTAAATACACCCACTGACCTGGCCTCCACCACTGTCTATGACAACGAAAACCACAGACTCATCACTCTCTGGCTGAAAAAAATTCCTCCTCGTCTCTGTTATAAAGGGATACTATGATACATTGGTAGGGATCAACCTCTCCTATAAGGCCTGACCAGCAGGCTGTTATAATAACTTATGGTCTGGGACACCCTCCTTTGGGATAGCAAGAGTGAAGTATGGAGCCAAGTTGTTGCTTTGTCTTTCCGGTGGTTCCCTTGGACCTCCTCACCACACCAACTGCTTGTATTAACAGCTGTTCCTGATGGGCAGCTGTTGCCGGATTGCTGTGTGTGCTGGGCACTAGTCCTATTACTATCTGACTGGTAGGAACCCTCATTCAGGAGGCACACCAGCCCCTCATTCAAAAGGATCCAAGTCCGTTGCTCCCTGAAAGTGGCAATTCAAGCAGAGAGAGTGGTAACGAAGGCATATGGCATGCTCACCTTCATAAGAACATAAGAGCACAGGTTGGCCATTAGGCCAATCAGGCAGGCTGCACCATTCAATGTTCTCACGAATGATCTGGCTGTGGACTCAGCTCCACTTCCCTGCCTTTTCCCCATAACCCTCAATTCCCCCACTATGGAAAATTCTCTCTAGCTGTGTCTTAAATATATTTAAAGAGGTACCCTCTACTGCCTCCCTGGGGAGAGAATTCCACAGATTCACTCCCCTCTGGGAAAAGCATGTCATCTTCATCTCTGCCCTAAGTCTATTATTCCCAGAGTTTCAAGGCCATGTCCCGAGTTTTAGTCTTTCCTACCGATGGAGACAACGTTCCTCCCTCCACCTTAGCAATTGCTTTCATAATTTTATATGTTTCTATAAGTTCCCCTCTCATTCAGCAAGTAGAGTTCCAGGCAACTCAGTCTCTCCTCATTGGCTAACCCCCTCATTTCTGGAAACAGCCTGGTGAACCTCTAAAGCCAGTATATCCTTCCTCAAGTAATGATACAAGAACTGCATGCAGTATTCCAGATGTGGCCTCACCAGTACCCTGTACAGTTGTATAACCTCCCTGCTTGTAAATTCAATCCTTTTAGCTAAGAAGGCCAAAATTCCTTTTGCACCTGCAATTCATATGCAAGCATTCCCAGGCCCCCGGCACAACAGCATGTCGCAATCTTTCACCAATTAAATTAAAATTTACCTTCTATTTTTTCTTCCAAATGAGATGGCTTTCCATCTACCAGCTTTGTACTCCCTCTTACAGGCACTTGCCAACACACTTAACCCTACAGTATCTGCAGGCTCTCTGCATCATCGGCACAATTTCCTTTTACACTAAATGTAGTGTCATCAACAAACTTAGATAGACTACACTACATTCAGTCCCTTCTTCCAAATCGTTAATGTAGAACGTGAACAGTCATGCGCCAAGTATTCTGCTCATCACTTATTGCCAACCAGAGGTTCATCCATTTATCCCAACTTTTTGACTTCTGTTGATTAACCAGCCCTCTATCCATGCCAATACATTACTCCAACTCCATACATTCTTTCTATATAGATAAGTCTTTCATGTGGCACTTTATCAATCTCCTTCTGGAAATCAAATTATTTAACATATAACTAGTATACAACAGGCAGAAGGGATTAGATTAATTCGTATCATGTTCAGCACAAACAACATAGGCCAAAGGAACCAATCCTGTGCTGCAGTGTTCTGTTCTGTTTTCTGTGAAAGAGTTCAGATATTTCTCTGTCAATGGCAACTCATGAAATGAAAGAAAATGGGCGATTGACATTTTAGATCGATATCTTTCAAGACCAGTCCAGCTGAAGCATTTCAACTTGAAACGCCGACTGTCCACAGATGCTGCCTGACCCACTGAATTCCTCCAGCATCTAGTGTCTTGCTCCAGATTCCAGCAACTACAGTCTCCTGTGCCTCTGTCAAAAAACAAAATAGTTTTCAAGATGCAAGTAAGTTTGCAGATGGTACATAGGCTGGTGGAGCTGTGGATAGTGTGGAGATTGTTATGGGTTGCAACAGGACATTGACAGGATGAAGAGCTGGACTGAGAAGTAGCAGATGAAGTTCAGTCTGGAAGTGTGTGAAGTGATTCCCTTTGGAATGTTGAATTTGAAGGCAAAATAAAGGGTTAATGGCTGGATTCTTGGCCGTGTGGAGGAATAGAGGGATCTTGGGATTCACGTTCATAGATTCCTTAAAGTTGCAGTGGAAATTGATAGGTTTGTTAAGAAGGCATATGGTGTGTTGGCCTTCATTATTTGGGGAATTGAGTTCAAGAGTTCTGAGGTCATGTTGAAAATCTATAAGACCCTAGTTAGACCACACTTGGAATATTGTGGTCAGTTCTGGTTGCCTCATTATAGGAACAACGTGAAAGCTTTAGAGAAGGTGCAGAGGAGATTAATCAGAATGCTGCCTCGACTGTGGTGAGTCATGTTTCCAATGATGGGAGAATCTGAGACCAGAGGATACAGCCTTAGAATAGAGAGGCATCCTTTTAGAATGGAGATGAGGAATTTCTTTAGCTAGAGAGCAATGAATCTGTGGAAGACTTCATGTATACTTAAGGCAGAAGTTGATAGGTTCTTGATTTGTCAGGGCATGGAGGAATATGGGGAGAAGGCAGGAATTTGGGGCTGAAAGGAAAATTGGATCAGCCATGATGAAATGGTGGTACAGACTCGAAGGGCCAAATGGCCTAATTCTGCTCCTATATCTTATAGTGTTATGGACTAGACGGCATGGCTGATGAAATTAGGTTGAGTGGGCTAGGGTTTTTCTCTTTGGAGCGACGGGGGATGAGTGGTGACTTGATAGAGATGCACAAGATGCTGAGAGGTGGAGATAGAGTGGACAGCCAGAGACTTTTTCCCAGGGCGGAAATAGTTAATACAAGAGGGCATCATTTTAAGGTGATTTGAGAAAAGTACAAGGCAACGTCAGAAGTACAGTAAGTTCTTAATGCAGGGAGTGGCGGGTGTGTGGAGTGCTTGCCAAGGGTGGAGGTACATTCAGGTACATTTGGGGCATTTTAGAAATGATTAGGCATATGGATGATAGAAGCATGGAGGAAGAGTTAGATTGAATTCAGAGTAGGTTACAAGATGAGCACAACATGGTCGGTTGAAGGGTCTGCATTCTATGTTCTATGAAATGCATTCCTGGGCGTAACATGGTGAGAAGAGTTAAAGTATATTTTCCCAAAAGTTCGGAAGTAAAACAGAACATGCTGGAAATGTTTTCAGCATTTTCCATTTACTAAAAATATCAGCATTTGATAGAAATAGAATGCAGAATGATGTGTTACAGTTACAAGGAGAGTGCAATGTAGCTAGGCAACTGAAGTGCAAAGGACACGAAGTTGATTGGGAGGTCAAGTTCATCTTTTAGAGTGTGAGAGCCTGATAAGAGGGATAGAAACTGTACTTGGGCCTGGTTGTCTTTCAGCCATAACTCAGTAATACCCACAACTTCATACCTGCCAGTTTTAACTATGCTGCAAAATCACATACAGTCAGTCCTGTTTTCACTTCCATTTTCAATTTTGTCTCTACATTGCCTGAAGTTAAATTCTTAACCCTTCCCAAACTTTTTGTCTTATTCTTTATTCTAGCGACTTCAGTAACCTTTCACTCACCACTCCTTCCCTTTTGTTTTGTCAACACTATTCCAAGCCGTTGAACCGACTCTCTCCTATTTAGTATTTAGTTGAAAGCCTTACCTACACCCCTAGTTATGACATTCACCAGGGGGTGGTTCAGGTGAAGGCTATCTCATCCTTCCCCAATACTGGTGGCAATGTCCCACAAATTCAGACACACTTCTCTCACACCACATATTTATCTCTGATTTTATTAGCTCTGTGCCAATTTACACGTGACTCCGATAACAATCCAGAGTTAATTTTCTTTTTGGTTCTGTGTTTTAATTTAGTGACTAGCTGCCCAAATATTGTCAGCAGAACCTCTTTCCCTGCTCTTCTTGTGACACTGGTACCCACAAGGACCACGACAACTGGGTCTTTCCCTCCCATTCCAAATTCCTCTGTAGGTCAGATGAGACACCCCGAACCTGGGTACCAGGCAGACAACACAGCCTTCGGGACTCTCGATCCTTGCAATAGAGAACTGTGTCTATTCCCTTGAATATATTATCCTCAATTACAACTACACTTCTCTTCTTTTCACACCCTCCCCACCCCTCGAATGGCTCCCTAACGCATGGTGCTACAGTTTGGTTTCTCATCTTTCCTACAGCTCCCACTCTCATCCTTACAGGGAGCAGCAACCTCAGATCTGTTGGACAAGCTCAGGGGCTGAGGCTCCTCCAGCACTAGCTCTCCTCCTCCTGTTGCAACCAGATAGGATACGATGCTCTCTGTAGTGCGTCTGTAAGATTTGGTGAGGGTCAACGGAAAGTAGAGGTGCTGGCCAGTGTGTCTGCCTGGTTTAACCAGGGCGGGCTAATGGTGATGTTTACACAGAAGAACTTGAAGTCCTCAACCAACCCTGACCTCAAATGCTCTTTAAAACTCCTCACCATAAACCTATGCCATCTTGTTTCTAATGCCCCTACCATTGGAGAAAGATTCTTTCTATCATAGAACATAGAGCATAGAAATTTACAGCACATTACAGGCCCTTCGGCCTACAATATTGTGCCGACCATGTAACCTACTCTAGAAACTGCCTGGAATTTCCCTACCGCATAGCCTTCTATTTTTCTAAGCTCCATGTACCGATCTAAGAGGCTCTTAAAAAACCCTATTGTATCCGCTTCCACCACCACTGCCGGCAGTGCATTCCACACACTCACCGCCCTCTGTCTGAAAAGCTTACCTCTGACATCCCCTTGGTACCTATTTCCAAGCACCTTAAAACTATGCCCACTCGTGTTAGCCATTTCAGCCCTGGAAAAAAGCCTCTGACTATCCACACGATCAATGCCTCTCATCATCTTATACACTTTCATCAGGTCACCTCTCATCCTCTGTCGCTCCAAGGAGAAAAGGCCAAGTTCTTACTTACTCTCCTATCCAAGCCTTTTATAATGTTGATATACTTCTATCAGTTACATAAAATAGACTGGTACTTTTGGTACAGGGCAGCAATGTGTTGGAGCAGGTGGTGGGTTTCCTCTGGGTGCTCTGGATTCCTCCTGCATCTGAAAGACGTAAGATTGATAGGTTGCTTTGTGGCCAGGTTTGCAGACAAAATGGAGGTAGGTGGAAGAGGCCAAGAATGTTGAGGAAGCAGGGACTCTGCAGAAGGACTTAGATAGATTATGAGAATGGGCAAAGAAGTGGCAGGTAGAATGTAGTGCAGGGAAGTGTATGGTCATACACTTTGGTAGAAGGAATAAAGGCATAGACTATTTTCCAAATGGGGAGAAAATTCAGAAATCAGAGGTGCAAAGGGAGAACATGCACGTAGCACGTTGCATCTGAACTTGCACATTGAGTCAGTAGTAAGGAAGGTAAATGCAATGTTAGCATTCATTTCAAGAGGACAAGAATGTAAAAGCAGGGATGTAGTGCTGAGGCTTTATAACGCATTAGTCAGACCACACTTGGAGTATTATGAGCAGTTTTGGGCCCCTTATCTAAGAAAGACACTTCCCAGAAGAAGGCAATGGCAAACGACTCCTGTAGAAAGATTCGCCAAAAACAATCATGGTCATGGAAAGTCCATGATTGCCTAGGTCATACAACACAGCACATAATGAAAGAATGATCTAAGAGAGGATGTGCTGGCATCAGAGCATGTTGACAAGGATGATCCCAGGAATGAAAAGGTGAAGGTATAAGGAGCATTTGATGGCTCTGGGCCTGTACTCACTGGAGTTTAGAAGAATGAAGTGGGATCTCATTGAAACCTATTGAATATCGATAGACCTGGATAGAATGGACATGGAGAGGATGTTTTCCTATAGTGGGGGAGCCTTGGACCGGAGGGCACAGCCTCAGAATGCAGGGGCATCCCTTTAGAACAGAGATGAGGAGGAATTTCTGCATCCGGAGAGTGGGGAATCTGTGGTATTGGTTGTCACAGACAGCTGTGGAGGTAGGTCATTGGTCGGTTGTTGATTAGAACGGGCAACAAGGGTTACGGAGAGGAGCAGTAGAGTGGGGTTAGGGAGATAATAAATCAGCTTAATTGAATGGTGGAACAGACTCGATGGGCCAAATGGCCTAATTTTGCCTGTTTGTCTTATAGTCTATGGTCTATGTCCGCTGTAAATTCCCTGTGGTGTAGGTGGTAGCAAGGAGTTGCTGGGAAAATGTAAGAGAATAGTTCACGGGAAATAAGCAGAGGAATGGGATGGAATTTTTCTGAGAGCTGGGATAGATGAGGTTGACTGAATGAGCTCCAAGACTGTAATGAAATTTGACCGAGGAAATGCAATGTGGCTGTTTTATCTACTCTCTAAATCCGTTGTCTATCAGCCTGGTCCTCCCCAATCTCAGGATTGTGTTTCTCAAGGGCCCCCAAAGATAAATTTAAACAGATTTAACCTAATAACAGGCAGCTGGATAAGCAATTGGGAATGTAGAGGAGCGGAGATAGAATGACACGGTAGACCTGAAGCTATTTAGTAGTTTTCCCCGAGATCACCAGGCACAGCCTGATCCATTCCCATTCCTGGAGGTTACGAAAAATGAGCCTTGCCCTCCAGGTGGCAGCTCTGGAAAGCCATGAGTGTTCATTGGATCTCTGTTCTTGAAAAAGCACACTTAGCCTTGTCAGGTCTGTGGACTGGGAGACACTTAAGAGTGGATGGAGTTCAGGTTAGAGGCAGCTCTGATGTAATTGGGGGTCCAGGGTGCTGGGGGTGCTCGTCGCACCCTGTGTTCATGTTGAGGGATGCAACTGTAGGCTCTGGGTTAATTTCATTGCAACTTAAGCGTTCCTTTTTCCTAGCAGCCAAAATCAGATAGTCTGGTGTTGGAGCTTTGTTCAGTAACACTTGGGTCAGTAAACCTTACGTCATTCTGAACTTTTCTTTCTCCAGTTCCACAACACTCCCACCTGTACCATGACCATTCTTCTCTTCCCATCACCCATATCCCTTACTACCTCCCCTCAGCCCTTCCTTTACCCATCTCTCCTCCTGTCACCCTTCACCCCCTTCTCATTTCCCGTCCTATCACCTCTCGCCCCTCTATCTCCCCTTCTAGCTTCCTTGCAATTGCCCCTCTATCTCCCATCTCCTGTCTTTCAACTTCTACCTTCCCTCTGATCCCTTACCTCCCTTCCCAGGCCTACTGCTCTCCCCAGTTACCCTCTCCACACACACCCTGTCCATTCACCCCAGATTCCTTAACCAATCCCTCTCATAAGCTAACTAGTCGGCAATGCCCGGACTCCTGGACCCATCATCAACCTTGCACTGCTCTGTCCTCTCATTCTCCTATTCTGTCTCTCCTCCTCCTCTTGCAAGTGCTGATATCCCTCTAACTTGTGCCCAATATCTCACAGAGTCCCAGATGAAATTCCTGCTCCTACCTCATAACCAAAACAACCCCATGTAATGCAAGCACCCCCCCAAAAGCAAAATATCAGACACCAAAAAGACAAAAATGTTGAAACTTCCAGCTGCTCAGATCACCTTCTACCTTGACTTGTAATTGGAGTAGGGTCGGCTCATTCAGGTCGCTCTAGTGGTGTTGTGTAAAGTAGTCACCATACTTGCATTAGGTTTCCCTAATGTGGAGAACATCTAATGGGGGTTCAGTTATCCTTAAGCTCCTTCTGTTTATGGGATTATTAGTACCTGAACAAAAGGTCCAGATGCCAACAGTGGACATGGACAACTGGCATAACCTCAGAAAGGCTAAGCTGAGGGGACGAGGATAGGACATTGGAGCAGAATCAAGTCATTCAGCAAAATTAGTCTACTTCCCCTCTCAAGATTATTTAATGTCATTTCCTGCACACAAGTGTAAAGGGGAATGAAATAATTGTTTCTTTGGATCCGATGCAGCGCAAAAAAACTTCGCAAACTTCACAAAGGACACAATGATAATAATAAAACACAATGACTATTAGTGGTGGCGTTGGTGGGTGGAGCCCTACTGCTTGGGGAAAGTAACTGTTTTTGAGTCTGATGTACCTGGCATGGACGTTGAGCAGCCTCCTGCAGTTTAGGAATGGTTCAATCACGGCAATGTGAGAAGTAATGTGTCCTGGAACCTTTGGATTTTTCAGCCTCTGAGGACTGTGGGTGCCTGTTCATGGGAAGCTGAGTTTGGTGTTTTGGCTTTAGGAGAGTTGAGAAATTGCTGGAACTGGCAGGAAAGTGGAGTTGAGGCTGAGATCAGACCAATGGTTGCACATAACCGAAGACTGAATGGCCCAATTCTGCTCCTCTTTCTGAGCTTCTGAAAAAAACTAAGAAGAAACAAATGTAAGGCAAAATCAGTGCAGAACGGAGACCAACCAAATGAAGAGGCATAAGAAATGACGAAAGTACTTCCTTTACTTCTCAAGTCAAGTTGACTTTATTGTCATGTGTGCAGGTACAAAATCTTGCATCTCTATCTGGGCAAGGCAGCAACAGCCAGACCAATGGCACTCTGAGCCTGAGAGGGCAGGGAGAAGTTAACAGAGTAATAGTCATAGGGGACTTGATAGTTAGGGGGACAGATAGGAGATTCTGCAGCAGCAAAAGAGACACCAGGATAGTGTGTTGCCTCTCGGGTGCTAGTGTCCAGGGTGTCTCTGAGTGGTTGCAGAATATTCTGGAAGGGGAAGTTGAGCGGCCGGAGGTTGTGGTACACGTTGGTACCAATGACGTAGGCAGGAGAGGAGTAGAGGTCCTGTGCATTAAGTTTAGGGAGCTAGGAAGGAGGATGAAGAACACGACCTACAAGGTGCCAATCTCCAGGTTACTCCCAGTGCCACGAGTTAGTGAAGGTCAGTACAGGAAGATAGCGCAGATGAGTGAGAGGCTGAGAAGATGGTGCAGGGGGCAGGGTTTCAAGTTCTTGGATCATTGGAACAAATTCTGGAACGGTGCAATAATAATATGGTTGTTGTGATAGGAGATTTTAACTTTCCTAATATTGACAGGCATCTCCTTAGAGCAAGGGGTTTAGATGGGTTGGAGTTTGTTAAGTGTGTTCAGGAAGGTTTCCTGATGCAATATGTAGATAAGTCAACTAGAGGAGAGACTGTACTTGATCTGGTATTGGGAAATGAACCTGGTCAGGTGTCAGATCTCTCGGTGGGAGAGCATTTTGGAGGTAGTGATCACAATTCTAACTCCTTTACCATAGCGCTGGAGAGGGATAGGAGCAGACAAATGGGAAAACATTTAATTGGGGTACAGGAAATATGATGCTATTAGGCAAGAACCTAGGAACATAAATTGGGAGCAGATGTTCTCTGGGAAATGCACGTGACAAATGTTCAGGGAACATTTGCATGGTGTTCTGCATAGGTATGTTCCATTGAGGCAGGGAAAGGATGGTAGGGTAAAAGAACCATGGTGTACAAAGGATGTAGAAAATTTAATTAACAAGAAAGGAAAAGCTTATGATAGGTTCAAGAAACTAGATACTGTTAGAGCTCTAGAAAATTACAAGGGTGCCAAGAAGGAGCTGAAGAATGAAATTAGGAGAGCTAGAAGGGGCCATGAGAAGGCCTTGGTGGACAGGATTAAGGAAAACCCCAAGGCTTTGTATGTGAAGAGCAAGAGGATGAGCCATGTGAGAATATGATCAATCAGGAGTGAGAGTGGAAACATGTGCATGGAGTCGGAGGAGGTAGCGGAGGTACTTAACGTATAATTCGCTTTGGTATTCACCAGGGAAAAGGACCTTGGCAATTGTGGGGATGACTTGCAGCAGACTGAAATGCTTGAGTGTATAGACAGTAAGAAAGAGGATGTACTGGAACTTCTGAAAAGATAAGTTGCTGGGACCAGATAAGATATACCCTAGGCTAATGCGGGAAGTGAGGGAGGAGATTGCAGAGCCTCTGGCGATGATCTTTGCATCATCAATAGGGACGGGAGAAATACCAGAGGATTGGAAGTTTGCAAACATTGTTCCCTGTTCAAGGAAGGGAGTAGAGATAACCCAGGAAATTATAGACCAGTGGGTCTTACTTCAGTGGTGGGCAAGTTGTTGGAGAAGATCCTGAGAGATGGGATTTATGGGCATTTGGAGAGACATAATCTGATTAGGGATAGTCAGCATGACTCTGTCAAGGGCAGGTCATGTCTTATGACCCTGATTGAATTCTTTGAGGATATAACAAAGGTAGTGCAGTAGATATAGTGTATATGGACTTCAGTAAGGCATTTGATAAGGTTCCCCATGTGAGGCTCATTCAGAAAGTAATGAGACATGGGATCCAAGAAGACCTTGCTTTGTGGATCCAGAATTGGCTTGACCACAGAAGACAAAGGATGGTTGTGGATGGTTCGTATTCTGCATGGAGGATGGTGACCAGTGGTTTTCCGCAGGGATCTGTTCTGGGACCCTTCCTCTTTGTGATTTTTTATAAATGACCTGGATGAGGAAATAGACGGGTGGGTTAGTAAGTTTGTTGATGACACAAAAGTTGGGGGTGTTGTGGATAGTCTGGAGGGTTGTCAGTGGTTACAGCAGGACATCGATAGGATGCAGGAATGGACTGAGAAGTGGCACATGGAGTTCAACCCAGATAAGTGTGAAGTGGTTAATTTTGGTAGGTCAAATTTAATATTAACGGTAAGACTCTTGGCAGTGTGGAGGATCAGCAAGATCTTCGGATCCGTGCCCATAGGACACTCAAAGCTGCTGTGCAGGTTGACGTTGTTGTTAAGAAGGTGTATGGTGTGTTGGCATTCATCAACCATGGGATTGAGTTCAAGAGCCGTGAGGTAATGTTACAGCTATATAGGAGCTTAGTTAGACCCCACTTGAAGTACTGTTTTCAGTTCTGGTCACCTTACTACAGGAAGGATGTAGACACTATAGAGAGAGTGCAGAGGAGACTTACAAGGATGTTGCCTGGATTGGGAAGCATGCCTTATGAGAATAGGTTGAGTGAACTTGGTCTTTTCTCCTTGGAGTGCTGGAGGATGAGAAGTGACCTGATAGAGGTGTATAAGATGATGAGAGGCATTGGTCGTGTGGATAGTCAGAGGCTTTTCCCCAGGGCTGAAATGACTAACATGAGAGGGCACAGTTTTAAGGTGCTTGGAAGTAGGTCCAAGGGGGATGTCAGAGGTAAGTTTTTCACACAGAGAATAGTGAGTGTGTGGAACAGATTGTGGGCCAAAGGGCCTGTAATTTGCTGTAGATTTGTATGTTTCTAGTATCACAACAATATGTTATGCATAAATTGGTCAAAAATTATACAAAACACTGAAGCAAAAAAGGCTGAAAGACATCAGTGCAAAAAATACACAATCAGAGACAAGTCCACAACAGTGCAAGATGTGGCTCTTGGTTTTCTGTTGCTGAGGTGAGATTAGATTTGTGCAGGTCAAAAACTGAAAGCAGCTGTTTCAGAACCTAGAATCTGTACCACCTGCCTGAGAAGACCATATGACATAGGAGCAAAATTAGGTCATTTGTCCCATTGATCCATTCAATAATGGCTGATCCTTTTTCTCCACCTCGGCCCTACCTCCCACTTCCCCCGTAACCTTTGATGCCATGGCCAGTCAAGAACCTATCAAGCTTTGCCTTAAATTCACCCAACGACCTGGCCTCCACAGCTGCATATGGTAACAAATTCCACAAGTTCACTACCCTCTGGTTAAATAAATTTCTCCGCATCTCTGTTTTAAGTGGGTGCCCCTCTATCCTGAGGCTGTGCCCTCTTGTGCTAGACTCCACCACCATGGGAAACATCCTTTCTATATCAACTCTGTCTAGGCCTATCAACATTCAAAAGGTTTCAGTGAGATCCCCCTCATACTTCTAAATTCCAATGAGTACAGACCCAGGGCCACTCAAATGTTCCTCCTATGATAACCCTTTCGTTCTTGGAATCATCCTTGTGAACTTCCTCTGAACCCTCTCCAATGCCAGCACAACTTTTCTTAGATAAGGATCCCCAAAACTGTTCACAATACTCAAGGTGAGGCCTCACCAGTGCCTTATAAAGCCTCAGCATCACATCCCTGCTCTTGTATTCTAGACCTCTTGAAATGAATGTTAACATTGCTTTTGCCTTCCTCACCACCAACTTGACCTGCACGTTAACCTTTAAGGCAGTGTTTACCAACCGGGATTCCATGAGAGGCCGCGAGAGATCATGATTAATTTAAAAAAACACCGTTTCTGAACTTTATGCAACGCTCGCAGTGGTGGCCAGTGACCAAGCAGCCCCATTAGCAATCTCATTAGAGGTCACTCAGCCCAGTATGGCAGTGCGTAATAGGACTGTGTTTGTTTGCTCAACTCCCTTCTCAGTTTTTAAATGCTAGATAGGGGAGGCCATTGGACACCAGTAGGCTGATAATTGGTGAGCACTGTATTGCACAGAGGAGAGGACAGTAGGCTGATAATTGGTGAGGGCTGTATTACACAGAGGGGAGGACAGCAGGCTGTTGATGAGTGTGAAATGCATTTTACAAGTGTTCAATGGACTTGCCCAACTCGGGCTGTGACGTCAGCCTCTCCCTCCCGAATTACCTCCCCCAGTTTCCCCTTGTGTGCTGCTGACAGACAATTCTGATAAGGTTAACTTACTGCCTCTAAGACAGTCAGTTCCCTGGTGGGCCCAGCATCCTGGAAACCCCCACTGTACCTGTTGTGACGGCATGCTCCCTCTCCAAGGACAGCCAGCACCAACCCACCCTCGGAAGAGGGACAAGCAGTCCGCCCTGGCAGAGCCCTCAACTTTCTACCCCCTCGACCTGTGAAAGGGCATCTTGGCCAGGCCCAGGAGCAAGATCCTTGTGCCGGCCTGCCCCTGCCTGTAGATGAGGAGCGCGGGGCTGATGTGCAACCAGAACCTGAGCAGCAGCCCGTTCAGATACTCAGACAGGGGCTGCAACCGCTCACACTCTGTGCAAGCGTGGTACACTGACTCCTCCCGGCCACAGAACGGACAGGAGGACGGCGTGTCGGTACCTGCTTAAACACCTGTCGTACGGTACTGCAGGTCCCCTGCATAAAGAGATTTCCTCTGGGGACCTCCTCTGCTGCCTGATGGTAACATGGACCCCCAAGGCGAGTATGGTCGGGAGACAAAGGCGAGGAAGTGAAAGGTGTGCAGGAGCAGCCCGTACAAGAAGCACTTTGGAGCATCACGGACGGGCACGGTGGGAAACCCCACATGATGGCTCACGTTGTTCAGGGCCCTCTGCCGAGTGGTATTCCGGGGCCTGGGTCTGACAGGCGATTCCCGCCCACCGGGTGGTGGTGGTGCAGCCGGAACCCCTCCACTTCCCTGAACCCCCTCAACACCCAGCGTGATGGGACGGGGACCAGTCCCCTCGCAGCTGCAGCACCGCCCGCCATCGGTGCAGGAGCACCTGTCTGGATGAGATTAGACCCCAAACTCTCAACAGCTCTCGGTGAAAGCGAGGCAGTTCCCTCAAAGCGGCATATCTGGTGCTGTCCACTAGAAGCCAGCAGTGTCTCAGGTGGGGAAAGTGCGTCGCCAGCGCATGCGGCCTCGCAGGGTGGTCGGTATGCAGGTATATCTGCAGATCCTGTGGCAGACAACTACCAGTTAGGTATGCGCACACACACCAATGACTGACCACCCTTCGCGATTGGGAGACTCAGGACCGCAGCAGAGACCCGATGCCTCCTGTTGCCCCCAGAAGTCATCCACCCCTCTCCTGGGTCCTGGAGACAAAAGCAATGAGCAGGACGAAGTAATCAGCCGGTACCATATCTTTACAACGAAAGCTACTTATCAATGGGTTTTACATGGACTGGTGATCCAAGTTGTCCAATTGCATTGTGCCTGGTCTGTGGCAAACAACCTACAAAAGTACCAATGGCAAAATTGAAAAGACACTTAACTACAAATCACAAACATATGACACGTAAAATTGCTGATTATTTGAAATGACTATTGAAACCTCGGAACAAACAGATTAAAGCTTATGAAAATAAAGTCATAGTCAGTTACACGGTTCAGGAAGCAAGTTATTTAGTAGCTCTAAGACCAGTTAACTCAAGAGTGTTTAAAAATTTGTGTGAAAACCTGGACAAAGAACACACCAATTTCCTGCTACACACAGGGGACAAGTTCACAACAGTGTTTGAGCTCTTTTGGGTGAATTGCAAGAGTACTTAAAAGAAAGTAGTAGGCCAGATTTCGCTGAGTACTTTGAAGGTGAAGAATAGGTGCAGAAACTAGCCTATTTGACAAACGTTTTTCATCATATGAACCAGTTGAGCAAGTCTCTGCAAGGCCCTGGAGAAAATGTTTTGACTTCAAGTGATAAGATTCGTGGATTTAAAAGGAAACTGAATCTTAGGAAAAACATTCCACAAAAGGAAATCTTGAAATGTTTCCACTGCTGCTTGGGCTTGAGAGTGAGGGAGGATATCAGAAAGTCTCAAGTCTTACTGAAAACTACCTAGAAGAACTGCAGAACAACATTGAACAGTACTTTTCCTCCCTTTCAAAACAAATGTATGACTGGGTGAGGGATCCTTTCTCTGAATCTTTTGTGCAGCCTGAGAACTTGACTTTGAGAGAAGAGGAAGAACTTTGTAAGCTGCACTCTGATTGTGCACTTAGGATGGGATTTACTGACCTGCCCCTGGGTAAGTTCTGGATTTCTGTGAAAGAAGAGTATCCTGCCATTCATAGGAAAGCAATCAATATTTTGGTGCAGTTTTCAACTTCTTACATGTGTGAGCAAGCTTTTTTTTTGTTTAATAAGTATCAAGAGCAAGGATAGAAATCATCTCATTTCAGTTGGAGCTGAAATCCATGTATCTCAAGTTCAACCCAGAATTGAGAAATTTATTATGTTTGCCTTAGCTTTTAAGATTTATGAAAGAGAAAGAGTAATTTCAAGAAAGGTAAACTAATCTTAACAATTTTTTTTTCAGGAAAGGTTGGCTAAATAATCATTTTTTACTCAGGAGCACTGACAAATATTTTTGGATTATTATATCTACAACTTGCTGATCACACTAACTTACTGTGAGATGTAGATGTAATGATTTTTATGCAGGGGTGCCCTGAGACCTGGAAGTTATTTCAAGGATTCCTCCAGGGCAGAAAGGTTGAGAAAGGCTGCTTTTGGTTCTTCTGCACAAGGACACCGAAATCCCTTTGCATCTCAGATTTTTTGGATTTTCTCCCCATTTAGAAAATAGCCTGCACATTTATTTCTACTACCAAAGTGCATGACCATGCATTTTCCAACATTGTATTTCATTTGCTACTTTCTTGCCCATTCTCCTAATCTGTCTAAGTCCTTCTGCAGCCTACCTGTTTCCTCAACACTATCTGCCCCTCCAGCAATTTTTGTATCTGCAAACTTGGCAACTAAGCCATCTATTCCATCATCTAAGTCATTGATATACAGCATAAAAAGAAGTGGTCCCAACGCCGACTCCTGCAGAACACTACTGGTCTCTGGCAGCCAACCACAAAAGGATCATTTTACTCCCACTTGCTTCCCCCTACCAATCAGCCAATGCCCTAACCAGGCCAGTAACTTCCTGTAATGCCATGGGCTCTTAACTTGGTAAGCAGTCTGATGTGTGGCACCTTGTCAAAGGCCCTTCTGAAAGTCCAAATATACAACATCTACTGCATCCCCTTTATCCATCCTACTTGTAATCTCCTCAAAGAATTCCTACAGGTTTGTCAGGCAAGATTTTCCCTTAAGGAAAGCATGCTGACTTCGCCCTGTCTGTAGTTGGGAGGAGGAGAAGATGGTGGTGCGACGCAGCGCGCACGGCCTCTCCGGTGATGAATATCTGTAATCTGTCAAGTCGGAGGCCATGCACAATTCTGATTTGATGGAGACCGACATGAGAGCATGGAAGAACATCTGGTGAAACTTCTGAAATGCCTGCTTCGCTGCCGCTGCTACTGTGTGATCCAAAATTTCCGGAGGGGAAGGCCCCGAATCCTCGGCTTTGCCTGTTGCTTGGTGGCTGGGGCCAGGGTCGAAGTGCTCAGTGCTCGGTGTCGGAGAGCTGGTCGGAGGCTCAAAGTTTTCGGACGGACTCAGAGTCAGACTGTGGTCGGGTGCTTCCAGGATGCTGCATTGGCAAATTTGCGGCGCTGGAGGCTCATGGCAGGGAGAGTTTCTTCCTTCTACTGTCTGCGTGAGATGATGGGGCTGAAGGACTTGAGACTTTTTTTTTACCGTGCCCATGGTCTGCTCTTATCAAATTACGGTATTGCTTTGCACTATTTTAACTATATGTTATAATTATGTGGTTTTGTCAGTTTTAGTCTTGGTCTGTCCTGTGTTTCTGTGATATCATACTGGAGGAATGTATCATTTTTTAATGCATACATTTCTAAATGACAATAAATGAGGACTGAGTGTCCTCATAATCTAATCTAATCTTGTCCTGTGTCAGTAAGTATTCCATAACCTCATGCTCCAACTTCTTCCCAACCACTGAGGTCGGGCTAACTGGTCTATAATTTTCTTTTTGCTGTCTTCCTCCTTTCCTAAAGAATGGAGTGACATTTGCAATTTTCTAGTACTCCAGAACCATGCCAGAGCCCAATGATTATCGAAAGATCATTACTAACGCCTCCACAATCACTACCGCTACCTCATTCAGAACCCTAGGGTGCAGTTCATCTGGTCCGGGTGACTTAAGTACCTTTAGGTCCTTCAGCTTTTTGAGCACTTTCTCCCTTGTAATATTAACTGTACTCACTTCTCTTCCCTCACATTCTTCAATGTCTGGCACACTGCTAATGTCTTCTACAATGAAGACTGATTTAAAATACTCATTTAGTTCACCTGCCATTTCCTTGTTCCTGTTTTTATTTCTCCAGCCTCATGTTCCGGCAGTCCTATATCCACTCTCATTTCTCTTTTATTTTTTACACACTTGAGAAAGCTTTTTCTGTCCACCTTGCTATTGTTTGCTTGCTTGCTTTCATATTTCATTCTTTCCCTCCCAATAATTATTTTAGCTGTCTTCTGTAGGTTTTTAAAAGCTTCCCAATCCTCTATCTTCTTGCTAATTTTTGCTTTGTTGTATGGCCTCCCTTTTGCTTTTACGTTAGCTTTGACTTCCCTTGTCAGCCATGGCTGTACTATTGTGCCATTTTGAGTGTTTCTTTGTTTTTGAAATATATCTACACTGCACGTTCCTCATTTTTCCTAGAAATTCACACTATTGCTGCTCTGCTGTCACCCCTGCCTGCATCTCCTTCCAGTTTGGCCAGCTCCTCTCTTGTACCACTATAATTTCCTTTATCACACTGAAATACTGCTATATCAGCCTTACTTTCTCCCTATCAAATTTCAATGTTGAACTCAAATCATATTGTGATCGCTGTCTCCTAAGTGTTCCTTTACCTTCAGCTCCCTAATCACCTCCGGATCATTGCATCCAGTATAGCTGATCCCCTATAAGGTTTAATGACGAGCTGCTCTAAAAAGCCATCTCATAGGCACTCACTTGAGATTCATTATCAGCCTGATTTTCCCAGTCTAACTGCATGTTAAAATCTCCCATGACTATCATAACATTGCCCTTTTGATACGCCTTTTCTATATCCCATTGTAATCTGTGGTCCACATCCCAGCTACTGTTGGGAGGCCTGTATATAACTGCCATCAGGGTCCTTTTACCTTTGCAGTTCCTTAACTCAACCCACAAGGATTCAACATCTTTCTACTGATTTGATGCCATCCTTTACCAGCAGAGCCACACCACCCCCTCTGCCGACCTTCCTATCCCTCTGATATAACGTGTAGCCTTGGACATTGAGCTCCCAACTACAACCATCCTTCAGCCACCATTCAGTGATGGTCACAACATCGTACCTGACAATCTGTAATAGTGCAACGAGATCATCTACCGTATTTCTTGTACTCCGTGCATTGGGATATAACACTTTGAGTGCTGTATTTGCGAAACTTTTTGATTCTGCATCCCCAATGCGCTGATACTCACCCTGCTGGCTGCAATTTTGTCCCATCATCTGCCTGTCCTTCCTGACAGTCTGACTGTACACTATCTTTGCTTTTTTTACCATCCGTCCTATCCTGAGTCCCTTCTCTCTGGTTCCCTGCAAATTAGTTTAAACCCTCCCCAACAGCTCTAACAAACCTGCCCATGAGAACATCAGTCACCCTCGGGTTCAGGTGCAACCCGTCACTTTTGAACAGGTCATACCTCCCCAGAGGAGACCCCAATGATCCAGGAACCTGAAGGCCTGCCCCTGCACCAGCTTCTCAGCCATGCAGAAATCTGCGAAATCATCCTGTTTCTACCCTCACTGGCACATGCACAGGCAGCAATCCAGAAATTACGACCCAGGAGGTCCTGCTTCTCAGCTTTCTGCCTGGCTCTCTAAATTCTCTCTTCAGGAACCCTTTGCTTTTCCTTCCTATGTCATTGGCATCAATATGTACCAAGATATCTGGCTGCTCTCCTCCCCCTCCAAAATACTGTGGACATGACCTGAGACATACCTGGGAAGCAGCATACCATTCCAGTGTCCAGTTCACGTCCACGGAATCTCCAGTCTGTTCCTAACACTATTGTGTCCCCTATCATTACTGCTTCCTTCTTCTCTCTCTTTCCCTTCTGCACCACGGACCCATGCTCCGTGCCAGTAACCTGGTCTCCGTGGCATTCCCCTGGGAGGTCATCCCCCACAACAGTATCCAAAACTGTATATTTATTATTGAGGGGTGTGGCCACTGGTGTGCTCTGCACTAACTGCCTAGCCACTGTCCCATTCCTTTTGACTGTCACCCAACTACTCGCCTCCTGCAACTTCGGGTTGACTACTTCCCTGTAACTCTGATCGATTATATCCTCACTCTCCCAACTGCTGCTCCAGGTCCCCAACACGGTCTTCAAGGAGCTGCAGCCGGATGCGCTTCACGCAGATGTAGTTCCCTGGGAGACGCTGGGTCTCCCAGGACTCCAACATCCGGCATGAAGAACACACAATCACCATTTAAACTACACTAAGTACCCCTGACACAGTAAGAAAAAAGGGAAACTTAACAGAAACTTACCCAGACAGCTTACTCAGAGCTAACGCCTCTTCCGAGCTGAAGCCTCCTTTGAGCCAAAGCCTGACACTCCCACTCTCAACACTGGCCCACTCCCAACAATGGCCACCCCGCTTGTCCCTTCTGTACTGTAGTTTACTCCTCTCCACACTGCTCCCGTCAAATGTTCTAGAATGGAAAACCACACCCCGAGAACAGATGTTGTGGAGGTAGAAGAATGGGAGAAGGGAAGACAATTTTTCAAAGTGACTGTGTGGGAAGAGGTATAGCCAAGATAACTGAGAGTCAGTAGGTTTGTAAATGATTGGTACATGGTCTGTCCCCAGAGGTGGAGACAGATCAAGAAAGGGAAGAGAGCTGTGAGAGATGAAAAGTAGTTTAAGTTCTAAATACTTAGAATGAGCCTGTGTTTTCCCTTTCAAACAATACAGCATGCTAAGCCAGAACTATTAGATATTGAGAAGGGAGGGATGGGTCAGGAAGCATCCCAACAGAAATATGATATTCTGTGAGGCTTCAGTAATTCAGATAAAGACAGGGCTTGATCTCTTTCATGTATTTTTGGAAACAAAATGAATGTTTGCTGAATGATGATATTAAAGAGGGAGTGAGGTACTCTACAGATTTTTTGATACATTCAAACATTGCTGAAATTGAGGTTCATACATCAGTTTGGAATAAAGCAAAGAATTCTTTGATTGAAGACTAGATGGAGACAGTTCACTGGGATAAGGGGATCATGGTTTCACTCGGTAGTATACCATCCATGCTCTGTGCAGTACTGGCAGCACTCTGGGTATCTCAGTTCCTGTGTCTGTGATGTCACTGTCACACTGGCACTTCATTTCCTGTGTCCGTGATGTCACTGTGACACTGGCACTTCATTTCCTGTGTCTGTGATGACACTGTCAGACTGGCACTTCATTTCCTCTGTCCGTGATGTCATTGTCACACTGGCACCATTTCCTGTGTCTGTGACAACACTGGTACCTCATTTCCTGTGTCTGTGATGTCACTGTTACACTGGTACTTCATTTCCTGTGTCTGTGACAACACTGTTACACTGGTACCTCATTTCCTGTGTCTGTGATGTCACTGTTACACTGGTATTTCATTTCCTGTGTCTGCGACAACACTGTCAAATATCTTTTCTCCCACACTTTGGCTGTCACATTTCTAATGATCTACACGGAGGCAGTTTCAGAATCAGAATCAGAATCGAATCCTATATTATCGCCAAGTTATGTGGACACATACAGGGAATTTGATGCCGGTTTCCCTGAGCTCTCGCTGTACAGAATCAAAAAGCAAACAAAACAATAGTGCAAATAATCATGAATTATATACAATGAGGTATACCTGTGTATGTACAGGTGGACTTGGTTTATAATAGACTAAAATTCAAGTGTTCATAAGACTGATGGCATACGGAAAGAAACTGTTCTTGTATCTATTTGTCCTGTCATACAGTGATCTAAAGCGCCTACCAGAAGGAAGGAGTTGGAACAGGTGATGTCCAGGGTGTGGTGGGTCTACAATGATGCTGATTGCTCGCTTCCTGACTAGATGCATATAAGTCCTGGATCGAGGGCAGCTTCACACCAATAATCCTTTCTACAGCCCTGACGGTTCTTTGGAGTCTATTCTTGTCTTGTTTGGTAGCTGATCCAAACCAGACAGTGATGGACGAACAGAGAACAGACTGGATTATTCCTGAGTAGAATTGAATCAGCAGCTCCTGAGGCAGGTTGTACTTCCTGAGTTGACGTAGAAATACAACCTCTGCTGAGCCTTTTTGATAAGAGTGTCCACGTTGGGTATTCATTTCAGGTCCTGGGAGATTGTGACACCCAGAAACCTGAAGGTCTCCACAGCAGACACAATACTGTTGAGTATAGTGAGTGGGGGGAGTATTGGGAGGCTCCTCCTGAAGTCTACTGTCATCTCCACAGTCTTGAGCTTATTTAGCTCCAGATTGTTCTGACCACACCAGAGGGCCAGCCGTTCCACCACCCGTCTGTATGCAGTCTCATCACCGTCTCGGATAAGACCAATGACAGTTGTGTTGTCTGCAAACTTCAGGAGTTTAACAGATGGATCCTGTGAGGTGCAGTCATTAGTGTAAAGGGAGAAGAGCAGTAGGGAGAGCACACATTCCTGGGGGGCACCGGTACTGATTGTCTGGGTGCTAGAAATGATGCTCCCCAGCCTCACTTGCTGCACCCTGTCAGTCAGGAAGCTTATGATCCACTGACAGATGGCAGGGGAGACAGTGAGCTGGGTGAGTTTGGAGTGGAGGATTTCTGGGACGATGGTGTTGAATGCCGAGCTGAAGTCACAAACAGGACTCGTCATGTTCATGGTGGCTGTCAGAGCAATCCCATTTGTTCAACTTGTCCCTCTCACATGCCCCCCATCCCCACCCTAATCCTCCTGCTGTCCACCGATAACAGGAATGACTTGCAGCATCAGTCAGCCCGGATTTGGGATATTGTGGAAGCTGCGGGTTTACCTGTTGCAGCTGTCCAGGAGAGGTGACCGGAGGTGGTGTAGCGCAGTGCCTATGCTGGGTAGGGGGGCTGGTCTTGCCCATTGGTGCTGCCCTCTAGTGGTCAACTGGTGGATTTCGACTATACCATTCTGTGGACTGGGGAGAACTGCTTGTTTTTGCCGATAACACCCACGCACAATTCACAGGACATGTCACTCAGGGACTCAGGCTGTATAATTTTTTTTGTGTGACTGTATGTTTAGTGCTATCTTATATCTACTACATTGCCTTGTTCTGGTATGGCTGTTGGTCGTGTGTTTTGGCTCCCGAGGAACTCTTTCGTTTGGCTGTATTCATGGGTATTCGTGTATGGCTGAATGACAATTGAACTAGAAGTTGAAAAGTGCCAGCATTGAAGAGGGTCCAATGGAGGTCAATGTAGATAAGTAATAGAATACTGAGAGCTTGAGTTGTAGAACCTTCAGAGTGAGTCTATGCGTTGTGCAGTCAGTTCAGCATTGAGGTGAGTGAAGTTATCCACGTTGGTTCAGGAGCCCGATGGTGGAAGGGTAATAACTGTTCCTGAATCTGGCAGTGTCGCACACAGGGCTTCTGGGCCTCCTTCCTGATGGCAGAGAGCATGGGGGTCCTTGATGATGGAGGCTGCTGTCTTATGGTAGTGCTCCTTTACGATGAGGAGGACGTATCGTCAGGGAATTTAAAGTTACTGACCCTCTACACCTTCATTTCCCTCATTAAATAGCTCTTTAGTTTTGTACCAGCCTCCACATTTGTCAGATCACCCTTCCTAATTCCCCCCAATAAGATTCCACCATCCAATACATTTTCTCTTCTCTCTTTTCCCCATCAGCATTGCAGTTCCACCACCCACTTGCTTCTCACTTTATTACTTGACCACACATCACACTGCTGAACCTCACATCACAGCACTAAACTGTCTCGGTACTTTTATATTTGTGTGCTGTAGCACTTTTTAAATTTGTAGTTATTTTGTAAATAACACTATTCTTTGCATTTCTGGTCAGATGCTAAATGCATTTCATTGGCTTTGTATCTGTATTCGGCACAATGACAATAAAGTTGAATCTATTCTAATCTAATCACATCCGTTGGTCCAGTACACTTACAATTGCACCTCTAATTGATGCTTCCTGTGTGCTACAACACTGAAGGCTGGCAGATCCATTCGTAGTGGTAAGTTGGTTTGTTATTGTCACATGTACTGTGGTACGGTGAAAAACTTTGCTTTGCGCGCCATCCATTCAGATCACTTCATCACATTGAGCTAGTTCAAGGGAAAAGCAATAACAGAGTGCAGAAAGTAGTGATACACTTACAGAGAAAGTGCAGTGCCGGTGGCCCATGTGCAAGGCTATCGTAAGTAGATGGTGAGGCCAAAGGTCCACCGTAGCATACTAGATGAGAGTTAATAAAACTATGGGAGAGATGTTATCCTTGATCCTGGCGTTATGGTCTTGTGTATCTTCCTCCCATTGAGAAGTGGCTGAAGAGAGAATGTCCAGGAGAAGTGTGAACAGAGTCTATTGTCAGGAGGCTGGTTTCTATAACGTGTGCCTACAGCTCTTTAGTTTCTTGCTCCAGGGAAACAGTCCTATCCAGCAGCCCTGTGTTCCAGAAATCTCCTCCCTTGCTTCCCACACCTGCTGGGACACACCTCGTCAATCTATCTTCATGCACTTAAAGACTGTTGAAAGCTTCTCCTTCGTGATGTTAACACGTTTCAGGATATCACTGTTTTCTGACCTGAACTCACTGGCTTCCATGTCCTTCTCCATGGTAAATACAAAATATACTAAACACTTTTTAAAGTGAAAGCAACTGTGTTTTAAGTTGTAGAGTAGTGGTTACCAACCTTTTTAAGCCCAAGATCCCCTACCGCGATCTCAGTGAAAGGCAAGATCTACCTACTAAATCGTTTAGAGAAAAAACAGCTCAGATTGTACTTCCAATCTGAGGCCTTTTATTTGGGCGAATTGTATTTGAATTACATAAAATACTTCTGTCAAACTTTCAAATTAATTCAAACAAGAAAACACTGTAACTAGCATATCAAACAGGCCATAACTGTCTTTCTTTAAGAATACTACAATACTTCACACCTTTAATTCTGAGTTTCATTATTTATTTTTATTTCAACATGAAAAATAAATGAATAAAAATTGACTGTTGCACTCAGTGTGGTGACTGGGGCTGAATACTTTCTGCTAGTTCCCTGAAATTTGGCTCATAACTACAGACAGCCAGTCTGAGACAGTCTGTGAGGTGTGATGTATTCCCCCCGCTAAGGTAGAGCGTTCCTATGAAACCTTTCGTGCCGAAATGCTTTACGCCAAAGAAGCAATTACCATTAATTTATATGGAAAAAAATTTTGAGCGTTCCCAGACCCAAAAAAATAACTACCAAATCATACCAAATAACACATAAAACCTAAAATAACACTAACATATAGTAAAAGCAGGAATGATATGATAAATACACAGCCTATATAAAGTAGAAATAATGAAGATTAAGCCAAAACCGATTCGTGGGGTGAAAAAAACGGCACACCACGCATGCGCACACAGGTGCCCGCGCAAGGGGTCACGGCCATGGTAGTCTTTATTGGGGTAAATACAAATGTCCCGGGATTTGACTGCTACTTTTGTCCCTTATTTGGGAGTGAGAAAGTTGGCAACCCTAGTGAGGTGTCTGTCAGTAAGTCAGCTCCTGTACTTAGATTTAATAATTTTCATCTGTGAAAATGCAATTTCATTTGGATAAGCTGACCGGAAGTAGGCACTGACTTTTAGTGGTATAGAACCAACGCGCACACTGCGTATTGCTCGGCCCCATCAGTAGTAATTGCCACCAGTTTATGAACGAGGAGGTCATTTTCACAGACATATTTTTTTAAACTCATTGTAAATATCCTCACCTCTCGTTCTTTCCTTTAATTGCAAAAGAGTGAGGAAGTCCTCCTTTGTTGTAAAATCCTGGAAAGCCATTCCGACAAATACAACAAGCTGAGCTGTTTGCATTACATCCAGGAATTCATCGAACTGTAGCGAAAAATATTCACGTCCTCTGACGGTGACTCTACCCTCCTTGTCACTGATGCAGGGCCAAGCGGTATATTATGTATTGCGGTTGTGATGTCGTTTTTGTTTTTAAAGTCATTAAAAACAATCTCTGCGGTAATGACCATTGCTTCCTTGAATAAATTGCCATCTGTAAAAGGCTTCTTGTGTTCAGCCAAAAGGTGACTTACACGAAATGATGCTTCAATAGCAGCCTTATTTTGAGCAGCATGTTTTGTGGAAAACGATTGCTGGGCCTTCAGCCCAGATTTCAGCTCAACTTTCCTGGCACAAATTGTGCTCTTTGCGGGGGTAGGTGTCTTTAAGTTTCTGGTGGTTGGTGTTGCGGTGCCACTCCAGATTCCCTCTTTTAGTCAGTGCTTGTGTTTGGTGGCACAACATACAAACACACTTGTCTTTCACCAAGGTAAATAGAAATTCCTCTTCCCATTCTAGATGGAATTCGTATGTTTTTGCCTTCTTTCATGGAGCCTCCGCTATGCTATCAGGGTATCACGAGCGAGTGCGGATTGCGTTGCCTCTGATCTGGGCCGACATTTACGTGCTGGGTGGCACCTAATTAATTATCTTGTTTATTTCGGCTTTTTTTCTTAAAGATGTGCTGTGTATATCCTGACTACTGCTGCACCCCTGCATGCTTCACGGCCCGGAGGTTGGGGACACTGCCGTATATTGATGTTTGCGACAGTCTGTACTCTTAACTAATCTGATTGGTCACTTTGATGCAGCACAGGCTACGCTGAAAATGCAGTGCATGGCGGGGGAACTACACACATGCGCACTGGGCAGAAAGAACGGAACTAAACCCCCGCAACCCGGAAACAATCTCTCTTTACAAACAGCGTTTTAGTGAAAATATTGCTATATTACCATTATCCTAATTAGTATTACTTACTTTTATAGTGCTCACATTACAACAGTACTTGTGTATTTATTTTTGATTTTTCTTCGGGATCTACTGGGAATGTCTCAAAGATCGACTGGCGGGTTGACGGGTTGGCGACCCCTATTGTAGAGCGTAGGTGGAGAGAATGGGGAACATTGGCCTTCATCACTTCGGACACTGAGTTCAGAAGTTTGAATGTTAGGTTACGGTTGTACAAGATGTTGGTGAGACTGCATCAGCATTGTTAGACCACAAGACATAGGAGCAGAATTAGGCCATTTGGCCCATCGAGTCTGCTCCGCCATTCAATCATGGATGATCCTTTTACCCCATCCTCAACCCCAATCCCCAGCCTTCTCCCTGTAACCTTTGATGCTGTGTCCAATCGAGAACCTATCAATCTCTGCCTTAAATACATCCAACAATCTGGCCTTCACAGCTGCCCATGATAATAAATCCCACAAATCCACCACCCTCTTGCTAAAGAAATTTCTCCACATCTCTGTTTTAAATGGACACCCCTCTATCCTGAGGCTGTACCCACTTGTCCTAGACTCCCTCACCATGGGAAACATCCTTTCCACATCTACTCTGTCTAGGCCTTTCAACATTCGAAAGGTTTCAATGAGATGCCCCTTCATCCTTTTAAATTCCAGCGAGTACAGACCCAGAGCTATTAAACATTCCTTGTGTGATAACCCTTTTATTCTCAAAATCATCCTTGTGAACCTCCTCTGAACCCTCTCCAATGCCAGCAGATCTTTTCCTATATGAGGAGCCCAAAACTGTTCACAATACTCAAGGTGAGGCCTCATCAGTGTCTTTCCAAGCCTCAGAATCACATCCCTGCTCTTGTATTCTAGACCTCTTGAAATAAATGCCAACATTGCATTTGCCTTCCTCACCACCAACCTACCTGCAAGTTAACCTTTAGGGTGTTCTGCACAAGAACTTCCAAGTCCCTTTGCATCTCAGGTTTTTAGATTTTCTCCCCATTTAGAAAATAGTCTGCACATTTATTTCTACATGTCGAGGACATGAGTTGAGAGTTAAAGGGCAAAAGTTTAGGGGTAACTTCTTTACTCAGAGAGTGGTAGCTGTGTGGAACGAGCTTCCAGCAGAAGTGGTTGAGGCAGGTTCTATGTTGTCATTTAAAGTTAAATTGGACAGCTATATGGACAGGCAAGGAATGGAGGGTTATGGGCTGAGTGCAGGTCGGTGGGACTAGGTGAGAGTAAGAGATCGGCACAGACTAGAAGTGCCGAGATGGCCTGTTTCCATGCTGTAATTGTTATATGGTTATATATGGTTACTACTAAAGTGCATGACCATGCATTTTCCAACATTGTATTTCATTTGCTACTTCCTTGCCCATTCTCCTAATCTACCTAAGTCCTTCTGCAGCCTTCCTGTTTCCTCAACACTACCTGCCCCTCCACCGATCTTCATATCATCTGCAAACTTGGCAACAAAGCCATGTATTCCATCATCTAAATCATTGATATACAGCATAAAAAGAAGTGGTCCCAACACCGACCCCTGCGGAACACCACTAGTCACAGCAGCCGACCAGAAAAGGATCCTTTTATTCCTACTTGCTCCCTCCTACCAATCAGCCAATGCTCTAACCATGCGAGTAACTTTCCTATAATACCATGGGCTCTTAACTTGGTAAGCAGCTTCATATGTGGCGCCTTGTCAAATGCCTTCTGACAGTCCAAAGGTACAACACCCACTGCATCCCCTTTATCGATTTTACTTGTAATCTCCTCAAAGAATTTGAACAGGTTTGTCGGGTAAGATTTTCCCCTTGGGAAACCATGCTGACTTTATCCTATTTTGTGCTGTGTCACCAAGTACTCCATAACCTCATCCTTAACAATTGACTCCAATATCTTCCCAGCCACAGAGGTCAGACTACCTGGTCTATAATTTCTTTTCTGCTGCCTTCCTCCTTTCTTAAAGAGTGGAATGACATTTGCAATTTTCCAGTCCTCTGGCACCATGCCAGAGTCCAATGATTTTTGAAAGATCATTTCTAATGCTACCACAATCTCTAATGCTACCTCTTTCAGAACCCTAGGGTGCAGTTCATCTGGACTAGTTGATGTATGTACCTTTAGGTCTTTCAGCTTTTTGAGCACCTTTTCCCTTGAAACAGCAACTGCACTCACTTCTCTTCCCTCACACCCTTCAACATCTGACACACTGCTAGTGTCTTCCACAGTGAAGACTGGTGCAAAATACTCATTCAGTTGTCCTCTGTTATTCTTTCTCTGGCCTCATTTTCTAGCGGTCCTATATCCACTCTCATCTTTCTTATTTTTTACATACTTGAAAAAGCTTTTACTATCCACTTTGATGTTTAATATTTTCTCTCCTAAGAATTCTTTTAGTTGCTTTCTGTAGGGTTTCAAAAGCTTCCCAGTCCTCTGTTTTCCCACTAATTTTTGCTTTGTTGTATGCCCTCTCTTTTGTTTTTTTCAGTAGCTTTGACTTCCCTTGTCGTCCACAGTTGTGCTATTTTGCCATTTGAGTGTTCCTTTATTTTTGAAATACATCTGTTCTGCACCTTCCTCATTTTCCTCAGTAACTCGTGCCATTGATATTCTGCTGACAGCATCTCCTTCCAATTTACTTTGGCCAACTTCTGTCTTATACCACTGTAATTTCCTTTACTCCACTGAAATACTGCTACATCAGACTTTACTTTCTCCCTATCAACTTTCCAGTTGAACTCAATCATATTGTGATCAGCGCTTCCTAAGGGTTTTTTTACCTTACGCTTCCTAATCACCTCTGGTTCATTACATAACACCCAATCCAGTATAGTTGATCCTCTAGTAGGCTCAATGACAAACTACTCTGAAAAGCCATCTCGTAGGCATTCAAGATAGCTACATCCTGTGCGGCTACTGCACAGGACCAAAAGAAGCTGCAGAGGGTCGTAAATTTAGTCGGCTCCATCTTGGGTACTAGCCTACAAAGTTCTCAGGGCATCTTCAACGAACAGTATCTCAGAAAGGCAGCGTCCATTACTAAGGATGTCAGCACCCAGGGCATGCCCTTTTCAGGTAGGAGGTACAGAAGCCTAAATGCGCACACTCAGTGATTCAGGAACAGCTTCTTCCCCTCTGCCATCCGATTCCTAAACGGACATTGAACCCTTGAACACTACCTCACTTTTAAAATATATATTATTTCTGTTTTTGCGTAGTTTTAATCTATTCAATATACGAATACTGTAATTGATTGATTTATTGATTATTATTATTTTATTATTTTTTTCTGCTGCTGCTAAGTTAACAAATTTCAAGTCACACGCCGGCGATAATAAACCTTATTCTGATTCAAGAAACTCACTCTCTTGGGATCCATTACCAACCTGATTTTCTCAATTGACCTGCATGTTAAAATTTCCCATGACTGTCTTCCTTGCCCTTTTGACTCGCTGTTTCTATTTCCTGTTATAATCTGTGGTCCACATCCCAGCTACTGTTGGAAGGCCTGTATATAACTGCATCAGGGTCCTTTTACCTTGCAGTTTATTAACTCAACCCACAAGGACTCAACATCTTCTGATCCTATATCGCATCTTTCTACTGATTTCAGAATCAGAATCAGGTTTATTATCACTGGCATGTGACATGAAACTTGTTAACTTTTCAGCAGCAGTTCAATGCAATACATAATATAGAAAAAATAATAATAAATGAAATAAAGATAATAATAATTATATAAGTAAATCAATTACAGTATACGTATATTGAATAGATTTTAAAAAGTGCAAAAGACAGAAATACTGTATATTAAAAAAGTGCTTACAACCCTCTGCAGCTTCTTTCGGTCCTGTGCAGTAGCCCCCGTGTCCCCCCCCCCCATTCCAGACAGTGATGCAGCCTGTCAGAATGCTCTCCACGGTACATCTATAGAAGTTTTTGAGTGTATTTGTTGACATGCCAAATCTCTTCAAACTCCTAATGAAGCACAGTCACTGTCTAGCCTCCTTTATGACTACATCGATATGTCGGGACCAGGTTAGATCTTAAGAGATCTTGACACCCAGGAACTTGAAGCTGCTCTCTCTCTCCACTTCTGATCCCTCTATGAGGGTTGGTATGTGTTTCTTCATCTTACCCTTCCTGAAGTCCATAATCAGCTTTCTTGTCTTACTGATGTTGAGTGCCAGGTTGTTGCTGCGGCACCACTCCACTAGTTGGCATATCTCACTCCTGTACACTGTCTCGTCACCACCTGAAATTCTACCAACAATGGTTGTATTGTCAGCAAATTTATAGATGGTTTTTGAGCCACACTGTCATGTACATATAGAGAGTAGAGCAGTGGGCTAAGCTCACACACCTGAGGTGCGCCAGTGTTGATCGTCAGCGAGGGGAATATGTTATCACCAATCTGCACAGGTTGTGGTCTTCCAGTTAGGAAGTCAAGAATTCAATTGCAGAAGGAGGTACAGAGGCCCAGGTTCTGCAATTTCTCAATCAGGATTGTGGGAATGATGGTATTAAATGCTGAGCTATAGTCGATGAACAGCATCCTGACGTAGGTGCTTGTGTTGTCCAGGTGGTCTAAAGCTGCGGAGAGCCATTGAGATTGCGTCTGCCGTTGACCTATTCTGGTGATGGGCAAATTGCAATGGGTCCAGGTCCTTGCTGAGGCAGGAGTTCAATCTAGTCACGACCAACCTCTCAAAGCATTTCATCACTGTCGATGTGAGTGCTACTGGGCAATAGACATTAAGCAGCTCACATTATTCTTCTTTGGCACTGGTATAATTGTTGCCTTTTTGAAGCAAGTGGGAACTTCTGTCCATAGCAATGAGAGGTTGAAAATGTCCTTGAATACTCCCGCTAGTTGGTTGGCACAGGTTTTCAGAGCCTTACCAGGTACTCCATCGGGACCTTCTGCCTTGCGATGGCTCACTCTCTTTAAAGACAGCCTAACATCGGCCTCTGAGACAGAGATCACAGGGTCATCAGGTGCAGCAGGGATCTTCACAGCTGTAGTTGTGTTCTCCTTTTCAAAACGGGCATAAGAAGGTGTTGAGTTCATCTGGTAGTGAAGCATCGCTGCCGTTTATACTATTGGGTTTCACTTTGTAGGAAGTAATGTCTTGCAGTCCCTGCCAGAGTTGCATGCATCTGATATTGCCTCCAACCTCGTTCGAAATTGTCTCTTTGCCCTTGAAATAACCCTCCGCAAGTAATAACTGGTTTTCTGGTGCAGGCCTGGGTCGCCAGACTTGAATGCCACAGATCTAGCTTTCAGCAGATGACCTATCTCCTGGTTCATCCGCAGCTTTTGGTTTGGGAATGTACAGTAAGTCTTTGTGGGCACACACTCATCCACACAGGTTTTAATGAAGTCGGTAACAGCTGCAGCATACTCAGCCAGGTTCAAAGATGAATCCCTGAATACAATCCAGTCTACCTATTCAAAGCAGTCCTGTAGGCGCTCCTGTGCTTCCCTTGTCCATACCTTCTTGGTCCTCACTGCTGGTGCTGCAGTCTTCAGTCTCTGCCTATACTCAGGGAGTAGAAGTACAACCAGGTATCATTCTTTACCAGCAGAGCCATGCCACCCCTTCTGCCGACCTTCCTATCCCTCTGATACAACGTGTAACCTTGGACATTCAGCTCCCAACTACAACCATCCTCCAGCCATGATTCAGTGACGGCCACAACATCGTACCTCACAATCAGTAAAAGTGCAACAAGATCATCCACCTAATTTCTTATACTCTGTGCATTGAGATATAACGGTTTGAGTACTGCATTTGCTACCCTTTTTGATTCTGCATCCCTAATACACTGATACTGGCCCAGCTGACTGCAATTGTGTCCTATCACCTTCCTGCTCTTACCGACAGTCTGACTGCATGCTATTTTTGTTTTTTCACCATCTGTCCTATCCTGAGTCCCTTCACTCTGGTTCCCCCCCTCCCCCCGCCAAATTAGCTTAAACCCTCCCCAACAGCTCTAACAAACATGCCTGTGAGAATAGTGGTTCCCCCTTGGGTTTAGGTGCAACCCATCACTCTTGAACAGGTCATACCTCCCCAGAAGGGATCCCAATGATCCAAGAACCTGAAGCCCTGCCCCCTGCACCAGCTTCTCAGCCACTCATTAATCTGCCAAATCATCCTATTTCTACCCTCACTGGCGTGTGGCACAGGCAGCAATCCAGAAATTACCAACGAAGAGGTCCTGTTTCTCAGCTTTCTACCCAGTTAAATTCTTTTTTCAGGACCTCTTTCTTTTCCTTCCTATGTCATTGGTACCAATATGTACCGAGACATCTGACTGCTCTCCCTCCCTCTCCAAAATGCTGTGGATGTGATCTGAGACGTCCCTGACTCTGGCACCTGGGAGGCAGCATACCATCCAGGTGTCCTGTTCACATCCACAGAATCTCCTGTCTGTTCCTCTGACTATTGAGTCCTCTATCACTACCACTCCCCTCTTCTCCCTCTTTCCCTTCTGCATCATGGACCCATGCTCAGTGCCTGTAACCCAGTCTCCATGGCACTGGCCCTGGGAGGTCATACCTCATGACAGTATTCAAAACTGTATACTTACTATTGAGGGGAGTGGTCACAGGGGTGCTCTGTGCTAACTGCCTATTCACATTTCCATTTCTCCTGAAAGTCACCCAACTACTCGCCTCCTGCAACTTCGGGTTGACTACCTCCCTGTAACTTTGATTGATTATCTCCTCACTCTCTCGTACAAGCTGAAGGCCATCCAGCTGCTGTTGCAGATCCCTAACACGGTCTTCAGGGAGCTGCAGTGGATGCACTTCACGCAGATGTAGCTCCCCGGGAGAGTCAGGGTCTCCCTCGACTCCAATATCTAGCATGAAGAACACACAACCATTTACTACACTAGGTACAGTGAGAGAAAAAAAAAGAACCCTAACAGAAGATTATCAAGAGCCAACGCCTCTTTCAAGCCAAGGTCTCCTTTGAGCCAAAGCCTGACACTCCCACTCTCACCACTGGCCCACTCCAACAATGGCCGCTCCACTTGTCCCTGCTGCACTTTTAAACAAGTGTCACTGACCTGCGAGGAACCTCGTCACAGTGGCCTGCTCCTGCTGCTGATTGGGCTGACAGAATTTATGTTCAGTTTTGGTCACCTTGCTGTCGGAAAGATTCCATAAAGATGGAAGGAGTACAGAGGAGGTTGCCAGAACTTAAAGGACTGTTATGGAGAGAGATTTAGCAGAGTGGACCTTTCCCATTGGAGCGCAGGAAAATGAGGAGTGATCTTAAAGAGGTCAATAAAGTTGATGGGAGGATAGATAGGGTGAATGCAGACAAACTTTTCCGAGGGTTGGCAAATCAGAAACTAGAGGGCATAGGTTTAAGGTAGGAGAGGAGAGATGTAGCAGGAAATTGATGGCAACTTTTCACCCACAAGGTGGTCAACATTTGGTACAAGTTGCCAGAGGAAGTGGTTGAGGCAGGTACAGTATGTTAACAAAATTAAAAAGGTACTTTTGACATCAGGAGTAGACACGGGAGTAGACCATCTAAACCGTCAAGCCTCCTTTGCCATTCAATAAGGTCATAGCTGATCTGGCTGTAAACTACCTGCCTTTTCCCCCATAACCCTTAATTCACCCGTTAGGCAAAAATCTATCTAACTGTGTCTTCTGTATATTTGATGAAGTAGACTCCACTACTTCCCTGGGCAGAGAATTTCACAGATTTCTCTGAGCAGTTTCTCTTCATCTCCACCCTAAATCTACTCAGCTTAATACCAAGGCTGTTCCCCTTATTCTCATTTACCAGTGGAAACACCTTTCCTGCCTCTATCTTATCTACCCTTTTAATATTTTCATGTTTCTATGAGAACCTGTCTCATTCTTCTGAATTATAACAAATATAGTCCCAGGTGACTCAATCTCTCCTCAGGTTAACCCCTTCATTTCACAAGTCCACCTGGTGAACCTCCTCTGCATCACCTGTAAAGCCGGTCTATCTTTCCTCGACTGAATTGACTTTATTTCTTACATCCTTCATATACATGAGGAGTAAAAATCTTTACGTTACGTCTCTGTCTAAATGTGCAATGTGCAATCGTAGTAATTTATAATAAATATTATGTACACAATAGTCAATATAACATAGAAATACAAGCAACAGACATAAAATTTTATATGTTTTGCATGAAATTCCAGCATCTGCAGATTTCCTGGTGTTTGCGTTTAATATAGAATTTTTACGTGTTGCTTGAGATTCCAGCATCTGCAGATTTCCTCGCGTTTACGTTTCACATAGAATTTTATATGTTTTGCATGAAATTCCAGGATCTGCAGATTTCCTGGTGTTTGCGTTTAACATAGAATTTTTACGTGTTGCTTGAAATTCCAGCATCTGCAGATTTCCTCGCGTTTACGTTTCACATAGAATTTTTATGTGTTGCTTGAAATTCCAGCATCTGCAGATTTCCTCGTGTTTGCGTTTAACATAGAAATACAGTTGTGTCAGCATGAATTAAGTAGTTTGATGGTCTGGTGGAAGAAGCTGTGCCGGAGCCTGTTGGTCCTGGCTTTAATGCTGCAGTACTGTTTCCCAGTTGGTAGCAGCTGGAACAATTTGTGGTTGGGGTGACCCGGGTCCCCAGTGATCCATCGGGCCTTTTTTTACACACCTGTCTTTGTGAATGTCCTGAATAGTGGGAAGTTCACAACTACAGATGCGCTGGGCTGTCCGTACCACTCTCTGCAGAGCCCTGCGATGAAGGGAGGTACAGTTCCCATACTAGGCAGGATGCTCTCAATTATGCCCCTGTAGAAAGTTTTTAGGATTTGGGAGCTCATACCAAACTTCCTCAACTGTCTGAGGTGAAAGAGGCACTGTTGTGCCTTTTTCACCACACAGCTGGTACATACAGACCACGTGAGATCCTCGGTGATGTGTATGCTGAGGAACTTAAAGCTGTTCACCCTCTCAACCCCAGATCCATTGATGTCAATAGGGGTTAGCCCGTCTCCATTCCTCCTGTAGTCCACAACCAGTTCCTTTGTTTTTGTGACGTTGAGGGAGAGGTTGTTTTCTTGACATCATTGTGTCAGGGTGATGACTTCTTCTCTGTAGGCTGCCTCATTATTATTTATTATTACTTGGTCTTTTTAGGTACAGGAACAATGGTGGTTGTTTTGAAGCAGGAGGGCACTCTAAACTGGGAGAGGGACAGATAAAAAATGTCTGTAAACACACCTGCCAGTTGTGCCGCGCACATCCTGAGTACCCGCCCTGGGATGCTGTCTGGTCCCACAGCCTTGTGACTGTCCACTCGTTGGAAACATCTTCATACCTCAGCCTCAGAGATGACCAAGCTGCCAGTCGCATCATTGGCTCTCCTCAGAAGTTCAGTATTGGCGACATCAAATCGATCGTAAACAAGTTTTTGCTCATTTGGGAGAGAGGCATTGATGTTGAAAACTCCACTGCGTTTAGCTTTGAAGTCTGCGATAGTGTGCAGACTTCGCCATAAGCTGCATGTGTTGGTGGAGAGTTGTGTCTGACTCTTGTCTCTGTATTGCTGTTTCACTGCGTTGATGACTTTGTGCAGATTGTAGCTATATTTCTTGAGCTCTTGTTGGTCACTGGCAACATAAGCTCTGTGCCGCGTAGTAAGTGTTGCTCGCAGGGAACTGTTGATCCAGGGTTTCTGATTTGGAAAGACCCTGACCGATTTCTAGGGGACAACATCCTCAATGAAGTTCGAGATGAAACTCATGACCCCTTCCATGAACCCAGAGACATCCTCATCATGGAAGACATTCCAGTTGACGTCATCAAAGCAGTGCTGTAGCATGGAGGCCGACTGGCCGGATCAACAGTGGATTATTTTAGCAATGGCTGCCTCTCGTTTCAGCTTCTGCCTGTACCTCAGCAGCAGCAAGATGGAAGAGTGATCTGATTTTCCAGATGGTGGGCGAAGGAATGCTTTGTAAGCTTTGCAGAGGGGGAGCAGCAGTGGTTGAGTATGCTGTCTCCTGTGTGCTCACCTGGATGTGTTGGCAAAACTTCAGAGAGACTTTAGTCAGCGACACTCTATTAAAGTCACCGGTGATGATGAAGGCAGCCTCCGGGTGTGCAGTATCCAGGGTGCTGATAGTCTGTACCATTCCTTGAGAGCCAGGTCAGTATCAGCCTGTGGCAGAATATACACAGCTGTGATAATAACAGCCGTGAACTCCTTAGACAGCCAGGGAGGTCTACACAGCAGCACCAGGTACTCCAGATCCGGGGAACAAAAGGACTTGAGGGTGTGCATGTTCTGGGGATTGCACCAGGCATTATTGACCATGAAGCACACCCCACCTCCTTTACTCTTCCCAGAGGGGTTCTTTGATCTGTCCACCCGGAACAGGGAGAACTCACAGAGGGCTCTGTGGCATGATCTGGTATCTCATCCATCAGCCAGGTCTCCACGAAGCACAAAATATTACATTCCTTTGTTTCCCACTGGTAGGAGATTCTGGCTCTCAGTTCTCACAGCTTATTGTCCAGAGACTGAACATTAGCCAGGAGTATGCTAGGGAGTGATGGCCGATTAGCACGCTCTCTCAGGTCAGGAGACCAGAACTGCACACAGAACCCCAGGTACGGTCTCACCAGTACCCTGTACAGTTGCAGCATAACCTCCCTGCTCTTAAATTCGATCCCTCTAGCAATGAAGGCCAACATTTCATTTGCCTTCTTGATCACCTGTTGCATTTGTAAAGTTTTGCAATTTACGCATAAACACTCCTAATTCCCTTTGCACAACAGCATGCTTTCACCATTTAAATCATAATCTGATCTTCTATTTTTCTTTCCAAAGTGGATGACCTTCCATTTACCAACGTTGTACTTCATCTGCCAGACCTTTACCCACTCACTTAACCTACCTATATCTCTCTGCACTCTCTGCATCTTTTGCTCAATTTGTTTTTCTACTGAGCTTAGTGACATTAGAAAACTTGGTTAGGGACATTGATCGGAAAGGGTTCCCAACCCTCCTTATATCATGGACCCTTACCATTAACAGAGGCGTCTGTGGAGCCCAAGTTGGGAACCCCTGGTTTAGATGGATATCTTGACTGGCATGGAGCAGTTGAAGAAAGGGCCTGTTTCTGTGTTGTGTCATTCTATGAATGTCCGTGATAAAGTGGAGACTGGGGTTGTCCAGTTGACAGAATTTCTTATGGTGCCATTGAAGTAAGCGACAGGAATCCGTCTGAGGAGGTATAAATAGAGGAAAAGATTGATGGCTGTAGTGGAATGTGAAACAATGATGGTTAATGAAATAAAGCCTGCTTAGGGCTGAATACCTGCATCCCAAAACAAATCAGGTATTACTCATTCTCTTTACTGCACCTTTAATGTGGAGGTAACGAATGGAGTACAGGGAAGAGCTCTTCAATGTGAGGGTGAGTTGAGTCAGGTAACTGGGTGGTGTTGGAGCAGAACTGTTTGGACCTCTGCTCAAGGAAAGAGTGTTGGTCCCTCAGGCCACCGTGGTGTGGATTTGAGATGCAGAAGGAATGCTGGAGAGATTGGAATGTCAGCATGTCAAAGTGGGGCAGGGCATAGGAGGCATCACTGGAAGGGGTTGATAAGGACACAAAAAGTTGAGTCAAGGCAGGAAGAAACAAGTTCTCTAGTTGAAAGCAGTCAAAGGGTTCTGGGAACCTGGTGGATAGAACATAGAAAAATGTAGCCCAAGGAATAGCCCTCAGGCCTGCACTAATCAAACTGATCACACCTCATCCCTTCTGCCTACACATGGTCCGTATCACTGCCACCCACCATTCCATAGCCTCCATATCCAAGGAATGGCCCTCAGGCCTGCACTAATCAATCTGATCACACCTCATCCCTTCTGCCTATACATGGTCCATATCACTCCACCCACCATTCCATAGCCTCCATATCCAAGGAATGGCCCTCAGGCCTGCACTAATCAATCTGATCACACCTCATCCCTTCTGCCTACACATGGTCCATATCACCACCACCCACCATTCCATAGCCTCCATATCCTTCCTGTAATGGAGAGACCAGATTTGAACGCAAAGTCCGGAAGTGGGGTAACTGGAGTTTTGAAAGATTGCAACGTGCTGGCTCTTGAACTCAGTGCCTCAACTAATGAAGGCAAGTGTGACACACAACCTCTTTACTACCCTGTTGATTTGTGTAACAACTTTCAGACCCTAAGATCCCTCTGTAGATCAGTAATGTTGAGTGTTCAGACAGAGGCTCATGCCTCTCTGCCTCTATTCCAATTAGCAGCTTCTGTTTTCTATCAGAAACAGGAGCAATTCTGCAGATGCTGGAAATCCAAAGCAGCACGCCCAATGCTGGAGGACCTCAGCGTCTATGGAAATGAATAAATAGTTGACGTTTTGGACTGAGACCTTTCTTCAGGGCTGGAAAGGAAGGGGGAAGATGCCAGAATCCTGCTTTTGTTTCCATTTTCCACCTTCTTCAGACTTTGTTTTTCCTTTGAACAACAGTTGGATGGGTTTGTCCCTTTCACTGAATTCTCCACCATAGGTAATGGAAAAAAATGATCTAATGTAACAACTACCTTCTTCAACAGAACCATGTCAGTGAGTGGTCCACTAGCTGACTTTGCAATGTACTCGAAGTGTTTTGAATTTATACCTCACTGATTAACTCTCGAGCTCTCACACCAAATGTCTCCTGACCCTGCATCAGTTCTCCAGGTCTTTCACAGCTCTATATACATTGTGTAACATTATCTCTGTTGTTTCGTCTTTGAGTCCATTACAGTATGAATTGGGTGTTCTGGTGGTAAGGGAGATGTATTTCCAGTGTGGCCAATCAGTAGAACAAGGTAAGGTAGATGGTTCTGAAACTGGAGATCAGAGTGGTGTGGGTCCGGGAAGACTTGAAGCATGGGTGAGAGCTGGATTCAAGAATAATAAGAGGGAAATACAGATGGAGTTGGTGAAAGGGTAGGTTAGCGACAGCAAACAAGGGTCAGAGATGAGAGCAAAGAAGGTATGGAGAGCAGGTTAGAAAGGCATAGAGAGTGAGATGGAGTATGAGAGAATGTCCATTCAGCAGAAGCCTAGCAAAATAGCAGAAGTAACTGTATCAACCTCCCCACCCCATTAATGCCTCCTTCCCTGAGTCTGCAGTTTCCATACTGGCCCCATTAGTCATTTCAGAACGCACAGGACTGCCTGATAGAGAAAAAAATGTAGTCCCCATTTTTTAACTGTGATGACTCACTCTAACCTTGCTGTTAACCCTACAGTGGAGTATTTGGAGCGAGTTATCACAGTAGAGAAAGAGTGGGTGACAGAACAGAAACAAGAGGAAGTGGAATGGAGAGAGGGTGAAAGTCAGAGAGAAAGAATGGCAATGCAAGGGACTTCGCTTTGGAGTGAGAGCAAGAAAGTGAGACTGGAAACAGAAGGAAGGGGGATGAGGGGATGAGAACAGAACACCGAGAACAAGGAGAGAGTGGACTTTAGAGAGAGAACAGAACTGTGAGTAGGAGAAATGAGGCAGAGTGCACATTGAGATTTTTCATGAAAACAGAGCACATGAACCAGAAAGATGACAAAAGAGCAAGAATAAACAAAGGAACAAATGGTGGGAGTTCTGAGAAAACATACTACAGGGAATGTGAGAATTTGGTCCCCTAATCTGAGGAAAGACATTCTTGCCGTAGAAGGAGTACAAAGAAGGTTCACCAGATTGATTCCTGGGATGGCAGGAATTTCATATGATGAAAGATTGGATTGGCTAGGCTTATACTTGTTGGAATTTCGAAGATTGAGGGGAGATCTTATTGAAAGATATAAAATCCTAAAGGGATTGGACAGGCTAGATGCAGGAAGATTGTTCCCGATGTTGGGGAAGTCCAGAACAAGGGGTCACAGTTTGAGGATAAAGGGGAAGCCTTTTAGGACCAAGATGAGGAGAAACTTCTTCACACAGAGAGTGGTGAATCTGTGGAATTCTCTGCCACAGGAAACAGTTGAGGCCAGTTCATTGGCTATATTTAAGAGGGAGTTGGATATGGCCCTTGAGGCTAAAGGGATCAGGGGGTATGGAGAGAAGACAGGTACAGGGTTCTGAGTTGGATGATCAGCCATGATCATACTGAATGGCGGTGCAGGCTCGAAGGGCCGAATGCCCTACTCCTGCACCTATTTTCTATGTTTCTATGAGCGAGAGAAAGTACTTGAAGGTAAAGTTGATCGATATACATTTTCCATCCACAGTAGTTCCACATCTGATGAAGTAGTAGCTCAGTGAGTCATTTAGTGAAATCAGAGATGGCTTTCGTGCCAAGATTATTACAGAAGGAAAATATTTGCTCAGTAATTTTTAAAGCAGTTTGAGATGGATGTTAAGACGCTCTGTCATGCAGTGTAACACACCTCAGGATGAGGAGTAAGACCTGATTTGTTTTCCAGAAACACATGTTCCAATTTCAATGCTTTTCCTAGATTGCTTCCAGCAAATTGCCTGTTGCAACTCAAGGGTGCCACTTTGATTTTAATTAAGCACAACATGTCTTTGCAGATTTTAGCTTGTATTTCTGTTGCACTCTTCAAAAAACAAATAAAATTCAATAGTTTAATTTTATTGCCTTATATGTAAATACATGTATGTTCAGGTGCAATGAAAAACTGATTTGCAGCATCATCACTGGCTCATGACATCAGATGAGCTGCATTTGCAAGGAAAACATTAGTATAGTACACAATTTTTACAAGAAAGGACACAATGAGGCCCATTCTACTGCAAAGTGGTAGTGATCATAATGTTACTAAGCTGTGGTGATTAGATGGTTTAAGAATCGAATGATGTTCTTGAACCTGGTGATGTGGAACTTCAGGCTTCTGTACCTACTGAGCGGTAAGTGGTAAGTAGGATACAGAAGAGTTTCATAGAGCTACGTAAACACAAAATACTCTGCAGATGCTGGGGTCAAAGCAACACTCACAACACGCTGGAGGAACTCAGCAGGTCGGGCAGCATCCGTGGAAATGATGAGTCGATGTTTTGGGCCGGAACCTTTTGTCAGGACTGAAGAGGGAAGGGGCAGAGGCCCTATAAAGAAGGTGGGGGGAGGGTGGGAAGGAGAAGGCTGGTAGGTTCCAGGTGAAAAACCAGTAAAGGGAAAGATAAAGGGTTGGGGGAGGGGAAGCAAGGAGGTGATAGGCAGGAAAGGTGAAGAAGGAATAGGGGAAAACACAATGGGTAGTAGAAGGAGGCGGAACCATGAGAGAGGTGATAGGCAGCTGGGGGAGGGGCAGAGTGACATAGGGATAGAGGAAGGAAGGGGGAGGGAATTACCGGAAGTTGGAGAATTCTATGTTCATACCAAGGGGCTGGAGACTACCTAGACAGTATATGAGGTGTTGCTCCTCCAACCTGAGTTTAGCCTCATCATGGCAGTAGAGGAGGCCATGTATGGACATATCTGAATAGGAACGGGAAGCAGAGTTGAAGTGGTTGGCTATGGGGAGATCCTGTCTGTTGTGGCGGACAGAGCAGAGGTGCTCGATGAAGCAGTCCCCCAATCTGCATCGGGTCTCACTGATGTAGAGGAGGCTGCACCGGGAGTACCGGATGCAATAGATGACCCCAACAGACTCACAAATGGAGTGTTGCCTCACCTGGAAGGACTGTTTGGGGCCCTGAATGGTGGCAAGAGAGGAGGTGTAGGGACAGGTGTAGCACTTGTGCTTACAGGGATAAGTGCTGGGTGGGAGATCCATGGGGAGGGACGTGTGGATCAGGGAGTCGCAGAGGGAAAGATCCCTGTGGAAAGTGGAGAGGGGTCGAGAGGGAAAGATGTGTTTAGTGGTGGGATCCTGTTGAAGGTGGCGGAAGTTGCGGAGGATAATGTGCTGGATCTGGAGGCTGGTGGGGTGGTAGGTGAGGACAAGGGGAACTCTGTCCCTGTTGTGGTGGCGGGAGGATGGGGTGAGAGCCGAAGTGCGGGAAATGGAGGAGATGTGGATGAGGGCATCATTGATGACGGCAGAAGGGAAACCACGATCTTTAAAGAAAGAGGACATTTGAGATGTCCTGGAATGGAAAACCTCATCCTGGGAGCAGATGCGGCGGAGACGGAGGAACTGGGAATAGGGAATAGCATTTTTGCATGTGGCAGGGTGCGAAGAGGTATAGTCGAGGTAGTTATAAGAGTCAGTGGGCTTGTAGAAGATGTCAGTGGACAGTCTGTCTCCAGAGATGGAGACCGAGAGATCGAGAAAGGGGAGAGAAGTGTCCAAGATAGACCAAGTGAATTTGAGGGCTGGGTGGAAATTCGAAGTAAAGTCGATGAAATTGATGAGCTCAGCATGGGTGCAGGAAGCAGCACCAATGTAGTCAGTCAACAGTGTACCGAAGGAAAAGTTGGGGAGCAGTACCAGAATAGGTTTGGAGCACAGACTGTTCCACATAACCAACAAAGAGGCAGGCATAGCTAGGAACACACATCAAAGTTGCTGGTGAATGCAGCAGGCCAGGCAGCATCTGTAGGAAGAGGTGCAGTTGACGTTTCAGGCCGAGACCCTTCGTCAGGACTAACTGAAGGAAGAGTGAGTAAGGGATTTGAAAGTTGGAGGGGGAGGGGGAGATCCAAAATGATAGGAGAAGACAGGAGGGGGAGGGATAGAGCCAAGAGCTGGACAGGTGATAGGCAAAAGGGGATACAAGAGGATCATGGGACAGGAGGTTCGGGAAGAAAGACAAGGGGGGGGACCCAGAGGATGGGCAAGAGGTATATTCAGAGGGACAGAGGGAGAAAAAGGGGAGTGAGAGAAAGAATGTGTGCATAAAAATGAGTAACAGATGGGGTACGAGGGGGAGGTGGGGCCTTAGCGGAAGTTAGAGAAGTCGATGTTCATGCCATCAGGTTGGAGGCTACCCAGACGGAATATAAGGTGTTGTTCCTCCAACCTGAGTGTGGCTTCATCTTTACAGTAGAGGAGGCCGTGGATGGACATGTCAGAATGGGAATGGGATGTGGAATTAAAATGTGTGGCCACTGGGAGATCCTGCTTTCTCTGGCGGACAGAGCGTAGATGTTCAGCAAAGCAGTCTCCCAGTCTGCGTCGGGTCTCGCCAATATATAAAAGGCCACATCGGGAGCACCGGACGTAGTATATCACCCCAGTCGACTCACAGGTGAAGTGTTGCCTCACCTGGAAGGACTGTTTGGGGCCCTGAATGGTGGTAAGGGAAGAAGTGTAAGGGCATGTGTAGCACTTGTTCTGCTTACACGGATAAGTGCCAGGAGGGAGATCAGTGGGGAGGGATGGGGGGGACGAATGGACAAGGGAGTTGTGTAGGGAGCGATCCCTGCGGAATGCAGAGAGAGGGGGGGAGGGAAAGATGTGCTTAGTGGTGGGATCCCGTTGGAGGTGGTGGAAGTTACGGAGAATAATATGTTGGACCCGGAGGCTGGTGGGGTGGTAGGTGAGGACCAGGGGAACCCTATTCCTAGTGGGGTGGCGAGAGGATGGAGTGAGAGCAGATGTACGTGAAATGGGGGAGATGCGTTTAAGAGCAGAGTTGATAGTGGAGGAAGGGAAGCCCCTTTCTTTAAAAAAGGAAGACATCTCCCTCGTCCTAGAATGAAAAGCCTCATCCTGAGAGCAGATGCGGCGGAGACGGAGGAATTGCGAGAAGGGGATGGCGTTTTTGCAAGAGACAGGGTGAGAAGAGGAATAGTCCAGATAGCTGTGAGAGTCAGTAGGCTTATAGTAGACATCAGTGGATAAGCTGTCTCCAGAGACAGAGACAGAAAGATCTAGAAAGGGGAGGGAGGTGTTGGAAATGGACCAGGTAAACTTGAGGGCAGGGTGAAAGTTGGAGGCAAAGTTAATAAAGTCAACGAGTTCTGCATGTGTGCAGGAAGCAGCGCCAATGCAGTCATCAATGTAGCGAAGGAAAAGTGGGGGACAGATACCAGAATAGACACGGAACATAGATTGTTCCACAAAGCCAACAAAAAGGCAGGCATAGCTAGGACCCATATGGGTGCCCATAGCTACACCTTTAGTTTGGAGGAAGTGGGAGGAGCCAAAAGAGAAATTATTAAGAGTAAGGACTAATTCCGCTAGACAGAGCAGAGTGGTGGTAGAGGGGAACTGATTAGGTCTGGAATCCAAAAAGAAGCGTAGAGCTTTAAGTAGCTAGGGCCCTTGCAAGTTCCCATAGCTTAGTCTGAAGAAGTGGGAAGAGCCAAAGGAGAAGTTATTAAGTGTGAGAACCAGTTCCACCAACCGGAGGAGGGTAGTGGTGGTGGGGAACTGGTGAGGTCTGTTATCCAGAAAGTAGCGGAGGGCTTTGAGGTCTTCTTGATGGGGAATGGAGGTGTATAAGGATTGGACATCCATAGTGAAAATGAAGCGGTCGGGACCAGGGAACTAGAAGTTATTGAAGAGGTGGAGGGCATGGGATGTATCCCGGATGTAGGTGGGGAGGGACTGAACTATGGGTGACAAAATGGAGTCCAAGTAGGCAGATACAAGTTCGGTGGGACAGGAGCAGGCAGAAACTATGGGTCTACCAGGACAGTCAGGCTTACGGATCCTGGGGAGGAGGTAAAACCGAGCGGTACGGGGTGTGGGAATTATGAGTTTAGCGGCTGAGGATGGAAGGTCTCTGGAGCTGATAAGGGCGGTGATGGTACGGGAAACAATGGTTTGATGTTTTTTAGTGGGGTCCTGTTCCAGGGGTAAGTAAGAGGAGGTGTCAGAGAGCTGCCGTTTGGCCTCAGTGAGGTAGAGATCCGTCTCCCAGACTACTACGGCACCACCTTTGTCAGCGGGTTTGATGGTGAGGTTGGGATTAGTGCGGAGAGAGTAGGGGGCAGTGCGTTCAGAGGGAGTGAGGTTGGAACAGGAGAGAGGGGTGGTGAAGTTGAGATGGTTGATGTCTCGGCGACAGTTGGAGATAAAAAGATCGAGTGCAGGTAGAAGGCCTGGGCGGGGTGTCCAGGAGGAAGAAGAGGGTTGAAGATGGGAGAACGGGTCATCAGTAGGGGGAGGGGAATCCTTGCCACAGAAGTAGGCTCGGAGACGTGGGCGATGGAAGAAGAGTTCAGCGTCATGGCGGGCACGGAACTCACTGAGGTGTGGACGGAGGGGGACAAAAGTGAGGCCCTTGCTACGGACAGAACGTTCTGCCTCAGAGAGGGGAAGGTCAGAGGGGATGGTGAAGACACGGCAAGGGTTGGGGCTGGGGTCAGAGGAGGGTGAAGAATGGGAGGTCTCAGGAGGGAGATGGGGTTGGGATATTCAGGGAGAGCGGGGTTAGGGGATGATGAGGGATCAGAGGAATGGGGGGCGATGGGGGTAGGGGAAGGTTGGGAGTCACGGGGAGGATAGAGGGTAGTGTAGGAATAAGACGAGCGGTAGGAACCAGCAGCAGTAAGAGCAGTCCCGGTCTGGAGAGGGTCAGGACCTCGGTCTGAGCTGGATCTGGAGCTGGGGGTGGCAGAGCCTGTGGCCTGCAGGGCCCCAGAACTGAGGTCGGAGTCGGAGGCGAGTGAGTCCATGGCCCGCCGGGGGCTGGTCCCCATGTCTGGGAGGCCGTGGTTCGAGTCGGAGTCAGAGTCAGAGGCGGATGGGTCTTTGGCCTGCCGAAGGTCTGAGAAGTCGGGGTTCGGGCTGGAGCCAGTCGTCGTCGTGGGCTCCAGACGGGTGAGCTTGTGGTCCTTCTTGGACGCGAGGAAGGAGAAGAAACGGTGGTTGGAGGTGTGAATCCGGCGGAGAATGAAGTGTAGGAGAGGTCCATGGCAGACGGTGGAGAGTGAGGCCCGGAGTGGTGGTAGAGAGGACAGGGCCCGTAGGTATCTCCGCATGGCAGCGAGCGTAATGTGGAGAATCCGGCGGGAGCAGCGGAGCCCCTTTATCTTTCCCCTTACTGGTTTTTCACCTGGAACCTACCAGCCTTCTCCTTCCCACCCTCCCCCCACCTTCTTTATAGGGCCTCTGCCTCTTCCCTCTTCAATCCTGACGAAGGGTTCTGGCCCGAAACGTCGACTCATCGTTTCCACGGATGCTGCCCGACCTGCTGAGTTCCTCCAACGTGTTGTGAGTGTTTCATAGAGCTACAGGAGGTGAGTCTTTGGGCAAGCAAATGGAATGTGGAATTAGATCATCCACTGTGGTAGAAAACAGGAGTTAAACATTGAGAGATTGGCAGTTATTGATGTCCAGAGGCACCAAGATCCCATTGTATTTAACTCACTGAAATTTAACATGCAGATGCAGCCAGCAATTGGAAAGTGTTCTTTGTTGCAGGACGATTAAAGTTAGTGAGTAGAGAACAAAACACAGAACCAAAAAGAATGAGGTAGTAAATTGGCTATGTGGGAGGGGCCAGAGAGTGCCAGTAGAGGGCTGCCTCTCTGACTGGAGGCCTGTGACTAGTGGTGTGCTGCAGGGATCGATGCTGGGTCCATTGCTGCTTGTCATCTATAATCAATGATCTGGATGATAATGTGGTTAACTTGATTTGCAGATGACACCTAGATTAGGGGTGAAGTGGACAGTAAGGAAGGCTATCATGGCTTGCAGTGGGATCTTGTTCAGCTAGTAAAATGGGCTGAAAAATGACAGATGAAATTTAATGCAGACAGGTGTGAGGTGTTGCACTTTGGTAGGACCAACCAGGGTAGATTTTACACAGTGAACGGTAGGGCACTGAGGAGCGTGGTAGAAGAAAGGGATCTGGGAATACAGGTCCGTAATTTATTGGAAGTGGCGTCACAAGTAGTTAGGGTCATAAAGAAAGCTTTTGGCTTATTGGCCTTCATAAATCAAAGTGCTGAGTACAAGAAATGGGATGTTATGTTGAAGTTGTATAGGATGTTGATGAGGTCTAATTTGGAGTATTGTGTGTAGTTTTGGTCACCTACCTACAGGAAAGATGTAAATGAGGTTGAAAGAACACAGAGAAAATTTACAAGAATATTGCCGTGTCTGGAGGACCTGAGTTATCAGGAAAGATTGAATAGGTTAGGACTTTATTCCTTGGAACATAGAAGACTGAGAGAAGATTTGATAGATAGAGGTATACAAAATTATGAGGGGTACAAATAGGGTAAATGCAAGCAGGTGGGAGGGAGTTCAACTAGAAGTCATAAGTGAAATGTGAAAAGTTTAAGGAGAACATGAAGGGAAACTTCTTCACTCAGAGGGTCATGAGAGTGTGGAACGAGCTGCCAGCACAAGTGGTGCATGCGAGCTTGATTTCAAAGTTTAAGATAAGTTTGGACAGGTACATGATGGCAAGGGTGTGGAGAGCTATGGTCCTGGTGCAGGTTACTGGGAATAGGCAGCTTAAATGGCTCAGCATGGACTAGATAGGCCGAAGGGCCTGTTTCTGTGCTGTACTTTTCTATGACTCTAATAATCTCTGGATTGTTACCTGAGCCACATGCAAATTGGCACAGGGTTGATAAAATCAGAGAGTTAAATGCATGTCTCAAAGATTGACGAGGGACAAGTGGTCTGAATTCAAGAGACATTGACACCAGTGTTGTTCCGATAGTATTGGCTCCACCTTAACCATGCTGAGAACTGTGTCCTAGTGAATCCCATAACTACAGTTGTGGATAGGCTTTAAGCTAGTGTCAATAGTAGGCAGATGGGTTCAACAGCTTGGAAAAGCATGGATAAAATAAAAGGGAAGGCGAGTACAGGAGATATTACTATAGTCTCCAGGAAAAGGAGTAAGACAAACATTTTGCAAAGGGATAAGAATTTAACTTCTGGCAACATGGAGACAAAATGAAAAGGAAGGGTGGTGACCACAGGCCAAAGGAGTTGTATTCGAATGATCTTGTAGCACAGTTAGAGAATTAGCAGGTATGATGTTGTAGGCATCACTGAGTCATGGCTGTGTTAAGATCACAGCTGGGAGCTTAACATCCAAGAGTATGGGCAGAGGGTGTCATTGAAATCAAATCCCAAGGAAGAAGTGACGTGGGATCAGAAGCCATAGAATTCTTGTGGACAGATTTAAGAAACTGCAAGTATAAGAAGACCCTGATGGGAGTTGTATACAGGCCTCCAACAGTGGCCAGGCTGTGGGGTACAAATTACAAAGGGAGATAGAAAAGGCATATAAAAAGAGCTTTGTTACAATGGATTTTAGTATGCAGGTCCAATGGGAAAATCAGGTTGGTGTATAATCCCAAGAAAGTGAATTTGTAGAGCCTTGTAGGAAGCTTGTGGTTGAGACCACTAAGGAAGAGGCAGTCTTGAAATGGATGTTGCATAATGTATCAGATTTGATTAGGGAGTTTAAGACCAAGGAACCCCTAGGGAGAGTGATCATTATATAAGAACAGAAGTGACAGAGACAGAATTAGGCCAGTTGGCCCACTGAGTCTGCTTTGTTCATGGCAAGTTTATGATCCCTCTCAACTGCATCCTCCTGTCTCCTCCCTCTGTTTATTTACTGATACAACACTGAACAGGCACTTCCGGTCCTGCTTCAGCAACCTAAATATCTAATCACAGGGCAATGTACAATGACCAAATAATCTACAAAGAACAGTGCCCTTAAAAATATTCACCCCCCTCCCCAAAGTTTTCATGTTTTATTGTTTTACAACATTGAGTCACAGTAGATCTAGTTTGGCTTTTTGACACTGATCAACAGAAAAAGACTCTTTTTGTCAAAGTGAAAACAGATCTCTACAAAGTGATCTAATTACAAATATAAAACACAAAATAATTGATTGCCTAAGTATTCACCCCTTTTAAAATGACACACCAAATCATCACTGGTGCAGCCAGTTGGTTTTCAAAGTCACATAATTAATTAAATAGAGATCACCTGTGTACAGTCAAGGTGTTTCAGTTGATTGTAGTAAAATACACCTGTGTCTGGAAGGTCCAACTGCTGGTGAGTCAGTATCCTGGCAAAAACTACACCATGAAGACCAGAACACTCCAAGAAACTCTGCGAAAAGGTTATTGAAAAGCACAAGTCAGCAGATGGATACAAGAAAATTTCCAAGTTACTGAATATCCCTTGGAGTACTGTTAAGTCAATCATCAAGAAATGGAAAGAATATGGCACAGTTGTAAATCTGCCCAGAGCAGGCTGTCCTCAAAACTGAGTGACTGTGCAAGAAGGGGACTAGTGAGGGAGGCCACCAGGAGACCTATGACAACTCTGGAGGAGTTACAAGCCTCAGCGACTGAGATGGGAAAGACTGTGCATACAACTGTTGCCTGAGTGCTTTACCAGTCACAGCTTTATGGGAGAGTGGTAAAGAAAAAGCCACTGTTGGAAAAAAAACTCACATGAAATGTCAGCTAGATTTGCCAGAAGGCATGTGGGAGACTCTGAAGTCATCTGGAAGAGGGTTCTATGGTCTGGTGAAACCAAAATTGAACTTTTTTGGTCATCAGGCTAAATGCTGTGTTTGGCATAAGCCCCCTCCTGTTGAATGCAAGGTTATTGTTGCAACTCCACTCGACCAGCTTATCTGTCTCACTCCTGTACACCTCCTCATTACTGTCTGAAATTCTGCCGTCAATAGTTGTCATTGGTGAATTTATAGATGCATTGAGCTGTGCTTAGCCACACAATCGTGAGTGCAGGGAGAGAAGAGCATTGGGTTAAGTATGCATCTTTGAGATGCACCAGTGTTGATTGTCAGTGAAGAGGTGATGTTCTTTCTGATCTACACAGACTGTTGTTCTGGTGAGGAAGTTAAAGATGTCCAATGTTCAAAAGTAAATTTATTATCAAAGCACATATATATCACCCTATAAAACTGAGGATCATTTTCTTGCAGGCATTCACAGCAAATCCAAGAAACACAATGGAATCAATGAAAGACGGCACCCAACAGGGCAGACAAACAATCAGTGTGCCAACAGACAGCAAACTGTGTAAATACAAAAGAGAAAAAAAGTATATTAATAGATATAGCTATTCCAAACACACACGACGTACGGATATAGCCATTCCAAACACACACAACGTACGGATACAGCCATTCCAAACACACACAACGTATGGATACAGCCATTCCAAACACACACAATGTACGGATATAGCCATTCCAAACACACACAACGTCCGGATACAGCCATTCCAAACACACACAACGTCCGGATACAGCCATTCCAAACACACACAACGTCCGGATACAGCCATTCCAAACACACACAACGTCTGGATACAGCCATTCCAAACACACACAAAGTACGGATGTAACCATTCGAAGCACACACAACGTACGGATGTAACCATTGCAAACACACACAACGTACGGATATAGCCATTCCAAACACACACAACGTACAGATGTAACCATTCCAAACACACACAACGTACGGATGTCACCATTCCAAACACACACAACGTACGGATGTCACCATTCCAAACACACACAATGTACAGATGTAATCATTCCAAGCACACACAACGTACAGTTGTAACCATTCCAAACACACACAATGTACAGATTCAATACATGAAAAACACCAGAAATATGCTGAATTAAAAGAGGAAATTGAAAGACTTTGGAACATGATCAGGTGACTGACTTTTCAGTAGGTGAACAGTGACCACAACTCCTTAACTTTCAGGATAGTTATAGATTAGGATAGTTATGGTCCTTGTGGAAGAGTTCTAGACTGGATTAGGGGAAATTACAAGAGCTGTAGGTAGGAACTAGGAAGCGTTAATTGGGAACACCTTTTCTCTGGCAAGTCCACATCAGACGTGTGGAGGGTGTTTAAAGATCAATTGCACAGGGTACAGGAAAGGTGTGCTCCTGTTAGAATGAAGGACAGGGATGGAAAGATAAGAGAACCTTGGATGTCCAGAGAGGTGATGAATTTAGTCAAGAAGAAAAAGGGGAAGTATGTAAAGCTTTGGAAGTCAGGATCAAACGAAACCCACGAGGATTGTGAAGAAGCTAGAAAAGAATTAAAAAAGGGAATTGGGAAAGTCAGGAGGGGCCATGAAAAATTCTTGGCACATGGGATTAAGGTGAATCCCAAGACATTCTATACATACATCACGAGTAAGGGGATAACCACAGAGAGGGTGGGTCATTTGCTTGGAAGCAGAGAATGTGAGTGAGGTATTTAATGAGTACTTTGCTTCAGTATTTACTAAGGAAAAGCATATGGAGGGCCAGGAGGTCTGTGATGAGTGTATAAGTACGTTAGGACATCTAGAAGTCAAGGAGGAGGAAGTGTTGGGTCTCCTAATGACTATTAAGTTGGGTAAGTCCCCAGTGCCTGATGGGATTTACCCCAGGTTATTGAAGGATACAAGAGTCAAGATTGCTGGTCCCTTGACCAGTATCTTCATGTCCTTTCCAGCCACGGGTGATGTCCTGGAGGACTGACGAGTGGCTAATGTTGTACCTCTAGGAAGGGAACAAGGGAAAATCCTGGGTACAGTATACCGGCGAGTCTCATGTCTGTTGTAGGGAAATTGCTGGAGAAAATTCTTGGATAGGATATACCTGTATGAGCAATTGGAAACCTATGGCCTAATTATAGAGCACTGGGGGCTGAGGGCAGATCTGATAGAGGTTTACAAGATTATGAGAGGCATAGAGAGTAGACGGGGAGCATCTACTCCCCTGGATTGAAGTGTCTAACACCAGAGGGCATGCATATCTGGTGAGAGGCTTTAGGCTCTGCGGGGGGGGGGGGGGGGGGGGAGGGGTGTGGAATGTGAGGGGTAAGATTTTTACTCAGAGAATAACGATGCCTGGAATGCCCTGCCTGCTGTGGTGGTAGAGACTAATACATTGGAAGCTTTTAAGAGACGTTTGGATAGGTACATGGATGTGAGGAAGATGGAGGGATGTAGACATTGTGCAGGCAGGAGGGATTAGTGTTTGGGTGCTTAGCTGGTTCAGCACAACATTATGGGCGGAATGGCCTGTTCCTGTGTTGTACTGTTCTATGTTCTATACCCATACCTCAGTTTTACCAGCCTGAGCTGAGAAAAAATAAAAATAATAACAAATATGGGGTTAGTAAATATGCTGCTGAGGAGGCAGACTGCTTGGGATGGTTAGTTAGGCTCTACTGGCTCCACATTGGTGTGAGTTCCTGGAGAGGAGGTCCCTGAATGCATTTTTGGAGCCAAGCTGTTGGGAGAAGACAGTGTAGCAACGGGCAACACCAAAACTCAGTCAAGTTAAGGGGGAGGCAGGGAGCACAGTGTAAAAAGAGCTCTGTCCCAGATATGATTAAAATTCCAGGTAGATGTGGGATAGTCCACCATGTGACTAATCCCGCATTTTTAATCTGTGTCAATATTTAGCTATTGATTGATTGAAAGCAGATGACCTGATCCAGTTGATTTTCACTGCTGTCTGTGCACAAACTGACCAGTAGTTTTCACATCACAGCAGCAGGCCACCAGGACCTGACGTTCCACCTCCAAAGAACTCTGCAGGTGAAAAAGGCCATTGTATTTTCATTGGAACACATACCAATCCTCATAGAGGGATCAGAAGTGGAGAGAGTGAACAGCTTCAAGTTCCTGGGCATCAAGATCTCTGAAGATCTAACCTGGTCCCAACATATCGATGTAGTCATAAAGAAGGCAAGACAGCGGCTATACTTTATTAGGAGTTTGAAGAGATTTGGCATCAACAAATACACTCAAAAACTTCTATAATTGTACCGTGGAGAGCATTCTGACAGGCTGCATCACTGTCTGGGATGGAGGGGCTACTGCACAGGACCGAAAGAAGCTGCAGAAGGTTGTAAATCTAGTCAGCTCCATCTTGGGTACTAGCCTACAAAGTACCCAGGACATCTTTAGGGAGCGGTGTCACAGAAAGGCAGTGTTCATTATTAAAGACCTCCAGCACCCAGGGCATGCCCTTTTCTCACTGTTACCATCAGGCAGGAAATATAGAAGCCTGAAGGCACACACTCAGTGATTCAGGAACAGCTTTCCCTCTGCCATCCGATTCCTAAATGGACATTGAAGCTTTGGACACTACCTCACTTTTTTTTAAATATGCAGTATTTCTGATTTTGCACATTTGTAAAAAAAATCTATTCAATATATGTAATTGATTTACTTGTTTATTATGTTTTTTTTTCCTCTCTGCTAGATTATGTATTGCATTGAACTGCTGCTGCTAAGTTAACAAATTTCACGTCACATGCTGGTGATAATACACCTGATTCTGATTTCTTTTGCTCTGGTTTGTATACTGGTTACTCAAGGCTGTCGATGGGCCTTGGCCTCTGGAGGTCGGAGGCTCCTCAGTGAAACTCCAGCCCTTTTGGCTGAGGTGGGGTCAGGGATCCAGACCCCAAAATGTGTTGAAATCATATTTCTTCCTTTCTTTTTCCAGATAACTAAAACACTGCCATTAGATAAAACTAAAGTGCAGACCTTTGATGAGAAGGCCTATCTCTCCAGCAAGCTCCTGCAGCTTGGAGAAGATCCCTATTGGCACCATGCGTTCAACCAGCGCGAGACTGACAAGCTGGCCACTGACAGGGAGATCCGAGACACCAGAAACTACAGGTATGGACAACTGAAGATGCTGCTCCTGTACTCCATTCTCTCCCAAGTGTCAGGCCTTGTTATGGCAGCTTCTGATTCTTTCAATCACAGAACATGATGTCACTAGAAATGTATTGACCTGAGGGGGTGGGGGAGTGGGCCACTTTCTTGAAGAGCTTCAGGCCTTCTGGTGAAGTTGCCTCCCCAGTGATGTTAAGGAGGGAGTTCCAGGATTTAGTCTCAGTGATGCCAGAAGGCTGACACGTCAGGCAGTGCAAGCCCTGGAGGGGTTCTTGCAGATAGTGAGGCTCATCTATGCCCCCTACCTTTGTCCTGGATAAAGGAGGTCACAGATGGTGTGAAAGAAATGCTGGATAATGCACACGACAGCCATGGGCACTGATGGTGGAGCAGTGGTGCTTGAAGTGCTGATTGCATTGTTTGAGCTTCTCGAGTGTTGCTGGAGCTATACTTGTGTCTGTGAAGGCTGCTGTGCCCTGTGGAATTGTGAGATAACTTAAAGGGGTCATTTCTAAGCCCCATGCCCTCTGCTTCCTCCGTGACATTGTGGGTAAATGTTTGGAGATGGTTTGCAATCTGCACCCAAACCTGCTTGTGTCCTCACCCACTATCTCCATATTTCTGGTTTCGGATGCAGGAAACAAGGTTGATTTGCCCGTACACTGGTCCAGCAATGATTTGGTTAACTGCGTTTCCTGTCCTCACCAATGTAAAGAGTTAATAAGTCCACCCTGAAGTCTGCTTATGTTACACAGCTGTTCATCGTTATAATCTGCTGCTTTCACCTTTAAGTATGGATGTCTGGCTAATGTGGAACAGCAGAGGCTTCTGGTTTACCTGTTGAATTTTAAAATAATGGCTAATTTACTCATTTCCATGAAAGACATAATTATCCGCAGCACATGCTTGAGAGAATTTTAATTAATGATTGTATACCTGAGTTACAAGAGAAAATATGTTTGATTGCACCTTCTCTGTACTCTGTTTACTGAGTTTGCTTGAAGACGTTTGCCAAATGCATTGCCAATACAAGTCAGTCTGTCAGTACTGGCAACCCATTGTGCTGTAAGGACCCTGTCTGTACCCTGTTTACTTCAACTGCTGTTGGCCATGGCTAAGCCGCACTTCAACAGCCCAGCCAGTGTCGTCTGGGTTGTCCCAGGCCGACTGGCTCATACCAGGCTAATTAACTCATTCCAGACAGAGTCTGAGTTCATTCAACCAACACACATCAAAGTTGCTGGTGAACGCAGCAGGCCAGGCAGCATCTCTAGGAAGAGGTGCAGTCGACGTTTCAGGCCGAGACCCTTCGTCGACTGCACCTCTTCCTAGAGATGCTGCCTGGCCTGCTGCGTTCACCAGCAACTTTGATGTGTGTTGCTTGAATTTCCAGCATCTGCAGAATTTCTGTTGTCAGAGTTCATTCATTGGTTTTGTGCCATGCTGTATGACGTGGGCACTCGTGCTCTTTCCATGACTATGATTGTTCTTGGCAAATTTTTCTACAGAAGTGATTTGCCATTGGCTTCCACTGGGCACGGTCTTTACAAGATGGGTAACCCCAGCCATTATCAATACTCTTCAGAGACTCTCTGCCTGGTGTCAATGGTCACATAACCAGGACTTGTGATATGCACCAGTTGCTCATACGACCATCCACCACCTGCTCACATGGCTTCATGTGGCCCTGATCGGTGGGGGTGGGGGGGCTAAGCAGATGCTACACCTTGCCCAAGGGTGACCCGCAGGCTGGCAAAGGGAAAGAGTTCTTACACCTCCCTTGGTAGAGATGTATCTCTACCCTGACACCCAAAGAGTTAGAGTATGCTAACCTCAGTGCTGGTGGTCTGAGGAAGTGGATGGGCTTTAGCTGTTGCAGGGAAGGAGAGAGAGTTACGAGTGATCACTGAAAAGTGAGAGCGCGGGCGGACAGAACCACACTCGATGGCTCCTGAGGTCAGACCAACCCATGGCCACCATTTAGGGAAGACCAAAGAGATGAGAAAGAGTCAAGGTTTGTGGAATTAGATCCTGAGGGAGTTCAGAAGCAAACTAGAAGGGAATTAGTTGAAAGGAATTAGACATTTCCATTGCTCTTTTCCTTGACATCAAAGGCCCTTAACACAGAACAGTACAGCACGGGAACTGACTACTTGGCCCACAATGTTGTGTCAAACCATCTGAAAAGCTAATCAAAAACACGCAAACACTACTCCTTCCTACCTACACAATGTCCAGATCCATCCATCTTCCTTACATCCATGCATCTATCTATCCAAACATCTGTCTACTCTATTTATGCCTCTCAAAATCTTGTAAACCTCTATCATATTTCTCCTCAGTCTCCAGCACTCCAGAGAAAACAAGCTTCTCCAGATTGCAAATGGCCTCTAGACCAGGCAGCATCCTGGTAAACCTCTTCTGCACCCTCTCCGAAGCCTCGACTTCCTTCCTTAGTGGGGCAACCAGGACTGTACGCAATACTCCAGATGTGGCCTAATCAGAGTCTTAAAAAGTTGCCACATAACTTCTTGATTTTTGAACTCAGTGCCTCGACTAATAAAAGCAAACATTCCATAAGCCTTCTTAACCACCCTATCAGCTATGAACTTGGACGTGGGGTTGAGATTGTAGAGAGCTGAAAAAGCATGTAATAAGGGTAATGTCACAATTGTAATGGGGGAATTCAATATGCAAGAGGATTGTGAAAATCAGGTTGGTATCAGATCACAATAGAGAGAACTTGTTGAATGCCTACGAGATAGCGTTTTAGAGCAGCTTGTGCTTGAGCCTGCTTGGGGAAATGCTATCTTAGATTGGGTGTCATTTAATAACCCAGATGTTATTAGGGAGCTTAATGGAAGGGAATCCTTGTGAGGCAGTGATCATAATATGATTGAATTCATATTGCAGATTGAGAGGGAGAAGCGTAAGTCACATGTATCAATATCATAGAAACATAGAAAATAGGTGCAGGAGTAGGCCATTCGGCCCTTCGAGCCTGCACCGCCATTTATTATGATCATGGCTGATCATCCAACTCAGAACCCCGCCCCAGCCTTCCCTCCATACCCCCGATCATGGTGGAGTAAAGGGAATTACAGAGGCATGAGAAGAGCTTGCCCAGGTGGATTGGAGGAGGATACTGGCGGGGATGATGGCAGAGCAAAGATGGCTGAAGTTTCTTGTAATAGATACAGTATGTCCCACAGAAGAAGTTGTTCTCAAATGGGTAGGGAACCGTGGCTGACAAGGGAAGTTAAGAACTGCATAAGAACCAAGGAAAGGGCATTTAAGGTAGCAAAAGTGAATGGGAAGTTGGATGATTGGGAAGCTTTTAAAATCCAACAAAATGCAACTAAAAAGCTATTAGAAGGGAAAAGATGAAATGTGAAGGCAAACTAACCCATAATATAAAGCAGGATACTAAAAGTTTTTTCAGTTATATAAAGAGTAAAAGGAAGGTGAGAGTTGATATTGGACCCCTGGAAAATGATGCTGATGAGGTAGTAATGGGAGCACAGAGAAATGGCAGATGAACTTAATGGGTACTTTGCATCAGTGTACACTGTGGAAGATACTAACAGTGTGCCAGAGGTCCGTGAGTGTCAGAGAGCAGGAGTGAGTGCCATTGTTATTACAAAGGGAAAAAGTGCAAGGCAAACTCAAAGGTCTTCAGGTGGATATATCTCCTGGACCAGTTGGACTACAGCCTAGAGTCCTGAGAGAGGTTGCTGAAGAAATGAGACAAACGTAGAAACATACAAAACCTTCAGCACAATACAGGCCCTTCAGCCCACAATGCTGTGCTGAACAGGTACTAACTTTAGAAATTACCTTGGGTTACCATAGCCCTCTATTTTTCTAAGCTCCATGTACCTGACCAGGAGTCTCTTAAAAGACCCTATCATACCCATCTCCACCACCATCGCCAGCAGCCCATTCCATGCACTCGCAACTCTCTGCAAACAAAACTTACTCCTGACATCTCCCCTGTACCTACTTCCAAGCACCTTAAAACTGTGCCCTCTTGTGTTAGCCATTTCAGCCCTGGGAAAAGGCCTCTGACTATCCGCACAATCAATGCCTCTCATCATTTTATACATCTCTATCAGGTCACCTCTCATCCTCCGTCGCTCCAAGGAGAAAAGGCCAAGTTCTCTCAATCTATTCTCATAAGGCATGCTCGCCAATCCAGGCAACATCCTTGTAAATCTCCACTGCATCCTTTCTATAGTTTCCACATCCTTCCTGTAGTGAGGTTACCAGAACTGAGCACGTAACTCCAAGTGGAGTCTGACCAGGATCCTTTATAGCTATAACATTACCTCTCGACTCTTGAACTCAATCCCATGGTTGATGAAGGCCAATGCACCGTATGCGTTCTTAACCACAGAGTCAACCTGTGCAGCAGCTTTGAGTATCCTATGGACTCGGACCCAAGATCCCTCTGATCCTCCACACTGCCAAGAGTCTTACTATTAATACTATATTCTGCCATCATATTTGACCTACCAAAACGAACCACCTCACACTTATCTGGGTTGAACTCTATCTGCCATTTAGCCCAATTTTGCATCCTATTGATGTCCCACTGTAACCTCTGACAGCCCTCCACACTATCCACAACACCCTCAACCTTTGTGTCATCAGCAAATTTACTATCCCATCCCTCCACTCCCTCATCCAGATCACTTATAAAAATCATGAAGAGAAGGGGTCCCAGAACAGATCCCTGAAGCACACCACTGGTCACCAACCTCCATGCAGAATATAACCTACCTACAACCACTCTTAGCCTTCTGTGGGCAAGCCAGTTCTGGATCCACAAAGCAATGTCCCCTTGGATCCCATGCCTCCTTACTTTCTCAATAAGCCTTGCATGAGGTGCCTTATCAAATGCCTTGCTGAAATCCATATATACTACATCTACTGCTCTACCTTCATCAATGTGTTTAGTCACATCCTCAAAAAAATTCAATCAGGCTTGTAAAGCACGACTGCCTTTGATAAAGCCATGCTGACTATTCCTAATCATATTATGCCTCTCCAAATGTTCATAAATCCTGCCTCTCAGGATCTTCTCCATCAACTTATCAACTTACCAACTACTGAAGTAAGACTCACTGGTCTATAGTTTCCTGGGCTATCTCTACTCCCTTTCTTGAATAAGGGAACAATATCTGTGAACCTCCAATCCTCTGGAACCTCTTCTGTCCTCATTGATGATGTAAAGATCATTGCCAGAGGCTCAGAAATCTCCTCCCTTGCCTCCTACAGTAGCCTGGGGTAGTCTGATCCCGGTGACTTATCCAACTTGATGTTTTCCAAAAGCTCCAGCTCATCCTCTTTCTGTAGAAACTCTAAACTTCCCTTTTGGAGCAACACACAAGAGGTTGGAGGAACTTAGCAGGTGAAGTAGCATCTGTGGAGGAAATGGAGAGTCAGTGTTTTGGGTTGAGACCCTTCAGCTAGACTGCATTTGCCCTTCCAATTTTCTAAATGTACAGTATCATGTATATCAAAGTCCTCCCTTATAATCTGCATACCTTTTGGATTGGCTTTCATTTCTTCAAACTGTTAGGTTATAAGTAGGAACTGTGAAGGCTGGTCAGCCCTTCAAACCAGCTCACACATCCAGTAAGATCCAACTGCGGCAATGTAGTGTAGCGGTTAGTGTAACCCTATGCTCACCGATCGTGGTTCATTTCCACCTCTGTCAGTACCTTCTCTCCATTACCGTGTGTGTTTCCTCCAGGTGCTCTGGTTTCCTCCCACATTCCAAAGACGTGTAGTTAGGGCTAGTGAGTTGTGGGCACGCTTTGTTGGCGTGGGTAGCATGGCGGCTGTTGCGGGCTCATCAGCACAATCCTCGCTGATTTGATTTGACTCAAACGAAATGAACATCTTGATGTGCACGTGACAAATAAAGCTAATCTCTCTCTTTAGATCCAACATTATTCACTTTTTTTGGTCCTTTCCCTATGCACTTTAATCTTCTACTGATTAGAAATCTGTTTAACTCGTTTTCAGTATTCCCTGGGTCTGTGTGCTCTCATTTCTCTTCGGCAAGAACTTACACCTGTCCAGTTTGGAAAAGAATATCCTCTGCTCAGCCCATACGATACATAAGCAGAATTAGGCTATCTCACCCATTGAGTTTGCTCCATTGTTTAATCATGGCTGTTTTTTTTTTAAGAACCTCATTCTCCAGTCTTCTCCCAAAATCCTTAACTCTCTTATCAGTCTAGAACATATCAATCTCTGCCTTAAGTATGTCTGATGACTTGGCTTCCACAATTTTCTGTGACAACAAATTCCACAGAATCATAATATGCTTAAGAAATTCCTCCTCATCACAATTTTAATGTGGCATCCCTTTATTCTGAGACCATCCCTTGTGTCTGACACTCTCCTACAAATGGAGACATCCACTCCACATCCACTCAATCCAGGCCTTTCAGCTCTGTTAGTTTTCAATGAGATCCACACCCTCTCATCCTGAATTCCATCAAGTACAGGCCTGCACACGCAAACCGTTTCTCATGCATGAAGCAGTTAGTTGCATGAGTGTACCTTCATTCTGAGACCATGTTCTGGACTCTGCCATGAGAGGAACACAGCCAGTCTCGCATTAGAATCATAAACACTGAATGTTAAACTTAACATCACATAGGTTTCAACAGGTCATTCTAAATAACCTTTATTCATAGGTCAGCAAAATAATATCTTTATTTAGATGGGGGTGGGGTGCAAAATAATTTGCAGTACTCTGGATGTGGTCTCATCTTATCCTGTTGCAGTAAGACTTTGTCTCTTTAATAGTCTGACTCTGCTGAGGTCGGGGGTGTTATTCCACTGACTTGTTCCATCACGTGCTGCACTTGCACACCAGCTTTCCCTGCTTCCTGCCCAAGGGCCTCTCAATGCCTCTGTGCTGCAGCTTTCTGCTCTTTTTCTATATTTAACTACGGAACCTGTTCTGTTGTTCTTCTTCCCAACTGTATACTCCCATTTTATACTCCATTTGCCCATCGACAGCCTATCCCAGTTCTTTCCCTTTCTGTTCAGAGGGGGTAATGTCTGAGGAGGAGAGGGGAATGCTGAAGTTGAGCTGATTGATGTCTCGGAGACAATTGGAAATGCAGAGATCCAGAGCAGAGTGTCCAGGAAGGGAAAGAGGGTTGGAGATGGGACAAGGAGTCATCGGTGCAGGGTGCTGAATACTTGCCAAAGTAGTGGGCTTGGAGATGGAAGTGATGAAGAGAGCTTGACATCATCATGGAAGGAGGTGACGGAAGGGAGCTTGACTTCATCATGGGCGGAAACGGGCATCACAGCACTGATTTCTGTTGAATGTCACTGGTCGCAGATCTCCATTCAGAATAATACCTCTCCTCCACTACTCTGTCTTCTGTGGCCAATCTAAAACCAATCCTGCCTGCTTTTCTGAGACCACTATTATTTAACAGAGGCACCCTTCTACCTTTTCCTAACTTCTCACCTTTGCTAATTGCCCTGTACCCATCAATAATTGGCTCCCAACCTTTGTAGAGGTGTTTCTGCTGTGGCTGTTGGCTGAGATTTATTTAGAAGAAGAAGAAGAAGAATATCTTTATTGTCATTGTTGTGGAGCAATGAAACACAGTTTAGCAGCTCAACGTTTTGCAGCATGACAAGGAATATATACATAAAATAAACTCTAAAACCTCAGGAGTGCAGTCCAAAATTAATAATATATTGGGGGGGGGGGGGTAGGACTATCGCACACCTGCCATTCCTGGAAGTGTGATGCATTTAGCTGCCGCCGTCTTAGGAGGGGGGCAGGAGAAGGGAAGGAGGTGTTATACATTTCACTGCTTGTGGGTAGAAGCTGTTAAGGAGTCTCTTTGTCTTCGTACTTAATGCTCTGTATCTCTTCCCAGAAGGTAGAGGGGAAAACAGGTGATGTCCAGGATGAGTGGGATCCTTTGAAATACAAGTAGCCTTCTTTTGAAGTCTGCCAGTATAAATGTCTCTGAGGGAGGGTAATGTTGTGCCAATAACCTGCTCTGCTACCCTCACCACCCGCTGCAAGTCCTTCCTGTTCTGCTCTGTGCAGCTGGCAAACCACACTGCACAGCAATACGTCAGGAGGCTCTCTATAGTTGTCCGATAGAAGTTGATCAGCAGGTGATGAGGGAGGAGAGCGTGCTTTAGCTTCCTTAGGAAGTAGAGCCTCTGTTGGGCCTTAGATTTGTGCTCTCATTTTGTCTGTTCTGTTTCGAATGCTATGTGTGTTCAGATACAGAACCTTTACTCTCCAAAGCAGATTACTATGATGTTCTTACTGATAGCTGTGTGATCTTTTTATCCTGTGAAAAGTGGTGAGGCATTTCCCCATCAAAGCACCTTTAATTCAGAATTAGCTCAACTACCAGGCAGTGTAAAATAGTGACTGTATTTGTGGCTTGTTCATTTCCTGTTATCTTACATTGCAGAGGTCAGAGGACTATTGCTATGTTACTGACAGCAGGACATTCCAGCTCTGGGGGAGACAGCAAAGGCAGCGAGTTATATTTGCAGTTGTCTCCTTAACCATCCTGGCAACAAAAATGCTATTGACAATGAGTACATAAATCCAGGCTGCCAGGGAGCGAAAGGTCACCTCGCATGCATTTCGTTTCCCTGACTAGTGGCTCCGAAGGCAGCGTCAGAAGCTGCCGTGCATGAGAAAGAGAGAGGGTGGTGGGGGAAAGGGGTGGAGGGAGGGAATGATGCGAAAAGCTGTGTTTCTGCTGGAGCCCAGAGCTGCGGGGAGTCCACCTGTTGCATTGTGCTCGATGAGATACAGCCTCCCACTCTGTATTAGCTCAGGATTCGTTAAACTCCTCCCCAACCGGAGTGATGGAGAGGTACAGGATGGACCTCTTTGGGCCACTGTGTCTCTGCTGGCCACCCACTTACACTAACCCCACACTGGCCCTAACAATACCAGCGACTAGGTTTAATTCTCGCTGCCGTCTGCACATTTGTATATTCTCCTTGTGACCACGTGGGTTTCCGCCAGGAGCTCAGTTTTCCTTACATTCTACTTTTGTGCTGGTTAGTGCTAGTGTGCTGTGGATGTGCTGTGTTGGCGCCAGAAGTGTGGGGACACTTGCAGGCTGCCCCCAGCACATCCTCGGACTGTGTTGTTTGTTGATGCAAACGATGCATTTCACTATGTACATGTGACAGATAAAGCTAATCTTCAGGATGTGTGTGGTACCAGCAGCCGTGCGTGGTGTCCCACAACATCAGCAAAGTTGATACTATCTTCAGAGTCCCGAGTGCAAGGCTTATGAGCTGCTCACTAACTCTGTGGATGGAGCACACCTATGCACTCGGTCTAAACCAGAGAGGTCAGTCCAGTTCAGAATAGATTTTCTGTCCAATATGTTCACTCTTAAGTCCACCAAATTACTGTAGCACTCTGCTGTTACTGACAGAAGGATGAGAGGATTACTAGAGGGACATGAAAGCACCAAGAGCTAGGGTTGAGAACTTAGATTCTCCTGTGTAATGGTAGAATGCAATCAAGACAGCTATCCTTAAAAATGTCCAGAAAGCAAGAGAGAGTCAGAAGCAGACAGCACAACTCCAGAAAATAATTGACGCCGACAGTTGAATGGGATAGATGCTCAGGGAGGGCTTCAAGAAGCAGGGAAACAACAAACCTCATTCTTTGCATTGGAGTCCTCCAAGATCATAGGGAGATCTCTTAGCAAGCTTAACAGGGACACAGTCACCTCTAAGTAGGAGAGAGGGTGAACACTGGCCAGTCAACTTGAATCAGGAGGAGGCTTTTGACAGAACATTGCTCGTGTATATGATGGGCATGTTCTTCACAGTGGGATTTGGGCTGAAGATTCACAAAGATACAACAAAGCTCTGAAGACACATGTAATGACCAGTCTCTGGTGCACCCCCTTAGCCCCAGTGTGTTTCCTCGAGCAGTCTGATGCCAGGGCCATATACAGATACTGCTGAAATTGTGTGAGGTGGTTCATGGTGACTCACTCACCTAATTTTCATCTCTTCATTGGTATAGTCATGACCAAAGAGACCTTTCCTCCGAGCAGGGCAAGGCTGTCTTCTGTCTTGTTTGTGACGGCCTTTTGCTGAGCTTATCGGGAGAATGTGACAATCCCAGTCAGTGGAGGCACTCAGGTCAAGGCCTCTCTGAACGTAAACAATGCCGCTGTCTTCTCTTCAGATCGCAGATTGATCCGTGTCTGCAGTCAGTTTGAATTTGCCTTGTGGGGCCAAGTCAATCACGGCGAAAACATGGCCCTGTTCTTTGTCAGCTGGTCAGACTCATCCTCTCACTGTTGGATCTGAGCCAGAAGGTTCTGGAAATATGATTTGGGGGAACTGGGAAGTGCGGCAAATGAAACATATACAGAAAATAAAGAAAACTTTGAGACACTGGCAACAGTGCTGATGTACACCTGGTTATCAGGTGTAAGGTGCTTTCAAGAGTTTCTGTCCTTGACATGGGTGTGGTCTATAATCCTGCAGATATGCTCTGACAATTACCTGGGACATTTTCCAGTTCACTTGGAACTCAAAAATGGAATGAAATTTATAAATTTCTGGAGGGGAATTATATCCAATGTGGCTCTTGTGCTGATGGTGACTTTGTGTGTTGCTGCCTTAATCTGTGCTGAGATCCTGAGTACGCAGGTACCAGATGTCACCGCATGGGGAGATTTTGTCTCTCTCCAGCATTTGGAAAGATAGCGCTGATTATATTGCATTAATATTCCTCCTACCAAACTGACCCTCATTCAACACTTTACCTGGAAAGATCCTTTTGATCACAAGGCATTAGTATTGGACTTGGTGTGTTATTGTCAAGTTACTGTGATGCAGTGAAAAGCTTGTCTTGTTCATACTGATCAGTCATTGCACATTTCTGGTCAAGATGGCACTGAGCTGCAATGTCTGTCAAGGTGGTGGCTTAGACAATTGCTTTTTAGCTTCGTAGGGATGGTCTTGGGGGCAAGCATGGGGAGTTGGGGGTCAGATGAGGGGGAGTTAGAGGTTAGGGGCAGTAAATGAAGATCCAGGGGAAGGAGCCAGAGTCCAGATAGGAGTTCTGAGGTAGACGGGCAGGGACCCCCACGGACAGGTTGGCAAGCCCTGTGGACCGCCCCCCCCCCCCCCCACCCCAGTCATTCAACCCCCACAGACCTGTGAGTCCAGGGTTTGGAGGTTCATGTAGGCAGGAGACACAAGGGCTGGTAACCTCTCCAGGTCAGCAGGTCCCAGGGTCAGAGATCTGTGCTAGTCCAGAGTTTGTGACCTGGAGTTCAGTGTCCATGATCAATGAGTCCTCGTGTCAGTATTGGATGCTGAAGACACGAGTCAGTGAGTCTAGAAGTTGAGGCTCAATAGTCAAAGTTCCTGGGTCGACGTGACTGGAGGTTGGAGGCTCACTGTTTGTGAGTCTGAGCGCCTGGGGCTGAGGACTCCAGGGGCAGCCTGTTTGTGTGAGTGGGTGGGTGACTGGGAGAGAAGAAAGGGGCTTCTTGTGTTGTTGTGCTGTTTTTGTTTTGTTTCGTTATGTTGCTTGTGGTGTTCTGCTGAATCAGAATCCCATTTTATTCTCTCCAGATTCCATCACTCATCCACACACGCGGGTCAGTTTACTGCACCAGTTAACCTACCGCTGCGTGTATCACTGGGATGTCGGAGGAAACCAGAGGACCTGGGGGAAATCCGTGCAGTCATAGGCAACACCCACACAGCACCAGAGATGAGGATCAAACTCAGGTCTCTGATGTTATGAGGCTGTGGATCTGTGCCAAAGTGCCGTTTAGGCCTTACCAGATGAAGCAACAGTCCACAGGCCATGACCATAAGATATAGGAACAGAATTAGGCCATTTCGCCCATCGAGTCTACTCTGCCATTTCATCATGGCTGATCCAATTCTTGTCTCAGCCCCAATCTCCTGCCTTCTCCCCATATCCCTTCATGCCCTGACCAGTCCAGAATCTATTAACCTCTGCCTTAAATATACGTGCAGACTTGGCCTCCAAATAATTCCACAGATTCACTTCTCTCTGGCTAAAGAAATTCCTTCTCATCTCCATTCTCAAAGGATGTCCTCTGGTCTTAGACTCTCCCACCACAGGAAACATCCTCTCCACTCCATTCTGTCAAGCCCTTTCACCATCCAATAGATTTCAATGAGGTCACACCTCATTCTTCTGAATTCTAGGGAATACAGGGCTAGAGCAATCAAAAGCTCTTCATTCAATCCAGGAATAATTTTCGTGAACCTCCTCCAGTTTCAGTACAACCTCTCTGAGATAAGGGGCTCAAAAATGCTCACAATACTCCAAGTGAGGCCTCACCAGTGCTTTATAAAGCCTCAACATGACATCCTTGCTTTTATATTCTAGTCCTCTTGAAATGAATACTAATATCGCATTTGCCTTCCTCACCACTGTGAACGCCCACACAACAAGGACATGATTTTCTTTTGTTTAAACAACTTTACTTTTAACATCTTTGTTCAATATCTGAGGGCTGCCACCTTTACATCCCCCTCCCCGTACACATAACGGAGAGTGAGCATGCATATTAAATACTTACATAGTTCAAATGCACAGAACTCAACAACCACAGACTCAACCTGCAAATTAACCCTGAGGGAATCCTGCACAAAGGACTCCCACATCCCTTTACACCTCCGTTTTTTGTATTTTCTCTCCTTTTCAAAAATAGCCATCCCTTTCATTTCTTCTAAGTGTGCATGACGTACACTTCCGACACTGTATTCCATCTACTATTTCTTTGCCTATTCTCCTAATCTAAGTCCTTCTGTAGCATCTCTACTTCCTCAAAACTACCTGCTCCTCCACCTATCTTCATATCATCTGCAAACTTTGCAACAAAGCCATCAATTCCATCATCCAGATCATTCACATATAACGTAAATAGAATTGGTCCCAACACAGACCCCTGTGGAATACCACTAGTCACCAACAGCCAGCCAGAAAATGCTCCCTTTACTCCTGCTCTTTGACATTGCTTTATCCATGCTAGAATCCTTACTGTAATACCATGAGCTCATAGCTTGTTAAGCAGGCTCACGTGTGACACCTTGTCAAAGGTCTTCTGGAAATCCAAATACACAACCTCAATCAATTCTCCTTTGTCTATCCTGATCGTTATTTCTTCAAAGAATTACAATAGATTTGTCAGGCAAAATTTTCCTTTGAAGAAACCATGCTGACTACAGCCTATTTTATCATGTGCCTCCAAGTACCCCGAAACCACATCCTTAACAATCTACTCCAACATCTTCCCAACCACTGAGGTCAGTCTAACTGGCTTATAATTTCCTTTCTTCCTGCCTCTCTCCCTTCTTGAAGAGTGGAGTGACATTTGCAATTTTCCAGTCTTCTGGAACCTTTCCAGAATCTAGTAATTCTTGAAAAATCATCGCTAAAGCCTGCACAATCTCTTCAGCCACCTCTTTCAGAACTCTGGGATGTACATCGTCTGGTCCAGGTGACTTATTTACCTTCAGACCTTTTAGTTTCCCAAGAACTCTCTCTCTAGTTCTGGTAACTTCACGCATTTCATGCCTTCTGACACCTGGAACTTCCACTATACTGCTAAAATCTTCCACAGTGAAGACTGATGCAAAATACTTACTCACTACGTCAGTTATTTTGTTGCCGCCATTTCTACCTCTCCAGCACCATTTTCCAGTGGTCCAATATCCTCTCTCACCTCTCTTTTACACTTCATGTATCTGAAGAAACTTTTGGTAATGTCTTTAATATTATTGGCTATCTCACTTTTGTTCCTTAAAGTTGTTAAAGGAGGGGTGGTAATAGGGACAAGCTCCAACTACCTATTAAATGCTCCCAATGGCATATACCTCAAATAGCCTCTGATAACTAAATCCAGCTCCTGGCCTTCATGTGTAGTTTAGCTACTAAGCCTGGCAGAACTGCTTCTACCGAGAGGAGAAGGAGCAAAGGTGAGTTACTGGCACCTTAAAATCAGTCGCTTCGGGCAGATGGGGCTCATCAGCTATGCTTGGCAGCTCATCTAGGAGAAGGAAACTCTGATCTCAAACCTCCTTTGCCTTGTGGCTATACCCACTCATGGGGAAGGCTTTGGGAGTGAAGCCCAAGGGAAAAATCTGGAGCTGGAGTCCCTAAGGCAGTCCTATGTTGAACTCAACGCTGACTGGCAATTCCTGTGATGCTGCTGGTGCCAAACTTTTTCGGTCTCTGCCGTTCCTTTGGATTTATCAGATGCATGGGGTGGGGGGGGGGGGAGCTTGCTACATGGGGAACACTTGCTCTCCATATCTAGACATCTAGGGTGCAATATCCATGGTCAACTCTCACTGACGGAGGCCTCAGACTCAGACAGCTTACTTTTGTATTCCATCTTTATCTTCTGAATGACTGTTATATAATAATGATTGTGATATAATAGCAACATTGCTAAACTTGCTTCTCTGTGCTCACTGTTTGTGGTCTGGCATGGGTCACCTGTGCTTTGGGGTGGTAATGTGTTGAAGACATTCCAGTAAGTAGATGTCCTGGAACAGGGGTAATGTAAGCTGATGGAAGCTGTTGTTAATATTGGTCTCAAGTAGCAATTACACACAAATGGCCAGTAGGTCTTTCCCCCAGACATTTGGCTCTAGTCTAAACACAGACCAAAGAGTTGAATTCCAGAGGCAAGGTGAGGGTGACTGCCCTCAACTTTGAGGCATATTTTGACCGAGTGTGGCATCATTGAGCTCTGGTAAATCTGCAGTCAGTGGGAATTGAAAGGGAAACACTCCAGTAGCTGGAGTCAGATATCCCTCAATGGAAGATGGTTGTGGTGGTTGGAGGTCAATCATCCCAGTGCCAGGACATCAGTGTAGGAGTTGCTCAGGACAGTGTCCCAGTCCCAACCTGTACACCTGCCTCATCACTGACCTTCCTTCCACTGTAAGGTGAGAACTGGGGTGGTTTGCTGATGACCGCACCCTGTTCGGTCCAGTTCACATCTCCTCTCACCTGTAGCAACCCGTGTCTGTGTGCAGCAAGTCTAGGGCAACACTCAGGCCTGGACTGATGATTTTGACTGACATTGAGCCACAGAAGTGCCAAACGGTGGCCATCTCCAACCACCTACCTTTGTTCAGTGATGTGTGTGTGTGGGGGGGGGGGGCACTTCTCTCTGTATATTTTGATGTACACATGATAAATAAACTTGAATCCTGAATCTTGAAATCAATATCCTGGGAGGGGTCACTGTAGACCAGATGCTCCACTGAATGAGCCTCTTAAAATGGTAAATTGGTTCATTTACTGTCTCATGTACCCAGGAACAGTGACAGACTTTGTTTTTCATATACCGATCATTTCATCACATGATATGGAAGTAGTACAATAACAAACACGAAGAGAATGCAGTATGAAGAGCAAGTGCAGTGTGGGCCACGATCAGGTAGATTGTGAAGTCAAGAGTCCATTCAATGGCCCCTTAAACTTGAGCCTGGAGGTATGTGTGTTCGGGCTTTTGTGTTTTCTGCCCGATGGGACGGGAGAGGGCAGGGAATGTCCAAGGTCAGTGGGGACTTTGGTTCTCTTGTCTCTTACTGTGGACAGAGTCCATGGAGGGGAGGCTGGTTTTCACGATGTGCCAAGCTGTGCCTACAGCTCCCTGCAATTTCTTGCGGTGATGGCAGAGTAGTTAGCACAGCAAGTCATGACCATGCAAATAGACAACTTGGTGAGGGTCAATGGGGATATGTCAGATGTCTTCATCCCCTCGATGCACAGGCTTGGTGAGCTTTCTTGGCCATGACATCTGCATCATTGGACCAGGACCAGGACAGGCTATTGCTGATGCTCTCTCCTTAGAACTTGAAGCTCTCAACCTTCTTGACCTCAGCACTGTTGGTGTAGAGAGGAGCATGTGCCCCCCCCCCCCCCACTACTTGAACTCAATGAGCAGCTCTTTCGTTTTGCTGACATTGAGGGAAAGGTTATTGTCACTAGGCTCTCTACCTGCTTCTAGTACCCTGGACTCATTGTCAGGAGCATATATAGAGTAGAGGGTTGAGGATACAGCTCTGTGGAGCACCAGTGTTGAGGGCTCATGGAGGACATGTTGCTGCTTATCCTTACTGATTGGTCAGATCTGGATCCAGCTGCAAAGGGAGAAATTGAATCGCAGGTTTAGGAGTTTACTTGGAATGATAGTACAGAGGGCGGAAGTATTGTCATTAACTAGTAGTGTGATGTTAGTGTCATTACTGCCCAGATGCTGCAGAGTGTAAAGTCAGGGAAATTGTGTAACTTCACTGATCACAATTACGAACTGATGCTATGACCTACACACTCACTTCCAAACTGATGCTGTGAATTGGGTTTATTATCACCGGCATGTGTCGTGAAATTTGTTAACTTAACAGCAGCAGTTCAATGCAATACATAATATAGAAGAAAAAATAAGTAAATCAATTACAGTATTTGTATATTGAATAGATTAAAAATTGTGCAAAAACAGAAATAATATATATTAAAAATGTGAGGTAGTGTTCATGGGTTCAATGTCCATTTAGGAATTGGATGGCAGAGGAGAAGAAGCTGTTCCTGAATCACTGAGTGTGTATCTTCAGGCTTCTGTACCTCCTACCTTATGGTAACAGTGAGTAAAGGGCATTCCCTGGGTGCTGGAGGTCCTTAATAATGGACGCTGCCTTTCTGAGACACCGCTCCTTCAAGATGTCCTGGGTACTTTGTAGGTTAATACCCAAGATGGAGCTGACTAGATTTACAACCTTCTGCAGCTTCTTTTGGTCCTGTACAGTAGCCCCTCCATCCCATTCCAGACAGTGATGCAGCCTGTCAGAATGCTCTCCATGGTACATCTATAGAAGTTTTTGAGTGTTTTTGTTGACATGCCAAATATCTTCAAACTCCTAATGAACTATAGGCATTGTCTTGCCTTTTTTATAACTGCATCAATATGTTGGGACCAGGTTAGGTCCTCAGAGATCTTAACACCCAGGAACTTGAAGCTGCTCACTCTCTTCACTTCTGATCCCTCTATGAGGATTGGTGTGTGTTCCTTCATCTTACCCTTCCTGAAGTCCACAATCAGCTTTCATCTTGCTGACGCTGAGTGCAAGGTTGTTGCCGTGACACCATTCCACTAGTTGGCATATCTCACCCCTGTACGCCTTCTCATTTCCAACTGAGATTCTACCAACAATGGTTGTATAAAATTTATAGATGGTATCTATATACTACTAAAACTCTCAGGCTCTGTCTGTCTGTTTGTGACCTCCAATTAGCGCAGACGGTGCATTACAGCGACACTTTTTTGGCTAAATCGAATTAAAATGCGCTAATTTACAGAATTCAGGCAAAGTTCAGGGTTATATAGTAGTATAAAATTGCTCATTCGCCAAAAATCAACAGCTTACCTTTCACCCGAGACCCAATCCACCATCATGGAAATCGGGACGCCACAGCCCGACGCATGCGCACGGCCAGACTCAGCGGCGCCTCACGCTGCTCACAAACCCGCTTCCACCTTCCATGGAGACCGCGACGCCACAGCCCGACGCATGCGCACAGCCAGACTCAGCGGCGCCTCACGCTGCTCACAAACCCGCTTCCACCTTCCATGGAGACCGCGACGCCACAGCCCGACGCATGCGCACGGCCAGACTCAGCGGCGCCTCACGCTGCTCACAAACCCGCTTCCACCTTCCATGGAGACCGCGACGCCACACCACGACGCATGCGCACGGCCAGACTCAGCAGCTTGGACATTTTGGTGTTACTGCTTCTTAACTTCTATCAAGCATTAGGGTAAAAATATATGGATAGCCTAATTATGCCGCGTGGAAAGAGAAGGGGGACATTATGGTCAAGAGATGACGCCAAACGTCGTCGGGAAGCGGCAAGGAGAGGGAGAGAACAACAATCGGATGAGGCCAGGGCCGCACGACTACAGGAGATGAGAGATAGAACAACTGGTAGAAAAGATGAAGAGACGAAGGATGAAAGGGCTGCGCGTCTCCAGAGTGACAAAAACAGGCAGAAGGAGGAGAGAGGAAGAGACAGAGGAGAAAAGGAAAGATCAACTCGAGAATATGCGGCACAGTAATTACTGCGAGGGTTGCTGAAGACGACAATGGCCGCTTTCGACGACGATACATTGACAGAAAGGGCAAGGCAAAATGCACGACTCAGATGCCGTCACATTTCTGCTGATTTTGGTTCGATGACCAGAGTATGCCCTCACTGTCGTGCCTTCCTGTTCACTGGAGAAACCGTACATTTCTGCTGTATGAAGGGAAAGGTCAGGATAGGCAATTTGCAGCCTCTACCTAATGATCTCCTCAACTTGTACAGCAATGATGAACCTATTGCAAACGAGTTCGGGAAGAACATCAGACAATACAATTGCCTCTTCCAAATGACATCTCTTGGTGCCAAAGAGGTAATTCCAGCTAGGAATCCATGGAATCCTTCTGTGATTATTCAAGGCCAGATCCATCATTACATTGGACATTTAATTCCAGACCTGACCCAACAAGCCCGATTCCTTCAAATTTACTTCATGGATATTTAATGTTCATTCTGGTCACATATTTGTTTTGCTATGTGTCTTTCTTCTTTAATAAGCTGAGTTTTTCTTCTATAATTTCCAAATCAGAGAGATAGCAATAGCATTCAGGAAAATTTAATGTTCATTCTGGTCATATCAGACTGCACTACCCTTCTCTCAAAGGGTGCCCCAAACGCTCACCCCGTTGTCTAGATTGACCTATGCCTAGCCACACAGTCATGGATATAGAGAGAGTAGAGCAGTGGGCTAAGTACACACCCCTGAGGTGCACCAGTGTTGATCATCAGCGAGGAGGAGATACTATCACCAACTGCACAGATTGTGGTCTTTTGGTTGGGAAATCAAGGATCTAATTGCAGAGGGAGGTACAGAGGCTCAGATTCTGGAACTTAATATTAGGATTCCTCCTCTTGAAGTCAATAATCAGCCCCTTGATCTTGCTGACATAGAGTGAGAGGTTGTTGTTATGGCACCACTCAATCAGATCTTCCATCTCCCTCCTATATGCTGATTTGTCATCAGCTTTGATTCAGCCAAAGACAGAGGGTCATTAGCAAGCTTGAATACAGGTGTCCCCCACTTTTCGAGCGTTCGCTTTACGAAACCTCACTGTTATGAAAGACCTACATTAGTACCCTGTTTTCGCTAACAGAAGGTGTTTTCACTGTTACAAAAAAAGCAGCGTGCAAAAAAAAGCGCGCGCCCCGAGCAGCCGCTCTCCCCCGGATTTGGAATGGCATTCTCGCCGGCATTGCTTAAACACGTGCCCGTGAGCAGCCATTAGCAAGATGAGTTCTATGGTATCGGAAAAGCCTAAAAGAGCTCGTAAGGGTGTTAACACTTAGCGTAAAACTAGACATAATTAAGCGTTTCGATCGTGGTGAACGAAGTAAGGATGAAGTGAATTTGGCTTGTGGAAGCTGACAAAGATGATGTTAAAGAGGTTTTGGCATCCCATGACCAAGAACTGATAGATGAAGAGCTGATGCAATTGGCAGAGGAAAGGATAACAATCGAAACCGAATGAGTAATGATAAAGTATGACTTTAATTTTGAAAGGGTACGTCAGTTTAGGGGATATTTGCAGGATGGTTTGAGTGCTTACAAAGAACTGTATGATAGAAAAATGTGTGAGGCTCAGCAGTCAAGCAAGTCTTCCACATTAGCCACAGCAGACAATGAACCTTGACCTTCGACATCGAGGTGGGCAGTCATAGGAGAAGATGAGCTGCCTGCTCTAATGGAAACAGACGACGAGATGACACCCCAGTGTCCCACCACCCCAACACCCAGGCTGCGGACAGGTACAGATTCGCGAAGAATGCAGCAGTAGCCGGGGGGCACACAGCACACCTTTAAGAAAAAAGCCAAAATAAACATGCTAATTAAATACGTGCTGGGCGGCACCTAATTAATTAGCATGTTTATTTCGGCTTTTTTCTTAAAGTTGTGCTGCGTGCCTCCCGGCTACTGCTGCATGCTTCGCGGATCGGTACCGGTTTGCTGCCCAGAGGGTGGGGGCCACTGCAGCACCCAAACTCCGACGACTCAGTCTAACACACCATCATCAGTGTGGTCTGCGCTTTCCCAGTTCCGGTCAGTGATACTACACTGTACATACATTATTTCTACTTTATATCGGCTGTGTATTCTTACGTGTTATTTGGTATGATTTGGCAGCTTCATAGCTTAAAGGTTACTGGAGAGCACTTGTGCCGTGTTTCTGCCGACGGCGCTTGTGCTGTGTTTCTGCCAAGAGCGCTTGCGTGAGATTTTCGCTATGGAGAACAGTTCAGGCAATGATTGTGGAAAAGTATTTCTACTTTATATAAGCTGTGTATTTATCATATCATTCCTGCTTTTACTATATGTTACTGTTATTTTAGGTTTTATGTGTTATTTGGCATGATTTGATAGGTTATTTTTGGGTCTGCGAAAGCTCACAAAATTTTCCCATATAAATAAATGGTAATTGCTTTTTCGCTTTACGACATTCCGGCTTACGAACCATTTCATAGGAACGCTGTACCTTCGGATGGCGGGGGAAACCTGTATACATTGGAGCTGTGCTTAGCCTCACAGTCATAAATGTAACATGAGTAGAGCAGGGGGCTAAGCTCACAGCTTGTGGTGCATTGGCACTGTGGAGTTAATAGAGGAGATATTGTTGTTAAACTGAACTGACTGAGATCTGTAACTAAGAAAATCCAGGATCTAATTGCGCATGGAGGCATTGAGACCAAGCTCTTGAAGCTGATTGATTAGTTTTGAGGGGGCGATAGTAGTGAATGCTGAGCTGTAGTTGATAAGGAACATCTTGATATGTGCAGCTTTGCTGTCCAAATGTTGCAGGGTTGAGTGAAGAGTCAATGAGATGGCATCTGCCGTGGACCTGGTGCCCCGGTAGGCAAATTGGAGTGGATCCAAGTCGCTTCTCAGGCAGGATTTGATAGTTTTCATCACAGTGGATGTAAGTGCTTCTGGATGATAGTCATTGAGATAGGTTACTACATTCTTCAAGGTACTGGTATAAAAGAAGCCTGCCTGAAGCAGGTTGATACCTCAGACTGCCGAAGTGAGAGGTTAAAAATCTCAGTGAACTCTGCAGACGGTGGATCAGCACAAGTCTTTCGTACTCCGCCAAGTTATGCTGACCTTGAAAGATCAATCTAACCCGTCCCTCCTGCCAAGTTGTGCTGACCTTGAAAGATCAATCTAATCCGTCCCTCCCACAAAGCCCTCCATTTTTCTATCATCCGTGTGACTATCTAAGAGTCTCTTAAATGTCCCGAATGTGCCTCGAGCACTCCCCTTGGCAGCCCGTTCCATGCACCCACCACTCTGTGTGTGTGTGTGTGTATATATAAAAACAACTACCTCTGACACCCCCCTGAACTTTACTGCAGCCTCCCAAAAGTTATGACCTCTCGTATTAGCCATTTCCACCTGGGGGGAGCATTCCCAGCTGTCCTGTCAGGTGCATGAATTGGAAAGGTTCAGGGTGATATGGGCCAAATAACGTCAAAAGGAACTAGCTGAAATGGGAATCATGGTCGGCATGTACCAGTGGCCAGACACCTTCAAGACTCAAAGTACTGTTGATCTCAACAGCATTTGACACAAGGATTGCAGTGCTTTGGGGAACTTGCACATCTGAAGTGCAGTCAGGTATGGGAATTCACTGTTACCCTGGGCAAGCATGCCCAATTCCTCTGGATGAACAAAAGCATAATTCATGATTGCAGGTGCACTCTATTGCTTACAATTACACCAAAGAACCTCCCCATTCAGGAGGCAGAAGGGAATGGGCGAAGTAGGGAATGTGTGAAAAGAACAGGTGAGGAGATCTGGAGCCAGATGAGGATGAAAGCTCTGCGAACAGTGATTGGCAACTGAAACTCATTCAGCTTGTAAACTAGCCAAAATAGACCATAAGACAAAGGAACAGAAGTCGGCCATTCGGCCCATTGAGTCTGCTCCGCCATTTTATCATGAGCTGATCCATTCTCCCATTTAGTCCCACTCCCCCGCCCTCTCACCATAACCTTTGATGCCCTGACTACTCAGATACCTATCAATCTCTGCCCTAAACACACCCAATGACTTGGCCTCCATTGCTGCCCGTGGCAACAAATTCCACAGATTCACCACCCTCTGACTAAAAAAATTTCTTCGCATTTCTGTTCTGAATGGGCACCCTTCAATCCTTAAGTCATGCCCTCTCATACTAGACTCCCCCATCATGGGAAACAACTTTGCCACATCCACTCTGTCTGTGCCTTTCAACATTCGAAACGTTTCTATGAGGTCTCCCCTCATTTTTCTAAACTCCAAGGAATACAGTCCAAGAGCGGACAAACGTTCCTCATATGTTAACCCTCTTATTCCCGGAATCATTCTAGTGAATCTAATCTGTACCCTCTCCAACGTCAGCATATCCTTTCTTAAATAAGGAGATCAAAACTGCCCATAGTACTCCAAGTGAGGTCTCACCAGTGCCTTATAGAGCCTCAATGTCACATCCCTGCTCCTGTACTCTATTCCTCTAGAAATGAATGCCAACATTGCATTTGCATTCTTCACTACTGACTCAACCTGGAGGTTAACTTTAAGGGTATCCTGTACGAGGACTCCCAAGTCCTGTTGCATCTCCGAACTTTGAATTCTTTCCCTATTTAAATAATAGTCTGCCCGTTTATTTTTTCTGCCAAAGTGCATAACCATACACTTTCCAACATTGTACTTCATTTGCCACTTCTCTGCCCATTCTTCCAATCTATCCAAGTCTCTCTGCAGACTCTCCGTTTCCTCAGCACTACCGGCCCCTCCACCTATCTTCGTATCGTCAGCAAACTTAGCCACAAAGCCATCTATTCCATAATCCAAATCGTTGATGTACAATGTAAAAAGAAGCGGCCCCAACACAGATCCCTGTGGAACACCACTGGTAACCGGCAACCAACCAGAATAGGATCCCTTTATTCCCACTCTCTGTTTCCTGCCAATCAGCCAACGCTCTATCCACGTATGTAACTTTCCTGTAATTCCATGGGCTCTTATCTTGTTAAGTAGCCTCATGTATGGCACCTTGTCAAAGGCCTTCTGAAAATCCAAATATACAACATCCACTGCATCTCCCTTGTCTAGCCTACTGGTAATTTCCTCAAAAAATTGTAATAGGTTTGTCAGGCAGGATTTTCCTTTAAGGAATCCATGCTGAGTTCTGCCTATCTTGTCATATGCAAATCTATGCTGAGTTCTGCCTATCTTGTCAAATAGTGACGTCAGTGAGGACTGGACAATTAGGGTGAGTGAAGAAGCAGATAAAACAGTTGAAAAAAAAAACAAAATTAAGGGACGGACACTTTCAAGGAAAGCATAAAATTTGTATTTTAACTAGAAAAGCTGAATACTTAATATTTCCAGTTTCTGTGCAGATTGTGAATAAAAAAATGTCAGTACTGTTCTATACAAATATGATTCAATGTGGGTAAATAGTGGAACTCAGCAAAGAAGGGCATGAGTGTACTGGAGGACTTTTATCCTAAGCTGGATGGTCTTCAATGTTACAAAGACAACAGAGATATATTTCATTACTTTTCAGACATGTTGTAGTAGGGCAACAAAGCAACAAACCAGGGTGATGGGGTGTTTATACAGTGTATGTAGGAATCAAATAATGGGGTGATTATACAGCGTGTGCAGGAACCAGGGTGATGGGGTGTTTATACAGTGTGTAGGAATCAGGATGATGGGATGTTTATACAGTTTGTATAGGAAGCAGGGTGATGGGGCGTTTATACAGTGTGTAGGAATCAGGGTGATGGGGTTTTATACAGTGTGTGTAGGAATCAGGGTGATGGGGTGTTTATACAGTGTGTGTAGGAATCAGGGTGATGGGGTGTTTATATGGTGTGTGTAGGAACCAGGGTGATGGGGTGTTATATACAGTTTGTGTAGGAATCAGGGTGATGGGTGTTTATACAGTGTGTAGGAACCAGGGTGATGGGGTGTTTATATACAGTTTGTGTAGGAATCAGGGTGATGGGTGTTTATACAGTGTGTAGGAACCAGGGTGATGGGGTGTTTATACAGTGTGTAGGAACCAGGGTGATGGGGTGTTTATACAGTTTGTGTAGGAATCAGGGTGATGGGTGTTTTTATAGTGTGTAGGAATCAGGGTGATGGGGTGTTTATACAGTGTGTAGGAGTCAGGGTGATGGGGTGTTTATACAGTGTGTGTAGGAATCAGGGTGATGGGGTGTTTATACAGTATCTGTAGGAATCAGGGTGATGGGTGTTTATACAGTGTGTAGGAATCAGGGTGATGGGGTGTTTATACAGTGTGTAGGAATCAGGGTGATGGGGTGTTTATACAGTGTGTAGGAATCAGGGTGATGGGGTGTTTATACAGTGTGTGTAGGAATCAGGGTGATGGGGTGTTTATACCGTGTGTGAAGAACCAGGGTGATGGGGTGTTTATACAGTGTGTGTAGGAATCAGGGTGATGGGGTGTTTATACAGTGTGTGTAGCAATCAGGGTGATGGGGTGTTTATACAGTGTGTGTAGCAATCAGGGTGATGGGGTGTTTATACAGTGTGTGTAGGAATCAGGGTGATGGGGTGTTTATACCGTGTGTGAAGAACCAGGGTGATGGGGTGTTTATACAGTGTGTGTAGGAATCAGGGTGATGGGGTGTTTATACAGTGTGTGTAGCAATCAGGGTGATGGGGTGTTTATACAGTGTGTGTAGCAATCAGGGTGATGGGGTGTTTATACAGTGTGTGTAGGAATCAGGGTGATGGGGCGTTTATACAGTGTGTGTAGCAATCAGGGTGATGGGGTGTTTATACAGTGTGTGTATGAAACAGGGTGATGGGGTGTTTATACAGTGTGTAGGAATCAGGGTGATGGGGTGTTTATACAGTGTGTAGGAATCAGGGTGATGGGGTGTTTATTCAGTGTGTAGGAATCAGGGTGATGGGGTGTTTATACAGGGTGTGTAGCAATCAGGGTGATGGTGCGTTTATAAAGTGTATGTAGGAATCAGGGTGATGGGGTATTTATACAGGGTGTGTAGGAAGCAGGGTGATGGGGTGTTTATACAGTGTGTGTAAGAACCAGGGTAATGGGGCGTTTATAAAATGTGTATGAATCAGGGTGATGGGGTGTTTATATAGTGTATGTGGGAACCAGGTTTATGGGCAGTTTATGCAGTGTGTGTAGGAACCAGGGTGATGGGGTGTTTATTCAGTGTGCAGGAATCAGGGTGATGGGGTGTTTATACAGTGTGTAGGAACCAGAGTGATGGGGTGTTTATACAGTGTGTGTAGGAAACAGGGTGATGGGGTGTTTATACAGTGTGTAGGAACCAGAGTGATGGGGTGTTTATACAGTGTGTGTAGGAAACAGGGAGATGGTGTGTTGATACAGTGTGTTTAGGAACCAGGGTGATGTGGTGTTTATGCAGTGTGTAGGAATCAGGGTGATGGGGTGTTTATACAGTGTTTGGAGGAACCAGGGTGATGGGGTGTTTGCACAGTGTGTATAGGAATCAGCGTGATGGGGTGTTTATACAATGCGTGTAGGAATCGGGGTGATGGGGTGTTTATACAGTGTGTGCAGGAACCGGGGTGATAGGGTGTTTATACAGTGTGTGTAGGAACCAGGGTGATGGGATGTTTATATGGTGTTTGTTGAATCTAACCCGTCCCTCCTGCCAAGTTGTGCTGACCTTGAAAGATCAATCTAATCCGTCCCTCCCACAAAGCCCTCCATTTTTCTATCATCCGTGTGACTATCTAAGAGTCTCTTAAATGTCCCGAATGTGCCTCGAGCACTCCCCTTGGCAGCCCGTTCCATGCACCCACCACTCTGTGTGTGTGTGTGTGTATATATAAAAACAACTACCTCTGACACCCCCCTGAACTTTACTGCAGCCTCCCAAAAGTTATGACCTCTCGTATTAGCCATTTCCACCTGGGGGGAGCATTCCCAGCTGTCCTGTCAGGTGCATGAATTGGAAAGGTTCAGGGTGATATGGGCCAAATAACGTCAAAAGGAACTAGCTGAAATGGGAATCATGGTCGGCATGTACCAGTGGCCAGACACCTTCAAGACTCAAAGTACTGTTGATCTCAACAGCATTTGACACAAGGATTGCAGTGCTTTGGGGAACTTGCACATCTGAAGTGCAGTCAAGTGTGATGGGGTGTTTATACAGCGTGTAGGAATCAGGGTGATGGGTGTTTATACAGTGTGTGTATGAATCAGGGTGATAGATTATTTAGGCATTGTCTAGCAATCAGGGTGATGGTGTGTTTATACAGTGTGTGTATGAAACAGGGTGATGGGGTGTTAATACAGTGTGTAGGAACCAGGGTGATGGGGTGTTTATACAGTGTGTGGGAATCAGGGTGATGGGGTGTTTATACATTATGTGTAGCAATCAGGGTGATGGTGCGTTTATACAGTGTGTGTATGAAACAGGATGATGGGGTCTTTATACAGTGTGTATAGGAGTCGGGGTGATGGGGTGTTTATACAGTGTATAGAAATCAAGGTGACGGGGTGCTTATACAGCGTGTAGGAATCAGGGTGATGGGGTGTTTATATAGTGTGTAGGAATCAGGGTGATTGGGTGTTTATACAGTGTGTGTAGGAATCGGGGTGATGGGGTGTTTATACAGTTTGTTTAGGAATCGGGGTGATGGGGTGTTTATACAGTGTGTGTAGGAATCAGGGTGATGGGGTGTTTATACAGTGTGTGTAGGAATCAGAGTGCTCGGTTGTTTAGGCAGTTTGTAGCAATCAGGGTGATGGTGCGTTTATTCAGTCTGTGCACGAACCAGGGTGATGGGGTGTTTATACGGTGTGTGTAGGAATCAGGGTGATGGGGTGTTTATGCAATTTGTGTGGGAATCAGGGTGATGGGGTGTTTATAGAGGAGTGTCGGAATTAGGGTGATGGGGTGTTTATACAGTGTGTGTTGGAAGCAGGTTGATGGGGTGTTTATACAGTGTGTGTAGGAACTAGGGTGTTGGGGTGCTTATACAGTTTGTGTACAAATCAGGGTGATGGGGTGTTTATACAGTGTGTGTAGGAACTAGGGTGTTGGGGTGCTTATACAGTTTGTGTACAAATCGGGGTGATGGGGTGTTTATACAGTATGTGTAGGAACCAGGGTGATGGGGTGTTTGTACAGTGTGTGTGGGAATTAGGGTGATGGGGCATTTATACAGTTTGTGTAGGACCCAGGGTGATGGGGTGTTTATACAGTGTTTGTAGCAATCGGGGTGATGGGGTGTTTATACAGTGGGTGTAGGAATCAGGCTGATGGGGTGTTTATACAGTGTGTGTAGGAACTAGGGTGATGGGGTGTTTATACAGTGTGTGTAGGAACTAGGGTGATGGGGTGTTTATACAATGAGTAGGAATCAAGGAAATGGGGTGTTTATACAGTGTGTGTAGGAATCAGCGTGATGGGGTGCTTTTACAGTGTGTGTAGGAATCAGCGTGATGGGGTGTTTATACAGTATGTGTACGAATCGGCCTGAAGGGGTGTTTATACAGTGTATGCAGGAATCAGGGTGATGGGGTGTTTATAGAGTGTGTGTAGGAATCGGGGTGATGGGGTGTTTATACAGTGTGTACGAATCGGGCAGATGGGGTGTTTATGAACTGATTGCAGGAAGCAGGGTGATGGGGTGTTTATATAGTGTGTGTAGGAACCAGGGTGATGTGGTGTTTATACAGTGTGTGTAGGAATCAGGGTGATGGGGTGTTTATACAGTGTGTGTAGGAATCAGGGTGATGGGGTGTTTATACAGTGTGTGTAGGAATCAGGGTGATGGAGTGTTTATACCGTGTGTAGGAACCAGGGTGATGGGGTGTTTATACAGTGTGTGTGGGAATCAGGGTGATGGTGCGTTTATACAGTGTGTGTATGAAACAGGGTGATGGGGTGTTTATACAGTGTATAGGAATCAGGGTGATGGGGTGTTCATGCAGCGTGTGTGTGGAATCAGGGTGATGGGGTGTTTATACAGTGTGTGTAGGAATCAGGGTGATGGGGTGTTTATACAGTGTGTGTTGGAATCAGGGTGTTGGGGTGTTTATACAGTGTGTAGGAACCAGGGTGATGGGGTGATAATAAAGTGTATGTAGGAATCAGGGTGATGGGGTGTTTATACAGTGTATGTAGGAATCAGGGTGATGGGGTGTTTATACAGTGTGTGTAGGAATCAGGGTGATGGGGTGTTTATACAGTGTGTAGGAATCAGGGTGATGGGGTGTTTATACAGTGTGTGTAGGAATCAGGGTGATGGGGTGTTTATACAGTGTGTGTAGGAATCAGGGTGATGGGGTGTTCATGCAGCGTGTGTGTGGAATCAGGGTGATGGGGTGTTTATACAGTGTGTGTAGGAACCGGGGTGATGGGGTGTTTACACAGTGTGTAGGACTCAGGGTGATGGGGTGTTTATACAGTGTGTGTAGAAATCTGGGTGATGGGGTGTTTATATGGTGTTTGTTGGAATCAATGCGATGGGGTGTTTATACGGTGCGTGTAGGAACCAGGGTGTTCGGGTGTTTATCCAGTGTGTCTCGGAAGCAGGGTGATGGGGTGCTTACACCGTGTGTGTAGGAATCTGGGTGATGGGTTGTTTCTACACTGTGTGTTGGTATGTTGATGCAGTGTGTAGGAACCCGGGTGATGTGGGCTGTTTATAAAGTGTGTAGGAATCAGCGTGATGGTGTATTTATACAATGTGTAGCAATCAGGTCGATGGGGTGTTTATACAGTGTGTGTACGAACCAGGATGATGGATTGTTTGTACAGTGTGTAGGAATCAGGGTGATGGGGTGTTTATACAGTGTGTGTAGGAATCAGGGTGATGGGGTGTTTATACAGTGTGTGTAGGAATCAGGGTGATGGGGTGTTTATACAGTGTGTGTGGAATCAGGGTGATGGGGTATTTATACAGTGTGTGTAGGAATCAGGGTGATGGGGTATTTATACAGTGTGTGTAGGAATCAGGGTTATGGGGTGTTTACACAGTGTGTGTAGGAATCAGGGTGATGGGGTGTTTATACAGTGGGTGTAGGAATCAGGGTGATGGTGTGCTTATTGTGTGTGTGCGAACTAGGGTGATGGGGTGTTTATGCATTGTGTGTACGAAGCAGGGTGATGGGGTTTTTATAAAGTGTATGTAGGAATCAGGGCTTTGTGGTGTTTCTACAGGTTGTGTCGGAACCTGGGTGATGGGGTGTTTATACAATGAGTAGGAATCAAGGAAATGGGGTGTTTATACAGTGTGTGTAGGAATCAGCGTGATGGGGTGCTTTTACAGTGTATGTAGGAATCAGCGTGATGGGGTGTTTATACAGTATGTGTACGAATCGGCCTGAAGGGGTGTTTATAAAGTGTATGCAGGAATCAGGGTGATGGGGTGTTTATAGAGTGTGTGTAGGAATCAGGGTGATGGGGTTTTTTTACAGTGTTTGGTGGAAGCAGGGTGATGGGGTGTTTATACCGTGTGTGTAGGAATCGGGGTGATGGGGTGTTTATACAGTGTGTACGAATCGGGCTGGTGGGGTGTTTATAAAGTGTATGCAAGAAGTAGGGTGATGGGGTGTTTATACAGTGTGTGTACGAATGGGCAGATGGGGTGTTTATAAACTGTATGCAGGAAGCAGGGTGATGGGGTGTTTATACAGCGTGTAGGAATCAGGGTGATGGGGTGTTTATACAGTGTGTGTAGGAATCAGGGTGATAGGTGTTTATACAGTGTGTGCAGGAATCAGGGTGATAGATTATTTAGGCATTGTCTAGCAATCAGGGTGATGGTGTGTTTATACAGCGTGTGGGAATCAGGGTGATGGGGTGTTTATACATTATGTGTAGCAATCAGGGTGATGGTGCGTTTATACAGTGTGTGTATGAAACAGGATGATGGGGTGTTTATACAGTGTATAGGAATCAGGGTGATGGGGTGTTCATGCAGCGTGTGTGTGGAATCAGGGTGATGGGGTGTTTATACACTGTGTGTGGAATCAGGGTGATGGGGTGTTTATACAGTGGGTGTAGGAATCAGGGTGATGGGGTGTTTATACAGTGGGTGTAGGAATCAGGGTGATGGTGTGTTTATTGTGTGTGTGCGAACTAGGGTGATGGGGTGTTTATGCATTGTGTGTACGAAGCAGGGTGATGGGGTTTTTATAAAGTGTATGTAGGAATCAGGGCGTTGTGGTGTTTCTACAGGGTGTGTCGGAACCTGGGTGATGGGGTGTTTATACAATGTGTATGGGAACCAGGGAGATAGGGCGTTTACACGGTGTGTGTAGGAACCAGGGTGATGCGGTGTTTATACAGTGTGTAGGAATCAGGGTGATGGGGCGTTTATACAGTTTGTAGGAATCAGGGTGATGGGGTGTTTTTACAGTGTGTGTAGGAATCGGGATGATGGGGTGTTTATACAGTGTGTGTAGGAACAAGGGTGATGGGGTGTTTATACAGTGTGTAGGAATCAGGGTGATGGGTTGTTTCTACAGTGTGTGTAGGAACCAGGGTGATGGGGTGTTTATACAGTGTGTGGAGCAACCAGGGTGATGGGTTGTTTGTACAGTGTGTGTCGGAATCAGGGTGACTGGGTGTTTATACATTGTGTTGGAATCAGGGTGATGGGGTGTTTATACAGTGTGTGCAGGAATCGGGGTAATGAGGTATTTATGCAGTGTTTGTAGGAATCAGGTTAATGGGGTTTTTATATGGTGTTTGTAGAATCAGTGTGATGGGGTGTTTCCACGGTCAGTGTAGGAAACAGGGTGATCGGGTGTTTAGACAGTGTGTAGCAATCAGGGTGATGGTGTGTATATACAATATGTAGGAATCAAGGTGATGGGGTCTTTATACAGTCTGTATAGGAATCAGGGTGATGGGGTGTTTATACAGTGTGTGTAGGAATCGGAGTAATGGGGTATTTATGCAGTGTGTGTAGGAATCAGGGTGATGGGGTGTTTATACAGTGTTTGGAGGAACCAGGGTGATGGGGTGTTTAGACAGTGTGTAGCAATCAGGGTGATGGTGTGTATATACAATATGTAGGAATCAAGGTGATGGGGTCTTTATACAGTCTGTATAGGAATCAGGGTGATGGGGTGTTTATACAGTGTGTGTAGGAATCGGAGTAATGGGGTATTTATGCAGTGTGTGTAGGAATCAGGGTGATGGGGGGTTTATACAGTGTTTGGAGGAACCAGGGTGATGGGGTGTTTGCACAGTGCGTGGAGGAATCGGGGTGATGGGGTGTTTATACAGTGTGTGTAGGAATCAGGGTGATGGGGTGTTGTATACAGCGTGTGCAGGAGCCAGGGTGATGGGGGGTTTATGCAGCGTGTGCAGGAACCAGGGTGATGGGGTGTTTATACAGTGTGTAGGAATCAGGATGATGGGATGTTTATACAGTGTGTATAGGAAGCAGGGTGATGGGGCGTTTATACAGTGTGTGAAGAACCAGGGTGATGGGGTGTTTATGCAGCGTGTGCAGGAACCAGGGTGATGGGGTGTTTATACAGTGTGTAGGAATCAGGGTGATGGGGGGTTTATACAGTGTTTGGAGGAACCAGGGTGATGGGGTGTTTGCACAGTGCGTGGAGGAATCAGGGTGATGGGGTGTTGTACACAGCGTGTGCAGGAACCAGGATGATGGGGTGTTGTATACAGCGTGTGCAGGAGCCAGGGTGATGGGGGGTTTATGCAGCGTGTGCAGGAACCAGGGTGATGGGGTGTTTATACAGTGTGTAGGAATCAGGATGATGGGATGTTTATACAGTGTGTATAGGAAGCAGGGTGATGGGGCGTTTATACAGTGTGTGAAGAACCAGGGTGATGGGGTGTTTATGCAGCGTGTGCAGGAACCAGGGTGATGGGGTGTTTATACAGTGTGTAGGAATCAGGGTGATGGGGTGTTTATACAGTGTTTGTAGGCACCAGGGTGATGGGGCGTTTATACAGTGTGTGTATGAAACAGGGTGATGGGGTGTTTATACAGTGTGTAGGAATCAGGGTGATGGGGTGTTTATACAGTGTTTGTAGGCACCAGGGTGATGGGGCGTTTATACAGTGTGTGTATGAAACAGGGTGATGGGGTGTTTATACAGTGTGTAGGAATCGGGGTGATGGAGTGTTTATAAAGTGTGTATTGGGCGTTTCTACAGTGTGTGTAAGAACCAGGGTAATGGGGCGTTTATAAAGTGTGTATTGGGCGTTTCTACAGTGTGTGTAGGAACAAAGGGGATTGGGGTGTTTATACAGTGTGTAGAATACAGGGTGATGGGTTGTTTATACAGTGTGTGTAGGAAACAGGGCGATGGGGTGTTTATACAGTGTGAGTAGGAACTAGGGTGATGGGGTGTTCATACAGTGTGTTGGGAATCATGGTGATGGGGTGTTTATACAGTGTGTGTGTGGAATCAGGGTGATGGGGTGTTTATACAGTGTGTGTAGGAATCAGGGTGATGGGGTGTTTATACAGTGTGTGTAGGAATCAGGGTGATGGGGTGTTTATAAAGTGTGTATAGGAATCAGAGTGATGGGGTGTTTATACAGTGTGTGTAGGAATCAGGGTGATGGGGTGTTTATACAGTGTGTGTAGGAATCAGGATAATGGGCTGTGTATACAGTGTGTGTAGGAATCAGGGTGATTGGGTGTTTATAAAGTGTATGTAGGAATCATGGTGATGGGGTGTTTATACAGTGTGTAGGAAACAGGGTGATAGGGTGTTTATACTGTGTGTGCAGGAACAAGGGTGATGGTTTTTTATACAGTGTGTGTAGGAATCAGGATGATGGGGTGTTTCTACAGTGTGTGTAGTTACAAGGTGGATTGGGGTGTTTATGCATTGTGTGTTGGAAATGGGGTGATGGGGTGTTTATACAGTGTGTGTTGGAACCAGGTTGATGGGGTGTTTATACAATGTGTGTGGGAATCAGGGTCATGGAGTGTTTATATAGTGTGGGTAGGAACCAGGGTGATGGGGTGTTTATACACTGTGTGTAGGAATCAGGGTGATTTGGTGTTTATACAGTGTGTGTACGAATCGGGCTGATGGGTTGTTTATAAAGTGTATGCAGGAAGCAGGGTAATGGGGTGTTTATACAGTATGTGTACCAATCGGGGTGATGGGGTGTTTATACAGTGTGTGTTGGAATTCGGGTGTTGGGGTGTTTATACAGTGTGTAGGAACCAGGGTGAAGGGGTGTTGATTAAGTGTATGTAGGAAGCAGGGTGATGGGGTGTTTTTACAGTGTTTGGAGGAATCAGGGTGATGGGGTGTTTATACTGTGTGTGTACGAATCGGGGTGATGCGGTGTTTATACAGTTTACATAGTTACTCAGGGTTATGGTGTGTTTATACAGTGTGTGTAGGGACCAGGGTGATGGGGTGCTTACATGGTATGTGTATGAATCAGGCTGATGGCCTGTTTATACAGTGTGTGGGAACCAGGATGATGGGGTGTTTATACAGTGTGTGTAGGAACCAGGGTGATGGGGTGTTTCTACAGTGTGTGTACCAATCGGGGTGATGGGGTGTTTATACAGTGTGTGTACCAATCGGGGTGATGGGGTGTTTATACAGTGTGTGTTGGAATCAGGGTGTTGGGGTGTTTATACAGTGTGTAGTAACCAGGGTGATGGGGTATTTATACACTTTGTGTAGAAAGCAGGTTGATGGGTTGTTTATACAGTGTTTGTAGCAATCGGGGAGATGGGGTGTTTATACAGTGTGTAGGAAGCAGGGTGATGGGGTGTTCATACAGTGTGTTAGGAATCAGGGTGATGGGGTGTTAATACAGGGTGTTTAGGAACCAGGGTGATGGGGTGTTTATGCAGTGTGTGCAGGAATCAGGGTGATGGGGTGTTTATACAGTGTGTGCAGGAATCAGGGTGATGGGGTGTATATACAGTGTGTGTAGGAACCAGGGTGATGGGGTGTTTATACAGTGTGTGTAGGAATCAGGGTGATGGGGTGTTTATACAGTGTATGTAGGAATCAGGGTGATGGGGTGTTTATACAGTGTGTGTAGGAATCAGGGTGATGGGGTGTTTATACAGTGTGTGTAGGAATCAGGGTGATGGGGTGTTTATACAGTGTGTGTAGGAATCAGGGTGATGGGGTGTTTATACAGTGTAAGTAGGAATCAGGGTGATGGGGGCTTTATCCAGTGTGCAGGAATCATGGTGATTGCGCATTACTGCAGTGTGTGTAGGAGCCGGGGTGATGGGGTGTTTACACAGTGTGTAGGAATCAGGGTGATGGGGTGTTTATACAGTGTGTGTAGGAATCAGGATGATGGGGTGTTTACACAGTGTGTGTAGGAATCAGGGTGATGGGGTGTTTATACAGTGTCTGTAGGAATCAGAATGATGGTGTGTTTATACAATGTGTGTAGGAATCAGGGTGATGCGGTGTTTATAGAGTGAGTAGGAATCATGGTGATGGGGTGTTTATACAGTGTGTGTAGGAATCAGGGTGATGGGGTGTTTATAGAGTGAGTAGGAACCAGGGTGACTGGGTGTCTATACAGTGTGCGTAGGAACCAGGGTGATGGGGCGTTTATGCAGTGTGTGTCGGAATCAGGGTGACTGGGTGTTTATACAGAGTGTAGGAATCAGGGTGATGGGGTGTTTAGACAATGTGTAACAATCAGGGTGATGGGGTGTATATACAATGTGTAAGAATCAAGGTGATGGGTTGTTTATACAGTGTATGTAGGAAGCAGGGTGATGGGGTGTTTTTACAGTATTTGGAGGAACCAGGGTGATGTGGTGTTTATACAGCGTGTAGGAATCAGGGTGATGGGTGTTTATACAGTGTGTGTAGGAATCAGGGTGATGGGGTGTTTATACAGTGTGTGTAGGAATCTGGGTGATGGGGTGTTTATACAGCGTGTAGGAATCAGGGTGATGGGTGTTTATACAGTGTGTGTAGGAATCAGGGTGATAGGTTATTTAGGCATTGTCTAGCAATCAGGGTGATGGTGTGTTTATACAGTGTGTGTATGAAACAGGATGATGGAGTGTTTATACCGTGTGTAGGAACCAGGGTGATGGGGTGTTTATGCAGTGTGTGGGAATCAGGGTGATGGTGCGTTTATACAGTGTGTGTATGAAACAGGATGATGGGGTGTTTATACAGTGTATAGGAATCGGTGATGGGGTGTTCATGCAGCGTGTGTGTGGAATCAGGGTGATGGAGTGTTTATACAGTGTGTGTAGGAATCAGGGTGATGGGGTGTTTATACAGTGTGTGTAGGAATCATGGTGATGGGGTGTTTATACAGTGTGTGTGTGGAATCAGGGTGATGGGGTGTTTATACAGTGTGTGTAGGAATCAGGGTGATGGGGTGTTTATACAGTGGGTGTAGGAATCAGGGTGATGGTGTGTTTATTGTGTGTGTGCGAACTAGGGTGATGGGGTGTTTATACATTGTGTGTACGAAGCAGGGTGATGGGGTTTTTATAAAGTGTGTGTAGGAATCTGGGTGATGGGGTGTTTATACAGCGTGTAGGAATCAGGGTGATGGGTGTTTATACAGTGTGTGTAGGAATCAGGGTGATAGGTTATTTAGGCATTGTCTAGCAATCAGGGTGATGGTGTGTTTATACAGTGTGTGTATGAAACAGGATGATGGAGTGTTTATACCGTGTGTAGGAACCAGGGTGATGGGGTGTTTATACAGTGTGTGGGAATCAGGGTGATGGTGCGTTTATACAGTGTGTGTATGAAACAGGATGATGGGGTGTTTATACAGTGTGTAGGAATCAGGGTGATGGGGTGTTTATACAGTGTGTGTAGGAACCAGACTGATAGGGTGTTTATACAGTGTGTAGGAATCAGGGTGATGGGGTGTTTATACAGTGTGTGTAGGAACCAGGGTGATGGGGTGTTTATACAGTGTGTGCAGGAATCAGGGTGATAGATTATTTAGGCATTGTCTAGCAATCAGGGTGATGGTGTGTTTATACAGCGTGTGGGAATCAGGGTGATGGGGTGTTTATACATTATGTGTAGCAATCAGGGTGATGGTGCGTTTATACAGTGTGTGTATGAAACAGGATGATGGGGTGTTTATACAGTGTATAGGAATCAGGGTGATGGGGTGTTCATGCAGCGTGTGTGTGGAATCAGGGTGATGGGGTGTTTATACACTGTGTGTGGAATCAGGGTGATGGGGTGTTTATACAGTGGGTGTAGGAATCAGGGTGATGGGGTGTTTATACAGTGGGTGTAGGAATCAGGGTGATGGTGTGTTTATTGTGTGTGTGCGAACTAGGGTGATGGGGTGTTTATGCATTGTGTGTACGAAGCAGGGTGATGGGGTTTTTATAAAGTGTATGTAGGAATCAGGGCGTTGTGGTGTTTCTACAGGGTGTGTCGGAACCTGGGTGATGGGGTGTTTATACAATGTGTATGGGAACCAGGGAGATAGGGCGTTTACACGGTGTGTGTAGGAACCAGGGTGATGCGGTGTTTATACAGTGTGTAGGAATCAGGGTGATGGGGCGTTTATACAGTTTGTAGGAATCAGGGTGATGGGGTGTTTATACAGTGTGTGTAGGAACAAGGGTGATGGGGTGTTTATACAGTGTGTAGGAATCAGGGTGATGGGTTGTTTCTACAGTGTGTGTAGGAACCAGGGTGATGGGGTGTTTATACAGTGTGTGGAGCAACCAGGGTGATGGGTTGTTTGTACAGTGTGTGTCGGAATCAGGGTGACTGGGTGTTTATACATTGTGTTGGAATCAGGGTGATGGGGTGTTTAGACAGTGTGTAGCAATCAGGGTGATGGTGTGTATATACAATATGTAGGAATCAAGGTGATGGGGTCTTTATACAGTCTGTATAGGAATCAGGGTGATGGGGTGTTTATACAGTGTGTGCAGGAATCGGGGTAATGAGGTATTTATGCAGTGTTTGTAGGAATCAGGTTAATGGGGTTTTTATATGGTGTTTGTAGAATCAGTGTGATGGGGTGTTTCCACGGTCAGTGTAGGAAACAGGGTGATCGGGTGTTTAGACAGTGTGTAGCAATCAGGGTGATGGTGTGTATATACAATATGTAGGAATCAAGGTGATGGGGTCTTTATACAGTCTGTATAGGAATCAGGGTGATGGGGTGTTTATACAGTGTGTGTAGGAATCGGAGTAATGGGGTATTGAAGCAGTGTGTGTAGGAATCAGGGTGATGGGGGGTTTATACAGTGTTTGGAGGAACCAGGGTGATGGGGTGTTTGCACAGTGCGTGGAGGAATCGGGGTGATGGGGTGTTTATACAGTGTGTGTAGGAATCAGGGTGATGGGGTGTTGTATACAGCGTGTGCAGGAACCAGGGTGATGGGGTGTTGTATACAGCGTGTGCAGGAGCCAGGGTGATGGGGGGTTTATGCAGCGTGTGCAGGAATCAGGGTGATGGGGTGTTTATACAGTTTGTATAGGAATCAGGATGATGGGATGTTTATACAGTGTGTGTAGGAACCAGGGTGATGGGGTGTTTATACAGTGTGAGTAGGAACCAGGGTGATGGGATGTTTATACAGTGTGTGTAGGAATCAGGGTGATGGGGTGTTTATACAGTGTGTAGGAATCAGGATGATGGGATGTTTATACAGTGTGTATAGGAAGCAGGGTGATGGGGCGTTTATACAGTGTGTGAAGAACCAGGGTGATGGGGTGTTTATGCAGCGTGTGCAGGAACCAGGGTGATGGGGTGTTTATACAGTGTGTAGGAATCAGGGTGATGGGGGGTTTATACAGTGTTTGGAGGAACCAGGGTGATGGGGTGTTTGCACAGTGCGTGGAGGAATCAGGGTGATGGGGTGTTGTACACAGCGTGTGCAGGAACCAGGATGATGGGGTGTTGTATACAGCGTGTGCAGGAGCCAGGGTGATGGGGGGTTTATGCAGCGTGTGCAGGAACCAGGGTGATGGGGTGTTTATACAGTGTGTAGGAATCAGGATGATGGGATGTTTATACAGTGTGTATAGGAAGCAGGGTGATGGGGCGTTTATACAGTGTGTGAAGAACCAGGGTGATGGGGTGTTTATGCAGCGTGTGCAGGAACCAGGGTGATGGGGTGTTTATACAGTGTGTAGGAATCAGGGTGATGGGGTGTTTATACAGTGTTTGTAGGCACCAGGGTGATGGGGCGTTTATACAGTGTGTGTATGAAACAGGGTGATGGGGTGTTTATACAGTGTGTAGGAATCAGGGTGATGGGGTGTTTATACAGTGTTTGTAGGCACCAGGGTGATGGGGCGTTTATACAGTGTGTGTATGAAACAGGGTGATGGGGTGTTTATACAGTGTGTAGGAATCAGGGTGATGGAGTGTTTATACAGGGTGTGTAGGAATCGGGGTGATGGAGTGTTTATAAAGTGTGTATTGGGCGTTTCTACAGTGTGTGTAAGAACCAGGGTAATGGGGCGTTTATAAAGTGTGTATTGGGCGTTTCTACAGTGTGTGTAGGAACAAAGGGGATTGGGGTGTTTATACAGTGTGTAGAATACAGGGTGATGGGTTGTTTATACAGTGTGTGTAGGAAACAGGGCGATGGGGTGTTTATACAGTGTGAGTAGGAACTAGGGTGATGGGGTGTTCATACAGTGTGTTGGGAATCAGGGCGATGGGGTTTTTATGCAGTGTGTGTGGGAATCATGGTGATGGGGTGTTTATACAGTGTGTGTGTGGAATCAGGGTGATGGGGTGTTTATACAGTGTGTGTGTGGAATCAGGGTGATGGGGTGTTTATACAGTGTGTGTAGGAATCAGGGTGATGGGGTGTTTATACAGTGTGTGTAGGAATCAGGGTGATGGGGTGTTTATACAGTGTGTGTAGGAATCAGGGTGATGGGGTGTTTATAAAGTGTGTATAGGAATCAGAGTGATGGGGTGTTTATGCAGTGTGTGTAGGAATCAGGATAATGGGCTGTGTATACAGTGTGTGTAGGAATCAGGGTGATTGGGTGTTTATAAAGTGTATGTAGGAATCATGGTGATGGGGTGTTTATACAGTGTGTAGGAAACAGGGTGATAGGGTGTTTATACTGTGTGTGCAGGAACAAGGGTGATGGTTTTTTATACAGTGTGTGTAGGAATCAGGATGATGGGGTGTTTCTACAGTGTGTGTAGTTACAAGGTGGATTGGGGTGTTTATGCATTGTGTGTTGGAAACGGGGTGATGGGGTGTTTATACAGTGTGTGTTGGAACCAGGTTGATGGGGTGTTTATACAATGTGTGTGGGAATCAGGGTCATGGAGTGTTTATATAGTGTGGGTAGGAACCAGGGTGATGGGGTGTTTATACACTGTGTGTAGGAATCAGGGTGATTTGGTGTTTATACAGTGTGTGTACGAATCGGGCTGATGGGTTGTTTATAAAGTGTATGCAGGAAGCAGGGTAATGGGGTGTTTATACAGTATGTGTACCAATCGGGGTGATGGGGTGTTTATACAGTGTGTGTTGGAATTAGGGTGTTGGGGTGTTTATACAGTGTGTAGGAACCAGGGTGAAGGGGTGTTGATTAAGTGTATGTAGGAAGCAGGGTGATGGGGTGTTTTTACAGTGTTTGGAGGAATCAGGGTGATGGGGTGTTTATACTGTGTGTGTACGAGTCGGGGTGATGCGGTGTTTATACAGTTTACATAGTTACTCAGGGTTATGGTGTGTTTATACAGTGTGTGTAGGGACCAGGGTGATGGGGTGCTTACATGGTATGTGTATGAATCAGGCTGATGGCCTGTTTATACAGTGTGTGGGAACCAGGATGATGGGGTGTTTATACACTGTGTGTAGGAACCAGGGTGATGGGGTGTTTCTACAGTGTGTGTACCAATCGGGGTGATGGGGTGTTTATACAGTGTGTGTACCAATCGGGGTGATGGGGTGTTTATACAGTGTGTGTTGGAATCAGGGTGTTGGGGTGTTTATACAGTGTGTAGTAACCAGGGTGATGGGGTATTTATACACTTTGTGTAGAAAGCAGGTTGATGGGTTGTTTATACAGTGTTTGTAGCAATCGGGGAGATGGGGTGTTTATACAGTGTGTAGGAAGCAGGGT